>NC_091951.1:41049521-41689521 GCF_031021105.1 Erythrolamprus reginae | reverse complement strand
AGGGGTTGCGGCATTAGAAAGGTTGAGAACAACTGTGTAGAGAAAGTGTTGGCACTTCAACTCCTCATTGGATGAAATAGATTATCTGGACCCTTGTCAATCTGGCTTCAGATCTGACTATAGCACAGAAACTACTTTAGTCACGCTGATGGATGACCTCTGGCGAGCTCAAGATATGGGTCATTCCTCTATCTTGATGCTAATTGACCTCTCAGTGGCTTTTGATACCATTGACCATGGTATCCTCCTGGGATGACTAAGGGACCTGGGGTTGAGAAGCACCTTGCTGTGGTGGTTTTCCTACTATCTCTCTGGTCGTTCACAGTCGGTGTTGGCAGGAGGACAGAGATCAACCCCTAGATGCCTTATTTGCGAGGTGCCTCAGGGCTCGGTCCTATCTCCCTTCCTATTTAATATCTACATGAAACCACTGGGTGAGATCATCCGATGTTTTGGGGTGAGGTATCAGCAATATGCTGATGATACCCAGTGGTATATTTCCACCCTACGTCATTTCAGTGAAACAGTGGACATGATCTGCCAGTGCCTGGAAGCTGTGATGGTCTGGATGGGTGTCAACAAGCTCAGACTTAACCCAGATAAGACTGAGTGGCTGTGGGTAGTGCCTCCTAAAGACTGTATCGACTGTCCATCCTTGTGTCTGGGGAGGGGAAGAAATGGTCCCCCTCTGAATGGGTCCACAATTTGGGTGTCCTCCTAGACTCACAGCTAAGATTAGACCAGCATCTAACAGCAGTGGCTCAGGGGACTTTTACACTGGCTCATCTGGTACACCAATTGCGACCCTACTTGGATCAGGAAGCTCTCCTCACAGTCACTCATGCCCTTATCACCTCACAGTTGGATGATCGCAACACACTCTACCTGGGACTATCCATGAAGAGTGTTCAGAGACTATAATTGGTCCAGAATTTATTTATTCATTTATTTATTCGGATTTGTATGCTGCCAACTTCTGAGGTTTTCACAAGGCAGTGATGGCGAAACATTTTTCCCTCGGTGCTGAAAGAGTGTGGGGGGTGCTATCGCGCATGCGCAAGAGCCCACACCCATAATTCAATGCCTGCAGAGCGCGAAAACAGCTTCCGCCGCCCTCCCCAGAGGCCCTCTGGAGGCTGGAAATAGCCTGTTTCCCAACTTCTGGTGTGCCTAGTAGACTTGTGTTTCATTTTCCCCAGGCTCCAAAGGCATCCATGGAGCTGAGGGAGGATAAAAATGCCCTTTCCCTCTCCCCAGAGGATCTCTGGAAGTCAAAAACGCCCTCCCAGAGTCTCCGTGCAAGCCCAAAATCAGCTGGCCAGCACACACATGCATGTTGGAGCTAAGCTAAGGCAATGGCTCAGGTGCCAGCAGATATGGCTCTGCATGCCACCTGTGGCACCTGTGCCATAGGTTTGCCATCACTGTCTCAAGGGAATATAGCGAGTGGTTGTGGGTGCACCTAGGTACACTCACATTATAGAAACATAGAAACATAGAAGTCTGACGGCAGAAAAAGACCTCATGGTCCATCTAGTCTGCCCTTATACTATTTTCTGTATTTTATCTTAGGATGGATATATGTTTATCCCAGGCATGTTTAAATTCAGTTACTGTGGATTTATCTACCACGTCTGCTGGAAGTTTGTTCCAAGGATCTACTACTCTTTCAGTAAAATAATATTTTCTCATGTTGCTTTTGATCTTTCCCCCAACTAACTTCAGATTGTGTCCCCTTGTTCTTGTGTTCACTTTCCTATTAAAAACACTTCCCTCCTGAACCTTATTTAACCCTTTAATATATTTAAATGTTTCGATCATGTCCCCCCTTTTCCTTCTGTCCTCCAGACTATACAGATTGAGTTCATTAAGTCTTTCCTGATACGTTTTATGCTTAAAACCTTCCACCATTCTTGTAGCCCGTCTTTGGACCCGTTCAATTTTGTCAATACTCAGTTTTGTCAATATTATATCAATACTCCGCAAGCTGCACTGGCTCTCTTGATCTCCGGGCTAAATTCAAGGTGTTGGTTATTACCTTTAAAGCCCTACATGGTTCAGGGCCAAGTTATCTTCAAGATTGCCTTCTATCTCATAGTTCCCAGCGACCGGTAAGATTCCACAGAGCTTATCTTCTCCAGGTTCCGTCAGCTAAACAGTGTCGGTTGGCGGGCTTGTGGGGAAGGGCCTCCTCTGTGGCTGCCCCGGCTCTCTGGAACCAAGTACCCCCTGAGATCCAGACTGCCCTCACTCTATTGGCCTTCCGGAAAGCATTGAAGAGCTGGCTTTTCCAGCAGGCTTGAGGCTGTTGATCTCACAATTGCGAGGTCTGGCCTTGTTTAATTATTTGTTTAGCAGAGTGATGGCATTCGGGGAAAAAACTTTCTTTGTGTCTAATTGTCTTGGTGTACAGTGTTCCATACTGTCATTTTGAGGGTAGGAGTTGAAACAATTTATGTGCAGGATGCAAGTGGTCAGTAAATATTTTCATGGCCCTCTTTTGGACTCGTGCAGTATACAGGTCCATCATTTGGAAGGCAGGTTGGCAGTAATTGTTTTTTCTGCAGTTGTGACATTTAGGGAAATAGATTTCTGAAAGTAGTTACCTAACTGTTCCTGTGCTAATTTATTGGTGTACCTGTTTAGCATGTTCCGTAATTTGATGGACTTCCCTTTTCTTATGACAAGGTGTCAACTTTTGGATATTACGAGAGAAAAACGGTTGCATACACTAAATCCAGTAAACAAAAGCGGGAAAACATGCTGCCTGGCTAACTGCTCTTTCCTCTTACTCAATTATATATAATTGCAAAATCAAAATTATTTGTCAAGTATTGAAGATATTTGCAACCATGTAAACAAAGCCACAGTTCTTCTTATTAGTATTTTTTAAAAATACAGGGTGCACCAGTTTTAATTTAATAACTAATGATTTAATATTATTGTTTTTACACAATGCAATTTCTCTAAATGTGGCAATTTTAAATGTTAATATAATGATATAGCATTTGGAGTAAGAAAGCCCATGCTGGAGAACACTAATGGCTCATTTAGTTCAGCAAGCTGCACCATATAGTACGCAACCAGATGAATTGAGAACTCGCAAGGTTAGAGCAAAAATGAATGGCAGCTGTTCCCTAATTGCTAATAGTTAATATATACTTCTTCCTACTTTCTAGAGGTAATAAATAGCCACTGTCTAGTAACAATTGATAAATATCTCCTTGATGAAGGCATGGATTTGCCCATGCCCATTTTTTATAAGATAAAATTAGAGGCTTCATCAATTCAGTTCAATTATTGGACGTTCTTATGTTGTTTACCTGGCTGAAGTACGGACTGTCACTGTCTTATTTCAAGAATTATTTTATTATTATTATTATTATTATTATTGTTATTATTATTATTATTGTTATTATTATTATTATTATTATTATTATTTATTAGATTTGTATGCCGCCCCTCTCTGCAGACTCGTGGCGGCTCACAGCAGTGGTAAAACAGCATACAATGACAAATCTAATATTAAGTCTAAAATAACAATTTTACATTAAAAACCTAAAAAAAACCTTATATAAAAACATACACACAAACATTCCATCCATAAAACTACATAGGCAAGGGGAGATGTCCAGTTCCCCCATGCCTGACGGCAGAGGTGGGTTTATTGGGTCTGCATTGTTCTACACCCCGTCCCCCACACCCCGTCTCTATGCTTTTCCAATGCGCTCTCTTGCGTGCAATTCGAGTTTGCCCCACCTTCATTATTATTATTTTTTATTTATTTATTTATTTATTTACTTATTTACTTACTTACTTAATTTATTTAGTCCGATTACACAATACACAATGAATGTTATAGACGATATAGTAGAGAAGAAATACGAGATATAGGAGAGACTATAGAACAGGGGACGGAAGGCACTCTAGTGCACTTATGTACGCCCCTTATTGACCTCTTAGGAATCTGGAGAGGTCAACCGTGGACAGTCTAAGGGTAAAATGTTGGGGGTTAGGGGATAACATTACAGAGTCCGGTAATGAGTTCCACGCTTCAACAACTCGATTACTAAAGTCATATTTTTTACAGTCAAGTTTGGAGCGATTAATATTAAGCTTGAATCTGTTGTGTGCTCTTGTGTTGTTGTGGTTGAAGCTGAAGTAGTCTTTGATAGGCAGGACATTGCAGTATATGATCTTGTGGGCAATACTTAGATCATGTTTAAGGCGTCGTAGTTCTAAGCTTTCAAAACCCAGGATTGTAAATCTAGTTTTGTAGGGAATTCTATTTCGGGTAGAGGAGTGAAGGGCTCTTCTGGTGAAGTATCTTTGGACATTTTTGAGGGTGTTAACGTCCGAAATGTGGTATGGGTTCCAAACAGATGAGCTGTATTCTGGGATGGGTCTGGCGAAAGTTTTGTAAGCTCTGGTAAGTAGTGTGAGATTTCCAGAGCAGAAGCTACGTAGGATTAGATTAACAACTCTTGAGGCCTTCTTGGCGATGTTGTTGCAGTGGGCTTTGACACTTAGATCTTTAGTTACAGTAGAACCCCGACTTACGAGACTGATTGGTTCCGGAAGGAGGCTCGTAAGTCGGAACGCTCGTATGACGAAACATTGTTTCCCATAGGAAACAATGTAAAGTCAATTAATCCGTGCAACAACAAAATAAACCGCTGCCGCCGAACGCGGAAGTTAGCGTTCGGCTTCAGGAGACAGCTGCGAAGCGGCGGGGGTGTTTTAAAACGTCGCAGCCGGCCTGGGGGGCTCAGGGGCTTGCCCCCGAGCCCCCCAGGCCGGCTGCGACGTTTTAAAACACGCGCGCCGCTTCGCAGCTGTCTCCTGAAGCCGAACGCTAACTTCCGCGTTCGGCTTCAGGAGACAGCTGCGAAGCGGCGCGCGTGTTTTAAAAGGTTGCAGCCGGCCTGGGGGGCTCGGGGGGGTGCTGGCAAGCCCCCCAGGCCGGCTGCGACGTTTTAAAACACGTGCGCCGCTTCGCAGCTGTCTCCTGAAGCCGAACACGGAAGTTAGCGTTCGGCTTCAGGAGACAGCTCCTTGGCGCTCGTATCCCGAATGTGAGCTCGGGAGGCGAACAAAAATGTCGCTCCCCTCCCAGCTCTTATCTCGAGTAGCTCGTAAGTAGAGCTGCTCGTATGTTGAGGTTCCACTGTATTGGATTTGTATTTTATGTATTGTTGTTGTTGTGAGCCGCCCGAGTCTTCAGAGAGGGGCGGCATACAAATCTAATAAATCTAAAAAAAAAAAATCTAAAAGCAAATGTGTTCTCTCCTCTGATGATGTCAGACTATTTAACACCACAGACAATACTGCTACCCTTCAAATACAGCTCACTTGTCTGGAATGTGCATTGCATATTGGACATTAATACAGTTGAGCCCAGAAATATTTCACAAGAAGAGTCATCCTCTCCTCAGCTCGCAACGGAATATCTAATTCCACCAGAATTGAAATTTTGGCCTTAGATAGCTTAGAACTTAGCCACCCCGAGTCTTCGGAGAGGGATGGCATATATATTTTTATTATTAAATAATAATAATAATAATAATAATAATAATAATAATAATAATAATAATAATGTCACCTTTGAACCAATCTAAATGTAGTCCATAAAATTATCTGCCACAATGTCCTACCTGTCAATGACTACTTACTTCAGCTTCAAACACAAGAATACACAAGCACACAATAGAAACAAACTTAATGTAAACCACTGCAAACCTGACTGCTGAAATACGACTTCAGCAACAGAGTGATCAATGCCTGGAATTCACTACCCGATTCTGTGGTTTCTTCCCCAAACCCCAAAAACTTTAACCTTAGACTGTCTACTTTCGACTTCACCCCATTCCTAAGGGGTCTGTAAGGTGTGCCTACCCTCCCTGTCTTACTGTCCTATTCTCCTCATTTATCTGTACTTACTTTGCTTATGTTTATACCTATACCTGCTGTTTTGTAAAACAAACGAACAAACAAAATATTTATAAGTGACACTATTAAAAATTCCAGGGCTGTTCCCAGTACTGGTAGTCCTTGACTTACAACTATTCATTTAATGCCCATTCAAGATTACAATGGCACTGAAACAAGTGATTTACAACTGATCCTTGCACTTTGCAACTATTCCAAATATCCTCGTGGTCATGTGATCAAAATTTGGCTGCTTGCAAATTGGCATGTATTTACAAGGGCTGCAATGTCCCAGGGTCACATGATCACCATTTGCAACCTTTCCAGATGATTTTCAACAAGCAAAGTTAGTGGAGGAAGCTGGATTCACATAATCATATATTTTACTTAATAATTGCAATGATTTGCTTAATAACTATGGCAAGAAGGGCTTTAAAATTGGGAACTTAACTACTGTCTTGCTTAGCAACAGATAATTCTAGTCCCAACTGTGGTCTAAATCATGAATTACTTGTATTAACGCAACCTATAAACATTCGCAAAGAAATAGCGTACATTGCTTTTATGGCTGCATTACTTTAGATATAAAGTGCATTTGTTGAACAGAACGGCTTTCTTTGAATTTCAAAAACAAATTTATAGAAATAAAGTGAAGCACTTACCCAGTTCTGGCAAACTCTGCCCAGTAGTGCATCATTTTACGGCTCAGCCTGGCTTCAGCCTCTGTGATTGGTTTATTGACAGGCATCACTGATTCAAGGGTTCCAAAAACATAAGGAATCTCAGCAGTGTGAAATGCCCCAATCCATTCAGGCCAAACTGACCATGAAGGGTTATGTGCGAATAAATAGACATATACAGGACTCCCTCTTTTCCTGATATTTCTTGCAGCCTCCCTCAATGGGCATGCAAAGATCCGATCAGTATAGAAGCGGGACAGAGCGGAGCGGCATCGTGCTGGGCCGTGTTGTCCTTCACTGTACTTCTGTGCAATAGTCCGAATAACATCTTCAGTTGCATTTGGCAACAACAGCTTTATCCCGTGCAGAAGCTACTTCTGATTGATGAGATTGTCGGTGATGTTAGGGAAAACAAAGGGGACAAATTGGGCTCCGTCATCAGAGTTTGCGCCTGTGAGGACTGGTTTGAGCTGAATTTTACCCTCTTCCATGAGCTTTTCTGGATTACCAGGCAAAAACTCCCCATCTATAGTTGGCCTGAATGGAAAATTTAAAAGGAGGCCATATTTAAAGGCCATAGCTATTTCATTCTGAATAGGTTCAGGAACATTTTTTGTTTGTAGACATTGCACTATGCTGGTATTATTGTCCTTGGGCCGCTGTCCATTGTCTTGGCGGCAGAGGGCTGCTTGACCCGATCCTTAACCCGACGGGCCTGGTGCTTCTTCTGTTTCCGCGGCTGCAGTTTCTTCTGCCTCCGCTTAGCTAGAAGGTGCTTCTTATTCAGTTTTTGTCTCTTTGCATCCCTGACTTTCCTCTTTGGTAGGACAATAACATGCAAATGAGAGAAAACAAAAACTCCCCATCTATAGTTGGCCTGAATGGAAAATTTAAAAGGAGGCCATCTTTAAAAGCCATAGCTATTTCATTCTGAATAAGTTCAGGAACATTTTTTGTTGGTAGACATTGCACTATGCTGGTATTATTGTCCTTGGAACAACCTAGCAGACGAACGAATTCCAGAGTTGACTGTTCGGCTTCCTCAGGAGACTTCCAAGCATAGAAGGCACTGGCTGTTCCACTCTGGATCACCGCTTGAGCAAAAAGGTCCTTGCTTTTTGGTGCAAGAAGATGGAAATTCACACAAGATGCTCCAGTAGATTTGGGGTGGGTGGGAAAAAAAAGGATTATGTCAGAAGTGGGATTTGAACCCACGTCTCCATTCGGAGACTAGAACACACAACACTGGGAAAGGAAGCGAGCCTTGAGTCTGGCGCCTTAGACCACTCGGCCATCCTGACATCTGGGGAAATGAGCTTCTGAAAGTCATTACCTAATTGATCCCGTGCTCATTTATTTGCGCACGCGTTTTGGATCTCGTAATTTGGAAGCGTTCTCCTTCCTTGTCACAAGGCGCCGCCTTTTGGATATGACAAGAGAGAAAAAAAGGTTGCATACACTAAATCCAGTCACTTCCTTGTAAACAAAGACGGGGAAACATGCTGCCTGGCTAAACGCTCTTTCCTCTTACTCAATTTGGAAGGGGGTAAACCTTTTCAAATTTTAGAGATTATAATAGCAATGTTAATTGTATTTATAAACTTTGGCTCCTTATAATTGTTAGCTATTTTATATGCTACTACAGAGAGTTGGGGGTTCCCACAGAGAGGAGGGGGGTCACACTATTTTCCAGGACACCAGAGGGCCAGACGAGGAACAACAGATAGAAGCTGACCAAGGAGAGATTCAACCTGGAAATAAGGAAGAACTTCTTAATGGACAGAGCGATCAGCCTGCCAGCGGAGGTTGTGAACGCCCCAACTCTCAACATATTCAAGAGGAGATTGGACTGCCATCTGGCTTGAGCAGGGGGTTGGACTAGATGACCTGCAAGGTCCCTTTCAACTCAAATAAATAAATAAATAGTTTCATGCGTAAGCAGGTAGCAAATATAGTATCAAAATTGTAACATACAATGTTCTTGTAATGCATACCGAATAACAAAAGCAGAAGAAATTGCTGAGATATTGAAGGTATTGATTCTAAATCCCACTTTGTTAGTTTTTGTTTTGTTTAATTGTTTAATCTTCTCTTGATGGATACTTTCTTACATGCTGGGAAAGATGGAAAAATCCAACATCCTTTGAAACAATAGGATTTTTCTTCTAGTGAAAACTAGGATTCCTCTGGTGATTGAGCAGTTTTTAAAATCTTAAGGCTGGCTATGTTGTTTAAGTCTTTAAAGAAGTGGGCAAAGTCATTTCCCCCCCCAGATGCTAGACCTTTTAGTTCCCTAGGTGCAGGCTGGTCCATTCTTCTCTTTATTTAGACCAGCCAGGGAGCCACACGGAGTTAAAAAGGAGAGGCAGTAGGATCATTGGCAAATTGACGGGTTACCATCTCGTTTCCTTCGTAGTGATCATCCTTGGAGCTGAGGGTGCAGATATTGTTACCCATCTTGCTACAGAGAGCTGGAGAAGGCATTGTGTTGCTGAGGATGCACTGCTGCCCAGCTTGCCACAACTGGTTGTTGAGGGAGCTGTGCTGCGGAGTACACATTGTTGCTGGCCAACTTGTCATGGACGCCTTGCCAGACCATATCACAGCCGAGGTCCCAACACTGGGCCCCACGGTGGCTTGGGAGGACATATAATTGCTAAGGAAACATTGCTTCTGCCCATCTTGGGTGGTGAGGATACAGCGTTGGGTAAAGATTGCGTTCTCGTTGGCCTTAGCCAGCTGGGACGCTTTTCCGTGGCACAGGTTTTGCAGCACCTTTGGCACGAAGGACTTGGAAGGGTATTTTGCTTGCTTTGTGTTCAAGTTGCTCTGGTGTTGCTTTTTCTGTGGCTTCCTTGTCTGCCGTTTCTGTTAAATCAGAGGCAGAGGCAAGAGGGAAGTGACAACAGCTCTTTATTTGATCAGCAGGAGCATTCAGAGAGCCCAGCTCGCAGGCTGGAAAAGAATCTAGCGAGAGATTGAGAAACCCTGGCAAAAACCCACACTTATATACTTTGTTGCCAGCGCTGGGATTGCTGACATTGTTTCCAGTCCTCGTGCTGAAGCTCCTGATTGGTCGTCTTTGCAGGCTTCCTATTGGTTAGCCTGCGGGCTCCTATTGGCTGTGTTTGATCCAATCAGGGATGTGTGTCTGATCCAATCCGGGATCTGTGTCTGATCCAATCAGGGATCTGTGTCTGATCCAATCAGGGATCTGTGTCTGATCCAATCAGGGATCTCTCTTTCATAACAGCATGCAAACATAACATCCCTCCCCCCATAGTCCTTTTACAACTGTCAGTCATTTAGATAGGCTACGTAGTCCTGTAACCTGATTGGTGGTCTGGTCGCCCGGCCGGACCTGCGCAGTTCAGTCTGCTGTGAGCTGTCTTCCTGGGCGGCTGGCTCTTGTGCTGCTCCGTCCTGGCAAGGGTTGCCTTGGCCCGTGGACGATGGTGCGGTCTCACCTCCGCTGGCCACCAGGGCTCCCGGACAGCCCTCGCTGGATGCCAGAAGATGGTGTGGTGAGTAGGATAGTTGTTCTATGCGATTTTCTGTGGGGAAAATGTGATCGTTATTTTGTGGGGACTCACCCAGGTGTCGCTTCCTGATTTGGTCGATGTGTCTTCGCCAGATTTTCCCATTTCGTAGCAGAACCGTGTACGACTTGTGGCCGGTTCTTTGATCTATGGTGCCCTCCCTCCAGCGGAGGTTTGAGTCAAAGTCTTTGGCATACACTGGGTCGCCTGATTCGAAGGTTCTTTCCGGCTCTGCTGTTGGTTTGTCTTTTTCCTTTGTGTATTCTGGGTGCATTCTGTCTAGAGGGGAGCGGAGCTTTCTTCCCATGAGGAGTTCCGCCAGGCTTTTCTTGGTGCTGGCTGAAGGGGTGAGGTGTTGGGCCAGTAGGAACTCATCTATTTGTTGTCAGTCTCCGGTTGGTGCTTGGTGAAGGGCCTCTTTCGTGAACCTCACCATTCGTTCAACCCGGCCATTAGAGGCCGCGAAGAGGGGCGCGGTTAGTGCATGCCGGATCCCTCGCTCGGCTAGGAAGATTTCCATTTGTCTAGATGTCAGCTGGGGGCCATTCTCGGAGACTAGGACATCTGGTAACCCATGTGTGGAGAAAATTCTCCGCAGTGCCTTTATTGTAGCTGCCGTTGTAGTTGAGGTCATTAGAATTACCTCGAGCCATTTTGAGTAGGTGTCTACTATGATTAGAAAGGATTGTCCTGCCACTGGTCCTGCGAAGTCTATGTGAATGCGAGACCAGGGCCCTTTTGGTGTTTCCCACTCCGTTGGCTTGGTTTTGGGTGGATCTGGGCGAGTTTGCTGGCACGGGTTACATGTTGCTACCCAGGTCTCAATGTCCTGATCCAGCCCAGGCCACCATAAATGACTCCGAGCCAGACTCTTTATTCGTACCATGCCCGGGTGCCCTTGATGCAGTAATTTTAACACTTTTTTCTGTAGCTGTTTTGGAACTATTACCCGGTCGCCCCACAATATGCAGTCCCTTAACACGCTCAGTTCCGTTTGTCTGTTTTTAAAAGTTTGAAATGCCTCTCCCTGGATTTTCTCTGGCCACCCCCTCAGGATCCACTGCTTAACTTGAGACAATACCAAATCTTTATTTGTCTCCCGGGCAATTTCCTCTGCGCTTATTATCGGGTTCTCCTGCATTTCAATTAGCAATATGTCCGTGGCTGGGGCTGGGTCTATTACCAGGTCTGTCTGGGGGCATCTGCTAAGGGCATCTGCGTGGCCGATTTCCTTCCCCCCTCGGTGTATGAGAGTGTAGTTGTAGGCTGCTAGGAAGATTGTCCAGCGGGTCATTCTCGGGGAAAGGAATGCGGGCGTCTGTTTGTTTCCCGCTAAGATTCCTAATAGGGGTTTGTGGTCAGTAATCAAGGTGAATGGGCGGCCGAATAAATACCCGTGGAATTTTTTGACGCCCGCAACTAAAGCTAGCGCTTCCTTGTCCAGTTGAGAGTACTTCCTTTCTGCCGGGGACAAGGTCTTTGAGTAGAAAGCGATGGGGGCATCCGTGCCGTCTGGGAAAGTGTGGCTGAGGACGGCTCCTATGCCAAACGGTGAGGCGTCGCAGGTTAAGGTCACGGGCATAGTTATGTTGTATTGCACGAGGACACTGTCTGATGATAGCATTTCTTTGATGGCTTGGAAGGCGTCCTGCTCGGCCGGTCCCCATGTCCAGGCTGTTCCTTGCTTAAGTAGGTGATGAAGCGGCTCCGCTGTTGTGGCTTTCTGCTTGAGAAAGATGGAATAGAAGTTTAGTAAACCCAGAAATGATTGTAGCTCCGTTTTGTTCGTTGGGACAGGGGCGTTTTTTATTGCTGAGACTTTTTCTTCTGTTGGATGGATCCCCCTTTTATCTATGGAGAAACCCAGGAATTCGACGCTGGGGACTGCCCAAGAACACTTTTCCGGTTTTATGCGGAGGCCCACTTCCTGAAATTTAGTGAGTACTTGTCGAATTCTTTCCCATAGCTGGGGGGCTGATGTTGCGGATATTAACATGTCATCAAAATATGGCACCACCCCTGGGATTTTGTTTAGCAAGCGTTCCATGAGGCTTTGAAAAATGCCTGGGGCGGTAGCTACCCCAAACTGTAACCTGGAACATTTGAATGCCCCCTGGTGAGTCACGATTGTCTGGGCTTCTGCAGTTTCCTCTGAGACTGGTAATTGCTGATAAGCCTGGGCCAAATCGATCTTTGCAAAGACAGAGACATTTCCCAGAGTATGTAATAGCTGCTGAACTACTGGAATCGGGTAAGCATTGTGTTGCAAAGCCCTGTTAATCGTTGCTTTGTAGTCAGCGCATATACGAACTGAGCCATCGGGTTTTAGGGGGAGGACGATTGTGGTCTCCCATTTGGCGTGGTCAATTGGTATGAGGACTCCCTGGGAGATTAATTTATCTAGTTGCTGGTCGACCTTTGGGAGTAATGGCAAAGGTACCCTCCGGGGTTTTAGGCGAATTGGGGGTATCGATGGGTTGAGGTTGAATGATATTGGAGTGCCCTTATATGTGCCCAGCTCTGGTTCAAATACGTCAGCAAAGTCCTTCATTATGTCCTTTGGGGGCATTCTTTGGTCAGTAACGGAGTGAATGCCTGTGATGCCCATGCCTAGCGGCTGGAACCAATCTAGCCCCAACAAGGTGTGTTTAGGGCCGTCTACGACAATTAGTGGCAACAGTCCTTTGAAATGATCAGAGCATACAGGCACATCAATAGACCCCAATACCGGAATGGTATTCCCTTGAAAATCTGCCAGCCCAAAAGTCCAGGGGGTTAGTTGGTCTTTTAGTATATGTGGCAAATATAGGTGGAATTTGTGCCACGGCATTATGGAGTAGCGGGAGCCCGTGTCAATTTCCATCTTACAGGGCCGATTGTTAATTAGAAGGGAGGTGAAAAGATTCCCCTGGGCCGGTGTAGAGTTGTGGTTAATTGAAAAAGGGGAATTACCTTTGCGGGATCCTGAGTGAAAGCCTGTGGACTGCTTGAAGTTCCCGCGTTTATAGGGAGCATTGGAATTCCCGCCTGTGGCTGGCTGGCGCTGCCAGGGTTGGTTGAAGTCCCCTGGGGCGGGCGCTCAGCAAACTTCGGCGATGTGCTCTTTTCTATGGCAGCGGCGGCAGAGGGCATCTTTGAAAGGACATTGGGATCGGGAATGGGAGCCATTGCAGGCAAAACATGGTGGGAAAGGTCGCCGAGGATTGCCATATTGTGAGGAGCGGCGGATCTGAAGGCAGTAGTCTTCGTCAGTTGCTGCTTCGGGCGGTTGTTCGGCAGGGTCTCCCGTGTGTGATGGGGTGATTTCTGTCACCTTGTGCATGGGTGCAGCTGTGCGTTTGAGTTCGGCGGCAGATGCGTTGGAGATCTCAGCAGCTTTGACGACTTTCATGATGTCTTGTAAAGACGTTTCTTCTTCAATGAGGTACTTTTTTTGGAAGGCTAGGTTGCTCATCCCGAAGATTAAACGGTCCACCAGGTGTTCCTCTGGCTCTTTGTATTTGCATTTCGTTAGCAGGGCGCGCAGTCGGGTGACAAAGTCATTTTTGGATTCGCCTTCAGCCTGTTTTAGCAGAGAGAATTGGTGGCGGCTGAGGCAGACAGGAGTTGTTGGCTGGAAATGGGTTGCGAGTTTCTCTTGTAGCGCTGCCCAGGAGATGTCCTCTATGGATTCTTGGTCTGTAAGCGTGGTGGCCAGGTTGTAGACCATGGGGCCGCAGTAGAGGAGGAAGATCGCTCGTTTTCTGTTGTCTGTGGCATCGTCGAGGTTGTTTGCTTGAAGGAAGAGTCGAAATTTGGACATATATGCTGTCCATGTGTCCTCTTCAGGGTTGAAGAAAGGCAGAGCGTGGGGTATCGGTGTAGCCATCTCTGGTTTTTCCGTGGAGGTTCGAAGCCCCTCGTCGCCATTGTTAAATCAGAGGCAGAGGCAAGAGGGAAGTGACAACAGCTCTTTATTTGATCAGCAGGAGCATTCAGAGAGCCCAGCTCGCAGGCTGGAAAAGAATCTAGCGAGAGATTGAGAAACCCTGGCAAAAACCCACACTTATATACTTTGTTGCCAGCGCTGGGATTGGTGACATTGTTTCCAGTCCTCGTGCTGAAGCTCCTGATTGGTCGTCTTTGCAGGCTTCCTATTGGTTAGCCTGCGGGCTCCTATTGGCTGTGTTTGATCCAATTAGGGATCTGTGTCTGATCCAATCAGGGATCTGTGTCTGATCCAATCAGGGATCTCTCTTTCATAACAGCATGCAAACATAACATCCCTCCCCCCATAGTCCTTTTACAACTGTCAGTCATTTAGATAGGCTACGTAGTCCTGTAACCTGATTGGTGGTCTGGTCGCCCGACCGGACCTGCGCAGTTCAGTCTGCTGTGAGCTGTCTTCCTGGGCGGCTGGCTCTTGTGCTGCTCTGTCCTGGCAAGGGTTGCCTTGGCCCGTGGACGATGGTGCGGTCTCACCTCCGCTGGCCACCAGGGCTCCCGGACAGCCCTCGCTGGATGCCAGAAGATGGTGTGGTGAGTAGGATAGTTGTTCTATGCGATTTTCTGTGGGGAAAATGTGATCGTTATTTTGTGGGGACTCACCCAGGTGTCGCTTCCTGATTTGGTCGATGTGTCTTCGCCAGATTTTCCCATTTCGTAGCAGAACCGTGTACGACTTGTGGCCGGTTCTTTGATCTACGGTGCCCTCCCTCCAGCGGAGGTTTGAGCCAAAGTCTTTGGCATACACTGGGTCGCCTGATTCGAAGGTTCTTTCCGGCTCTGCTGTTGGTTTGTCTTTTTCCTTTGTGTATTCTGGGTGCATTCTGTCTAGAGGGGAGCGGAGCTTTCTTACCATGAGGAGTTCCGCCGGGCTTTTCTTGGTGCTGGCTGAAGGGGTGATGTGTTGGGCCAGTAGGAACTCATCTATTTTTTGTTGCCAGTCTCCGGTTGGTGCTCGGTGAAGGGCCTCTTTCGTGAACCTCGCCATTTGTTCAGCCCGGCCATTAGAGGCCGCGAAGACCTAGATAAAGGACATGTTTCCTGGTTCATCCTGACTCATCGACAGGGAAGAAAGAAGAAAAAAACCAAACAGGGAGATAACGTCTGCGCACCGAGGGCTGGCTGTGAAGAAGCACCCTCTTAAGTGAGTATAGGATCTGGATTTCTTAAGTTTACAGATAGAGCATTTTGAGGAATTCAGGGAAATAACCAGGTCATCCTTATTTAATTTTTAAAAATAATGGGAAAATTTGTTTTTGCCTTCAAAAATGGAGTTAGTTCATTTACGAAAGTATATTTATTAAAATTGTCTCACCTATCTGGAAAAAAGCATGCTAAATTGTTTAATTTGGATAAAATTGGAAGCTTATTTTCATGAGGTGCCAAGAGCACCCCTGAAAATACTCTCCACATGGATGAGTGTTATGGAATGTCTTTAAATTCATGATAATGTAAAGAAGGGGGGCATGGATCCTCCCCTGCCATATGAATCAACACAAAAAGTTCAGAGACTTCCAAAATGTATCCTGTAATTTTTTCTGCTTCAATAGCACCAGAATTGGAAATAAAGGTGCTATAGTCTAAGGGTAAGAGTAAGCTAGAAGAATAGGAAATATTTTAGGAGATATCCTCTTTTTGTGCTTTGCCTGTTAAAATTCTTAGAGACCTGAATAGAGCTTTGCCTGTTAAAATTCTTACAGAGATGTTATTCTCTAGGGCATTCAAAGCCATTTGGTTTCAGATCTCAAAGCATTACTGGGATTGTACCTTTGCCCCAGGTGATTGGAGGGGCAGCTACAAAACTAATTAATATTAAACTTTGAACTTTTTTCCTTTGTTGTAAAAAATGCTTTGGGAGGGTTAATCATTGTCCTGTTAAATTCCCCCTCCCCAGCAGCCGCTGCAGGAAACTGGTTATGTGGACAGGCAGCCTCTGCTACAAAGGCTGAAAACTCTTTCCATTTTTTCTTTTGTGATTTCAATGAAACTTTGCTAAATAAACTGTGGACATGCAAATCCCAGGTTCAACTTATTTTTTCTATTAATCATTCTAGCAGTTCTAATCTTCCTTCAATTTTGCCTTTGTTATTCACATGGTGAACTTATTTCACGTGGCGTTCTTGCCTCACCTTTTTCTTGATTTATTCTTTTGATCTGCCTTCCACTGCTCTTGTGTGTGTATTGTGGATTCTCCATTGAAAGACTTTCTCTCTACTTATTGCTACTGCTATTCCTGTTATCAGTAGGGAGTCGCTTTCAGTAACCTCCCCAGATTCAAAAGTAACGGTCAAACCTGTTATTTTGCCACTCAATTTAAATTTGTGGGGAAGAGATTTGATGTCAGAATTTGATGCACGTTTGATTTCACACTAATCTTTACTCTTTGTCATGTCTGTTACTCCTCTTTCTTTAAATCTTTTAAGTGATAGCCCTGTATGGGTGGGTCAGTGGCCTTTAAGAAAAATTGGCTGCTCTTGTTGAATTGGTTCAATAACCATTTCTCAAAAATCATTGCTTTTTGCCACTTTGATTACTAAGGGATGCAAGCGTTGTAGACTTTTGATTAGCATGGAACCTTTTTAACTTTTTGTCCCTTGAGTATATGGAAATTTTTTTTTTTGAATTCTCAGATCTCCAATTTGCCTTGGCAGATTGGCCAAGTCAAGTATTGTATCACCTACCCTCAGATCCTAGATTGTTTTTGATAAAAATGGTTCCTGTAAAATGGCAACTTCCCTGCTCCCCTTAACCTCTGCCAGATGCACTCAGTAAAAAAAAAAATTGTGCTTGTACTTGGCAATTTCAGGGAGAATGGAAGGTTTTGACTACCACTCCCCCTCCAAACTTCAGCCCAGGGTGCTGAGCTTGCTGCACTATTTTAGCTTTTATTCAAGTTTAAAGACCAATCCTTTAATTTGATACCAGATAGCTTGTATGTTACTCAGATAGTTCAAAATAGTTTTGAAGCCTATCTTTCTCCTTCTGTGGAGTCTTTTTTGTGAACAATGTTTCGTACACTACAGCTATTAGTTCATCAATGAATTTTTTTTTTCTTTGTTGCCCACATTTGCAGCTACCAGCCATTTTCTGGCATATTACAGGAAGGAAATGATTGTGTGGATGCTGGCTGCAGAAGCTGCCAGCAGAAGCTGGCTCTGCTTTTTATTTCCTTGTGGCTCCCACTCCATGGGAGAGACATGCATTTTTTCATCAAAATAAAAAAGCACTCATTAAACAATTTAGTATTTCATTAAATGAAGCGACAGCCATTATACAACAATGCCCTGAGTGTAGTAAACATGGGATTTCTATCCCTATGGGGGTTAATCCCCAGGGCTTTAAGGCTGTGCAAATTTTGCAAATGGATGTAATGCAATATCCTTCATTTGCCCCCTGGAAATATATTCATGTTACTGTTGATACTTTTTCAGGGTTTATTATGGCCACCCCCCAAAGGGGTTTGGCCACTAAGCAAGTTATTAATCATTGCATTTGGACTTTTGCATCGTTGGGACGTCCAAAAGAACTCAAAACTGACAAACCAATCTGGATTAAGGGGTAAAGGTCCCCCAGCCTCCCAGCGGTGCAAGACATTATTAACATTTCTTTGTTCACTTTTAAATTTTTGAATCTTTCCGGAATGATTCAATTGTCTGAAGTTGAACGTCATTTTTCAGCTCCCTTGTCCTCCCTAGTTCGACCACCAGTCTACTATTGAGAACTGCCTGATCCGACTTGGCGTGGTCCAGCTGACGTCATTACTTGGGGGCAAGGTTACGCTGCCATACAAATGGACGGTCATGTGCTTTGGGTCCCTGGAAGACACGTAAGACTATATTTCCCAAAAAATTAATAAAAAAGGGGAAGTCCCTGATCCTGTTTCAGATGTCCATGACAACAATGATTGATTCTACATAGGCTGTCTCTATACCTGACCTGGAAACTAGGCAAGAGCACCCTCCTACCTATGATGATTGCTGTTCTGAGGACCCACCAAGATACCTTCCACCAAAAGGATGTCAAATTTTGCACAAACAGATGCCAGGATATCATCTTTCAATATGGGATGAACTCATGGCTCCAATGACAAAAAAAAATTCTTATCATTTTGTATTGTTTGTACTAATGATACTATGTATTGTCTTTTGCCTTTTGTAATGAACGTCCAGTCAGCAAATATGCTTAGTTTAATGCGGTAATCACTACTGCCTGTTACCACCTACCCAGAGGAGTTTAAATCCCTATCGTTCCACCACTGGGTTTGTCATGTTATTCCCTATGGATTTGTTCTCATATGCCTGCTCAAGGACGTATAGGAATTCCCTTAATGGGTTTCCTGTTTAATGACGACCAACCCAATGAAAGCATTAGATAGGTCATGTAGAAGCAACCGGCAAAGTCTATATTTCTATGCAACACTTAGCTTGGGTATGCTTTCACCAAAATACCACTTTACCAAATCAGACTGAGGTGGACATTTGGTCGTTATGTGAGTTTACATTTTACCATACAGTGCAATGTAAAAATTTATCCTCAAAGGTTGATGACATTTACTCATTTCCTAGTCAGTTTAATACCTCATTGAAATGTTATTTCTTGTGACATTATGTTATGTAATTTAATTTTTCTCAGCAAACACAAGCCTTTGTTGCTTTACCGGATTCACTTTGGCTACTTTGTGGTAACTATGCCTATAGAGAGTTTATAGTCAATCATACTGGTACTTGTACTTTTGGCATGGTGACACCAGACATTTCTGTTCGATTGCGTAACAAAAGAGAACAGCCACCCCTTACAGAAGGTGGCAGCATATGAACGCAAATTGCCAGAGCCCTTATTCCTTCACTAGGAGCGGCAATGAATTATAGAGATTTACATTTATTAAATAATTTGACACTTGCCATGTTTAATATTACTATGGCGAAAATTGATAGTAGCTATTGTTTTGATTGTTATTTGTCTTATTTGTTTGTGTTGTTGTATTCAATGCATTTCTTCATTGATGACTATGTATAGAGATAGTATAAAAAATAATGTGGTACAAAGCATAAGACAACCCCTCTATTTCCCCCTGAAAGTACCACCACAATTGCCAGGGAAAGAAGATGACTCTGCTTTTTAAATTCTTCATTTGTTTACCAATTTCATTATCATGGGTACTGCAAAATTAATTGGGACAATCTGCCTTTTTGGCAGAAGCCAAAATATTTTTGGATCCTTTCCTCTCAATAATCATGCTTCTTAAAAAAAATAAAAACAGAGGAGATGTTGTAATCATAGATTTATAAGCACTGGAATTTGGAAATAAAATATTACTGGAGAGTGATGTTTTAAGCTAAATTATGTGCTGATTAAAATCTTAAATTCTTCCTCTATGGAAAGGCAACAAAGTCTAGGCTGATAAAGCATTCTGCAGAATCATGACCATGTATGGACTTGGTATACAAGATGAAGGATAACCCATAGAACTTCCATATAAGGAAATATATGGTATGCATTACTGACATTCCTTTGCAATCACACAATCTATGGGAAAAGGCAAGGAATGTAAGAAGTTTGCCTTATATGGTGCTGGTTTAAATGTATGTGGCGCTCGCTAATTGGTTATTCTGTACCACATGTCAGAGAAGTAAAACACAATAAAAAGGAGAGGTCTTGATGCATTCAAGGTCGTCCTCCCATTGAGAAAACTTCCTCTCTGTCATTTCATTCTGATGTGACAATTCATGGCATGCTGTGCCTTCCCCGAGGGCGACCCACTGAAGGAGGGCTGCATGCCTTCAGCCCCATGTAGAGAGTGTTAGAGTAGTCGAGCCTCGAGGTGATGAGGGCATGAGTGACTATGAGCAGTGACTCCCGGTCCAAATAGGACCGCAACTGGTGTACCAGGCGAACCTGGGCAAACGCCCCCCTCGCCACAGCTGAAAGATGTTTCTCTAATGTGAGCTGTGGATCGAGGAGGACGCCCAAGTTGCGGACCCTCTCTGAGGGGGTCAATGATTCCCCCCTCAGGGTGATGGATGGACAGATGGAATTGTCCCTGGGAGGCAAAACCCACAGCCACTCCGTCTTATCAGGGTTGAGTTTGAGTCTGTTGACACCCATCCAGGCCCCAACAGCCTCTAGGCACCAGCACATCACTTTCACTGCTTCGTTGACTGGATATAGTATTGTGTGCTGTACATGCATGTTTGTAAATGTAATGGACAAAACTCACATGTGTCAGTCATCTAGAATGCTTGAGAAGATGTGAATTTGGGAAAAGGTGCTAGAACAGTGATGGCGAACCTTTTTTTCCTTGGGTGCCAAAAGAGCGTGAGTGTGCGCTATCACGCATGCAGGAGTGCCCACACCCATCATTCAATGCCTGGAAAGGGCGAAAACACCTTCTCCTGCTCTCTGGAGATCCTTTGGAGGGCGAAAATGGCCTGTTTCCCAACTTCTGGTGGGCCCGGTAGGCTTGTGTTTCGCCCTCCCCAGGCTCCAGAGGCTTCCCTGGAGCAAGGGGAGAGTACAAATGCCCATCCCATCTCTCTGGAGGCTCTCTGGAAGCCAAAAACACACATTTTATTGATTGATTGATTGATTGATTGATTGGTTGGTTGGTTGATTGATTGATTGGATTTGTATGCCGCCCCTATCTGTAGACTCGGGGCGGCTAACAACAACAAAAAAAACCAGCATGTAAATCCAATACTAAAACAACTAAAAAACCCTTATTGTAAAACTAATCATACATACAAGCAAACATACCATGCATAAAATTGTAAAGGCCTAGGGGGAAAGAGTATCTCAGTTCCCCCATGCCTGATGGCAGAGGTGGGTTTTAAGGAGCTTACGAAAGGCGAGCAGGGTGGGGGCAATTCTAATCTCCAGGGGGGGGGTTGGTTCCAGAGGGCCGGGGCCGCCACAGAGAAGGCTCTTCCCCTTGGGGCCCGCCAAATGACATTGTTTAGTTGACGGGACCCAGAGAAGGCCCACTCTGTGGGACCTAACTGGTCGCTGGGATTCGTGCAGCAGAAAGTGGTCCCTGAGATAATCTGGTCCCGTGCCATGAAGGGCTTTATAGGTCATAACCAACACTTTGAATTGTGACCGGAAACTGATCGGCAACCAATGCAGACTGCGGACTGTTGGTGTTATATGGACGTAGATGCACGTTGGAGCTAGAGCAACAGCTTGAGTGCCAGCAGATATGGCTCCATGTGCCACCTGTGGCACCCATGCCATAGGTTCGCCATCACTGTGCTAGAACCATAAACAATGCAAACCCCCAAATTTTGCAATAAACACGGTCAAGATACATAAACAGGTGTCACTCATTCTAAATCCCATTTTATTTGTATGTCAATAACTAGTTGCTTTTGCTGTTTCTGAAGGGAAATTCTTCAGTCACAAATATGAATGTTTGGAAGGACAACATCCTGAGGAGTGAGATCTTTTTTTCTAATGAAACCTGGGTCCTCTTCTTGGCTGATTCTCCTTCTCAAGGCCCTTCTGTGTGAAGATCTGCTATATTCCTTGACTATTGTAGGTGGGCAAGGTTGTTGTCTTAAGATGATTGGGTTTGGGGGGTACCTTAGATGGTCTTCCATCGGGTGAAAGATGGGATTTTTCTCAGGCTGGCCACTTGTACTCTTCCTCCTCCCTTTCAAAGAGTAGTCTGGGCCAGCCAGGGAGGGAGGGAGGGGACGATGGTTCTGCTAATAAGGAGAGATGCTAGGGTCACTGGCAAACAAGCATGGTATCAACTGCCTGGCTATCATCTCATTCACTTCATACTGGAGATCTTTAGTGGTGAGTGTGCAGACTTTGGCCCCCATCATGCCATAGATAACTGATGATGGTATGGCACTGCTGAAGACATATCGTTGTGGGTCATCTTGGCACAAATGGGTGGCAAGGGCAGGTTGTTGCTCCTGCCTCACCGTCACCGGCCATTCCACCACAGGGGATTTGCAGCACCACACAATTGCTGGATACACTTCACCGATGCCCATGGTGGCTTGGCCGGCCATGTAGTTGCTGAGGTAGCAGTGTTGCTCTCCGTCTTGGGTTACCAGGAGACACCTTTGTGCAAAGACGGCTTTTTTATTCCCCTTCATTGACCAAGGCATCTTTCGTTGGGAAAGGAAAAAAGGGGGCAAAATCTTGGCCTCAAAACTGTCAGAGAGACGTTCCCACTTTCTCACGTGACTGATCGTCAAGTTCCTTCGTTGCCGATTTCTTCCTTGTTTCCGCTTCTGTTTCTGTCCCTGTTTCTTCGGAGGCTGTAACTTTTTCTGGGCCTGGACAATAGCCATTGTGTTCATCTTCTGCGTTTATGCTCACCTGAAGTTTGTAGTGATGTGCCTCAGTAATGTCTCTCCCTTTTCTGTGATATACTGACTTGTATTCAAAGGAGGGACCGGCCCTTTGCCCTTTGATTGGTCAGCTAGAACAATGCTTTACCTGAAAAGCCCAACACTTCATAGTAAGCATTGTGAGCTCTCCCTCTCCCCTAATGGACACATGTGATGCCTATTGACCAATAGGAAAGGACAGAAGAGATAGGTGAAGAAAAAAGAAATTAGAGGGTTTAATCTAGTAGCCCTATTTCTAATTGATGTTTTTACTAAAATATAACATGAATTAATATTGTAGTAGAAACATAAACATAGAAGTCTGACGGCAGAAAAAGACCTCATGGTCCATCTAGTCTGCCCTTATACTATTTTCTGTATTTTATCTTAGGATGGATATATGTTTATCCCAGGCATGTTTAAATTCAGTTACTGTGGATTTATCTACCACGTCTGCTGGAAGTTTGTTCCAAGGATCTACTACTCTTTCAGTAAAATAATATTTTCTCATGTTGCTTTTGATCTTTCCCCCAACTAACTTCAGATTGTGTCCCCTTGTTCTTGTGTTCACTTTCCTATTAAAAACACTTCCCTCCTGAACCTTATTTAACCCTTTAATATATTTAAATGTTTCGATCGTGTCCCTTTTCCTTCTGTCCTCCAGACTCTACAGATTGAGTTCATTAAGTCTTTCCTGATACGTTTTATGCTTAAGACCTTCCACCATTCTTGTAGCCCGTCTTTGGACCCGAGCCCGTAGTAGTAGTAGAAGGAAACAAATATATATAGATGTCCCTCTTATTTCTTTGCCTGTCTTGGACAAGAAACATTATATACAGTGTTCCCTCGATTTCCACGGGGGATGCGTTCCGAGACCGCCCGCGAAAGTTGAATTTCCGCAAAGTAGAGATGCGGAAGTAAATACACCATTTTTGGCTATGGACAGTATCACAAGCCTTCCCTTAACACTTTAAAACCCTAAATTACCTTTTCCCATTCCCTTAACAACCATTTACTCACCATTATTACTGGTACTCACCATTGAATAAGACACTTAGTGATCCTGATATTTATAAACATAATTATTTATTAACAATTTTTTTTTTTGTTATTTACAAAAATTATTAGTTTGGCAATGACGTATAATGTCATCGGGCGGGAAAAACCGTGGTATAGGAAAAAAACCGCAAAGTATTTTTTAATTAATATTTTTTGAAAAACCGTGGTATAGGCTATTCGCAAAGTTTGAACCTGCGAAAATCGAGGGAACACTGTATATAAAATATTTTGTGCAGATAAAAGCAGGCATGAAAATTGAGACCCATTTAGTTCTATGAGAAATGATAAATGCTGAGGACTAGCAACCATCACACATATTTCCCTTTTTCTTGCACAACAATTTCTTCCCAGAAAGAAAGAGATGGGAATTATGTATACATCTGGAGATATTCATATGGGGAAATCTAATTTAAGACGTTTGAACCAAGAAATGCCATTAATGGCACCCACAGACTGGCACCGACCAAACCGGTTCTGTGATTTCATTGTGACCAGGGTGTCCAGCAAACCTGGAAAACAGGGAAATCAGGGAATTATCAGGGAAATCGGCAGTTTGGAAAATATCAGGGAATTAGTGAAAAAAAAATGAATCAATCAGGGGGGGGAAACCATACTGTATTAAAATGTTTAAAAGTCAGGGGAAAATCATGTAAAAAAACCCAACGGACTGTGCTTCCTGGCAGAGTCAAGCAAAAATGAGCACAACTGTGGCAACAACTTGCTTCCTCAGTTACTGATATCTCTCCATGGCTTAGCCGTTTGGTATGACATCATTTACGACCACGCCTTAGATTGCAAATTACAGGGAAATGTCAGGGAATTTCAAAATGCTTTCCCCCTGGACACCCTGGTGATGCAACCAGCAGGTCGCTTCCGGTTTGGGTGAAACCGGTCCGAACTGGGAGGAACCCATCCCTGGTATACAGGAAAGACCTTGAGAGATGGAACAAAGAAATGCAGCCTAGGGAATAGTCAGATAAAGAGACTCAGAAGGACCCTCCCTAGTTGCTCGGGGTTTAAAGGAAATGGTGGAAAGACTGTCCTTTCATATTTCGTAAAGCCCTTCATGGCATCGCACCAGAATATCTCCGGGACCGCCTTCTGCCGCACGAATTCCAGCGACCGGTTAGGTCCCACAGAGTTGGCCTTCTCTGGGTCCTGTCGACTAAGCAATGTCGTTTGGCGGGATCCAGGAGAAGAGCCTTCTCTGTGGCGGCCCCGGCCCTCTGGAACCAGCTCCCCCCAGATATCAGAGTTGCCCCCACCCTCCTTGCCTTTTGCAAGCTCCTTAAAACCCACCTCTGTCGTCAGGCATGGGGGAATTGAAATTTCACTTCCCCCTAGGCTTATAGAATTTATACATGGTATGCTTGTATGTATAAGTGGTTCTTTAAATTGGGGTTTTTTAGATTATTTTTAATATTAGATTTGTTTACATTGTCTTTTTATACCGTTGTTAGCCGCCCCGAGTCTTCGGAGAGGGGCGGCATACAAATCTAATAAATAAATAAATAACTAAATAATAAATATTTTTAAGCTTCTGTTAATTTAGCTTTTCCGCTTGTGCTTCTTGTGTGGTCTGACTGTTAAGGCTGACATCATCCTCCAACCATCCTCCAGATGCAGGCTAATGATGGTTGGAGGATGATGTCAGCCTTAACAGGCAGACCACACAGGAAGCACAAACAGAAAAGCTAAATTAACAGAAGCTTACAAATATTTATTATTTAGTTATTTATTTATTTATTTATTAGATTTGTATGCCGCCCCTCTCCGAAGACTCGGGGCAGCTAACAACAGTATAAAAACACAATGTAAACAAATCTAATACTGTATTAAAAATAATCCAAAAAACCCCATTTAAAGAACCACTTATACATACAAGCATACCATGTATAAATTCTATAAGCCTAGGGGGAAGGGAAATTTCAATTCCCCCATGCCTTACGACAGAGGTGGGTTTTAAGGAGCTTGGAAAGGCAAGGAGGGTGGGGGCAACTCTGATATCTGGGGGGAGCTGGTTCCAGAGGGTGAGGGCCGCCACAGAGAAGGATCTTCTCCTGGGTCCCGCCAAACGACATTGCTTAGTCGACAGGACCCAGAGAAGGCCAACTCTGTGGGACCTAACCGGTCGCTGGAATTCGTGCGGCAGAAGGCGGTCCTGGAGATATTCTGGTCCGATGCCATGAAGGGCTTTACGAAATATGAAAGGACAGTCTTCCCACCATTTCCTTTAAACCCTGAGCAATTAGGGAGGGTCCCTTCTGAGTCTCTTGCTGTACTCACTATCCAGCTATAGTCTAAGATCCCTCTTATCTGGCCATTTTCTAGGCAGATTCTCTTTGTCTCCCAAGGTCTTCCTCACATTCCATTCCATAGTTACTATTCTATGCCGATGATTCCCACAAATGGTAGATTAGGCATCCTATTTTTATGAATATTGATTGTTTCTTCATTGCTTATTTGGACCCCTATGACAATCATTAAGTGCTTTACTTCATGATTCTTGACAAATGTATATTTTGTTTTATGTACACTGAGAGCATATGCACCAAAGACAAATTCCTTGTGTATCCAATCACACTTGGCCAATAAATAATTCCAGTCTATTATTCTAAATGAGAGGATTGTTGCTCCATGTCTAAAATCCGATGCAAAGCGCATCAAAGACTTTTCACATCTCAAAGGTTATGAGTTGGTCAAAATTCAGAGGCAATTGAAAATCATCTCCAAGAGTTAGCTTGTTTATTAGTTTATTATATAGCTTTGTTCTTATCAAACAACTCTGGGTGACTAACCAACAAAACATCTGAAACATACATATCAAAATAATAGAACACCACCACCACCACAGGATGCCAGGCCAAGAAAAAACCCACACCAGCCCAGGGCAAGAATGCTTCTGCCAATATCCAGGCCCTCAAGCCTAGAAAAAAAGAATCCAGGTTTTTAAAGGCTTTCTGAAGGTAAAAAGAGGGTGTTTCAAACCAATCTTGTAGGGACCAGCTGCATAAGAGAGCAAACTCTACCCAGTGTTTATAGCTATCTATAACTTAATCTCTCTTTTTACTATGCCCGCTTCAAGGTGCAGGCTCTCTTGAGGCAAATCACTGGACTAGAAGCCCTGAACTCCCCCAGAGATTAGAATTGCCCCCACCCTCCTTGCCTTTCGTAAGCTACTTAAAACCCACCTCTGCCGCCAGGCATGGGGGAATTGAGATTCCCTTTCCCCCTAGGCCTTTACAATTTTATGCATGGTATGTCTGTATGTATGTTTGGTTTTTTATATTAAAGGGTTTTTAATCGTTTTTAGTATTGGATTATTATTGTATGCTGTTTTATGATTGCTGTTAGCCGCCCTGAGTCTTCGGAGAGGGGCGGCATATAAATCCAATAAATAAATAAATAAAATAAATTTAGGAAGATGTTTTCCAGTGGCCTGAAGTCAGCCAAAGAACCTACAGGTAAGAAGCACATTCAGGAAAGGCAGCACACAGAGAACTGCTGGAGCAACGACAATATTTTATTCTTTATTTTTAAAACATGTACCTAGCATGCAGTTTACTATTGATGTAAGGAATGGCAAACCTTTGGGGTTCAGTGGGTCAAATATTTGAAAAATGCCTAATGATTCTGCTGGTGTGTCTCCCCCTCCCCGAGAATAAGAATTCTTTACCACCCCCCTATCTAGCCTACCTTGAACAGCAGCACTTAGCAAAGAAACAATATTACAGCAGAAAAGTGGGAAAACCAGGTTTAACTGGCTTCAATGTGCCTTAAACAACAGCAGTTGATTATTTGGGGGGAAATCGTTTCTTACTTTACCTGATCTTGAAAGGTTGTCACTCAAACAAAAATATCAGAATGGTTGTAGAATAAGAAAATGGAAATAATTGTGAATATTCTCCATTGGACTTCTACAAAAGTAAGTGAGCCTCAACAGTACGAGGCTTGGTGGAATCCTGGTGACTATTTTCAGACAACTCTGCTGATCGGTGTCCTTCACCCAGTTACTTTCTTCCATCCCATTCATTGCGGGGGACGCACCAACTGTCTGGCCACTACATCTAAATTAACAGTCTTCCCAGCTGCTGCCAAAAAGGCCAGGATTTCTGGCCTTCTGTTTTGCTGGAGGGGAGATCTTGCATAACCATCACAAATCCACCATGGACATCATTAGGGGGCTGAACACATCTACTATGTTCTGTTTCTTTTCCAGTTTTTCTATGTGACTCTCTGGTGGTAAAAGCCAAAAGAACGATTAAGATGTAATGCCTAGAATGTTCATGTCTTGTAAGTTTACTCTGGCATTAGGCTATGGCAGTAGGTATATTACTTAACCTTCAGGTCAGCTGCTTGGACAATCTAGCTTACACATTGTGCGTTCTGTACACTTACACACATGCTACTTGATTTCCAGAAAATTAGAGATGCTTGATTTAAGAATAAACTTTCTTAGGGCTAATCGATGGGCGCCAATCATACCAGTTTTACTGTTCACATAAAATACTACCTCTCATGACTCAGTTAAGCATGTTGGGTGAATCTGGCAGTCATCTGGATGAATAAATAGACTGGAACAGAAATCAAAACAACCATTTAAATATGAACCAGCAGTGTGCAGCAGCTGCCAAAAAAGCCAATACAGTTCTAGGCTGCATTAACAGAGGGATAGAATCAAGATCACGTGAAGTATTAATACCACTTTATAAGGCCTTGGTAAGGCCACACTTGGAATGCTGCATTCAATTTTGGTTGCCATGATGTAAAAAAGATGTTGAGATTCTAGACAGAATGTAAAGAAGAGCAACAAAGTTGATTAGGGGACTGGAGGCTAAAACATATGAAGAACGGTTACAGGAACTGTGTATGTCTAGTTTAATGAAAAGAAGGACTAGGGGAGACAGGAAAGCAGTGTTCCAATATCTCAGGAGCCACCACAAAGAAGAGGGAATTAAGCTATTATCCAAAGCTCCTGAGGGTAGAACAGGAAAGAATGGGTGGAAATTAATCAAGAGGAGAAGCAACTTCGAACTTAGGAGAAATTTCCTCTCGGTTAAAACAATTAAGCAGTGGAACAGCCTGCCTCCAGAAGTTGTGAATGCTCCAACACTGGAAGTTTTTAAGAAGATGTTTGATAACCATTTGTCTGAAGTAGTGTAGGATTTCTTGCCTAAGCAGGGGGTTGGACTAGAAGACCTCCGAGGTCCCTTCCAACTCCGTTTTCCTATTCTATTGTATAAATCTCCTTTTGAATCCTGCTGAGCACAAAAGGCAAGTCTTAAATGCCTCTTCTGTCTTACCACTACCGGATTTAGGATATTTTTTTTTTCTGAAGTGTCTCGTGTGATTACAAAATAAGCTTCAATAAAATAGACATGCATGCACGGGAAACAAAAACAAAATTAATCTAAGTGTTTCTCACAGTCCCAAATGAGGTTTTCGTAGAAAACAGTAAGAACTTTTACTTGGTTTCAGGTTCTCCTGGAGTACAGAACTACCTATCTGGAAGACAGTGCCACTTGTTCCTAAGAAAATCGAAGACAGCCAGCATGGCATCAAAGACTTCACATGGAATGTCTACTGTTTACTAAGCAGCGTCAGGTCAATCTTTTAAAAAGGCATTTTAAACAACAGAGGCCTCCAGTTCTTATAAGACACAAAATGTTAAGTTCCAAGCACACACTGCTTCCCTCTGGCTCCATAAAAGCATTTGCAAGAGAGTTATTAGTGAATTCCTGCAAAAATATTCATATAAAAATTGCATGAATGTACAGTGATACCTTGTCTTACAAACTTAATTGGTTCCGGGACTAGGTTCTTAAGGTGAAAAGTTTGTAAGATGAAACAAAGTTTCCCAGAGGAATCAATGGAAAAGCAATTAATGCGTGCAAGCCTAAAATTCACCCCTTTTGTCAGCCGAAGCGCCCGTTTTTGCGCTGCTGGGATTCCCCTGAGGTTCCCCTCCATAGGAAACCCCACCTCCGGACATAGTTCCCTCTAAGCTGAGCAGTGAGCAATCGCTCACTTAAAAATCATCATCAACTCAGAGTTTTCCAAACCTGCCCAGAAGCCGAGAGGGAAAGAGTGAGAGGGAAGGAGAGAGAGAGGAAGAGAGAGAAACAGATAGAAAAAAGAGAGGAAGGAAAAGAGAAAGAAAAAGAATGGGAGTAAGGAAGAGAGAAAGAAAATCAAAATCTAGTTTGAAACTAGCTCAACTATTTAAGTGGCATTTTGATATTGATAGAGTTGCCCTATTATGAGCTCACTGTTATAGACACACAGTACAGTATTTTATTTTGAAATTCTCTGAGGCAAAACAGGATGGGTTTTTTATTTATTTGTTTGTTCGTTCATTTGTTTATTCATTTATTCATTCATTCATCTATTTATTTATTTATATATTTATTTATTATTTCTGTGCCGCCCAGTCCCAAAGGGACTGCCGCTCAGACACTATACTTTTCCGCCCACCCCCCCCAAAAATTAGAGGGAACACTGCCTCCGGACTTCTGTGTTTTTGCATTGCTGCATGGGAATCCCAGCAGGGGAATCCCAGCATCGCAAAAATGAGTGCTTCGCTGGCAACGGAAGTCCAGAGGTGGGGTTTCACAGCGAAGGGAGCACCAGTCAAATCGCAGCATCGCAAAAACACCGAAGTCCTCGAAACCCCATCTCCGGACCTCTGTGTTTTTGTGATGCTGCGATTTCCCTGAGGCTCCCCTCACTGGGAAACCCCACCTCTGGACTTCCATTGCCAGCGAAGCGCTTGTTTTTGCACTGCTGGGATTCCCCTTTTGGGATTTCCCTGCAGCATCACAAAAACACAGAAGTCCAGAGGTGGGGTTTCCCATGGAGGGGAGCCTCAGGGGAATCCCAGCAGCACAAAAACGGGTGCTTCGATGGCAATGGAAGTCCGGAGGCGGGGCACCCCAGCGATGGTGGTGAGTTTGTAAGGTGAAAATAGTTTGTAAGAAGAGGCAAAAAAATCTTAAACCCCGGGTTTGTATCTTGAAAAGTTTGTATGACAAGGCGTTTGTAAGACGAGGTATCACTGTATTTCTCAGTGCATTCCCAGTGCTTACAGCAACATGTACAAGGATTTCTTTTCCCCTGTGGGAATTCTTTCGTGCTTAATAAAATCTGATCTACTTCAAAAAAGTATTCTGACATTCAAAGCACAAAAAAATTTCTTCCCGGAGTGAAGCAGCTGGCGTTTAATTAGCTGATTTTTTCCCCTCTCAGGATTGTATATGGCTTTTTTCCTGTATGGATTTTCTGATGCCTAGTTAGGCAACATTTCACCCGGAAGGTCTTTCCACAGTCTTCACACTCAAATGGCTTCTCACCTGTGTGGATCCTGTAATGTGCTTGCAGATGGGACTTCATGAAGAATTTTTGGCTGCAATCGGGGCAGCCATAAGGTTTCTCTCCAGTGTGGACACGCAAATGGACATTAAGGTTAAACTGCTTATTAAAACACTTCCCACATTCAGTACATAGATATAGCTTTTTTCCTGTGTGGATCCTCTGGTGTGTAATAAGGTGTGAACATTGATCGAAACTTTCCCCACACTCATGACAGACAAAATTCTTGTCTGACACTGCAGGGGGCTTCCTACTTATAGTTGTGATGAAATTTTCTGCTTCAGGAATTGCACGTGTCACCTCTGGTAATACTGCCTGGGTACCGCCTGCTGATTTGCTCTCCATTGGTCTGGACAGCTTGGGGCCCCCTGCATGGGTCCGGCGGTGCTTATTTAGGGAAGCTTTAACAGGGAATCTCTTCCTGCAGACTTCACACTCATACGGCTTCTCCCCCGTGTGCATCCTATAGTGTCCAAGTAAATGAGATTTAGTGCAAAAACTTTTGCCACAATCAGGACAGCCGTAAGGTCTCTCTCCAGTATGGAGACGCAAATGGACAGTAAGGTTAGATTGCTTATTAAAACGTTTCCCGCATTCATAACAGACGTAATTCCTGTTCGACACTGTTATCCCTACTGGGGAATTGGCACTGATAACTTTCACTATTTTTTCTGCATCGGAAACTGTGCACACCTGTATCACTTCTGGCAATACTGCCTGGGCATTGCCTTCTGGTTTGATCTCTGGTATGGGCAACTTGGGATCTCCGGAATGGATTCGTTGGTGCTTATTTAGAGAAGATTTAACAGGGAACCTCTTCCCACAGTCTTCACATACATAAGGCTTCTCCCCTGTGTGTATCCGGTAGTGGCCATGTAAATGATATTTGGCATTGAATCTTTTGCCACAATCAGGGCAGCTGAATGGTTTCTCCCCACGATGGAGGCGTGCGTGGACTTTAAGGTTGGACTGTTTGTTAAAACGTTTCCCACATTCAGTACACGGATATGGCTTTTCCCCTGTGTGGATCCGCTGGTGTTTAATCACTTTTGACGGCTGATCAAACCTTTTCCCACACTCATCACATCCATATTTTTTTCTTGTTGCAGTAGTAGCTGATCGAGAACCACTTCTAGGCATTTTCTTGCCAGCCTTAGAAGCTTGTGATACCTCCAGTGGTAATTCCTGCCGCCTGCTGGGTTTGATCCCCATTTTTTCAGAATGGGTGGGGTCAAAGGAGACATCCCACTGCAACGGTCCATAAAACTGCTCTGCTCCAGCCTTCTCTCGAGGAGGATTCTTTCTTGTGTCCACATTTTCTGCAAGAACAAGGAAGATATTCTGTAGTGAAAACAGAGGCAAAAGAATTAACCATAGCCAGCAAAGTGAGGGTGAAAAAAATGATGTGTGTGTGTGTTATTGGAAAGTTGTTAGTGGGAGAACTTTCCCACTAAATCCCAGTTATTTTGGTCAAGTAAGGTGATAGCTCCATCAATATTTTCTATTCCAGTACATGCCTAAAATAATAAAGAATGACAAAGTTGCAGCTGAAACAAAATCTGCCAAAAATAATATTTTGTTAAAAATCCTACAGGATAAAAACTGCATTCAGCAGGATCACAACCTCTTGCTATCTAGATATAAACATAGATTAAATGTAGGTGATTCTGCTGTATGAGTTCAGAAAATTTAGACCTCAGCTGGTAAACCAAGAATTATCAAGCTTGTAGTTCATTTTATTAATCCAATGAGTCACTTTAATCGATTACAGTAGAATAGCCATACAAGAGTACAGTGACAGCTTCACTGGTCATGACAAAGGTAGAAATATAGATGGTCAAAGAACTCACAGCCACTCCGTTTTGCTAAGGTTGAGCTGAAAATTGTTTATCCCCCACTGAGGCCTGTGTAGTCTCTAGTGATGTGGTCAGTGCCTCTCCTGGTACAACCAGCAACTTTCCCTAAAAAAGGGAGTTTGGAAATTGGATGAAAATGACCGACATCACTTCAGTCGAAAGGTGACGTCTTCAGAATGGCTTGTACCATCTCTTCCCTCAAACAGGTCAAAGCACTGCATAAACCTAACCATGTGTCACTTTCCAGGTGACTTTAATCAGTGAAGTGGGACAAGGATCTGCTAAGCAAACTATTGGGGCAAGAGTCTAATTATGAAACATTCCTTCTCCCTCACATCCTTTCAGGAATTTTTATAATATAATCATACAGTATTTCCCCCCTTAATTTTTTTTTTTACAAAGGTTCAACATTTCAATACTTTTTAAGGATGTAGATTTTAAATTCCTTTCCAACTCCCCTTCATTTAACATATTCCAATTTATTGGAATAGTTTCTAAGGCTGGTAACCAGAATCACACAGATTCTGGAGGGTGATCTGTTGAGTGTAGGCAAAAACAAGGAATGCTATCTCAGTCAACTTCCTAGTCCATGCTGACGGATGCAATGATTCAGAAATATCTGGAAGAGCTAAAGTTGTCCTAGATCAATGATGGCAAACCTATGGCACAGTGCCACAGGTGGCACGTGGAACCATATCTGCTGGCATGTGAGCTGTTGCCCTAGCTCAGCTCTAACGTGCATGTAAGTGCTGGCCAGCTGATTTTTGGCTCACAGAGGCTCTGGGAGGACGTTTTTCGCTTCCAGAGAACCTCGGGGGGGGGGGGGCATTTTACCCTCCCTTGGCTCCAGGGAAGCCTTTGGAGCCTGGGGAGGGCGAAACCTGAGTCTACTGGGCCCACCAGAAGTTGGAAAACAGGCCATTTCCAACCTCCAAAAAATCTCCAGGGAGCAGGAGAAGGTGTTTTCGCCCTTCCCAGGCATTGAATTATGGGTGTGGGCACTCGCACATGCGTGATAGTGTACACCCACGCTCCTTTGGCACCCAAGGATAAAAAGGTTCGCCATCACTGTCTTAAATCATCCTAGTGGCATTATTGCTTGATCCTCAGCTCGGTAAATTAGAGGCAAAACCATACAAAAACAGATGTTGTGGCCTACCACCTGCCAGCAAAGCTGGCAGCAGAATCAGACAATGAGAAGGTTGGGGAGGAATTTGGGCCAGTTTTGGAGTCTGTGGAAGGCTCTGAGAGATGCTCTATGTCAGACGTAGAAATAGAGTCAGGGCTGTCTGACATTTGCCAGGCACCAGAGAGGCAGCTGCCTTTGGAGGCTGATGGGAAAGTGAACACAAGAACAAGGGGACACAATCTGAAGTTAGTTGGGGGAAAGATCAAAAGCAACATGAGAAAATATTATTTTATTGAAAGAGTAGTAGATCCTTGGAACAAACTTCCAGCAGATGTGGTAGATAAATCCACAGTAACTGAATTTAAACATGCCTGGGATAAACATATATCCATCCTAAGATAAAATACAGAAAATAGTATAAGGGCAGACTAGATGGACCATGAGATCTTTTTCTGCCGTCAGACTTCTATGTTTCTATGTGAGGGAGCAGGAAATATAGCTGGGGCCTGTTCCAGATGCACGTATGCGCAGAGCTGTTAGGAGAGGACAACAATGGAGGACAAGGAGTCGATTTGGGAAGCAAAGCACATGTGGATGCTGAAGGGGCCCATCCCCGGCTGGGGAATAATTAGAAGGAAAGGGGAGTGGTTGTCGTAGGAGACAACAGTTCGTATTTCTGAAGATTTTGCTCATTGTGTTTACTGCCACAGAGACTGCTTGCCAAAACTTAATTTGCAGCCTTTTGGCTGGTTGCTCAGGGCCTTATAATTACTGCTAAGGTCTGTAACTGCAATTAATTCCTTGTAAGACTATTGTCTAGACTTTTCGATAAGTGAATGCAATTAATTCACAAAAGGTAAATAAAAAAGGTTTTTTGTGTGTGACAAGAAGTCTGTTTCTTGCTTCTGCTAATGCTGGTTCAGAACAGCATAAGAGACATATTAGAAAGAGGAAGTATAAGGGCAGACTAGATGGACCATGAGGTCTTTTTCTGCCGTCAGACTTCTATGTTTCTAGGAAAACATACTGAAGTAGACAGGGAAATTGGCATAATTTCAAAGAAAACAGAATGTTTTGTTCCCAGAAGGATGATGGTATTTGCTCATTCATCAAGGAGAAGGACGCTAGATCACCCTTCCTCTTTTTTTTCCTGGAAGGGGTTTCCCAACCATACCTTCATGGATTCTGAACCATCTGAATTTAGGACAAAAAGAATTGGCCTAACACCTCACCTGGACAAAAATGCTTCAGATTCCTCCTTTCCTCAGGCTGCAGAGTCCTTCCCTCTTCTTCCTTCTGAACGATCATGTCAAATTCCTTGTTATGCAAACTGTCATATGGATATTGGGGTGACAATTCTAAATGAAGGAAAGAAGTGAAGCAGAGGAAATACTAGAAACACTGCAGGAAAATAGATTTCTTCTGTAAATCTAAAAGCATCCAGAACTAAAGATATACCTTATGTGATGGCCATCCAGAAGATACTGTCTTATGGGGTGGAATTTAGACAGTGGGACGTAAGAGTTACTGACGCCAGAGTGGGCCAATTAAAACTTTCTTTGCCAAGGGGCTGATAAGTTGGAATGGTTGTTACTGGATGTCCCTCTGATGTCAACCCTGAAGCTGACCTGAGCAAAGCCATCTTGGAGCTTTAGTGTTGTCACACTGGAGCTGAGTGATAGGGAGGGGGGATTTAGAAACATAGAAACATAGAAGTCTGACGGCAGAAAAAGACCTCCTGGTCCATCTAGTCTGCCCTTATACTATTTTCTGTATTTTATCTTAGGATGGATATATGTTTATCCCAGGCATGTTTAAATTCAGTTACTGTGGATTTATCTACCACGTCTGCTGGAAGTTTGTTCCAAGGATCTACTACTCTTTCAGTAAAATAATATTTTCTCATGTTGCTTTTGATCTTTCCCCCAACTAACTTCAGATTGTGTCCCCTTGTTCTTGTGTTCACTTTCCTATTAAAAACACTTCCCTCCTGGACCTTATTTAACCCTTTAATATATTTAAATGTTTCGATCATGTCCCCCCTTTTCCTTCTGTCCTCCAGACTATACAGATTGAGTTCATGAAGTCTTTCCTGATAGGTTTTATGCTTAAGACCTTCCACCATTCTTGTAGCCCGTCTTTGGACCCGTTCAATTTTGTCAATATCTTTTTGTAGGTGAGGTCTCCAGAACTGAACAATAGATTTATGATAGTTGGGACTTTTTAGCCAAAATAAAATATTTTCTTTTGGGAACCAAGGACATTCTCACACCTGGTTAGAGGAAGGAGGAGTGATGTCACCAGGCAACCAGTCAGAGCCGTGATTGGACCATGTCACTGATTGTTTTGAGAAAGTGGACAAAGTTTTAATTAGATGAAAACTGCAGCGACCTTCAGAGTTGATTTTCACTAGATCTGTGCCAATATAATATATGCAATGAAGCTATTCTTTGAGTAATCTACCTGCCTTGGATTTTTGCTTGCTATGGGTGTATTACTTGGAACCCTGACACCTGATTCTGCTGATGGCTGAGTGGTTAACGTGAGCCTTCAGAAACCGTCTCTGATTTAGATTAGATTAGATTAGATTTATTGAATTTATATGCCGCCCCTCTCCGCAAACTCAGGGCGGCTCACAACAACAATAAAAAACAGTACATAATAACAAATCCAATGCCCACCAATCTAATTACAATTTAAAATTAGTGCAGCCAAGCCAGCTGCCTGTCAGTGGGAGGTAATGAAATTGGCAGGGCAACAGTTACAGCTATGTTAAGGGAAGAAAAGGAATACGTCACCCCACACATGAGATTAAACCTATGTATTTAGAAATATTCTGATCAATTAGATGTCTCCTCCAACTGCCCTGGAACTGGGCAGTAGACAGATCTAAAAAAAATTGAACTTTAAAAAGTAAATTATATAATCCAATAAAATTTAACAATAGGATTCTTTTGTCAAAAAAAAGATATTCTTACCAATCACAGTTATGTCCTCACAATTTACAATCCCTTGATCAATAGTGTCTTTTCTTTTCAATGTCTGGAGGTCATCCACTTGTGATACTTCTCCCCAATCAAACTGGAGACGTGGATCTGGTTTGGAAATTAAGAGTTCTGAAGCAAGAGAAAGAAACAGAATAAATGAGAAGAGAATTACTGATTCTTTTATAGCCATCTCACACAGTATAATATCCTGGGTCAGGCCGCTTGTTTAGCTAGCTTAGGATTTCAACATAGGTAAACCTGACTTAACGCCCTGTTCAGCCACTATTCAAAGTGACGCCACTGAAAAAAAAAAGGAACTTAACGATCAGTCCTCACATTTATGACTGTGTTACCCCCATAGTCATTCAGGAACTACACAAATGGACAATGTTTATAATTATTGCAGTACAATGTTCCCTCGATTTTCGCGGGTTCGAACTTTGCGAATAGCCTATACCACAGTTTTTCAAAAAATATTAATTAAAAAATACTTTGCGGCTTTTTTTCCTATACCACGGTTTTTCCCACCCAATGACGTCATATGTCATCGCCAAACTAATAATTTTTGCAAATAAATAACAAAAAATAATTATTATTGTTAATAAATAATTATGTTTATAAATACTGTATCAGGATCACTAAGTGTCTTATTCAATGGTGAGTACCAGTAATAATGGTGAGTAAAAGGTTGTTAAGGGAATGGGAAATTGCAATTTAGGGGTTTAAAGTGTTAAGGGAAGGTTTGTGATACTGTCCATAGCCAAAAATGGTGTATTTACTTCCGCATCTCTACTTCGCGGAAATTCGACTTTCGCGGGCGGTCTCGGAATGCATCTCCCGCGGAAATCGAGGGAACCCTGTATACCACAGTCATGTGATCACTTTACAACCAGATTCCAACAAGCAGAATCAATGAAAAAACTGGCAGGTTGTGCCACATGATGTTGCTTTACAACTAATGGTTACTTGCTTAATGACCAAATGAGAACTGAATTCCTAAATTCATCATAGTCATGCGTTATGCTTAGTGACTATACTGCCTGGTGACAGACTTGCTGGTCCCAATTATTGTAACTAAGCAAGAGCTACTTATAGTAGTGAAGATGCCTAGCTCAACATTGAACAGTTTATTTCTTGGACTTCTCTTAATTTGGTTGTTTTTCTGCACACATTTTATTTACCAGGCAAGATATCATCGTTGGTGCATGAGTGTGAGAAGTAAGCTGGTTGTTTACAGATGATTGGTTGGGGCTTAGTTGCTCTCTTGATTATGCCTCCATCATAGCATTTTTTTCTTTCTTAAGTAATTATCTGGTGATGCTTCCTGCACTATGGAACAATTATACCAAGCCTGTTGGATGTCTCAGGGATATTTGTAGGAAATCAACCAAGCTCAGACAACACCAAGAACTGAATAGCTTAGAATTGTCTACTAATGTAGTGTAGGAAAAGTAATGGATTCGACTTGGGAAGAACCAAGTTAAAATCTACCTAGGGCATGGAAACTCCCAGTGAGACCTAGCATCCATCCTCTCTGAGCTCAACCTTCCATACAGGGTTGTTGATAAAATGGAGATTACTTCTGGAATAGGAATCTAACTAACATTTTCTTTTTTAGGCTATTTAAATCCACTATTTTTGTTCCTGACATCCTCTCCTTTTCAGTGTTTATGCTAATTTTCAGTCACTGTTGGTTAAGGTAGTCCTGGGCAATCTATTTTATGTATGTATGCATGTATGTATATATGTATGTATGTATGTATAGGTAGGTAGGTAGGTAGGTAGATAGATAGAGATATAGAGATATAGATAGATAGAGATACAGATAGATAGATAGATAGATAGATAGATAGATAGATATAAGAATTAACAAAAACCAAGCTTTAGAATAAAAGAGAAGGAAAGAGACACAAGCACAGAAAAAAATGAAAGAAAATATAAAGTGATTTTTTGTTTTCTTTTAAAGCAGTTGTAAAAATATAACTTAACCTCTTATTCTTTCATTACAGCGTAACTTACAATTTTAGTATCAACTATTTTTATAATAATCAAATATATAATTATTATATAATTATTATATAATCAAATATATATTATATAATTAATTTCATAATTGTCTTCGGAGAGGGGCGGCATACAAATCTAAATAATAAATAAATAAATAAATAATTATTATAATTATTTCCATTTTTTCCTGTTTCACACAAAATCAGTAAAAGCATTTCTAATCAGTATTAAATTTAGGCAATAGGTTTTCTCTGGCTAAAGGCGTCATCATCTTTATTACGCATTCCCCCACAGTGATTATGTCAAATCTTTCACACTTTGCACGTATAATAATCTCAGTGCAGTTATTATATATAAAAACAATGTTCCACAGTCATTATAGATTTCAGCTGCTCATCTCTTTGGCCAATGTTGGCTGGCCAGTGGCCAGTCCTAATTTTCAGAAATATGACGAGCTTCATTTAGATTATGTAGCATGAAGTAGGGACAGCCCTTGGGGATATGGAGAGGGTTGAACAGAGCTTGTCTAAAAACCTTAAAGTAAGGAAGATGACTTTACAAAAATATGCAAGTTGCCTGTTACACCTAGGCAAAGAGGAACTGATTCTTTGGCTGGGACTGCCAACTTCAGAATGGTTTGTATGGTCTTACAGGAATGGGAGCCTTACCTAAGGAGGTCACATTCTCAGAATTCTGCTGCATGACTGTGTAATACAAAATTCTTTGTTCCTCATCCAGAAGGTCCCACTCCTCTGGGGTGAAGTATACAGCCACATCCCGGAAAGCCACAGGCCACTACAAGAGAAAGACAATTGAACAAAGCAATGCATTTGATCTATTATTCTGGTGACTGCTATGTCATTTAGCAAAATTACTCAGTAATTATGCCTGCTTTATATCTTGAAATTATAATTTCTGATTCAAGTTTATATTAAGCTTCCAGGTGGTCAAATTCCAAACACAATGTTGAAGAAGGGCCTGCCTATCTCACATTAAGGCAGGAGGGGGCAGATTAGAGGTTTAATCAGGGGTGAAATCCAGCAGGTTCTGACAGGTTCTGGAGAACTGGTAGCGGACATTTTGGGTAGTTTGGAGAACGGGCAAATGCAACCAATGGCCAGCCCCAAAGTAGGGTGGGAATGCAGATTTTGCAATATCTTTCCCATAGGAGTGGGGAGGGAATGGGATTTTGCAGTATCCTTCCCCTGGAATGGGATGGGAATGCATATTTTGTAATATCCTTCCCCCAGGAATGGGGACGGAATGGAGATTTTCCAGTATCGTTCCCCTGCCATGCCCACCAAGCCACACCATGCCACGCCCACAGAACCGGTAGTAAAGAAAATTGGATTTCTCCACTGGGTTTACCTGTATTCCTACATCCTACACAACTCACTGTTTGGACTTTAGGTAGTTCAGCAAGCTATAGAAATCCAGCCACTGCCTTATTAGGTGAACCAGGTAATTGAGTCAAGTCATAAAATGGTTTAATAATAATATTCCTTGGGATTCTAACCCAGGATTTGTCATTACAACTTGTGTGAGCCTAGCTACTGGGATAATGTGTTTATGTTAAACTTGTAGTTCTCCTAAAAGCTTTCCTAGAAAGTTGGGAACTATTTCAAGGTAGATGAAGTTTTTAGCCTTTCCTCTTTTCTACTGCCCACCCCATTTATAACCTATTGCAGGACAGTTCAGGTTGGTTCAGAATCCAGCCTACATGAGATCCCCTATTTGCTTGGCCAGTGCTTGTTGTTAGAGGAACAACATTCCTAGCATTAGGCTATGAGCGGTGTGTGTGTGTGTGTATGTATGTATGTGTGTGTGAGTGAGTGAGTTTGTGTGTGTTTGTCCATTTCTTATTAGCAAGCATACCTTTTGCTCCAGGTAAACTTCAGCCAGCTGAGCTGCCTCCTGACTGGTACTTGGCTTCCTGTCTCTCACCCAAGCCTGCATTCCCAAAGGAAGCACATGTAGAAACTGCTCCAAGATGACCATGTCCACAATCTGTCCTTTTGTGCGGTCCTGTGGTCTCAGCCATCTCTGAGCAGCCTCTCCCAGCTGGAACAGAGTCTGCCAGGGACCTTCTCCCCAAGGAAGGGTATCAGAACGAAACCTCTGCCTGTTGTCCTCTTCAATGTCCGTGAGCAGAGTAGTCCCTTCTACTGAAGCTTTCATGGAGGCTGACCATATGCATCTTCTTCTAGAGAAGGCACTGAACTGATCAACTGGGGCCAAACCAAACGGTTCTTCTGCTGGGGCTTGGGAAAGGCGAAACGTCCAGGGGTCCATCTCAAAGGAAACCTTGCAACTAGTTTTAGGAGAAATGCAAATACATCTCAATTATTGAGCAATAAGCCATACTGAAAACAAAAATAGCAAAGGGAATGTAAAAAACTTCATCCAAGAATTGCAAAAGCAAGACATGGAGGCATGTAAAATATTTCACAAATGATAAAATGGAGGTGAGTAGGGAGACATAAAAGGCATGGACTTACTACTTTGGGTATTCTGCCTCTTTCCAGAGAAATGTCATCCCAATCTGCTTTAAATTCTACTAAAATGGCTTCCCTGCAAATAATTATAATAGAACCCCATCTAATGCTGCTTGAGTTTCATCTGTTTTTAATATTTTTCTCTGCAGAGAGAAAAGCCTGATTTTGCATCATAGATTCCCCCACCCCAATACTTAGTAATAAGGGGCATGCATAAGTGCACCAGCGTGCCTACCTAATGTTTCTTATAGTTTCTTTCTATCATGTATATAAACATTGTTATATCTTTGTATACTACCAATAGGTACTCGACTAAATCAATCAATTAATCAATCGTGGTCCAGCTCTCTTTCCCAGCTGGAAAAAACAACAAACGGTCAGCAAAGACTCAGCTGCTGCGAACGACTCCACGAGGCTGTGAACGGCTACGCAAAGATGGACCTGCAGGATGAGCAAATCCACAACGAGGTGGATCGGCGATGCAAGGATGGGAAGAACCCACCTGCTGTCTCTACCTGCCCAGGTTCAGCCCTGTGTCAAGAAGCCTTTTGAGCCGAATATCCGGCTGCTGGAGAAGGAAAACAATTCTTACTTTAGGATTTAAGCCAAAAAGGAGAGAGAGATTTTCCCCCCCTGCTAGATCTTCTTGCATTGAAAGAGGACGGCCATGTAGGGGAGCGATCACAGCAACTTCCCAATAACCCGGAAAACAAAAAAAGGGCTCTTTGCGGCTGCGTCCGCAGCGAAGAGGAAAGCTAGCTGGTATTTCGGGTCTAAGCAAAGAAAAACCCGACAGCCCTCTTGTGGGCAGAGGAAAGAAACGTTTCGCTAGTTTTGCCTCTGCTCAGTAAACGGCAAGCTGCCCGCCCGTCATCCTTTAGCGCAGTGTTTCCCAACCTTGGCAACTTGAAGATATCTGGACTTCAATTCCCAGAATTCCCCAGCCACCATTTGCTGGCTGGTGAATTCTGGGAGTTGAAGTCCAAATATCTTCAAGTTGCCAAGGTTGGGAAACACTACTTTGGCGAGCAGAGGGGTTTTATGGGCTTGTTCCAGAAGTAATCTTGGCAACTTTTAAAATTCCGTTAATTGAAGCCCCCACATTTGAGGATTACTAAGCTTGAGAAACACTGACGTGGAAGCATGAATGGTGCGTGCGTGTCAAACGAAGGCAGATGAACAGCAACGATCCCACCCAACAGCAACGATCCCATCCATTTTACTATGAGTATCTCCTCTATAACCTTCATCATGTATTTTACTATGTGTTTATAGATATATACTGTACCGACTAAAATCCTCATTGTGTATTGGACAAAATAAATAAATAAAATAAAAATAAATACACTTTGGCCAATGAGTCAGAACACAGAGTTATAACCAGGGGGTGCTGCCCGGACGTGTGAGGTGAGGATGCAGTGGGGTAGCGAAAATGGAGCTCCACCCCAGAGCACCCAATTTGCACTGAAAGATGTTGAAAGAATAATAATAATCCTGCATAAGCCACGCCCAGAGTGTGGTAATAAAAACGTTGGTCGCCCTTCACTGGTTATAACTGATTGGCTGAAGAGTGCTACTGTAGCTCCGTTGTGAGGCAATCTGATTGGTTGCTGTGGGTGTGGTGGAGAGTGTTTCCCTTTTTCCCGCCTTTTTTGTCTGTGCTCTGTGATTTATGATACTCCTATCTTTGGTGTACTGTATGTATATATAGATGTAAAATACAGTTATATAAAGTTCATGTTACTGAATTCATTTGGACACTGGCTGTGCAATTCCCTGTCACAGAGGCTTAGGACTTTCATAATCTCCGCTGCCCCCCAGACCTCTTCCTCAGCTTCTTCAGAGGGGGGCAGCATACAAATCTAATATATTATTGTTGTTGTTGTTGTTGTTGTTGTTATTATTATTATTATTATTATTATTATTATTATTATTATTATTATTATTATTATGAACTGCATGTGCCACCATTGCCCCCAAGGAGCGCCGTCCATACTGCAACCATTGGAAAAACAATTCTTGTGTACCTTGTGTCAAACCTGCTGCATGCAGCTGACCATCTTTTAAGTCTTTTTCCTTAGGCAGCACATGCTGTTTTCCAAATGAGAACCCGTTCTTAAGTTTTTTGGAAAATGGTGCATGCAGCCTTAGGAACAGGCATGACAACAGCTGCCTTGCACATCAGTAGGTTGGCTGCTTTTCAGCAATAGCCGCAGGAAGATGCCATCAAAAGGATAGAAATAATGTGGGGGAGAGAATAGGTAGGTTTTGGTGGTGGTGGGAAATTGAAGTTCTCCTACAGTCCTAAGTGCAGGTGGGCTGCCAACTTCCCCAATTTTCATCATGTGATTGCTGCAGAAGACTGGTTAATTTAACCTTGCTGTTCTGCTCGGCTCAATATGGCCCGAAATGAAATTTGAGACCTGTAGATTATTTGTCATGCAGATCTCAAACTTGTGATTAATTGACTTTTCCTCATTTGAGGGGTTTACTATGAGCGTGGGGTTTTTTTTCTGGGTTTTTTTTTTTTTTTTGCTACACGCTGATTGTTACATTTCATTACACCTGAAACAGTACAAGTGTATAGTAAATGCGAACACAACAGCAAGATTAATTGGATGAATGTGGATGATTGTTTCTTAGGAAATACTTCTTAAATACTTCTGCCAGTTACCAGATTGAGGACATATTTTTTCTGAAATACAGTGGTACCTCTACCTAAGAACTCCTCTACTTACGAATTTTTCTAAAGAACTGGGTGTTCAAGATTTTTTTGTCTCTTCTCAAGAACTATTTTCCACTTACAAACCCCAGCCTCCGAAACTGTAATCGGAAAAGGCAGAGAGAAGCCTCCATGGGGCCTCTCTAGGAATCTCCTGGGAGGAAACAGGGCCGGAAAAGGCGGGAAGAAGCCTCCATGGGGCCTCTCTAGCAATCTCCTGGGAGGAAACAGGACCTCCACCCTCCCTGTGGTTTCCCCAATTGCACACATTATTTGCTTTTATATTAATTCTTATGGAAAAAATGGCTTCTTCTTACAAACTTTTCTACTTAAGAACCTGGTCACGGAATGAATTAAGTTCATAAATAGAGGTACCATTGTACCTCATAGCCATGCATGAGTGGGAAACAAAATATGTAATTAACCTAAAGGTTTTCTTAGTGTCCAAACTGAAGTTTGCTTAGAGAACACATTAATAATTATTACTATGTTTCAGGTTACAATAATGTGCAGAACTACCTAACTGGAAGGTAATGCCATGTTCCTAGGAAAATCAAAGCTAGCCAGCATGGCACAAACCTTTTCATATGGAATTTCAACTGTTTACTAATTTCCTTTGAGACAGCCCTAAAGAAGGCATTTTAAATAACAGGAAACAGTAGAGGCTGGTCGTTTCCATGATCTCAGGGCAAAATATTTAAGTTCCAAATGCTTCCCTCTGATCCCGTAAAAGCATTTGCAAGAGTTGAGTTCACTGAAATATAACCACATAATTAAATATATGGTGCATGTATCTCAGCGATGGATTGCTCCCGATTCGGGCCAGTTTGTGAACCAGCATGCATGTGCAGAAGCGTCACTACAGAACCCACTACTGATCTGTTTGTGCATGAATCATTCCTGAAAATTATCCCATAGATTGCCCCCCCCCCCACCATAATTGTGGTCTTCTGTATGGATTTATGGATGTTTATTTTGGCCAAAAGGAACACAGGCAAGGATTTTCTCCTGTATGAATTCTTTCACGCTTAGTAAGATTTCATCTGTTGCAAAAGTTACTTTCCCAAGTTCAGAGCATAGGGAATTTTTTTTCCTTAGACTGAGTGAGCAGTGTTTAACTAGGTCAAATTTTCTTCTCAGGAGAAACCTATGGCTTTTCTCCTGTATGAACTTGCTGGTGCTTATTTAGACAAGATTGACCGTGTAATACAAGATTCTTTGTTCCTCATCCAGAAAGTCCCACTCCTCTGGGGTGAAGTATACAGCCACATCCTCAAATGCCACAGACCACTAGAAGAGAAAGACAATTAAATAGAGTAATGCATTTGGTTTGTCTACTTTCCCAATGACTACTGACCATTCCATTTACCTCCACCAACCCAATCAGTGACTTATTATAGGAGCAGGTCATGGGTTGAGTCATAATATGGTTTGGCTATAAGATGTTATGTGAACCTGGGATACAAATCCAGAGTTTGTAAATCAGAAGGGTGTGAACCAAGATATTGACTTATGTTTTAGATCTGTAGCTCTCCAAGCAAAAACAGGCTTTGCTAGAAATCTGGGAAATGTTATCAAAGGAGATGGAAATTTTTAGCCTTCTTTCTTTCTACTGCCCACTCCATTTATAACCTTTTGCAGGACAAATTCAGACTGGTCCAGAAGCCAATCTGCCCAACACCCCTTTTTGCTTAGTTAGTGGTTGTGATCAGAGGAATAGCAACATTCCTAGCATTGGACTCAAGAATTGGAAGGCTCCTTTTCTTATTCGAAATAATACCTTTTGCTCCAGGTAAACTTCAGCCAGCTGAGCTGCTTCCTGGCTGGGACTTGGCTTCCTGTCTCTCACCCAAGCCTGCATTCCCAAAGGAAGCACATGTAGAAACTGCTCCAAGATGACCACGTCCACAATCTGTCCTTTGGTGCGGTCCTGCAGTCTCAGCCATCTCTGAGCGGTCTCTCCCAGATGGAACAGAGTCTGCCAGGGACCTTCTCCCCAAGGAAGAACATCAGAACGAAACCTCTGCCTGTTGTCCTCTTCAATGTCTTTGAGCAGAGTATCCACCTCTACCTTGACCTCCCCAGGGATGCCAAGCGGATCCTCTTTCCCAAAGCGATGGGCTTCTGGGTCTTTCATGGATGTTGACCAAGCAGATCCCCTGGCGCCCAAGAAATTGCTTCCTCTACCGCGACTTGGGAAAGGCGAAACGTCCGGGGGCCACCTCAAGGGAAATATTGTAACTACCCTGTTTCCCTGAAAATAAGGCAGCGTCTTATATTAATTTTTGCTCCCAAAGATGTGCTACGTCTTATTTTCAGGGGATGTCTTATTTATTTTCAATGAAGAAGAATTCACATTTATTGCTGAACAAAAAAAATGAACATTTATTATATATTGTACAGTAGTTGTCATCACAAACCAGCATAACCAGACAAACTGTGAACCCTATCAATAATTTCTTACTACTACTGTACCATTATTTCCATGTACAACAATTATACTTTCTTCAAATATATGTTATATATGTTCTGTTTGGGAATGCTGTGAAACGTCTCCTACGTCTTACTTTCAGGAGATGCCTTATATTAGGCAATTCTACAAAATCTCTCCTATGTCTTACTTTCGGGGGTGACTTATTTTCGGGGAAACAGGGTAGTTTCAGGAGAAAAGGAAAATAAATCTCAATTATTGGGCAATGAACCATACTGAAAACAAAAATAGCCAAGGGAATAAATAATTGCATCCAAAAACAGCAAAAGCAAGACTACAATGCATGTAAAATATTTCAAAAGGTAAAATGTGTTTGAATATTAATAGCTTGGATTGGTAGTTATGCTATTGGTTTGAGTTTTGAGCTTGGCAATTTGGTTGCAAATGTTTTGTCACATCTAAGGAAACATTTGCCAGTGTGTTTGGAATTGTTTTAATATTTGCTGAAACGTTTGCAATCAAGCTGCCAAGCTTGGAGCTCAAACCAAACCTACTTCCTAAGTGACAGAGCGGAGGGGGTGGGGGGTTTAGAGAGAAACACACACACACTCACAAGGAATTTGTCTTTGGTGCATATGCTCTCAATATTAATAAAATAAAAGGTACATTTGGCGGGACCCCGGGTAAGAGCCTTCTCTGTGGTGGCTCCGACCCTCTGGAACCAGCTCCCCCCAGAGATTAGGATTGCCCCCACCCTCCTTGCCTTTCGTAAACTCTTTAAAACCCACCTCTGCCGTCAGGCATGGGGGAATTGAAACATCTCCCCCTTGCCCATGTAGTTTTTGTGTATGATTCGATTGTGTGCTTGTTTTTTATATATTGGGGTTTCTTTATTGGACTTTTTACCCTAAAACTGTAATTTAGATTGCTAAATATTAGATTTGTTACTATGTACTGTTTTTACCATTGTTGTGAGCCGCCCCGAGTCTGTGGAGAGGGGCGGCATATAAATCCAATAAATCTAATCTAATCTAATTTATCAAGAATCATGAGGTACAACAGAACAGGACAGGACAGAACAGAATTCTTTATTGGCCAAGTGTGATTGGACACACAAGGAATTTATCTTTGGTGCCTATGCTCTCAGTGTACATGAAAGAAAAGATACATCACCACAATCTACTTCTTAATTCTACTAAAATTGGTTTCTCTGTAAATAAAGCGGATCCTGTAGGACGCCATCCAATCCTGCTTTGGAGTTCATCCATCTTGTCAGATTTTCTCTGCATAAAGAAGGCACCGATTTTGCAACACAGAAAATCCCCCCCACTCCCCCCCCCCAATATACTCAGAAATAAATCTATATCCAGTTCTTCCCTTTCCAAGTTGGAGAAACAAAAGGCCTCCTTTGCGTTTGCCAATCCTTTCATTTCGGTCTTCTTGCACCTTCCTCTTTCCCGACTGTCCTGCAACCCGGCCAGTTTCTCTGCTCTGGGAAGAGACTTTGCTAGGCTATGAACGGCTGGGCCTGCAGGTGTGTGGGTGGATGGATGGATGGAAAGAAGGAAGGAAAGAAGGATGGAAGGAAGGAAGAAAAGGGAGGGAGGAAGGAAGAAAAGGGAGGAAGGGAGGAGGAAGGATGGAAGGAAGCAAGAAAAGGGAGGGAGGGAGGAAGAAGGAAGGAGAGGGAGGAAGGAAGGGAGGAAGTTGGAAGGAAGGAAGAAAGAAAAGGGAGGGAGGGAGGAAGGAAGGAAGGAAGGAGAGGGAGGAAGGGAGGAAGTTGGAAGGAAGGAAGAAAGAAAAGGGAGGGAGGAAGGAAGGAAGGAGAGGAAGGGAGGAAAAAAGGAAGAAGGAAGGAAGAAAAGGGAGGGAGGAGGAAGGAAGGAAAGGGAGGGAGGAGGAAGGAAGAAAAGGGAGGGAGGGAGGAAGGAAGGGGAGGAAAGAAGGAAGGAAGAAGGAAGGATGGGAGGAAGAAAAGGGAGGGAGGAAGAAAAGGGAGGGAGGAAGGGAAGGGGAGGAAAGAAGGAAGAAAGAAGGGAGGAAGGAAGGAAGTTGGAAGGAAGGAAGGGAAGGAAAGAAGGAAGGAAGGAAGAAAAGGAAGGAAGGAAGGGGAGGAAAGAAGGAAGAAGGAAGGAAGGATGGAAGAAAGAAAAGGGATGGAGGAAGGGAGGGAGGAGGAAGAAAGGAAGGAAGAAAGGAGAGGAAGGGAGGAAAGAAGGAAGGAAGGAAGGAAGGAAGAAAAGGGAGGGAGAAAGGAAGGGGAGGAAAGGAGGAAGGAAGGAAGAAAAGGGAGGAAGGGAGGAAGGGAGGAAGGAAGAAAAGGGGGAGGGAGGAAGGAACGAAGGAAGAAAAGGGAGGGAGAAAGGAAGGGGAGGAAAGGAGGAAGGAAGGAAGGAAGAAAAGGGAGGGAGGAACGAAGGAAGGAAGAAAAGGGAGGGAGGAGGGGAGAAAGGTAGGTAGGAATGGAGGGAGGAAGGAAGGAAGAAACCAAATATATAGAGAACGGAAATAATTCTTACTTTAGACTTAATCCAAAAGAAAAAGAAAAAAAGAGAGGGTTTTTTCCCCTCTCTGCTAGACCTCTTTCCATGGAAATAAGGCAGCCATGGAGCGAAGCAACTTCCTAATAACCCGGAAAACAAAATTAGATTTTTTTTTCTCTTGCCGTTCGCAAGTGAAGAAGAAAAACAGAAACAGAAAAATGGGTAGCCGGTAGTTCGGGACTAGCAAAGAAAAACTCTCGAGAGCTCCCTCGTGGGCAGAGGAAAGAAAGGTTTTCTAATTTCACCTCGGTAAAACTTGCTTCCCACACCCATCAATCTTTCAGTGGGCAGAGGTCTCTATTGGCTTGGAAAGAGCAGCTTTTCTGAATCTCTGCAACTGGAAGAATTCTTGAAGCCCGCATATAACAATAGCATTTAGACTTATATACCACTTCATAGTGCTTTTACAGCCCTCTCTAAGCAGTTTACAGAATCAGCATATATTGCCCCCAACAATCTGGGTCCTATGCGATATTGTTGTTAAGATTGAAGAAACGGTGGTATGGAGGCATCAGTCAGTGGTTTTGTGCACGTCAAATGAAGGCAGATTCACAATAGTGAATCGCCCTGTCTCCTGTTCTATTGTTGGGAATCACTATCTTAAAAAGAGAGAGAGCAGAGCCTAGGAGGCAATGCTGTTTTGATTTTTTTAAATTTTATTTTATTTTATTTGTCAAGTAGTATTGGTGGTATACAAATATATAATATTTATATACATAATACCAGTAAAAGAGAAACATTAGGGTAGGGGACAGTAGGCACTCTGATGCACTTATGCATGCCCCTTACTGACCTCTCAGGAATTGAGAGAGGACAACAGTGGATAGTCTAAGGGAAAACTTTTGGGGATTAGGTGATGATACTACAGAATCTGGTAGTGAGTTCCATACATCAACTACTCAGTTACTAAAGTTGTATTTCCTGCAGTCAAATTTAGAGCAGTTTACTTTAAGTTTGTATCTGTTGTGTGCTCGTGTGTTGTTGTGGTTGAAGCTGAAGTAGTCGTTGACAAGAAGAATGTTGTAGCAGATGATTTTATGGACTATGCTTAGGTTGTGTTTAAGGTGACCTAAGCATAAGACGTTTTGGTCATTTGGATGAATGCATCCTGTAGGCTTAGAGCACCCTATATTTCAGGGAGAAAGTGTCCATTCACTAAATTATGTATCTAAATCTGGCCAAATTATATACCTAGATTGGGCCATGAATGAGGAATGATTGTAGGAATATATGTGTTTTAGTGTGCTTTTCTAATTGGTGTTTTTTTAATATTGTGGGCATTATTGTGGGTTTTATGTGTTTTAGGATTGTGGGAATATATATGGTTTTTTTGGGATTTTTCTAATTAATGTTTTAATATTGTTCTAAGAATTGTTTTTATTTGTTGGAAGCCACCCAATATAAAATTCGGGAGTTGGGGGGGGCATATTAAGCATAATTAATAAAATAAATTAATTAATAAAATTTCCTTCTGGTGTGGAATAAAGAAAAGATTGCTTGACAGCAGCTTTCCATCTCTGTTCTGCCATGATTTACTGAAATGGGAATAATAACCAAGGGCCACTTCCTTAGAGACCTACTTCTGCTCGTTATTCTCAGTATCATTTCTAGGGCTCCGGAAAGTTTTGTGCCTTTTAATAAAGATAATCCCAATTCTTACCTAATTTTTCCTCTGCCTTTGTTATATTTCATCAAGTCAAAGCTTGTAGGTTTGCTGAATGAGAGAGGACCGACAGCTTTCAAAAATCCGTCAATTGGGCTGCTGGTGCACTGTCCCTTTAAGATCCCCCCCTCCCCTCGCCCCGGCAGCTCAGCAATTGTGGCTATAAAAGCTGAGCAGAGAGGCGGCCGGGCGTAGCGTATTCGCGTGGTGGGAGTGAGGGAGAAGGGGAAAATGGGTTGTGTTCCTATGGGAAGCTAAAAAATGGAATGAAACAGCCTGTCGGAAGAGTTATTGTTCTTCAGAAATAGGATTAACAAAGATATAGTGAAGAAAGGGGAGTTGTAGTAGCTTTGGGGAAAGGAAGTAAACAGTGAGCAGTAACCTTTAAGTCCTTGTGGGTGTATGTTTAGGTGGAGTTGTGTGGGCTTTCTGGCATATTTTTTTGGCAACCCATTGATTTGGGTGTATGTAAAAAAAACCTTGACAAAATGGTGCCGGTAGGATATCCATGAAGCAAGGTGGATAGCCAAAGAAGGGGATATTCATTACAAGGGGGCAGTCAAACAAGTGGCTTAAACTCAAGCAGTTTAGTATGTTCTATGAAGAAAAAGAAGCCTTGGTTAAAGGGGGGCTGTAAAAAGGGAGCTTTGGTACTTGCAAAGCCCAGACCTTGTAGAAATTATCAAGCCAACAATCATGGTTAAGGAAAGCAAAGCCCATACCAGACCTTAACACCAAACATACTAACATGGGGGGAAAAGAGTGATAGCTTCTCTTTAGAAGAGGCTGCTGACTTGGTTAAAAATGGTTTATCCCAAAAATGTAGTAACTGATAAACTGCAACAAGAGGAAAGGCTGCAATTAATTAAAGAGGGAGAAGAGTTGCTTTGAAGAGGAAAGAACATTGTACTGTTCTTTATTGTGTTGTATATTGTATTTTATATCTATTTGGCTGTGAGCCACCCAGAGCCTTCCAAACGTAGGGTAGCATATAAACCTAAATAGAATTATAAATAAATTGCCTGGAATTGGGAAAGGTTGTGTGTTTGCTGAACGTGTGAATGTGAGAGGACCCACTGCTTTCAAAAGTCAGCAATTGGGCTGCTGGTGCACTGTCCCTTTAAGACCCCCCCAGGCAGCGCAATTGTGGCTATAAAAGCTGAGCAGAGAAGGCAGCTGGGCTTAGCATATTGGCTTGGTGGGAGTGGGGGAGAAGGGAAAAATGGTTTGTGTTCCTTTGGGAAGCTAAAAAAATGGAATGAAACAGCCTGTGGAAAGAGTTACTGTTCCTCAGAAGTAGGATTAACAAAGATATAGTGAAGAAATGGGAGTTGTAGTAGAATTGGGGAATGATAGTAAACAGTGAGCAGTAACCTTTAAGTCCTTGTGGGTGTATGTTTAGGTGGAGTTGTGTTGGCTTTCTGGCAATTTTTTTTTTTGCAACCCATTGATTTGGGTGTATGTAAAAGAATCCTTGACAAAATGGTGCCTGTAGGATATCCATGAAGCAAGGTGGATATCCAAAGAAGGGGATATTCAATACAAGGGGGCAGTCAAACTGAAGTGGCTTAAACTCAAGCAGTTTACTGTAGTATGTTCTATGAAGAAAAATAAGCCTTGGTTAAAAGGGGGCTATAAAAGGGGAGCTTTGGTCCTTGCAAAGCCCCCAGACCTTGTAGAAATTATCAAGCCAACAATCTTGGTTAAGGAAAGCAAAGCCCATACCAGACCTTAACACCAAACATACTAACATGGAAAAAAAGGAAGGATAGATTCTCCTTATAAAGAGGTTGCTGACTTGGTTAAAAATGGGAGTTTACCCTAGAAATGTAGTAACTGATGAACTGGAACAAGTAGCAAGGCTGCAATTGAAGAGGAAGGAAAGATTGTACTGTTCTTTGTTGTGTTGTATATTGTACAGTACTTTATTTGGCTGTGAGCCACCCAGAGTCCTCCAAGAGCAGGGCAGCATAGAAACCTAAATAAATAAAAAATAAATTGCCTGGAATTGGGAAAGGAATAAAAAAGGAAATACCAGACTAGTTTCAAGGCCTGGTTATGTACTAAAATGCCCAAGTTGTGAGAGGAAAACCTAGACTATTTTATAATGTTTAAAAGAGTGGCTACCTCTTACAAGTAGCCTGAGAGTAAATGTGGTGGCCAGATTAAGCTCCTGGTTTAATAGGAAAGGCTTTGAGACCTTATAGTAGTTTTCCAGCAAGAGAAGTAATGGATTACTCTCAGGTTGAAGAAGCAATCTTATACAGATGTGCCACTCCCTACACCTATAGACAGAGGTTTAGGAGCCACACCTAAAGCGAAACATGAAGAGATTAGTGAATTGTTATCAAGGTGGGAAGTCCTGGGCAGGAAAATGGTTGAGGCCAGATGGAAGAAACAAGGAAAAACTGAGGAAATCCATTGTAAAACAGCTTCCACATAATCCTTTCTACCAAATTGAGGCCTTGGGTGCAGAAACACAACGCAGTCAATTCAAAGGAGTGTTAAACTAACTGAGGAGTACATAGCCAGTTAGAAATATGAGGATGTTAAAAAGGAAATGTTGCAGAGGAAGGAGAATAAGAAATCTTGTTCCAGAAAGTAAGAACTTTAAGGGAGATGGCAGAGAGAAAGATAAAAGGAGAGAAACAAGCTTTTAGATTTTACCCAAATCAAAGGAACACACTGGGAAGTCAGATACTGGTAACTGTGAACCTGTGGGAAAAGTGGCCGTTTATCCAAACCCAAAAGTGGGGGGGCGGGGAGGAATGATTGCAGTAGTACAAGTGTTTCTGAGAAGAAAAATTGTGTTCTCAGCAAAAATGGGGCCAGTGTGAAATGTTTGGTAGATACTGGGAGTAAACTAATCTCGTTGCAGCCTCATTTAGTAACAAAATGGCAGCATTTATGGGGGAGGGAAGCCTCTTATAAATGTTTTAGCACACTGAGATGGCCATATTCCTTAAAGCCAAATAAAAAATACAGGCAAAGGAACATACAAACAGTTGTAGGAGTAATGCCTAGCATGCCACATAACCTAAATCGCGTGGACTATCCATTTACTAGGTTGGACCTGGAAAAAATGAGTTGACAAAGAAGCTAAGGTAGTGGGAGTAACTACAAGGGACCAGCTGAAGAGGAGAATACTGCTTGAAACAGGAAGGGAAATAACCTGGGAATTCTTCCTAACAGTCTTGACATAATAGGAGAAGTGAGACTTGTAAGAAAAACGTCTTTAGGGGTGAGCCCATGGGGATAGAGACTCCTAAATGAGAAATTCACCTTGTAAAAGAAAGCCAACAAACCCTAAAACATTGTTGGGTAGCAACAGAAAAGGAGGGAAACAAAGACAACTCTCAGACTTCAGCAAAAGTTTTGTGCCTTTGGAGGATTATAACCCCAATTGTTGCCTAATATTTCCTCTGCCTTTATTCTATTTCGTAAGATCACAGCTTGTGTGTTTGTTGAATGTGAGAGGACCCACTGCTTGAAAAATAGTCAGCAATTGGTCTGCTGGTGCACTGTCCCTTTAAGACACCCCCCCCCCCCCCCCCCCCCAGCAATTGTGGCTATAAAAGCTGAGCAGAGAGGCAGCTGGGTTTAGCATATTGGCCTGGTAGGAGTGAGGGGGAAGGGAAAGATAGGTTGTGTTCCTATGGGAAGCTAAAAAATGGAATGAAACAGCATGTGGGAAGAGTTACTGTTCTTCAGAAGTAAGATTAACAAAGATATAGTGAAGAAATGGGAGTTGTAGTAGAATTGGGGAATGATAGTAAACAGGGAGCAGTAACCTATAAGTCCTTGTGGGTGCATGTTTAGGTGGAGTTGTGTCGGCTTTCTGGCATTTTTTTTTTTTTGCAACCCATTGATTTGGGTGTATGTAAAAGAACCCTTGACAAAATGGTGCCTGTAGGACAAGGGTCCTCAAACTTGGAAACTTTAAGAATTGTGGACTTCAATTCCCAGAATTCTCCAGCCAGCTATGTTAGCTGGAGAATTCTGGGAGTTGAAGTCCACAAGTCTTAAAGTTGCCAAGTTTGAGGACCCCTGCTGTAGGATATCCATGAAGCAAGGTGGATATCCAAAGAAGGGGATATTCAATACAAGGGGGCAGTCAAACTGAAGTGGCTTAAACTCAAGCAGTTTAGTATGTTCTATGAAGAAAAAGAAGCCTTGGTTAAAAAGGGGCTATGAAAAGGGAGCTTGGTCCTTGCAAAGCCCAGGCCTTGTAGAAATTATCAAGCCAACAATCCTGGTTAAGGAAAGGAAAGCCCATACCAGACCTTAACACAAAACATATTAACATGGAAAAAGAAAAGAAAACAAGCCTTGGTTAAAAGGGGGCTATGAAAAGGGAGCTTGGTCCTTGCAAAGCCCAGATCTTGTAGAAATTAGCCAACAATCCAGGCTAAGGAAAGGAAAGCCTGTACCAGACCTTAACACCAAACATACTAACATGGGGGGGGGGGGAAAGAAAACAAGCCTTGGTTAAAAGGGGGCTATGAAAAGGGAGCTTGGTCCTTGCAAAGCCCAGACCTTGTAGAAATTAGCCAACAATCCTGGCTAAGGAAAGCAAAGCCCATACCAAAAGAAAAAAGTGATAGCTTCTCCTTAAAAAGAGGCTGCTGTCTTGTTTAAAAATGGGAATTTAACCCAAAAATGTAGTAACTGCAACAAGAGGAAAGGCTGCAATTAATTAAAGAGGGAGAAGAGTTGCTTTGAAGAGGAAGGAAGGATTGTATTGTTCTTTATTGTGTTGTACAGTATATTGTATTTTATATCTATTTGGCTGTGAGCCACCCAGAGCCTTCCAGAAAGTATGGCAGCATATAAGCCTAAATAAAATTATAAATAAATTGCCTGGAATTGGGAAAGGAGTAAAAAGGAAATACCAGACTAGTTTTTAAGGCCTGGTTATCTACTATAATGCCCAAGTTGTGAGAGGAAAACTTAGACTGTTTTATAATGTTTGAAAGAGTGGCTACCTCTTACAAGTAGCCTGAGAGTAAATGAGGTGGCCAGATAAGCCCCTGGTTTAATAGGAAAGACCTTATAGTAGTTTTTCAGCAAGAGACTTAGTGGATTACTCTCACATTATTCAGATGTGCCACTCCCTGCACCTATAGGCAGCGACCAGTGGGATGGTGGGAGAGAGGGGCAGCATACAAATCTAATTAACTAATAGATGGCTCTCTACAACCAGCAGGAATGTGTTTGTGTGTGCGCGCAGCTCCATTTGTAGACGTAGCTGGCTCACATATCCGCCCAGTAAGGGGCAGCCAAAGTTTTTACTGCCAAACTGTGGGTGTGGCTTGATGGTCATGTGACTGGGTAGGAGTGGCTTGCCGGCCATGAGACCAGGTGGGAGTAGCTTGAGCGTTCATCATCGTTCAAGTAAACTGTTAAGTCCTCGACTTACAACCTCACCAGTGTCGCTCTCTGGGGTGACAATTTGCTTCGTGTTTCCCACACTCTCCTTCCTGGGTCACTCCCTGCCTCAGGCTGGGTATCTAGGGGAACAGGTGTCAATCAGCTGTTGAGAAAAGATGGGGGAGGAAATGGGCCCCCTGCAACTCATGCGGTTGCTGGTCTCCCTGCCACTTTCCGAGGAGGATGGGAGGGGGGGGGGTCAGCTGGAGCTGGGCACACAGCTTCATTTATGTTGTGAGCCGCCCCGTGTCCTCGGAGAGGGGCGGCATACAAATCAAATAAATAAATACATTTCCACTGGTTTAACTGTGTTCCACCCTGTCCTGCTTGCTGCCCACCCCTGCATCCACCCCTCACACAAATGGAGATTTCTGTGTCAGCCTACAACTTGTGCAAGTGAAACTATGTTCACACATTATCTGCGCAGCCTACTTCCAAACACGCCAGTCTGGGGGTTTGGGGACAACTGGTTTCAAAAGACCCTATGACAAATGTGGTGGCAATGGTGGGACCGTTTCAGACTCAAGAGACAGAACTGAGACTAAGTAGTAACTAGTTCTGAGTATTTCAACTTTGCAAAAACCACAAGCAGAATTAGGGATGTGAGCCGCCCCAAGTCTTCGGAGAGGGGCGGCATACAAATCTAATTAATAATAATAATAATAATAATAATAATAATAATAATAATAATAATAATAATAATAATAATTCACCACGTTGTGGTTTGCACTAGAAAGGCAATTTATGAATGTGTATCTGATTTATTTGAATTATTATTCAAATGGTACTTGTATGAAATTTTAGACAACTATAGATGACCGTTGACTTACTGTAGTTTATTTACTAATTGCTCAAATTTACAGAAGCACTGAAAAAAGAACTATTTTTCACACTTGTCACCTGATCAAATTTTGGATGCTTGGCAACTTATTTATGACAGTTGCATTGTCCCTGTATCATGTGATCGCCTTTTATAACCTTATGACAAATGAAACCAAGGGGGAAGTGAGATTCATTTTACAAATGTTACTAAGTTAGCAACTACGGTGATTTACTTAAGAAATGTGGCAAGAAAAATCATAAAATGGGGGGGAAAATATTTAGAAATGGTGGATCCTCTTATGGATATTAAGAATACTGCTATGAGTAAAGGTCTTTCCACACTTCATGCACTGATACTGGTAACTACAGGCCAGTTAGCTTGACATCAGTTATAGTTAAAATGATGGAGACTCTACTCAAAAAGAGGATAAATCAGTACCTAAAAACAATAACTTATTGCGCCCAAATCAGCATGGCTTTACTGAAGGCAAATCATGTCAGACTAATCTCATTGATTTCTTTGACTATGTCACAAAGGTGTTGGATCAAGGTGGTGCCATGGATATTGCCTATCTGGACTTCAGCAAAGCCTTTGATACGGTTCCACATAAAGAGCTGATAGATAAATTAGTGATCCCTGGATAGTTCAGTGGATTTCAAGCTGGCTGAAGCATAGACATCAGAGAGTTATTGTTAATGGCGAGTATTCTGAGCAGAGACAGGTTACAAGCGGTGTGCCACAAGGGTCTGTTCTGGGTCCTATTCTTTTTAATATGTTTGTGAGTGACCTAGGGGAAGGTTTGGTAGGGAAGGTAGGGACTCTAAAGTGTGCAATAGGTTGATATTCCTGGAGGCGTCTGTAATATGGTAAATTATTTAGCTTTACTAGATAAATGGTCAAAGCAATGGAAACTGCAGTTTAATGTTTCCAAATGTAAAATATTGCACTTGGGGAAAAGGAATCCTCAATCTGAGTATTGCATTGGCAGTTCTGTGTTAGCAAAAACTTCAGAAGAGAAGGATTTAGGGGTAGTGATTTCTGACAGTCTCAAAATGGGTGAGCAGTGTGGTCGGGCGGTAGGAAAAGCAAGTAGGATGCTTGGCTGCATAGCTAGAGATATAACAAGCAGGAAGAGGGAGATCGTGATCCCCTTATATAGAGCGCTGGTGAGACCACATTTGGAGTAATGTGTTCAGTTCTGGAGACCTCACCTACAAAAAGATATTGACAAAATTGAACGGGTCCAAAGATGGGCTACAAGAATGGTGGAAGGTCTTAAGCATAAAACGTATCAGGAAAGACTTAATGAACTCAATCTGTATAATCTGGAGGACAGAAGGAAAAGGGGGGACATGATCGAAACATTTAAATATGTTAAAGGGTTAAATAAGGTTCAGGAGGGAAGTGTTTTTAATAGGAAAGTGAACACAAGAACAAGGGGACACAATCTGAAGTTAGTTGGGGGAATGATCAAAGGCAACATGAGAAAATATTATTTTACTGAAAGAGTAGTAGATCCTTGGAACAAATTTCCAGCAGACGTGGTTGGTAAATCCACAGTAACTGAATTTAAACATGCCTGGGATAAACATATATCCATTGTAAGATAAAATACAGGAAATAGTATAAGGGCAGACTAGATGGACCATGAGGTCTTTTTCTGCCGTCAGTCTTCTATCTTTCTATGTTCTATGTTTCTAAACAAAGATTATAGGAAAGACCCATTTCTAAATGAAATGATCCCCATATAACAGGATGGGAATGCAGCCCTGATCTAATCTTTGACCTGGGACCATTCCATGGTGCCACAAACTCTCAAAGTGCATCGGACACCTTGTCATGCTGGGGCAGCAACATACCCACCAGATCCCATCTTCAATAAAAGTCTGATCTTCACCTGTCTGCAGAGCCGAACCTTTGAAAGTCGGGGAATTTTTGGATGGCAATACCTCTCCACCCTGAATTTAAGACCGTCAAACTCAAGTGACCGTATCTCTAAGGGAACATCTCTCTCAGAGGTCCCCCGGTTGGTTATAGCAACTAAAGACCATCAGGAACCCAGCGACTGGGTTCAGCAGAGAATCCGGAATCCTGGTGTTCTGTCTGGGTGCCCCCAGACCTCAACACCAACTGGAAAAAACAGCCAGACACGCTGGTAAAAGCAAAAGTACTTTATAGCTTGAAAAATAAACACAGAGAAAAACCTGTTCTTCCCCACAGGCAGGTTATGAGACTTTACAGCAGAGTCCTGATGTCCAGACAATACAGCAGCCTTCTTGCTGGCACACCCACCACTGTAGAGAATAAGACCCCCCACCTTTTCCCCCCAAGGTTTTAGTATTCAAAGTCACAAACCAGAATTCCAAGACGCCAAAGAGCACAGCCAGGTCCCAGGACTCCCAAAGATAATACTCCACAAGCCAGGAAGGGTGGGTCTGCCTTTTAACCTTTCCAGAGAGCACCACACCCAAACCCAGCTGTTGCCTCTTTAGTGCTGAAAGTACCTAGCTAATTGGTCCCTTCTTTGTGTTGCTCTTCTCTGTCGCAGATCGATTATTGCTTGTGCATTTTCCTCTAAGGAATCCAGGCTGCTTGCTGGGGAGAGCTCCCTCTCGGGGGCCTCTGGCTGTTCCCCCTCTTCCTCAGCCTGGGATTCCTCCTCCTCGTCTGCCTGCACCTCCTGTTCCTCATCCTCCCCCTCTGAGCAGGAAACCGACAGAAGATCAGCCGTTCCCTGAGGGGCCTCGGACGGAATCACAACACCTGGTAGGGAGAAACTTGCTCAGGTCATTTAGCCTCTTCCTCAGTGATGGAATTAGAGACAAATTATGGCAGGATGCAAGGATGTCTGACTGCCTTTGTAGTGTTTATTGCTTTTTATACAGTTTTCCAAGCAGCTAAAGATAGAAAAGAGCAACAGTATTTTCATTGGTGAATTTCCCCTCCACCAATCTTTCTATCACCAATTCTTCAGAGCCTCCTATAGTTACAACCTAGATGAGATCCCTTACCAGCCAGGTATAGTGTCTTAGATCATCCTGACCATGTGAACAGGGTGATCTCGTGTAGGCATAGGGGCCCCTTTAGAGTAGGTGATATGATGCACACACAAAGGCTTCCCTGGAGCTGAGGGAGGCTAAAAAGACACACACACACCAGAGGCCCTCTGGAAGCCAAAAACGCCCCTGTTCAAGCCAAAAAACAGCTGGCCAGCAAACACATCCATGTTGGAGCTGAGCTAGGGCAACGTCTTGTGTGCCACCTGTGCCATAGGTTCCCCACCACAGCCTTAGGGCATCCCATTCTTTAATATTCTTGGTCAATTGGTAGTTGGGTCTTAAATCCACTCCTTATCCGTGACTCCCATTCTTTCTAGAGTGGGCAGAGCAAAATACTGGCAACCCCCCCCCCCTGACATGTTTTCCAAAGGCTCACTTTATAGAAACATAGAAACATAGAAGTCTGACGGCAGAAAAAGACCTCATGGTCCATCTAGTCTGCCCTTATACTATTTTCTGTATTTTATCTTAGGATGGATATATGTTTATCCCAGACATGTTTAAATTCAGTTACTGTGGATTTATCTACCACGTCTGCTGGAAGTTTGTTCCAAGGATCTACCACTCTTTCAGTAAAATAATATTTTCTCATGTTGCTTTTGATCTTTCCCCCAACTAACTTCAGATTGTGTCCCCTTGTTCTTGTGTTCACTTTCCTATTAAAAACACTTCCCTCCTGGACCCTTATTTAAATGTTTAAATGTTTTGATCATGTCCCCCCTTTCCCTTCTGTCCTCCAGACTACACAGATTGAGTTCATGAAGTCTTTCCTGATACGTTTTATGCTTAAGACCTTCCACCATTCTTGTAGCCCGTCTTTGGACCCGTTCAATTTTGTCAATATCTTTTTGTAGGTGAGGTCTCCAGAACTGAACACAGTATTCCACTCAGGGACTCATATACTCTAACTCCAACACCCTCATGAAGGAATTGGAAGAGGTTGCAATAGAACTCTATATGCCTATGGGGGATTCTCAATCATCAGGTGCAGGTAGTTCCAAAGATGCTTTTCCAAAGGTAAAAAGGGATATATATTTTTGTAATGGTGTAGGAGAAAAACCCTGGGAGACAGAAGGAGGAGCCTTCTGATCCAGGGGCCTTTTGTGATCTTTCTTCTCCTTATCTGAAGTAGTGTTTCAGCACAAAGAGGTGATTCTGCAATAAACTCTAGAACAAAGTGAAATCCATCCAGGATTCAGGGACCTGTTCTGATCCAGGATGTCCAGGGGAAAAGCATTTTGAAATTCCCTGATATTTCTCTGACATTTCCCTATAACTTGCAATCTAGTTAAAGTGTGGTCATAGATGACGTCATACCAAAAGGCTAAGCCGTGGAGAAATATTGGTAGCTGAATAATAATAATAATAATAATAATTTATTAGATTTGTATGCTGCCCCCTCCGAAGCCTCGAGAAGCAAGTTGTTGCCACAGTTATAGAAACATAGAAGACTGACGGCAGAAAAGGACCTCATGGTCCATCTAGTCTGCCCTTTATACTATTTTTTGTATTTTATCTTAGGATGGATCTATATTTATCCCAGGCATGTTTAAATTCAGTTACTGTGGATTTACCCCCAACCACGTCTGCTGGAAGTTTGTTCCAAGGATCTACTACTCTTTCAGTAAAATAACATTTTCTCACATTGCTTCTGATCTTTCCCCCAACTTCAGATTGTGTCCCCTTGTTCTTGTGTTCACTTTCCTATTAAAAACACTTCCCTCCTGGACCTTATTTAACCCTTTGACATATTTAAATGTTTCGATCATGTCCCCCCTTTTCCTTCTGTCCTCCAGACTATACAGATTGAGTTCATTAAGTCTTTCCTGATACGTTTTATGCTTAAGACCTGAAATATTATTAGTTAGCTTGCTCTCCCTACATATGGGGTAAATTGCTGTGAACCCTTCAGGATCAACGTCTATCAAAATATTGGAAAATACATTTATACACATTTAAACATATTTGTGAGCCGCCCAGAGTCCTGTTGGAATTGGGCGGCTTATAAATACCACAAACAAACAAACATGTATTTTTGATTTCTACTTCCTAGTTTTTATTAAAAAAAATAATTTTTACTCTCATGTCTTATTATTTTTATACATTATTCTAAGCAGCAATTATACTCCTTACTATACTTACTATACTCTGTGAAGCAAGTTGGGATGAGAGCCGGGACGAGCTCAAGGTTTTCATGGCAAAGGTTGGGCTAGAAACTTAATCTCTTGGTTTCTAAACCTTGTGCTTTCACCAATGAACGAAAAGGCTCCATCTGCTTAAACATTGTTTAATATGATTTATAATATTTTATCAATTTTTTAAACAAAGCATAGACAGAACCGGCTCTGTGACATCAACAGCGGTTTGCTACCAGTTGTATAGAACCGGTGTGAACTGGGAGGAACCAACCTCTGGTGCACAGGCTGCCAAGCACCAAAATTTAGATCATGTGACCATGGGGGAACCGCAACATCCATACATTAAAAGACTAGGCACAAGTACCATTTGTTCAGTGCCTATAAGAGAAAATGGATTGCAGGAGCTGCAATTGGAAAGTGAACGTGATCAGCCTAGAATCTTTATCTAGCCAAGTTCAACTCTGATGACTTTTAACTAACCCCAAACTTTCATTGAGAAGATTCCTGTGTAAAGCTTGTAGAGCAGGGGGTTGGACCCGATGACCATGGAGGTCCCTTCAAACTCTATGATTCTGCAGTGATTTAATTAAACCACCATGTGTGGACTCAAGTCTTTTGCACCTGTGGGTGCCATAGTTGGTCACTGAACTTATTATTATTATATGGGGGCTACCTGTAGGGCAAACTCTTAAAACCTTGCCACTGAAGGCAGAGATATTATTTAACCTCCAGGTCAGCTGTGTAGATAATTCAATTTAAGATTGTGCATGTGTGCACTCACATAGGGGCTAATTTATTGTCAGAAAACTAGGAAAGACGAATTCTCTTAGGGCTAATCAACAAGAGTTTTTGAGTTCACGTAACATAATCTTCATAATTCTGCATGAGGTATGCTGTGCGAACCAGGCTGTTTTATGTTGTGTGACCTGTCATCTGGATGTATAAATGGAAAAGGAGAAATGAAAACTCAAGAAGAAGAGGAAAAACACTTTTTTTTTCAACTGATGTTTCCGAAGAAAAGCAGTATCATGAAATAAAAGCTACATTCCTTATCTAGCAATTTTATTTTTCCAACTTGTGCATAGTTCATCCGATCCGTTTTGACTCCCACTGGGCCTGAAAGGGAAGCCTTAAAATTATCTACCTTACAGCTACAAAATCAAGGACATTTTTTCCCCCTGAAGCATTTCACGTTATTTTCAGAAAAGCTTCAGTAAAATATAGTTATGCACGAGTCCCATCCTTCTGTTGAATCTCCCATCTGGTATGTGATGCAGCACATACACTGTACATATATTCCTGTACACAATGCCAGTTATCTTGTTGGGCTGTTTCTGTCTGCTTCTATCTGTGTTGTATATAGACACCATGTGTTGGACTGTCTCTGAGGCCTTTCTGCATATATATTTATTAGATTTGCATGCCTACAGTCTGCATTTGTCTAGATAGGAGAACCCTTTCCATGGATCATGTACTACAGTGTTTCCCAACCTTTTTTGAGCCGCGGCACATTATTCATGTTTTCAAAATTCTGGGGAACACTGAAGGGGGGGGCGGGGGGGCTAAAGAAAAGTTTGGACAAAAAAAATATCTCTTCCTCCATTTCACTCTATTTCTCCCTCCCTCTTTCTCTCTCTTCCTTCCTTCCCTTCTTTCTCTCCATCCCTCTTTCTTTCTTTCTTCCTCTTTTTTGCTCTCTTTCTCTCTCCCTCCTTCCCTCCCTCTATGTCTTTCCCTCTCCCTCCTTCCCCCCTTTCTTTCTCTCTCTCTTGCTTTCTTTCCCTCTCTTTCTCTTGCTTTCTTTCTCTCATTCTCTCTCCCCTTTTTCTCTCTCTCTCTTTCTCTCTCGTTCACCACACCAGCAACAGAGAGAAAAAGAAAGAGTGAGAGAGAGCCGGAGAGAGAGTGGAGTGCACAGCAGCCATCAGCCTCCTCACCCTCCCAGACGTCCCCAGCGCCCGGCCTCGCGCCGCCTCCCGTTAGCCCGGCCGAAAGCCACACAGTCCTGGACTCCCGGATCGCTCGCTTCTCCGGCCAGCGCGGCGCTTTCCTGGGCAGGTGGCTTTGCTGACCGGAGAAGCGAGCGATCCAGGAGTCCGGGACTGTGTGGCTTTGCGCCATGAAGAGAAAACGGCAGCAGGGAAAAGTCGGCCGTATTCTCTTCATGGCGCAAAGCCACACAGTCCCGGACTCCCGGATCGCTCGCTTCTCCGGCCAGCGCGGCGCTTCCCTGGGCAGATGGCTTTGCTGACCGGAGAAGCGAGCGATCCGGGAGTCCGGGACTGTATGGCTTTGCGCCATGAAGAGAAAACGGCAGCAGGGAAAAGTCGGCCGTTTTCTCTTCATGGCGCAAAGCCACACAGTCCCGGACTCCCGGATTGCTCGCCCCAAGGCAGGAGGCGGCGGCGGAGGAGAGTGGGCGGATCGGGCGGGCAATGGGGCAGGGCGGAGAAGCCAGGGGCGCGTTTGGCCGGAGGCACCGTGGGGAGGCAGGGGCAGGGAGGTGCGGCAGTAGGTGCCTCCGGCCAAACGCGCCCCTGGCTTCTCCGCCCTGCCCCATTGCCCACCCGATCCGCCCACTCTCCTCCGCCGCCTCTAGCCGCGGCACACCTGACGTTGTCTCGCGGCACACTAGTATGCCGCGGCACACCGGTTGGGAAACGCTGATGTACTAAGTGGCTGTTTTTGTGCTGCTATGATCAGTACCTCATTTTGTGGGTCTAAATCCAGCCATTCCCATCACTGCTAGAATTTATCTTCCGGAACATTTTCTCACAGATTAAACACCCACAAAGACTATGCTTATTTCCTGCGGAGGGAAAACAGAAGGATTTTCTCCTGTGTGTTGAATTCTTTCATGTTTGATAAAGTCTCATCTGTGAATTCTTTGATTAAAGTCTCATCTGTTGCAAAAGTTGCTTCCCTCCAAGTTTGGAGCACTGTAATCTTTCTCTCCAGAATGACCTTAATTAGCTTAGAATGGCAGGAATTTTTTTTCCCCTCAGATACATTTAAATGGCTTTTCTCCTGTATGAACTTGCTGGTGCTTATTTAGACAGGACTTCACCCGGAAGCTCTTCCCACAATCTTCACATTCAAAGGGCTTCTCGCCCGTGTGGATCCTGTAATGTCCAAGTAGATGGGATTTGATGTTGAACCTTTTGCCGCATTCAGGGCAGCCGTAAGGTTTCTCCCCAGTATGGAGGCGCAGATGGACATTAAGGTTAGACTGCTGATGGAAACGTTTCCCGCACTGGATACACATGTATGGCTTTTCCCCAGTGTGGATCCTTTGGTGCGTAACGAGATGCGAAGGCCGATCGAAACCTTTCCCGCACTCGGAGCAGGAGAAATTCTTGTTGGACACCGTGATTTCTAGAGGGGGCTTTCTACTCATAATTTTAATCACCTTTTGTGATTTGGGAGCTGCATAAAGGCGGGTCAATTCAGGCAACATTGCCCGGGGACCTTCGGATTTGATCTCAGGTGCTTTGGAAATCTTGGCCGCTTCCGTATGGGTTCGCTGGTGCTTATTTAGGGAAGATTTCACCCGGAAGCTCTTCCCACAGTCTTCGCATTCGTAAGGCTTCTCCCCTGTGTGGATCCGGTAGTGTCCGTGTAAATGGGATTTAATACTAAATCGTTTGTCGCAATCAGGGCACCCATATGGCTTCTCCCCGGTATGGACTCTCCGGTGGACGTTTAGATTGGACTGCTGGTCAAAGCACTTCCCACATTCGGTACAAGGGTAGGGCTTTTCGCCCGTGTGGATCCTCTGGTGTTTAATTAAATTGGAGCGGCGATCGAAACTTCTTCCACACTCAGAACACGGATAATTTCTTTTTGATACAGTAGAACCTACCTGGGAGCTACTGCTGGGCATTTTCGTGTCAGCCTTAGCAGCTTGCGTCAGCTCCAGGAATAAACCTTGCCGTCTTCTGGATTTGGCCTCCATTGGTTCAACAATTTTGGGATCAAAGAACACGTCCCACTGCGTTGGTTCCTGAAGTCGCTCTGCTCCAAACTCTCCTTGCTGATTATTTTTCCTGGTAATCGGGAGTTCTGCAAGCACAGGAGGGAAGATATAAACAAAGGTTTTGAGGGCCGAGACAAAAGAAGTAAATAAGGGGGTGGGTGAGCAAGAAAAGGGCAAAGATATGGTTTCAATATCAAACTTTGTTTGGTTCCTTCACATTCCTTAATTATGAAAAAAAACCCACCATTAATTGGAATTGGGATTTGTTATCATTCGTTCTCATGACCAGTCCTTATGACTGGTACTTATGACCAGTCGTTAAAATGACAATTCAAATTTATGACAGACTTCAAGAATTTTTTATTTATTTTTTATTTATTTTATTATTTAGATTTGTATGCCACCCCTCTCCGCAGAGTCGGGGCGGCTCACAACAGAATACAACAATTCATGACAAATCTAAATTATAATTTAAAATATTTTTTAAAAACCCATTTACTAAGCAAACATACATACAAACATACCATGCATAAATTGTAAATGCCCGGGGGAGATGTCTCAGTTCCCCCATGCCTGACGACAAAGGTGGGTTTTAAGGAGCTTACGAAAGGCAAGGAGAGTAGGGGCAGTTCTAATCTCTGGGGGGAGTTGGTTCCAGAGAGTCGGGGCCGCCACAGAGAAGGCTCTTCCCCTGGGGCCCGCCAACCGACATTGTTTGGTTGACGGGACCCGGAGAATGGTAATAATCCTCAGTCGTGTGATTTTATTTTGTCTGCTTGGTAACTGGCTTGTATTTACAACAGCTTGCAGTGGCCCACAGTCAGGTTTTTAAACATTGGGCCTGAAATGCTTGGCTGATTCAGTTAAACCACCATTCTTCACCTATTTTTAGTATCCCTTTTCATTCATTTATTTTGGAAAAATGATGAAGCTGCCTACTTGCCGACAGTCACTCTAGACGGTTTACAGAAAATAAAAGCACAATGTAGAAGAATTAAAAATATTAAAATATAATACTTGTGTCAGCCATTTAATGGCCCCATCCCACTCTGGGTTCCCCGGGCATGTTTGCAAAATCAACAGGGCCTACAAACGGGTCAGTGTGGGAGTCCACTCTAATTTCTGGTGGGATAATATTTCATAGGGGAGCCACCACAGAGAAGGCCTTTCTTGTTTTTTTATTTAATATTTTTATTGATTTTTTAAAAATATGAACACACACACAACAGAAAACAGGTGCTCTGTGAGTAGTGCCCACCACCAGACAAGCATTCACAGCCCACCACCAAATCGTGGGTGTTTTTTGTATATACTGTTTTAACTGAGAATGCCTTTCTTCTGTATTCTGCCAGAGGCACATCCTTGGGGGACAGGATCTTGCCTCCCCACTCTAGTGGGTTGAGTGGATGTGACTGGCAAAAGATGGACCCTCAGATAATCTGGTCCCAAGCCATGGAGGGAACTATCAAAAATGAATTTTCTAAAAGGTAGCTGTATATCTTCGTTATATTTTTATCATCAGATCCAGTAGGAATTTTATCCAGTGGATTAGTTGTTGTATCTATGCCTACCCCTTTTATGTCTTTATTATATCTAGATCTAATTTGAGTGTAAGTCCACCAGTCCATCTTATAATTTTGGAGTTCTAATTCTTCTCTAGATTTTAGGTGTGCATCTGGATTCAAGATATCTATATAGGTCAGGATTTTTGTGGGGTCAATTAGATTTGGGTAAATGATAGCCTCCATTGTTGATAGCCACCTAGGTATTTTGGTATACAATTTCTTTTTTATTTCATGCCAAATTCTTAATAGGGATTTCCTAATCATATGTTTGTTGAATGTATTCTGTTTTTTAAATTCATCCTTCCACAGATGGGCATGCCATCCCAGTTGCAAATCATATCCCTCTAGTGTCAGAATTCTTTTGTTTGATAGATTAATCCAATCTTTAATCCAAGTTAGGGAAGCAGCTTTGTAATAAAAGTTTTAAATCGGGGAGACCTAAGTCCCCTCTTTGCTTACTATCTTGTACATATGATAGTTTAATTCTTGGTTTCTTTTTTTGCCAAATGAATTTTGTAACAATTTTCTCTTAAGTCTTTTCCAAAGGAATGTCTTACAGTGTCATCTGTCCTCTTCTTTCTTCCCATCCACATCTTCCCAGGTGGCTTCAAAACCCCCCAACCCTCCTAATTCTAACGGCTTACCTGGAGAATGCCCCATATTACTCTTTTCCTCAGAGTCCTGAATCATCCCATCACTTCCAATCTGGAAAATCATGTCAGGTTCACCATTATGCAGGCTGTCATATGGATATTGGGGTGGCAATTCTAAAATAAGGAAAAAAAGGTGATGCCAACAGAATTATTGGAAACTACGCCGGAAAAAAGGACTAGTACTAGATGTCTCTAAAAATCATCAAATGTTTACCTTGAGTAAAGACCAGTTTTTCTCAGGCTTTAAATCAACAGTCACAATTTTGGTGAAGGGTCCAAGTGTGTGCAACCTTTTGTGGTTTGCAGACACGGAGAGACTATTTGGGGGAGTTAAGATTTACTAAGACTAAGAGTTACGGCAGCTGCAATGGGCCAATTCAAATGAGCAAAGGGAGCTACTAAATCGGAGTGGATATGCCATAGATTCTTCTGAGTTCATCTATGGGAATGTTTCGGTGGTTAATGTGAGTCCTCAGAAATGTGTCTGATTTTGTACAGCCAACTCAGGTCCCTGGCAGAGGGAAGTAATGAAATCACCTGGGCAACAGCTACGTTAATGGCAGAAAAGGAAAAGTCCCCAAAATAGGAGCTAAGGTTTGATCAGAATTGACAGTCTGATCAATGTTGCATCTTCCAACTGCTGTGGGTCTGGATGTGAGATTGATTGACAGATTGATTCAAAGTGCTTGACTTTGGGGGGGAAAAGGAACACAAGTAACCCAATAAGATTCTTTTGTTACAGAAAGACTTTCTCACCAACCACAGTTATGTCCTCCCAATCCACAGTTTCTTCAACAATAGAGTCTGTCTCCTTGCATGTATGGAGATCAGCCCTCTGTGCTTCTTCGTCCCAGTCAGATTGGAGACCTGGATCTGGTTTGCAAATCAAAAGCTCTAGAGGAAGGGAAAGAAACACAAGAAAGGAAGGTTATTGTTTTTTTTATAGTTATCAAATAAAATAAAGTGCCTTACCCAGGGACAGGCTGGGTAAATTAGCTAGCTCAGAATTCCAATAAAGGTATAGACATCAGAGTTGAGAATCTATTTCTTTTATAGTGCCTTGATGAGAACATGGTTTCTTTATTTCTTTCTGCTCCCTCCCCAAATGTTTGGCTTTTATTGATACACAATGTAGTTCATTTCTTATAAGTTATCCAATTAAAATATTTATCTTGATAGTTGCCACCAAAAAAGTAAAATGGAAAATTATTTTCAAGGGGGGAAATCGGCAGACAAATGTGTATTACCTTTTCTTTGTGGTTTACACAGGGGCAGAAGCAGCAGGGGGTCGCATTGTCCTATGGCTCTTTTGTGTGTGGTATGCAATCGAAAATCGCTCCCACTTTAAAATATGTGGGAACCCCAAAGAGAATCAGAAGGCAAGTTGTCATAATTCAGCAACTGAGTGCTTTGTGTATTCCCACCCATGAAAAAGGTTCCAAAATGAAGTTAAAAGACAATTCAGGTAACATTTGCCTAAATTTAAAACCACATTGCATAAAATAAAAACACCTTCCACATTAGAGAGAGACCAATGAACTGGAAGTTCCTAGAATCCTTTCCATGGAAATGATTTCTAAACCAAGTTGAGATGTTGTCACTTCAATTCTCAGAATCCCCTGTAGAAAGCACTGGGAAAGAATGTGCGAGGTGATTAAGATATGGAATATGTCTGCTTGGGTAGGGTTGCAATACATGATTTGAACTCTGACGTTAATCAGATAAGATAATCAATTAGTCCAAAGTATTATAGTGGAATTTTGCCAATGGTTTCATCCATTAACAGTACCAACAAGAACAGTCTACAAGTGTTCTTCTTGGCAATTGTCCACAAAAACTGCATTTAAAGGGGATTGCCTGTCATTGATGAGCCCATAATACCTGGAGTGGACACAAGCTCTTGACTTCTGCTATCAGTCCATCTGGTGGCAGGTTTGTGCTATGAAAAGGTGTCACAATGGCGTTACCGTTGTTTCTTCCTTAATTGTTTCTCTGGTACCATTTCCTGCATGCTGCAAAATGATCCTGAACCTCTAGGTAATCTGAGTTATTTGTCAGAGAACAACCAAACTCAGGAAATCCCAAGAACCAAATAGCTTAGAATTGTCTGCTAATGTAGCAGAATTGAAATGCTGGACTAGATTTGGGAAGAATCGGATTAAAGTCCCACCCTAAGCCATGGAAATCTTGCATCTATCGTCTCTCAGCTCAATCTAACACAAAGGTCTGCTTTAGAGATAAAACAGATCCCCAAAATAAAATGTAATTTGCTCCCAGGTTATTTATATTTGCTTAATAAATAAATAAATAATAAAAAACTCACAAGGACTATTATATTTAAAAAAAATGGAGTTGACAACTTCAGAAAGGATTCAATGATCTTACAGGAATGAAAACCTTTACCTAAAGAGGTGATGTTCTCAGAATTTTCTTTAAAAATTTTTTTTTAAAAAAAAAATTGAATTATATACATTAAAAACAAAACATAGTGATATACACAATAGAAATTCGGACCAAAATCAATACAATCCCTGTCTGAGTTCAATCCATTTGATAATTATCAGGAACCTACTAATATCACAACCTACAATTACTTCTCACTAACCAAAACAACAAACATAACCAAACTAAGCCGTCACAATCCAAATCCCTGCTAGTTTGCAGGTACCACCCCTCCTCTTTTTTTTTCTTTCTTCTTTCTTCTTCTTTTCTTTCCTTCCTCTTTCCTTTTCTATCCCACCTCCAATCACCTCTTCTTTCCATGTTATTCTTGGACTATTAAATACTACAGCTATAAGATTATCCAAACAAGAATATTGAATATAAAATATTTACATACAGACAAATATTTGGCATGTATATACAATAATATATATAAGCCGCTGCATAAAAATACTGTTTACCCCCTCCCCCTCCCACTTCTCTTTTTTGTATTCCCATCCCCTTTTTCCCTGTTTTTTTTAATAATCTAATAAAGTATATTTTTTTAAAAACAAAACGCAGAAAATACATTGAAAACAAGGAATGTAACATACATAATAAAGAAAAAAGAAAGAGAGAGAACACAAACAGAACGAAACAAAAATATATCAGTGAATTGATTGTTTTGTACATATCCATTAAACACAGCTTATAATGAATTAATTCAACCGCTAATACGAACGGTAATATATAAAAATTGGTTTCGGTTATTCACTTAGTTTACATTTTTGTTATACTTTCAACCGCTTACAATCAATCATAGGTATAGTAATACATTTCTTATATATCAAATCATTCATAATTTATCTCAAAAAGTTTAATACTTATATAAATTCATTCCTTTTTTTTAAAAAAAGATCTATTTCATTTATATATCTCAATTTTATTTTTTCTTGTTTCTAACCACTCGTAAAAATTGTTCCAAGTTTTGTAATACTTGGAGTCTTCTTTATTATTTATTTTAAGCGTCAGCACATCTGCTTCAGGCACAGTCCATGATTTTCCTTACTAACATAGAATAATCTGGTAGATCTTTTTTTTTTTTTAAATAATTTTTATTAAATTTACAAAAATATATACAAAGGAAGGAAGAGTGGCTACATCTTGTTTTACATCGTTATATCGACATATAATCACATGCTCTTATTATATTTGTAAGATATAATTGTTCTGTTTAAATAAACTTTATCAGTTCAATATACATATCAATACCAAACAAATTACCCAGTTATGAATTAAATTTTTAAAGTGTTCTATCTCCATAATTTGTTATCTTTTAGCTCTTCTGACTCTTCCTCCCCCCGCCCTCCCCCCCAGTGAACTGTTGCTGACAGTTCTAAAAATCTTAGATTGCTGATTGAGCGGCATATGGCTGCCGCGGTTTTTCCAATGACTTTTTAATCTACACTTGAGTTAAGATCCGGTTGAATTGAGAAAGATGTTAATAACAGTCCGATAAAAATATTCAGAGTTTTATATTTTGTCAGTGTCCAAACTTCTCTCCTGTCTGTTAGCCTATATTTGATTTACATTTTATCTTGTTTCTTTTTCTTTCTTTTTTCTTTATTTTTATTTTTTACCCAATCATAAAATTTTTCCCAAGTCTCGTAATATCTTGAATCCTCTTTATTTTTAAGTTTTTGGGTGAGCCTTTCCATTTCTGCACAATCATATACTTTCTTAATAATCTCTCTTTCGCTTGGTGTGTTCTCTTTTTTCCAATTCTGCGCAACTGTGATTCTCGTAGCTGTGATTATGTGTTGTATTAAATAGAAGTCCTCTTTTTTACCTTTCAAATCTATTATGCCCAAAAGAAAAATTTCTGGCCTAAATTTTAATGTGATTGCCGTAATCTCTTGAATCCATATTTGAATTTTTTCCCACAACTTTTTTATGTGTGGACATGTTCACCATAAGTGGTAAAAGGATCCGATTTTGTTGTTACATCTCCAACAATTTGGTTTCAGATTGGGATAAATCTTAGCCAGCCTGGTTGGAGCTAGATGCCATCTATAGAACATTTTTTGTAAGTTTTCTTTGTACGGTACTGATTTGGTTAGTTTCAAATTTTTCCACATTTGTTCCCACTGTTCTATGTAAATATTGTAACCTATATTTTTAGCCCAGCTTATCATATTTTCTTTTACTATTTCAATTTCCATGTTATACCCCATTATATAGTTGTACATTTTAGTTATAATTTTTTTTTCATGTCCTAATAGTATTTTGTCAATTAAACTATCTTTTTCTTGAATTCCTTCTTTCTTTTTATCCTTGTTCCATTTTGTCGAAATTTGGGAATAAGACCACCAATCAATATTGATGTTTTGATTTTGTAATTGTTGCCTGGTTTTTATAATTCCCTTCTCATCCAGTATATGATTGTAGTTCAGCAATTTTTGGGTAGATCTTTATGTTTCCAGAGTTGTTGTTTATATTTGCTTAATAAATAAATAATAAAAAACGCACAAGGAATATTATATTTTAAAAAATGGAGTTGACAAGCTTCAGAAAGGATTCCATGATCTTACAGGAATGAAAACCTTTACCTAAAGAGGTGATGTTCTCAGAATTTTCTTGCATAACAGTGTGATACAGTATTCTTTGTTCCTCGTTTAGCAGATCCCATTCTTCTTGGGTGAAATATATAGCCACATCCTGGAATGCCATAGGACACTAAAAGAGGAAGAAAATTGAATGAATTAATGGTTTTGATTGGCTTATGCCATTGATAAGCGATAAATCATGCCACTTAGCAAAAATATTCAGTACTAATGCCTGCTGCATTTGGAATTGATAATTCCTTATCTAAGTTTATAAAAAGCGCCCTGGTAATTAATAGTCAGGGTCTCCCCTAAAAAGTTAATAGGACAAAGTTTAGAAATTTAACCATACCCCTACAGCAGGGATACAAGTCAGTGTTTTATTTATTAATCAGATTTCCACTTGTGGTTGTGATTTGTGGTTCAGCAAGCTGTAGAAAACCAGCCACTGACTTATTATGTTAACCAGGCCATTGCATGAAGTCACAACATAGCTGTAAGATGTTATGCGAATCTGGGAAAACAACCTGAGATTTAGCAAGGTATAAACCAATGTATTGGGGTGTATTTTAGATCTGTAGCTTTCCAAGCCAAGAACAGGCTTTGCTAGAAATCTGGGAACTGTTATTAAAAGATATTAATTTTTCAGCCTTCTCTCTTTCTACTGCCCACTCTATTTGTATTATTTTTATTTTTATTATTTATTAGATTTGTATGCCGGCCCTCTCCGTAGACTCGGGGCGGCTTACAGCAATGATAAAAACAATATATAATGACAAATCTAATAGTTAGAATCTAAAATAACAATAATACATTTAAAAAGTCTAAAAAACAAGAAACCCCAATATATAAAAACATACATACAGTCATAACCTTTTGCAGGACAAATTCAGATTGGCTCAGAAGCCAATCTGCCCAACACCCCTTTTTGCTTAGTTAGTGGTTGTGATCAGAGAAATAGCAACAGTCCTAACATTAAACTCAAGAATTGGAAGGCTCCCTTTCGTATTAGCAAGGATACCTTTTGCTCCAGGTAAAATTCAGCCAGCTGAGCTGCCTCCTGGCTGGTACTTGGATTCCTGGCTCTCACCCAGGCCTGCATTCCCAAAGGAAGCACATGTAGAAACTGCTCCAAGATGACCACGTCCACAATCTGTCCTTTGGTGCGGTCCTGTGGTTTCAGCCATCTCTGAGCGGCCTCTCCCAGCTGGAACAGAGTCTGCCAGGGACCTTCTCCCCAAGGAAGAACATCAGAACGAAACCTCTGCCTGTTGTACTCCTCAATGTCTTTCAGCAAGGCATCCACCTCTACCTTGACCTCCCCAGGGATGCCAAGCGGATCCTCTTTCCCAAAGCGATGGGCTTCTGGGTCCTTTGTGGATGTTGACCAAGCAGATCTTCCTCTACAACGGCCATCCTGCAGATCCCCTGGTGCCCAAGGAATTGCTTCCTCTACGGGGCCTTGGGAAAGGTGAAACGTCTGGTGGTTCATCTCAAAGGAAACCTTGCAACTAATTATAAGAAAAAACGGTGGGGGGTGGGGAGGAATATCATACATATTGGGCCATACTGAAAACAAGAATAGCAAATGGGAATGAAGAACTGCATCCAAAGAACAGCAAAAACAAGGCTACAAGGCATGCAAAACACTTGAGAGAGAAACGGTGCCACACTCACTGTTTTGGCTTATTCTCCAAAGAGAGAAAATGTCACCACAATTGTGCTTCTGTTACTTTATTCTCCCTGAAAATAAAGAGGACGAGATTGCTTGCTGTCAGAGGCTGCGTGGAGATTTCCTCCTCCTTCCAGAAAGAAACCGATTTTGCATCACATTATTCCACCCCCCCAAGCCCCCATACTCAGAAATAAATCTTCATCCAGTTGCCCCTTTTTCCAGGGTGAACCAAAAAAAAAAATCTGGTTAGCAAAGCCCGGGGCTCAATCCCTCCATCGCAATCCTCTTTCCGCCTCCTCTTTTCTGACTGCCCTGCAACCCGGCCAATTTCTCTGCGTTGGAAAGAAACTCCAGGAGGGCTGCGCATCCCCCCCCCCCCCCAAAAAAGCTGCATCTGCGGAAAGATGGGGATCCGGGGACCCCCCCCCCCCAACCCCAGCTTTCTACCTGCTCAGATTCAGCAGTGCAAAGATGCTTTTTTAAAAAGCCGAATATCTACAGGAGGAAAAGAATTCTTACTTTAGGGTTAAGGCAAAAAAGGAGGAAAGGGGGTCTCTGCTTTTTTTAGACCCCCTTGCCTCGAAATCAGACGGCCGTGCAAAGCCCTGCGACTTCCCAATAACCCGGAAAACAAAACGGGCTTGCAGTGCTGCTGCGTCTCGCATTGCTGTTCTCAGCTTAGAGATAAAAACGAGCAGGCACTTCGGGTCTAGGCAAAGCCAAGCCAGAGAGCCCTCTGGTGGGCAAAGAAACCAAACGTAACCTATCCATCTCTGTACAGCCAAATACCCTTTTTTTTTTGTTATCATTCCATCAGAAAGGAGTGCTATGTTGTTTCCAATTTTGAGGAAAAGTAATTCCAGTTGTGGTTATCCCTATAGTATCTCCCATATCTCATATATCTTCTCTTCTATCCCTATATCTTTTTCGGCTATTCCCTCATAGTTATATTTTACTCTTTTATTTTCTTCTCTATTCTCCCTTTAATACATTCTACCTGATTATATCATCTATAACCCTCATTGTGTTTTATTGTGTATTGGACAAAACAAACAAACAAATAAATTATATATCAAATTTTTTTACATAGGTTTTCTTTTACTTATTTTTTAAAAAAATATTGAGGTTTTTTTAGTTTAAAACAACATATAAATTGGACATAGATTGACTGCGGTGTGTGTATGGTTCTGTTAAAGATATAATTTATTGTTATTGCTGATTTTATTATGCATTTGTGATTGTATTTTAACATTATTATATTTCTTGCATTAGTTAGCAGCTCTGAGTCCATTTTGGAATGGACAGCATATAAATACAATAAATAAATAAACATACAAGAAATACATAAAATGCAAAGATAGTAAAAGCTAAGCACTTTTACAGCTATTTCATTTCAAAATATATTTACATTTCACAGTATTACTGTTTCAATTCAAACAATCAACTATTGTTTATCCAGTTCTTTATTCAATGGATTGAATCTCCCACTGTACATTCAACATCTGTTTCTTCCAAAATGCGGCTGCATTTTGGACGATTTGAAGTTTTGGAACACTCTTCAAAAGGAGGTAGCCCCATTGCATTAGTTGAACCTCGAGGTGATAAGGGCATGAGCAAAGACTCCCTATCCAACAATTTCTCGTACTAATTTTTGACCAGACTCTAGTGGATCTTCAATAATAAACATTGAGTCTTTGTCTTTGTTTTTCCAAATTTGTCTTAATAATATTTCTATGGAGAAAATAAAAAGCAGTGGGGATAGCAGACATTCTATCTATCTATCTATCTATCTATCTATCTATCTATCTATCTATCTATCATCTATCTATCATCTATCTATCATCTATCATCTATCTATCATCTATCATCTATCTATCATCTCTCTCTCTCTCTCTCTCTCTCTCTCTCTCTCTCTCTCTCTCTCTATCTATCTATCTATCTATCTATTTTTAATTGGACTTGTATGCTGCCCCTCTCCGAGGACTCGGGTCGGCTCACAACATATCAAAAAACATTATACAATGGAACATCTGAAATCCAATTAATATAAATAACTAATCTTAAGAACCATTCCAAAAACCTTGAAACATTAAACATCATTCATTCAGATTCAAACAACAAACATACAATAAACTCGTTGGCCACAGGCTAGGGTCTAGTGACCCCAGGCCTGACGTCATAAATAGGTTTTCAAATTCTGAAAAAGTGCTGCTGTGTTTTGCTCAAAGATCAGGAAGATGGTGCTTATGATGCGACGCTGCTTTGGTCACTGATTAATGCACAAAATCCTGCAAAGCCCTCTGCAGTTACAGCACTCTGTATTTTAGGGAGCAAAAGTGCTTTGCTATCCATCAAACTTTCTTCTTTCCTTTCTCCTTGACATTTTTTTTTCTTTTTGCTGCACTTCTTGTGCCATCTCAGTCATTGGATGTTGGCAATCATGTTGGTGATCCTATTTTTTATCAACAACCGCAGGAAAAAGTGCTGCTGAGTTTTGTTCAAACCAGCCCCTTAAATTTTTGAAGTCATGATGTTGTTGTTCTGCCTGGATGTCTTCTTGCCTTCAGTCTTATCCTGGAGAATTAGGTGAAGTATGCCATATTTTCCTAGGTCTTGCATCCACCTGTCCAAAATATTCTAACTTTCACTTTTTTATGATTTTGATGGCTTCCCTTGGCTTGTCCTGCATACCCCGAACCCATGTACATGTTTGCCCTGTTCCTGAGCCAACTCCTATGGGCACTGAGGGAGCCATGACTGCAGCTGCATGTCCCTGATCCTCCAATGCCTCCCTGGGAGTTGCATAATGACCCTGTTGGATTCCTCTCCCATTGCTGAGGGGGCATCGTGCACTCACCCTAGGCTGGTGCTGCTCCACTGCGATGCGGCGCTATTGTTCTGTTGGCATAATAATAACAGTGCCTCCCACTCCCAACCCCTCCAGCTGGCGCAGAAGGATACCATGGTCGATGGTATCGAAAGCTGCTGACAGGTCAAGAAGCACCAGTACAGAGGACAAGCCCCTGTCCCGGGCCCACCAGAGATCATCCATCAATGCGACCAAAGCAGTTTCTGTGCTGTAGCCGGGCCTGAATCCAGACTGTTGAGGACCTAGATAATCAGCTTCTTCCAAGGACTGCTGGACTTGGAGCGCCACCACCTTCTCAACAACCTTCCCCATAAAGGGAAGGTTGGAGACTGGATGGTAGTTATTAAACACGGCTGGGTCCAGGGAAGGCTTCTTGAGGAGGGGGCGCACAAGTGCCTCCTTATAAAGGACCGGAAAGGACCCCCTCCCCAAGGAGGCGTTGACAATCTCCTGGGCCCAGCTCTGTGTCAACCCTCGGCTGGCCGAAACCAACCAAGAGGGACACGGATCCAGTAGACAGGTGGCGGACAGACTTATGGGGGAATACTATAAGACTTTTGTGACTCAATTATTACCTCATTTGGGGAAACTATTTAATAACATACTTCAAACCTTCAATATTCCACAGTCATGGAAGACATCCGAGATCATCACTATTCCAAAACCGGGATCCTATCGCCCCATCATCTTACTAAACCAGGACTATAAAATATTTATGAAAATTATAGCAAATAGGATAGAGAGTATCTTACCAAAAATAATTGGTGAAGACCAATATGGATTTGTTAAAGGAAGAAAGATTCACGAACCAATTAGAAATGTTGTTAATGTGTTACACCATGCTACCACTACCAAAAAGAAATTATGTGTCTTGAAGTTAGATGTGTACAAAGCATTTGACAAAGTTAATCATAATTACCTGTTTCAACTTTGTAAGGAATTAAATATGGGAGAAAATTTCTGTCAAATCATAAAAGAAATCTGTAAGGATAATATGGCCTATATTAGGGTAAATGGAAATAGAACAGAGAAAATTAATATCCAAAATGGAACTAAGCAGGGGTGTCCACTTTCCCCCATCTTGTTTGCAATGGCAATTGAGGTTCTAGCAAATAAAATTAGAAATGATAAGGATTGGAAGGGTTACCGAGTTGGGAAACTCGAATTGAAATTAAATCTTTTTGCAGACGATGCCATAATATTGTCTGAAACCCCCATTGAAATGATGCGAAAATTAATGGTGGTACTTCAGGAATTTAAAGACCAATCAGGTCTCTCAATTAATATTGAGAAATCAGAAATATTCTGTTTGAATACAGGTCCCAAAGAGCAAATTGAGATACAAAAAATTTCAGGATTGAAATTAGGATGTAAAAAAATGAAATATTTAGGAATTTGGTTATTTAAAAACCCAAACAAAATTGCTGAGGCAAATTACAATTTAATATGGAAAAAAATGCAAAAGCAAATTAAAAAGTGGAAAGATAAAAGTTTGAGAAAAATGGCCAAAATAAGAGCTCTTAAAATGATGATTATTCCAAAAATGATGTACTTATTCCAAGTTTTACCAGGTACCTTCCCAGGAGTAAAACTAAGGGAATGGGACACTAAAATGAACTATTGGATTGAAGGAAATAAAAAACCTAGAACAAGGAAACGATGGCTGATTGCCAGAGAAAAAGATGGAGGATGGGGATGCCCAAATTTAGAATTATATAGAGATGCATTTCAAATAGAAAGATTAATGGAATTACAATTACTGACAGAAAAGAAGTGGGTGAAACTTGAAAAGGAGATTAACAATGTCAAAAACAAAGAGATTTTATTTAAAAAATGGAGTAAAATTGAAATCAATACATTAGCCGATCCTCTGAAAGCAGCTGTCGATATTTGGTCAAAATGGCAAGGGAAACTAGCAAATAGGAATTCAAAATTATCAATGTTGCATGTTTTGAACATAAATAATGACGTTAATCTAGATAGTTATAAAGGAATTAAATGATAAAGGCATAATGAGAATAGAACAATTATATGAAACAGATGGAAGAGTTAACAGAACTCGCCTCGAATGGTGGTTGGGCCAACAAAAATGGTTGCAGATTAATGCAATATGCAAATATTTGAATAAAACTGAGATTAAAGAAGCGTTTTTGAGAGAAGAAAACTGTCTAGAGAAAATACTGAAAGAAAAGATTAATGATTCAAAAGGACAGGCTAGTAAGATTTACAGTATGTTATTACAAGTGGAAGAGAAAGTGATTAAAGGCCTAACAAGTGTTCTGTCTGGGTGCCCCCAGACTTCAACACCAACTGAAAAAAGCAGCCAGACACGCTGGTAAAAAGCAAAGTCACTTTATATCTTTGAAAACAAACAGAGAACAAAAACTGTTCTTACAAACTGGAATGCTATGAGGCTTCACAGAAGAGTCACGATGGCCAGACAATACAGCAGGCTTCTTGCTGGCACACACACCACTGTAGAGAATAAAACCCACGCCTCCCCCAAGTTTTCAGCCTTCAAGGCCACAAGCCAGGATCAGAGACGCCAAGGATCGAAGCAAGGTCACAGAACTCCCACAAGATAACTCTCCACAATACAGGAAGGGCGGGCCTGCCTTTTCAACCTTTCTGGGGAGAACCACACCCAAACCCAGCTGTTGCCTATTAGGGATGGAAATACCTGGCTAATTGTCCCCTTTGTTGTGCTGCTCTTCTCTGCCTCATATCGATGATGGCTTGTGCGTTCTCATCTAAGGACTCCAGGCTACTCGCTGGGGAGAGCTCCCCCCCGGGGGTCTCAGGCTCCCTCTTCCTCGGCCTGACATTCCTCCTCCTCCCCGTCTGCCTGGTCCTCCTCCTCCTCCTGTTCCTCATCCTCCCCCTCTGAGCATGGAGCCGGCAGAGTTCCAGCCGTTCCCTGAGGAGCCTCAGACTGAATCACAACAACAAGATACTGGCAAAACGAATTACAGATCAATGAAAACGAGATGGAAGAAGTAGTAGAAAATATATATAAGATAAAGAATACAAGAATTAGAGAGATGAGAAGGAAAATTTTACATAAATGGTACTTCACGCCAGTAAAACTAGCACACTTCCAGAGGAAAGGAAAAGGAAACTGTTGGCATGGTTGCCAAATAAAAGGAGTTTTTATGCATATGCTCTGGGAATGTGTTGAAGTTCAAAAATTTTGGAAGGAAGTACAGAATGAAATTAACAATATGCTAAACATTAATTGGATAATCACGAAAGAATTAGCAACATTAGTTAAACATGGGGAATTACGAGAATTTAAAGAAATCAAAACTGCAGCTTTGGAAAGTGCACAAGCAGTAGTGTTATTAGGGTGGAAGGACAGCAATAAATGGACAATCCAGAATTGGTACTGGTACATGGTGGACCAGATCCACTTCGAAATTATGGAAACAAGATTAATTAATTGTGATGAAAATAAATTGGAGAAGCTGATGGCACGATGGAATAAGGTGAAAGATTACATCTTACGTAGAATATATGACGACAATGTGAAAAATAAACTCCAATCACTCTTTGTATGTAAAGAAATGTAAACCGGAACCAAGGAAGAAATTGAAATTTACTGTAAATAACTGAACCCCCTAATGGTGGAGGGGTTATTGGTGTTGGGCACTTTTTCTTTAAGATTTTTTGTTTGTTTGTTGTGATAAAATGTAATAAAAAAATTATTAAAAAAAAAAAAGACAGGTGGCGGAATTCACAGCTCCAATGGCCTTGTCCACTTCATCAGGTTGTCTGATAGACTTCATCCTATTAATGCATTGCCCAACATTACCACTATACCTGATGTTGACTTATGAGTCACTGTATCAGTAGCAAAACTTGCAGTTAATACTAGTTCATTTCTCAGTTCTAAATATAAAGAATAATGTATTGTATGCTTTAAAGCTGCTTTCCAATGCTGTTCATTTGGTCCAGCATTATATCTAGCCAATTGATTTATGCTGTACGATATATCTGGTCTAGACCAATTACTCAAATATGAGAAGCTACCTATTAGTGATTGATACATTTCCTTATCAACTTTTTTAAATAATTTTTTTAATTGATTTTATAAAATAGTTACATAAAACAAACATATAACAGTGCACAGTGCGTGTGCCCATCACCTAACAAACAAGACACCCCCCTTCACCACCACCACCCATACAAGAGGATTCAAAGGTTTGAATTTGTTTATCTATAATTCCTTGGCTCTATCTTGCATTGAATATTACTAAAAGAGTGATTGCAGTTTATTTTTCACATTTACATCACAGATTCTACTCAACATATCATCTTTCACCTTATTCCATCGTACCATCAGCTTCTCCAATTTGTTCTCGTCAAAATTATTTAATCTTATTTCCATAATTTCAAAGTGTATGTGGTCCACCATGTACCAGTACCAATTTTGCAATGTCCATTTTGTGGAATCTTTCCAACCCAATACCACCACCGCTTGAGCACTTTCCAATGCTGCAGATTTTATTTCCTTGAATTCTCCTAGTTTTCTTTGTTTAATTAAAATCGCTATTTCTTTTGTAATTATCCAGTTAATATTTAACATTTTGTTAATTTCATTCTGTACTTCATTCCAGAATGTCTGAATTTCTGCACACTCCCAGAACATATGCATAAAGATTCCCATGCCAACAATTACCCTTCTCTTTCCCCTGGAAGTGTGCAAGTTGTGCTGGTGTATAGTACCATTTATGTAAAATTTTCCTTCTCATCTCTTTAACTCTCGTATTTTTGATCTTATATATATTTTCTACTATTTCTTTCATTTCACTTTCATCTATTTGTAAATCATTTTGCCAGCATCTTGTCAAACTTTTTGTTACTTCCTCTTCCACCTGCAGTAACATTCTATATATATTACCGGCTTGTGCTTTACTCTCATTAATCTTTTCTCTTATTATTTTTTTCTAAACAATTTTCTTCTCGTAAAAGAGCGTCTTTATTCTCACTTTTATTTAAATATGTGCTTATTGCATTAATCTGCAGCCATTTCTGTTGACCAATCCACCATTCCAATCGAGTTCTGCTAACTCTTCCATCCTTCTCATATAATTGTTCAATTCTCGTTATCCCTTTGCTATTTAATACTTTAATAATTCTGCTTAAGTTAACATCATCCCCTGTATTCAATACGTATAACGTTGATAGCTTGGAATTCCTAGTTCCACATTTTCTCTGCCATTTAGACCATATTTCTAAGCATGCTTTGAGAGGGTCGATTAAATTACTGATTTCTGTTCTACTCCAATTTTTAAATAATAACTATTTATTATTTATATTATTAATTTCTTTTTCTAAATTTACCCATTTCTTTCCCCCCCATAACTGTAATTCCATTAATCTTTCTATTTGAAATGCTTCTCTATATAATACTAGGCATGGGCTCCCCCACCCCCCCTCTTTCTCTTGTGCAAACTGCCAATGTTTTCTTATTCTAGGCTTTTTGTTTCCTTCAATCAAAAAGTTTAATTTACTATCCCATTCTCTCAGTTTTGCCCCAGGGAAGATACCCGGTAGAACCTGAAATAAATACATCATTTTTTGTATTATCATCATTTTAAGGGCCCTAATCTTGGCAATTCTTCCCAACTTTTTCCCCTTCCAATTTTTTATCTGCTTCTGAATTTTTTTCCATATTAAATTATAGTTGGCCATCACAATTTTTATCGGATTCTTAAACAACCAAATTCCTAGATATTTCATTTTTTTACAACCTAATTTCAATCCTGATATTTTTTGTATCTCAATTTGCTCTTTGGGGCCAGTGTTTAAACAAATTATCTCAGATTTCTCTATATTAACCATAAGTCCCGATTGGTCTTTAAATTCCTGGAGCAATATCATTATTCTTTTCATCATTTCGATTGGGGTTTCAGACATCACTATAGCATCATCTGCAAACAAATTTAATTTCAATTCGAATTTTCCTATTTGGTAACCTCTCCATTCCTTATCATTTCTAATTTTATTTGCTAAAGTCTCAATTGCCAGTGCAAATAACATTGGGGATAGTGGACAACCCTGCTTAGTTCCATTCTGAATTTTAATCGTTTCTGTTCTGTTACCATTTACTCTGATATGAGCTATATTATCCTTATAAATTGTTTCTATAGTTCTACAAAATGAATCTCCCATATTTAAAACTTTACATAATTGAAGTAGGTAATCATGATTAACTTTATCAAAGGCTTTGTACACGTCTAACTTTTAATATACTTAGTTTTCTTTTAGTACTGGTAGCATGGTGTATAACATTGACCACGTTTCTAATTGGTTCATAAATCTTTCTTCCTTTAACAAATCCATATTGGTCTTCTCCAATTACTTTTGGTAAAATATTCTCCACCCTGTTTGCCAATATTTTCATAAATATTTTATAATCCTGATTTAATAAGCTGATAGGGCGATAAGAACTTGGATCCACTAAGTCACGATCCGGCTTTGGGATAGTTATAATTTCTGAGATTTTCCACGTCTGTGGAGTTTCAGAAGTATTAATTACATTGTTAAACAATTTTTCCATATGTGGTAATAATTCATTCATATAAGTCTTATAATATTCAGCAGTAAAACCATCTGGACCTGGGGCTTTAGCAGGTTTCAACCCTTTAATAACTCTAGATATCTCATCATTTGTAATTTTTGCATTTAGCATTTGTCTATCTTCTTCCATTAATTTCTCATTAACCTCTATGGTTTGCAATGTAATATGTTCTTTTTTATATAAATTCCCATAAAAGTCACTCATTATTTTTTCCATTTCTACATTACTACGTTTAATTACACCTTCCTTATCCTTTAAAGCAGAGATGTGGGATTTCTCTATTCTTTTTTTCAAATAATGTACCATTTGTTTCATTGATTTGTTCCCCCATCCCCTAATTCTCTGTTTTATAATCATCTTCATTTTATTCCATCTTTCTTCATCAAGTGATTGTAATTTCTTTTTCTTAAATAATAATAGTGTATTCCAAGCTCTATTTCTTGTAATTTTTAAAGTTTCTTGGATTAAATCTATTTCTTTTAATAGATTTTCTCTTTCAACTTCCCAGGATTTCCTAATAAAAGCTTCAGTACTAATACAATTACCCCTCATGACAGCCTTATGTGTTGTTTGCTTAATTTTGCCTGTTGGGTTAATACAAAAAAATCCACTCAGTTCCTTTTGTAATTTAATTCTATTTTCCTCATTAGCTGAAACCACCGGGTTATATCTCCAAATCCTTTGTTGCCTGCCAGCCTCTAACTCAATCACTGCTAATAATGGAGCATGGTCTGATAACCAAATGCTTTTCACTTCCACTTTCTTGAGCTGTGCCTCTGCTGTTTTATTAATTAACATATAATCAATGCAACTAAATTTATTATGTCTTGCTGAATAAAATGTGTCCCTGTTTACTATATTTTCATGTAAATCCATCATATTAATTTTATTTAAATGTAATTTTTTCTTTTCACCCCTCCCTGCTGTTAATTCCAAGTTGAAATCGCCTGCTAAAATCACTGTGCCTTCCGCAAAATTATCTAGTTTATGCTTTACATTCATTATGAATTGTTTTGCATTTACATTGGGGGCATAAATTACTGCTAAGGTTACTAGCTTATTATTTATTTTCCCCCTAATAAATAGCATTCTACCGTCTTTGTCTCTTTTAATATTAGTTAATTGAAATAACAATCTTCGGTTCATCAAGATGGCGACTCCTCTGGATTTTGCTGTCCCTCTCGACTCATAAACCTGTTGCCACTCGCCATTTGTAACTAATTTGTCTGTTTTTTCCCTTCCTTTATGAGTTTCTGATAAAAATAAGATATCAGCTTTACTGTCCCTAGCTAGTTTCATGATTCTATAACGTTTTTTCTGTGATGAAAGACCATTTACATTCAATGACAATAACACTGTCTCACCCATTTACATAATTTTTAATACATTTCCCCCTCCTGCAAAACAGAGCCTGCTGGAAAAATGCTTATTAATTACCATGAATCTCCACCCTAGTGCCTCTTCCCTAGCACCCCCCCCCAAGGGGAGGCAACGAAAAAACCTTTCGTTATCCAAGAGGCAATCCTGGATTTGCGTTCCACTAGAAAGCTCCCCCATCTTTCCCCATTTAATACCATATAAAAAGATACCCCCCTCCTTCCCTCTTTTCCCCTTATTGGTTAGCAAGAAAAAGAAGAAGAATACACAAAGAAGAGGTTAATTAGTTGAAAACCATAATACCATATTAGCAAATCAACTCAGTTCAGTTCATTATTTCTTCTTCTGGCGCGTAACTCTTGGCTCTTCTCTTTTCCCTTTCTCCTGAAGAAATTCCAGTTCCTTTTGCAGAGCTGCAATTTTTTCCTCCTTACTTTGTTCTGCTGCACGAATCGGTTGAAGCATAAACAACTCATCCTCCCTTCTTCCATGTCTCGCATCCCCGTCTCCTACTTCTGGCTGGCTCTTCGATGTCGATGCCTGGGAAATTTCCTTCAAATCAATCCCCAGCTGTTGAAGCAGTTTCTTCCCCTCCTTCAGAGATCTCGCCTGGAAAACTTTGGAGTCTTTGAAAACAATTACTGTAGCAGGATAACGCCATGAGAACCGGATTCCATTTTCATAAAGTTGGGAGGTGACTTCTCTCATCTGATTTCTCATCTTGAGGGTTTCTGCAGACAAATCTTTTAAGATGCGTATTGGGATGGCTTTGTAACGTAAGTTTGAAATCTGCTTTAGCTCTTTGAATATTTCTGCTGCCCTCCTTTCCGAGTTAAACCTTACAAAAGTATCTTTTTGATCTCCTTGATTCCGAGATCCAAAAGCCCAGTGCGCTCTTTCAAATTCACCTGGGTCACATTTAACATTATTTTCACTGAACCATCGGTAAATTGCTTGGATAAGATGTTTACTCTCCGCAAAATCTTTTGGGAATCCCCTCAGGCGGAGATTAGCTCTTCTTTGTCTGTCCTCTAAGTTAATTATGTGAAGTTCCTGGCGACTCTTTCCCTCCTCCAGTTTCCCAATTTTTTGATCTTGTGTTTTCGATTGTTCTTTCAAGTCAGCCACCCCCGCTCCAACAGCCGCTATCTCCTTTTTCATATCTTGGAGTAACTGTCCCATATTGGCAAATGCCGTTAGCAGTGAATCCATCTTTCCTTCCAGCTCCGTAGTAGACGCCATCTTTTCCTTTGTTCTCACTTTTCCCGCTACTCACGTTTAGAACTGTGGGTTACTTCTTCTTTTAACTCTTTTTTATAAAGTTTTCAAAAACTCCGTTCAATCCGCTTCCTCTCAATCTGCTATTCACCAAGCTAGAGAGGGTTGTCGGGGGTTAACTTTCACTTTTCCTACTTTACATGAGGGAGCTTTCTTTCGGTGCATCTATCTGGATCGACGCATGCGCAAATCCCATTTCCTTATCAACTAAAGGACATTTAATATTACTATGTGTAAATCCCCGATCCATTGGAGTCTTAGCGGTTTTACAATTCTCCATATTGTATCTTTTCAACAATTGGCTAATCTTAGCTTGTGAAATTCTGAAACCTCTATTTATCTTTCCTAATATCAAGTCCCAAATAATGCTTAATCTCCTCTAAAGTTCTAATCCTGAACTTCCTCTTCAATTCAGAAACAATATCATTTGCTTCTTGTTCAGTCTTTGTAACGATTGCTATAATTTGCCTCAGTTGTCTCCGTTGTCTTGCTGGGTCAGTTCTGAGCAGGAAACAAGACTCTTCCGAGCTGATTAGGATGCTTGGTTCCTCTGCGATGTCTTGGCGGTATGGTGGACTCTCGATTTTGGAAACGACTTCCAATTTGGCATTGTGCTTTAATTCTGCGGCTGCAGCTTCAGAGACTGCTGCAGTTTGTGCGGTCTTAATGACCTGTTGTAAAGTTGGCTCATCTTCAGTGAGGAGTTTGTTCCGAACAGACACGTTTCTCATTCCGAAAATTAAGGCGTCTATCAATCTTGACTCAGGGTTGTCGAATTTGCATTTCGACATTACCGTGCGAAGGCGTGTAAAATTATCCATAAATTGAAAAATATTTCACAAAAACAGGGGGGGGGTGCATTTCATCAGCAAAATAAACCAATATGCATCAATTTTTCCAGTTCAATTTTCATATCATTATGTTCAGAAATGTTCAAGCTACCAATCCCACACCAACTTTAGTAAAATAGAACGCATTTTGCAAGCAAAATTATCCATAAATTGAAAAATATTTCACAAAAATGGGGGGGGCACACATCTTATCAGCAAAATAAACCAGTAAGCATTATTTTTTTCATTTCAATTTTCATTTCAATGTGTGCAGAAATGTTCAAACTTGTTTCCAAGTGAAAAAAGCTTTCAAAAAGACCAAATATAAGCACTTCAAATGAAGAGTTTTCGGTCCGGGTCAGGGTGACCCAGGAACATAACATCAGGGAGTTTTCTTGAACAGAACAGCAGGGTTTTAAAGTGAGACACGCCAGTTTAGTAGTTAAAATGCCCCAGGAAACCGAGTTGGCCGGTAGCGGGTTGGTTAAGGTCTGAGCCAAAGCATAGATTTCTGTCGGCATTTTTCATACCTGCTGCCTCAAGGAAGACCTCGAATTTCCCCATGTATTCATCCCAGGAAGACTTCTCAGGGTCAAAATGGTCGGGTGCTTTTCCCACAGGCAGGTTATCCATTCTGGAAGTACGTAGGTAAGACCTCCTTCGTCGCCAATGAAAAATACTGAGGCTGTAGTCAGTTTCAAGTAACTTTTATTTTCGGCATAGCAGAAACAAAGTTGCTATGCGATCTCTAACCCAGGCGCGAACTGAAACAGTATCGGCTTTTCAGCTTTTATACTTTGTTTCTTCCCGCTCAAAGTAACTGACACTTATTTGAATTTCCCAGGCATTTCAAACCAATCACCATTCAACATTTTATGACTCAACTATTTACATCATGGTAATGAATATTCAACAGCTATGTCATCAGTAAATAATAGCAACAGAGATTTTCATCAACAGCCGCATGGAAAAGTATATTTAAACCTGCTGCATCAGAGCTTACACCAGGTTCTATTACACAATATACACACGTTAGGGGCTCTTCAGTCATTCTTCCTAAATATTTTTTCTGCTGTTTTTCATTTCCCCCTATTAGGACTGGCATTTGACTTAGAGAATTTGCCTCAATAGCTGCCTAAACTACTGTACATCCTGTTAAGGAAGGTGCAGAGATATCTCCAAATGGTCAAAGAGACACACACAGAGAGGAAACATGGAGATCTTGCAGATATCCAGCTGATAGCCAGAGATACAAGTAATAATTCAGTAATACAAGCCAGATACATTAGGTGTATAAAATATTATTTACTTTGTCAAATATTTGTCAGGAACAGTGTATAAAATATTATTTACTTTGTCAAATATTTGCCAAATATTTGTCAAGAACAGTGTATAAAATATTATTTACTTTATCAAATATTTGTCAAATATTTGTCAAGAACAGTGTATAAAATATTATTTACTTTGTCAAATATTTGTCAAGGACAGTCCTAATCATACACAGTTTAAATCAGTCAATACATCTCAATAAATATACAATACCACAAGCTCACTTTTCCAGCTTTCAATACAATAAACCCTAATCTGAATACTTACTATAGCATAGTCACATAGGCAAAACAAAAATAGCTGAGAGTAGCCGAGAGAGTGAATCTCGCTTCTGGCTCCCTCTTATGGCAATCCATAACACTAGCCCTTAAAGCAATAGCATACATTGTTGGTTTATTTTATATATTGCCAAACCCAACTAGTTATGTACATAGTTCTAACATTCTCTCCTTTGGGTGGTCAATATATAAAGAATGTCCTTAGGGCTCAGTTCCTTCAGCTCACTCGGCGGCTAGCTATAAAATATGGTAAATGCCAAGGGCATGGACGAGCCAATGCAATAATTAAAAGGATGGTAAGCTGTCAGTAGAAAAACCGTCATTCCAGTACTGAAGCCTTCCTCCTGCTGTTTCCACCCCCAGAACCGGAAGCAATTGGGATGCTCTGGAATAAGAACTGTCATTTGCAGCCACTGGCTTACCTTCCCAGTCAACTTTTGGATTTCATCCCAATAAAAGAGCAAACTGCTTTTCATGAATTCGTAACTGGCCTGGCCAAGGACCTCAATCCATTCCTGGCACTGTTCTTCTCTGTCACATTCAAAGTAGATTTTTCTCTTTGCCCCTTCAAGGAAGCTGATGGAAAAGACATGAGGACCCGGATTGTGGGGGCAATAAGCTGGCTCTGTTAAAAAGTGCTATTGTTAATATGTTGTAAGCCGCCTTGAGTCTAAAGAGAAGGGCGGCATAAAAATCGAATAAATAAATAAATTTTCTTTGCTGACCTTGCAGTGTTCCAACAATAAAGCACCAGTCGGCTCAGCCTCATCTGTTTGGAAGTAAAAGAGAAAACTGACCACTAATTTCACTAGGTGCTTCTTCAAGGCACTTCCTTTCTTGGGGGCACACATGAGAACCTCTGCGGCCGTTTTGGCTGGTTGTAGGAAGAGCAACAGCAGCCCCCATTCGTTGTACCTACATCGTTTCCTACTGAACATTTTAATAATTTTTCCCCAAAGTTCATATATTTATTTATTTATTAGACTTGTATGCCGAGCCTCTCTGAAGACTCGGAGCAGCTCACAGCAAGTAATACATGAGATACAAATCCAATATTAAAAACAATTTTAGAAACCCTTGTAAAAACAGTCATTCAATCCAAACAAACCATACGTAAAATGGAACAGCTGGGGGAATGTCATATTCCATTTGATTACGTATGAAATTCCATTTAACGTTATCGAATGCCTAAAAACATTAATCTAAAAATATTAATCCCATTTGCTTTTCATTGTGTGCTTCATAGTACTCTAATGTTTCAAATCTTATTCTAATGTTATTCCTTATATATCTATTTGATATAAAACCATTTTGATTCCTATGTATAAATTTTTAATCCTTTCTGCCATTATCATTGTCAATATTTTATAGTCCAAGTTTAAAAGTGATATAGGTCTATAATTTTATATATTCATCAACTCTCAATTCTCTTTGGGTATCACCGTAACTATTGTTTCTTTCCAGGATTTTGGCATTTTTGCTTTTGTTAATACTTCATTATAAACTTCTAATAATTTAGGTCCCAATGTATCGTGAAATATTTTATATAGTTCTCCTGGTAATCCATTGGGCCCTGGTGCTTTGTTATTTTTTGGTTTCTTTATTGCGTTCAATATTTCTAATGTTATTTCTTTATTTATCTTTGTACTTCTAATGGTACGGTCAGCATGTCTTCTTTTTCTAGATATTGTAAGATCTCATTATTGTTATTCCTTTCATTGCCCCGGAAGCGGAGAAAAGACGCTGAGACAGTGTATGGGTTAAATTTATTTTAGCAGAAATGTTAGCATAAATTTAAATAACTTAACTTTAAATACGTAAATTTAAATATTCAAGTTCAACTATAAACAAAGGACCTGCAGAGGCCAAAAACTAATGGGGCGGAAATTCCTGCCATAACCTTCCTGGGCAATATTGGGCATAACTCCTTGCTGAACCAGGTGAAGGCAGCCACCTTCACTTGTATCCAAGCCACGCCCTTCAGCATGTGGGAGGAGCTCACCCTCCAATCCCCAAGGGAAATTGGATCCGGTGAGTCCCTTGGGCATCCTCTCTCCAATCCCCGAAGTTGTAACAACCTATAGTTCATGGAGAGAGGCGGTCCATCATCCTTTTAAAAGATGCCCAAAGGAGCATGCACAGTTGCTCCTACTGCCCATTTCCGCCCCTAACTTGCCACGGAGGGTGTGTGTGTCAGATCTCAATCTTGGCCCCCCAACTCCCCCCAACCTCCTGTACTAATTCCTGGAGGCACATCTGCAGGTCCGAAAGGAAAATGGCATTCCCCTCGTCTGAGACGTAGAGCCGGGCGTTAAAAATGTTATTGGGATGTTTCACTACGTAACCCCCCAACTCCTTTACCACCTTGCCAATAGCCTGGTTAACGCGTAACCTGGCTTTATTGATGGCCTTAGGTGATATCGCATTCCGCCAGACCGGTCTGGGCAGAATCTCGGACCACGTGATACGCGTGTTTGGAAAAGCAGCAGAGATGGCTCGGAGGTCATCGCGGGCTTGACAGCTCACTGCCACACCCTTCAGAACTCCAAGGTCATTGCCCCCAAGGTGGATAATCAACAACTTGAGGGCTTGCTCGGAACAGCACTGGCCAAAAACCAGAGGGAGGAGCCCCTCCCAACGTAGACCCCTACGGCCTAACCAGACAATGTCAGTCCACAGGCCCAGGGACAGCTGTGATCCAAAATTTGACCTCGCAGCGTATCCTCCGGCCCAAAAAACAAAGCTGTGGCCACAGAGCCACACGGCAGGTCCGGGGATGAAGCCAGAACTTCACTGACCCTAAAAGCCCCCCCCCAAAACAGTGTGGTGGTCACTGCATGAAAAAGCAGCACTTCATAAACTGAAGAGCAAAGTGTCCTATATTGCCTGCAGATCCCTATGAACTGGGCCATGGATAGTGGCCTCCTAAAGTCACCCCGTTTTTTGCGCCATATCCCTGGACCAACCCTCAAACATTCTCCTAACCCTGAAATCACCTGATGTGTCCTGGAAGCTGTCAGCTTTGGCCAGGAAGGCTAGACCTGTTAATTTTCCTCGAATTGTCCTGGGTGTCAGACCTGCTTGATACCTATCTACACGGAATTCTAGTATGTGCTCCACAGGGATGGGCCAAGTTTGAATGTATCCCTTATTGTGTCTAAAACCCCCAAACTCCTTACCTGCATTAGCATACACTTGTCTAGTGCTTGGTGCCATGGACATGCTTACCACTCTATTTACCTCTGCCTTCCAAGCTGCCAAAGGTGCCAAGGAACATCGTGTGGTGTCTGATCTGCCCCCGGAGCCAGCTTCCAGAACCTGGCCAACTGCCCATTCTCCAAACTGGGGACATGGCGGGCCGTGACCAACGTGTTGATATTAAGGCAATTGCTAACAAAATAGCAAACTAGGCATAACACACGCTTGTTCTTAGAGGACACAGTGTTAATACCGTGCACAACCGCTTGATTGTCACACCAGAACAGAAACGATCTATCCTTGAATTCTTCTCCCCATATCTCTACTGCCACCACGATGGCAAAGAACTCTAGGAATGTTAGGTCCCTGCAAATGTTGCTCCTGAGCCAATCACCTGACCATGATGCACGGCACCAGCTGTTTGCTAAAACCACCCTAAAGCCACACCCTCTAGCTGCATCAGAGTGTACTTGTAACTCCTGCCTCCAAAATGAGACTCCATCCATCCATCCATCCATCGATTGATTTGATTTGATTTGTATTGTATGCTACCACTCTCTGAGGACTCAGAGCAGCTCACAACATATCAAAAGTACATAACAGTATACATCTCAAAAATCCAATTATTATGACTAAAAAGAAACTTAAAATCTTCAATATAGACCCTGACAGCCTCCTGACCCCGGCACATTACTTTCACTGCTTCACTGAGTGAACACGGGGTAGAGATGTATAGCTGGGTATAATCAGCATACTGGTGGTAACTCACCCCGTGCCCTTGGATGATCTCACCCAGCAGTTTCATATAGATATTAAACAGCAGGGGGGAGAGCACCCACCTCTCTCTTTGTTGCATTTGACATTTTGGAGAACCAAGGAGAACTCCTGGGTCTACTGCCACAGAGAGGTCGCAAAGGTGTAATCTGGTCTAGAGCCCCTGTTGTGGCTATATTCCAGGCCATTACCAGGCACTCTGCCAAATTGTGTATAAGCGAATCTGATATTTCCTAAGCCCCCTCTGAAGCTCTCCGGGTCCACTAGGCATCTGGGGTGGAACCACCTAATCAGTTCCTCCTCCCTGTGAGGAAACTGTAGCAGAAAATGATCTGACCATGACAATTATTATGACAAAAAAGAAACTTAAAATGTTCAATATAGTTTTAAAATACATTCATTGCTATTCACTCCATAAAACACACTGAGACGCTCGTTGTTCATGGGGCTAGGATCTAATGGCCCCAGGCCTGGCATCATAAATAGGTCTTTAAACTTTTTCGGAAGGCAAGGAGGGTGGGGGCAGTACGAATCTCCGGGGGGGGGAGCTGATTCCAAAGGGCCAGCCCCCCCCCCCAGAGAAAGGCTCTTCCTCTAGGCCAGGGGTCAGGAACCTTTTTGGCTAAGAGAGCCGTAAACGCCACATATTTTGAAATATAATTCCGCGAGAGCCGTACAATATGTTTAAAGGGCCATTGACAGATCAATCGCTCCAATGTTCACTTAGTACAGCAAGGAATGCTCCTCCCTGCTGTATAAAGCCACAACTGGACTGAAACAATGGTAATTAGCAGTAAAAAAATTAAATAAATAACTTACATTGTGAGCTTGCGATGCATGACATCAGTCCAGCAGTCTGGCTTCTTCTTTTTCCTGCGCATGACTGGAAGCTGGCATTCTTCCCACCTGATGTTGAGAGAATGCCAGCTTTGAGGCATTCGCAGAAGAAAGAAGATGGAACGTTGGACATGTCACACAACGCATTGTAAGTTATGTCAATTATCTATTTTATTATTTTACAAATCTCTATGCACACTGCACATACCTTATTTAAAGTAAAAAACAAAATGGGAACAAATACAATATTTAATATTTATTCTTCCTCTTTCTCTCTCTCCCTTTCTCTCTGTCCTTGTCTTTCTAATTCTCTCTCTCTCTTTCTCTGTCCTCTCTTTCTCTTTCTTTCTCTCTTTCTTTATCTCTCTTCTCTCTTTCACTCACTCTTTGTATCTCTCCCTTTCTCTCTCCCTCTCTCTGTCTCCTGCTTTCTCTCTCTCTCTCCCTTTCTATCTCTCTTCTTCCTTTCTCTCTCCCTCTTTCCCTTTCTCTCCCCCCTCTCTCTTTCTTTCTCTCTCTTCTCTTTCTTTCTCTCTGTCCCTCTCTTTCTTTCTCTCTGTCCCTCTTTCTTTCACTCTGTCCCTCTCTTTCTTTCTCTCTGTCCCTCTCTTTCTTTCTCTCTGTCCCTCTTTCTTTCACTCTGTCCCTCTCTTTCTTTCTCTCTGTCCCTCTTTCTTTCTCTGTCCCTCTTTCTCTCAGTCCCTCTCTTTCTTTCTCTGTCCCTCTTTCTTTCTCTCTGTCCCTCTCTTGCTCCTGAGTGGGCCGGGCCGGAAGACCCCGCGTGGAGCCCTCGCGACGCCTCACCTGGATTTTTATACCGGAGGAAGGGAGGGAGGCATTCCTTCATGCACCCCCCCCTCGCCTTCCCCTCCCTGGCCCGGAGCTCCTCCCCTTTTTAATTGCTCCAGCTATCAAAAGGGCGATTACCATCGGCTCCCCTGTCACCCGGGCGGCATTTCCTCCACGCCCCTAAACGAAGCGGGGGGTGGGGGGGCTGTCAAAAGCACAGACTCCCGGCTGCTTCCGAAGCGAAACTTTTTTTTCTCTTTTGTCTTGCTGGAAATTCCGGCGGCGATTCTCACCTGCTGCAAGTCCCCGGGACGCCTCGGCTGCAGGTTGCAAAGCTCCCCCCCCTACACTCTGGGAGCGGTGACTCACCAGGAGAAGACCCACGCGGCTCCTCTGGGGGCCTTGCGGAAGGCGGCGGCGGAAGCTCCCATGGCTGGCGCTGGGTGTGAGGGAGGATGCTTTCTGCGCGGGCGGAGGCCCACCCTCGCCGGAAGAGCTGCCCATCTAGCAGTCCCGCTGCCCCATTGGCCGGCAGGGGATGATGGGCAAGGGACGCCTCGGGGAAGGAGGGCAGGGTGGGAAGGGAAGGAGGGGGCTGGCGGGGGTTTAGGGAAGGGGAGCCGAGGCCAGCCTTGCAGCTCCTCGGCGGGAGGAGTCGAAAGCCACCAGGAGAAGACTGGGCTCAGCAGCAGAAGCGCCGCCCCCGCCCCCCCCATTATTCAGGCTCTCTTCGGGGTTGGGGAGTTTTTGGCGGGCGCCGGGGCCCGGGCCATAGACAGGTAGGAGCCCTGTCTGCGAGCCAGATACGGCCATCAAAAGAGCCATATCTGGCTCGCGAGCCATAGGTTCCCGACCCCTGCTCTAGGCCCTGCCATACAACATTGTCTGGTTGACAGGCCCTGAGGAGGCCAACTCTGTGGGACCTGACCAGGGGCTGGGATTTGTGCGGCAGAAGGTGGTCTCGGAGGTAATCTGGCCCGATGCCATGTAGGGATTTATAGGTCACAACCAACACTTTGAATGGTATCTGGAAACTAATCGGCAGCCAATGCATGCTGCAGAGTGATGGTGAAATATGGGTATGCCTGGGAAGGCCTATAACTGCTCGTGTGGTTGCATTTTGGATGATTTGAAGTTTCCAAACCCTCTTCAAAGGTAGCCCCATGTAGAGAGCATTGCAGTAGTTGAACCTCGAGGGCGTGAGTGATCGTGAGCAAAGACTCCCTGTCCAAATAGGGTTGCAACTGGTGCACCAGGGGAACCTGGGCGCAAAGGCCCCCCTTGCCACAGTGGAAAGATGGTGTTCTAAAGATGGTGTTCTAAAGTCAGCTGTGGATGGAGGAGGATGCCCAAGTTGTGGACCCTCTCTGAGGAGATCAGCAATTCTCCCCCCAGGGGCAATGGACAGACAGATGGATGTGTCCTTGGGGGGCAGTACCCACAGCCACTCCGTCTTGTCAGGATTGAGCTTGAGCCTGTTGGCACCCATCCAAACCCTGACAGTCTCCAGACACCGGCACATTACTTCCACTGCTTCACTGAGTGGACACGGGGTGGAGATGTATGGCTGAGTATCATCAGCATACTGGTGGTAACTCACCCTATGCCCTTGAATGATCTCACCCAGCAGTTTCTTTCTTTTTTTCTTCCAAAGTTTCTTTATTGTTTTCACAAGTATTTATCACATAGTTTAATCATTTTTTACAGATCATAATCCAGCTTTGTTACCTTTTGTGTGTATCCTTAATCCTTTTGCATCTTACATTCAATATTACACATTGTACATTTATTTATTTGTTTCATTAATATGTTACTTTTTCCATATAGTAATAAAAAAGAATGACATTTGCAAGGTATATTATTTGTTTTGTTTGTACTGATACTTTGTATTGTATTATTTTTAGGTTCTCTTTTGAATCCATTCATGCCATTTGTACCATGTTCGTTTCGGTTCATTAATTTTATTTCCCTTAATTGAATTTGTAATTTCATCCATTTCTACACATGTATATACTTTATCTATTATTAAATTTTCTGTTGGAGTCTGTTCGTTTTTCCACATTTGCGCTATCGCTATTCTAGTTGCCATATTTATATGGGTTATGAGAAGAAGTGTTTGTTTAGAATAATCTCTTCCAAATTCCTAGTAACATACTTTCTGGGGTGTATTCTATTTCTTCTTTGGTAATTTCTATAAGCCATCTATGAATTGTTGGCCAAGTTTTTTGTATTTTGGAGCATGACCACCACATGTGAAAAAAGGTGCCCTTTTCCTTTTTGCATTTCCAGCATGTATCTCGTAATGTTGGATAAATCTTCGCTAGTCTTCCCGGTGGAATGTACCATCTATAGAAAAGCTTATATTAGTTTTCTTTATGTGCTGCTGATAGTGTGAATTTTGATATTGTGTTCCAGGTTCTTTCCCATTCAGCTATATGTATTTCACGTTCTATGTTTTTTCCCCAGGCTATCATATATTTCTTAATTGTATCTTTTATTCTATCCTGTTCAAGTAGTAATTGATAAATTTTGGCTATCTGCTTGCTCCCATGTCCTGTTAAAATCTTGTCTAGTGTTTTGGTAGAGATTTCAAGAGGCCCCATGAAAGGGACTATGGAAATTTGGAAAAAATGGCAGGGGAAAATAGGATTATATAAATCTAAAGTGTCATCGCTTTATGTAATAAATAGAGAAAATGAAACTAACTTAAATAGGGTTATAGGAGAGTTGAAGGGAAGAGGGATAACTAAGATAGAACAGTTATATGAGAAGGATGGCAGGCCAAGTAGAAACCGTATAGAATGGTGGTTAGGTAAGGGAAGGTGGCTCCAAATAAATGCAATATGTAAATATCTTAATGAAAGGGAGAATAAAGAAGTACTATGGAGGGAGGAGACAGGGTTAGAGAAAATAATAAGAGAAAAAAGTGAGGGGATAAAGGCGCAAGCAACCAATATATATAAATTGCTAGTGCAGTCAGAAGGGGATACAATTGATGGATTGACTAAATGGTGGCAAAATGAGATACAAGTAGAGGTACAAGAGATGGAAAATATAGTAGAAAATACAGTATAAGGAAAATTAAAAATACAAGAATCAGGGAAATGAGAAGGAAAATATTACATAAGTGGTGTTTTACTCCCGTTCAATTCGCACACTTTCAGCAGAATGTCGGGGAATTGTTGGCATGGGTGTCAAGACAAAGGAGTGTTTATGCATATGTTTTGGGAATGCCCGATAGTGCAGGAATTTTGGCAAAAAGTGAAAGAGGGTATCAATAGAATGCTAAATATACAATGGACAATCACTAAGGAAATGGCAGTACTAGTAAAAAGCAATGCGATGGGAGAATTTAGAGAAATAAAAAAAGCAGCAATAGAAAGCGCTCAGGAAGTAATAGTTTTGGGTTGGAAGGATGCGACAAAATGGACAATGCAAAATTGGTATAGGTACATGGTGGACCATATTCAATTTGAAATTATGGAAAAAAGGATAAATTTGGATAATGAAACTGAGTTGGGACAGCTGATGGGACGGTGGGACAAGGTAAGACGATATATGACGAGCAGAATCCGAGACCAAGCTACAAGAAATAAATTGGAATCACTCTATAATATGTAAACAGATATATTGCTCTTGGGTCAAGTGGACTATACAAGAAACACCCCCAATTTTGGTGGTGGGGAATGTGTGTGTGTCGGGGTGGTGGGCACAATTCACTATGCACTGTTTTATGTTGTGTGATACAAAATTTGTTAAAAATGAATAAAAATATTTTTTTTAAAAGAGAGAGATTTCAATGCCAGGTGTCTATCTGTCTTTTTTGTATCTGGACTTTATTTGTGTGTACGTCCACCAATCTATCTTATAGTTTTGCAATTCCAATTCTTGTCTGGTTTTTAAATCTCCGTTTGGATGTAAAATGTCTGTATATTTTATAGCCTTGCTTAAATTGATCAAATTTGGGTATATAATAGCTTCCATGGTGGAAAACCACCTCGGGATTTTATTATAATGTTTCTTTTTAATTTCATACCATGTTTTTAACAGAGATTTTCTGATCAAATGTCTATTAAAAGTGGTTTGTTTTTGTGTTTCGTCTTTCCAAAGATGAGCGTGTCAACCCATTTGTAGGTCGTGGCCTTCCAATACCAATATTCTTTTATTTTTAAGATTTATCCATTCCTTTATCCATATTAGACTTACGGCATTATAATATAGTTTTAAGTCTGGGAGCCCCAGGCCTCCTCTACTTTTACTGTCTTGGAGATATGTGAATTTAATTCTCGGCTTTTTATTTTGCCAGATAAATTTTGAAAAACTTTTATTTATTTATTTAAAAAAAATTGTTCTATATTAATTGGGGCTGTTTGGAAGAGATAAAGAAATTTTGTTAGGATATCCATTTTTATTATTGCGATTCTCCCAAGAATTGATAATTGTAGATCCTTTCACTTTTCTTAAAATTTTTTTGTTTCTTGTAGTAGTTTGTCGTAATTGTCTTTCTTGAGGGTTGTAATTTTATTAGTTATTATTAGTCCTAGATATTTAGTCTTTTTTGTGGTTTGAAGGTTCGTAATTTCTTCCAATTTCTTAATTTGCCCTGTATTCATATTTTTTGTCATTAGCATTGTCTTTTGTTTATTAATTTTTAATCTTGAGAATTCACCAAAATTTTCTATTTCTTTAATTAACTCAGTTTCATGTAGATATTAAACAGTAGGTGGGAGAGCACCGACCTCTGACAAAGTGACATAAGGTCCAGAGTTAGGAGTCAAACTCTGACCCCCACTAACACCCAGTGCTACCACCCGACATGAGAAGTTCAACAATCTAGCGATTTCCTGTAACTGTCTGAGAGTCACCTCAACTCAATTAATACTTTTGCATTTTACTCATTAATTCCCCTTCCAAATTTCATTCATATCCCCCAATCTATGTTCAATCTCTTCTCAGTATAATTTCCCTATATTAAATTCCAAATAACTTTAAAATTCATTGCTTTGCGGATGACAGGATCAGTTCTATCGATACAATTCAATCAACTAAAATATACATACCTAACACATGACAAATCGAGTAATATTGTCCAACAGTTCACTGATGGTGACCCTTTAGTTCATTGTTAAGTGCGAGTACAGCCCTGGGATAAAAACTATTCAGGAAACGTGTGGTCCGAGTTCTAGTTGTTCTGTATCTTCTGCCAGAAGGCAACGGTTCAAAGCGATTGTAAGCAGGATGAGAAGAATCTTTGAGAATAGAATGCACCATCCTAGAACAGCGAGATGTGAAGATGTCATCCAGGGCGGGTAGCTGGAGCCCAATGATGTTCTGGGCAGTTTTAATAATTCTCTGTAGAGCTTTTTTGTTCACTATAGAGCTGCTCCCATACCAAGCTAGAATGCCGTATGTCAAGACACTCTCAATGGTGCTGCGATAGTAGGACAACAATAGATGCATTCTCAGGAAGTACAGCCTCTTTTGTGCCTTCTTCACAAGCATATTAACATTCATAGTCCATGAGAGGTCTTCTGAGATATAAGTGCACAGAAATTTGAAACTACCAATCCTCTCCACACTCCTCGCCATTTATGCGCAATGGTGAATATACATCTTTCTTCCTCCTAAAGTCAATTATCAGTTCTTTAGTTTTTTTGGTGTTAAGTGTAAGATTGTTTTCTTTACACCATAATGTCAGCCCTTGTACTTCATTTCTGTAAACAGACTCATTGTTCTTATTAATGAGCCCCACCACTATCGTATCGTCTGCAAATTTAATTATTGCATTGGTGTTATACAGTGGGGTGCAATCATGTGTATACAAAGAACTGGTGTCCAAGCCTGCTGGCAAAGCCAGGTCTTCACAGCCTTTCAGAAGGCCAATAGGGTGGGAGCAGTATGAACTGCTCCCACCCTATTGGGGAGGGAAGTTGGTTGCATAAAATGTGTTATTATAAATATTATTCTGGCTGCGATGGTTATGTGCAATACCAAGTATTTAACGCTTTTATTGTAATCTTTTTTGAAAATCTCTAGAAGGAGGAGCTCTGGTGTGAATTCTATTGGTGTTTGGATTATTTCCAGTAACCATTTATGTATTTTATTCCAAAATCTTTTTGTTTCGGGGCATAACCACCACATGTGGAAGAAACAGCTTGTGTTTTTTTGCATTGCCAACAAATCGGATTTAATTTTGGGGTAGATTTTTTGCCAATTGTGTTGGGGCCAAATGCTATCTGTAACACATTTTGTAGTAATTTTCTTTATACGCTACGGATTGGGATAATCTAAGATTTAGATTTTCAGTATTAATATAAATCATAAGAATACAAGCAACGTGTGATTGGACACCCAAGTAATTTGTCTCTGGTGCATATGAGCTCCTTGGAGAACCAAGGAGAAGTCCTGGGGTCTACTGCCAGAGAGGTCGCAAAGGTGTAATCTGGCCTAGAGCCCCTGTTATGGCTGTATTCCAGGCCATTACCAGGGACTCCACCAATTGTGTATAAGCAAATCCGATATTTCCCAAGCCCCCTCTGAAAGCTCTCTGGGTCCATTAGGCATCTGGGGTGGAACCACTTTATCAATTCCTCATCCCTGTGAAGATGCTGTAGCAGAGAATGATCTGACCATGACAAAGGCAAGATGTCTAAGCCCCTTAAATTCAGATCATTACTCAAATGCCCCGAGAGAGGACCTCTCTCCTGTCTTCCACTCCAATCGGAACCAGAATCTCTAACCCTAACCTTTACCCTAACACAGATTGAGTCCTACTAGGAATCCGCTTCGATCAATCGCCTTCCCCCTCACTGTCTGAATCCTCTGGTCTCTGATGCTCGGATGGAATTGTCCAGTTTTGGCAATGTAGATAGGTCTTGGTGTCTGTGGTAACAAGCCGAAAGAGGTGCAATAGAAATTCAGATAGGAGAGCTTAGTCAGTAGAGGCTAACCAAGTCCAATGATGTTTAGATTTCAATGGCTTGGAGAATTCTTTCTGAAGTGACAACAGTATCTTCTTTTGAAGTGTACTGAATCAAAAGTCTATTGTTGGCCATTGTTGTGGGGGAACCAGGGTTCTATTAACACTCAGTGTACATCTACAGTATAACTATTGGTGTCAAGTATCTTACTGTGTCCATTCAGGTTCCATATTGATATTGTGCATTTTCAAGTCCGTTGGGCTGGTGACTACGTATGTGGGCAACAAAAAAAGGGGAAGTCCTCGTCATAACGAGCTGCTGGAGAGTCAAAAACAGGGCCAGTAGGGAGCTGTCGACAGCTGGGGACAAATAGGCATCAAAAATATTAAAAATTATCTGGGAAACATACGAGTCCACAATGAGATTAAAAGGTGTATCAGTTAGCTTCTGAACGGCCAAAATGGAAGCGGCCAAAATTCTGTGCATTGAGCAGAGGTTTGGGCCGGGGTGTGATGTATAACCCATTGGCCATTCCTTTGAAAAACACAGGCTCCCCTGGTTTTTGTCCGGTCAGCGAAAACAGTTAATGCCTGTGGGATAGGTTGGTCTTGCATACAAGTGTTAAAGAGGACGGGGACCAGCTGAATTAATTGAATGCGAGTGTCCACAGGTAGATGATATAAAACCTGACCAGGCCAGTCCACAAGGGCCATTTGGAGGTCTATACATTGAGAAAACAAGGATTCCCACGTGGGAAGGAGAAGGGGAACATAAAGTGAAACTGGTTCAAAACACATGAGTGTTAAACAGCGGCGGCAACCGCAAACAAATTAAAGGAGAGTATAATGAAAAATTAGAGGAAATAGTTTTCCGGGGTGTGTGCGGAAGATGAATCCATTCAATGATCAAGACTGATGAGGGCAATACTTGTATAATACAAGCAGTGGGAATAGAGGGAGTGTTAAGCAAAAGAAGAGACGGGGGGGTTTCTCCTGGCACCTATCCACCCATTGGACACACAGCGCACAACTGACCTCCGCCAACATGTCCAATTGCTCAGGGGTGAGGTGGATAAGGTCCGATGGGGAGGAAACCCCTGCCAAAGCAGAAAAGAGAGGGGTCAACTGAGAGGTCGTGAATTCCATGTAAGGGCGGGCCCAATTCAGCGATTCCATGTATTGCTGGAGTTGTACAAGGGTTATAGAAGAAGGCAAAGTTGTAAATGGAAGAACTGGGGAAGAACCAGATTGGGAAAGTTTGTGACCCATGTGAGTAGAAAGATCAGCATACTTATGGGGATCAAGCTCTAGTGTCTGGGTCCATTAGGCATCTGGGGTGGAACCACTTAATCAATTCCTCATCCCTGTGAAGAAGCTGTAGCAGAAAATGATCTGATCATGACAAAGGCAAGATGTCTAAGCCCCTTAAATTCAGATCATTACTCAAATGCCCCGAGAGAGGACCACTCTCCTGTCTTCCACTCCAATCGGAACCAGAATCTCTAACCCTAACCTTTACCCTAACACAGATTGAATCCTACTAGGAATCCGCTTCCATCCATCTCCTTCCCCCTCACTGTCTGAATCCTCTGGTCTCTGATGCTCGGATGGAATTGTCCAGTTTTGGCAATGTAGATAGGTCTTGGTGTCTGTGGTAACAAGCAGAAAGAGGTGCAATAGAAATTCAGATAGGAGAGCTTAGTCAGTAGAGGCTAACCAAGTCCAATGATGTTTAGATTTCAATGGCTTGGAGAATTCTTTCTGAAGTGACAACAGTATCTTCTTTTGAAGTGTACTGAATCAAAAGTCTATTGTTGGCCATTGTTGTTGGGGAACCAGGGTTCTATTAACACTCAGTGTACATCTACAGTATAACTATTGGTGTCAAGTATCTTACTGTGCCCATTCAGGTTCCATATTGATATTGTGCATTTTCAGGTCTGTTCCTGTAGCGTTTTCAGTATCAGGAAAGCAGCTTCTTTTTACACAAGAGTTGAATAAACCTCTTCTCTCTCTCTTGCTTGGCATAGACTGGGTGAGGGGATCAACAAATGTTGGTTGGAGTTCAGGATGTCTTTGTAGTATTCTTTATGTAGGTCTAAGGTCACATTGTTGGGCAAGCCGAAATGTGTTCCTAACCACATACAAATGCTTTGTCACCTTATACTTGTTCTGCCTGGCTGGCCTCAAGCAATGATTAATGGTCCAGAAAAGAAGGTCAAACATACACGTGGATAGTTAATTAGCAAACTTGTATTTAAACAGTAAAGAAAGAATCCTAAAGCAAATGGTCCTTACTTTCAGGAGAAACAAAGAGGATTCGTTGCAAAATTCAGTCAGCTGCAAAGTTCAGTGAAAAGCCAACTCATACAAAAGTCACGGAGCAGAAATAGTCCAAGAGTCTCTGAATATTCACAGCACAAAAGCAGCAGCTTGTCCCAGAGCGTTCAATTCCCACAAAGCTGTAGTGCAATCCACGAGCAGGAACTTCAGAGCAGGAACAAACGACAAACCACCCAGATAATCAGCCACAGTTTTCCTTGGCCCCGTTCCCTTTTTATGCTGTTTAGCCGTCATTAAGGGAACCACACCCAGCCCAGGTGTGTTTATCCTACTTCGTAAAGCGACCCTTTCTTTGTAAGGCCCTACGGCTGCGTAAATTGATGTATTGTCCTGTAGACGAGCTGAGAGAAGATAAACTGTCTGATGAATTGCCAGCCCCTTCCCCTGAACTGTCTGCCAATTCGTCCTGGCTCTCTGCCCCATCGTCCTGACTGCTGGCTACATCTTCCTGGCTGTCAGCCAGGCTTTCACAGTCACTGTGTGCCGCGTCTCCCCCATCTGTGGGGGCAACAGCTGGCCCAGGCCCAAACACAATAATGCTGTTAGCATAAGTTATCATGAGTTTTGAACCCTAGACTTTGCAACCGCACATCTCTGGGTATGCCTCAAAACCTGGGAAAAATTCTGGCCTGGGAAAATTCTAGCTTATAGCAAAATGTTACAGGAGTGCATTTGCTGACACCTCAAAGCTTACTGTCAAAACTTTCCTAGATTTGCCCTTGCATTTTGTAACACCGTGAATGCTTATTGGCCTGTGTGTATAAATGACCACATCATGTAAACTGTGCATGCACATAGCAAAAGTTGCATAGAGATAACGTTCCTATAAGAAATGTGGCTGGATTGAAGGATTGCTTGGAGCCTTTTAATGCATTCGCTCTTGGAATAAAGTTGGCTTTTTCCTCTCATACAATGGTCTCTGCTTATGTTCCCCGATGCAACATGTCTTGATCTCAAAGTGGCTTCCATTCCTTTAATATGATCCATGGCCAGACAGGAGACAGATTAGCTATTAACAGAATAACAGAAATCATTTTGCAAAGAAAGCACAGCTTTTTCAGATAGGTCATTGGTGTCAAGATGTACAACAGCATGAACATCATAGTATTAACAATGTGCCTCTTTTCTCTGCTGGCAGTGAAATCAGGTAGACACCTGACCTCTTTCAGAACCTCCATAGCCTTTCCTAAATTGACATCTCTTACAATCAGAAGGTGGCTTCTCTTTTTAGATAACTTGTTCGCCTCAAATGATTGATGTGCAATACCTGAGTCACACCTTCCCCTATCCAATATAACTTCTTCCTCTTGGACCATAATCTCCTGTTCGGTTGAATAATAATAATAATAATAATAATAATAATAATAATAATAATAATAATAATAATAATAATAATAATTATTATTATTATTATTATTATTATTATTATTATTATTATTATTATTTAGATTTGTATGCCGCCCCTCTCCGAAGACTCGTGAGGATTTGACAGCTGTTTAAATAAGACGGTCACGTCTTATCCAATCCACAACCGACATGCAGATTAGCTGTCGACATGCAGATTAGCAACAATTGTCATTGTTGCATCCGGAGGTACGTCAGCTAATCTGCATGTCAGTTGCGGATTGAATAAGACGTGACCGTCTTATTTAAACAGCTGTCAAATCCTCACCTCCAAGAAGCTGCTTTTAAAGAGAGCAGCTTTCATGCTTTCTCCCAGTTAATTGCTTTGCTACAGCTTGATCCAATAAACAATTGGAAACAGCAGCTGCTGAATCTTGAGTCTTTGACCGATCTAACACTGGCGATGAGGAGTTAAAGAACAATAGTAGCCATGTGGAGCAGCCATTGTATCAGCCCAAAGGAAAAGAACAGCGGCAGATCGCCCCAGAGGAAAATAATATCTACCTACGGAAGAATATCTTCTTTTTTTCTTTTCTTTTTTTCAATTTTTTTATTAATTTTCATAAAACAAACAAATACATACAAACAATAAACATAAAGTGGGGGTGCATTTCCCCCGCTTCTTTTGAAAGTATACAATCAAATATAGAAAAAGAATACATAATTAAATATATGTTAACTATTGTAAAAAAAAAAGTTAGTAAATTTAAGTTGAAGTTTTAGAAATCTTGAAAACGATGTGAATGTTAGATAGGATTAGTATAACATAATCGTCAGAAAATACCTTTAATGTAATCCTATTTACTATGATAAAATAATATCAAACCATCAAACCAAACATTTAAGCTAATTTCAACTATTATACATAAAAAATCTTAATATGTTACTTGTACTTATGCATACACTACTATATCATAATCGTCAAAAAATACTTTTGAACTAGTGTTAATATTGTTATCACCTAGGTAAAAACAAATACAAAAAATTAACTAAAAATCAATCTATATGTCTTATTTTTTCTTATCTATCCATTTATAAACATTGTTCCATGTTTCATAAAATTTAGTATCTTCTTGATCGTTTAATCTTCTTGTCATCATGTCCATTTCAGCGCAATCTAGTATTTTGGCTACAACCTCTTCTTCCTTGGGGATATCCTCCCCTTTCCAATTTTGCGCATATATTATTCTAGCCGCGGTTAATATGTGTATAATTAAATAAAGAATTTCTTTCTTGTAGGTCTGATTTGTAACACCTAGTAAGTAAAATTCCGGGGTATTATCTATATCTTGCTTTATTATTTCTTTTAATATTTTTTCAATCATCTTCCAATATGTTTTTGCTTTACCACATGTCCACCATTGATGGTAATAGGTTCCTATATCCTTCTTACATTTCCAGCATAGTGGGGATGTTTTGGGAAACATTTTTGCTATCCTATTTGGTGGGAGATGCCATCTATAAAACATTTTAATTTGATTTTCTTTTAATGAAACTGATTTAGTCATTTTCCAGTTATTAATCCACACTTTCTCCCATGTATCTATGTCTATTTCCTTGCCAATATTTCTACACCATCTTATCATAGTATCTTTTAAAGTCAACTCTATATTTTTATGAGCGATGAGTAGTTTATATATTTTCCCTATCATTTTTGTTGAATTGGTGGTAATTAAAGTAGTTAAAGGATTCTTACTTTTATTAAAAATGTAAAGAGTTTTATCCTTCTGATATCTAGATCGGATCTGGGCATAATGCCACCAGTCTATTATTATCCCTTCTTCTTGTAATTCAATTCTAGATTTAAGCTTCATCTGATCATTTAGTAATTCTTTATATCTATGAGTTATTTTCTTGTCCTTTATAGACTTTGGATGCGTTATTGCTTCTAAAGGAGCTAGCCATTCTGGGATATTTAAAAAATGATTTTTCTTTATGTCTTTCCAGACTTCTAGTAAATATTTCCTTAATGTATGCCTTTTAAAATATGAATGGTTTTTGTCCTTATCATACCATAAAAATGCGTGCCATCCAAGCATTAAATCGTGTCCTTCTAGGTTAAGTATTCTTTTGTTATCTAGGATTATCCACTCTCTAAGCCATGTTAATGCAGCAGCCTGATAGTATAATTTCCAATTTGGAAGGCCAAATCCTCCTCTTTCTTTAATATCTTCTAAGCAATTCATTTTTATCCTTGCTTTTTTCCCTTGCCAAATGAATTTTTTAACTAGGTTTGTTAAAGTTTTTAGAAAAATTCCCCCTGGGTTTATTGGTATTACCTGGAAAAGAAATAAAACCTTGGGTAAAATATTCATCTTAATTGTTGCAATTCTTCCTAAAAAAGATATTTTCAGATTATTCCACATTGCTAAATCTTTTTTAATTTCTACTAATAATTTTATATAGTTATCATTTTTTAATGTTATTGTTTTCGCTGTTAAGTTTATTCCTAAGTATTTTACTTTTTTTACAGTCTTTATTCCAGAAATACTTTCTAATTTAGTTTCTTGTGTTTTATTCATATTTTTGGTCAAAAAATGTGTTTTGCTTTTATTTATCTTTAAACCTGCTACGTTTCCGTATTGTTCAATAGTTTTTTGGGCCAAATCTCATTTTATTTAATTGCATTTTTATGAATATCCAATTAACGTTATCAAAGGCCTTTTGAGCATCTAGAAACATTAAAGATGCCGTCTTGTCTGGGTGTTGTTCATAGTACTCTAGTGTATTTATTACGATTCTAAGATTATTTTTAATTTGTCGCCCTGGTAGAAACCCATTTTGGTCTTGGTGTATTATTCCATTTATAACTCTTTTAAGTCTCTCTGCATAGATGGCAATAAATATCTTATAGTCTACATTTAATAATGATATAGGCCTATAGTTTTTAATTTTTTCTGGATCTGTGCCCTGTTTATGTATTAAAGTTGTCAGTGATTCTGACCAAGATTTGGGGATTTTACCCTCAAGTCTACATAAATTAAAGGTTTCTAACATGTGGTTTCTTATTGTTTCATTCTCTATCTTGTACCATTCTGCAGGTATGGCATCTGGGCCTGTGGCCTTATTACGTTTCTGTTTTTTAATTGTTGTTAGGAGTTCTTCCATTGTTATTGGCCCATCCATGGTGGTCTGTTGGTCTTCTGTTATTTGTGGTAATTTTGAAGCCTTTAAATAGTTAAAAACTTCATCTTCGGTAACATGATCTTTAGCATATAGCTCTTTATAAAAATTATCCAAGTTAAAGGCAGGAACAAAGAAACAAATCCCAAGATGGAGTCAAGTTAAGTTCCGTGCAGCAGGGCAGATGTTAACAAAAAAAATTCTCAACAAATAATCCAAAAGGGGTCGGCAAATAATCCAAAAAGGCTCAGCAAGTAATCCAAATAGGTTAATCCAGTAGTAGGTAATCCAAAGAAGAAAAAAGAATGATTTCAATCTCTTCTAAATTCCATTTATTTCACAGTTATTGAATTATTTCATGTTGTGAAAAAGAACAACAAGAAAAGAAAAAGGCAGCAAGACTGTGTTCCTCCGCTTTCAGAATTTAAGCTCAGAACATTATAATTTCCACAGTCTATCAGAAACAAATTCTAATCATCACTAGTAATTTCCTTTAGCAGTTAGAATTTTCTAAATAGTCATATCCAATTTAAGTTATTTTGTTAAACCATAAAGTCAAGAAATTATTTTATAGGTTCCAAAGTTCGAGTTCAAAATGGAAAAGTAAAAGTGAAAAAATTAGATCCGGCTGTTGTTTGCGGATAAGTTCAAACAGGGAAAAACTTTCACTTTCGCCCTGAAGAAAAAAAACTTTCACTTAAAGCTTTCGCGATCTTCTTCTTTTAAACACGAAACACAATGGAAATTGTTTACCTTAGGTCCTTTCTCTGCTGTATTCTTCTTCAGTCAAAATAATTTGTACTTTCACTTCTTGAATTTTTTTTCTTCTTCCCGCTGGGTGAGGGGAGAAAGCGCTGGCCGGTCCTCTTAAGCAAAGAGGAGCGGTTCTCCCGTCTCCGAAGCTGCGGGGCGAACCGCTGCCTCCGGAGTCCTGGCGATGGGTCCTCGGGCAGAGGGGAGCCCCCTGTTCATGGATCGGGCCATCCGAGCCCGATCCGATCGCAAATGCGACCTTCGGAGGGGGTAGAAGGGATCGCTTGGCAGAGCCCTGCCAGAAACGTCCCGCCGCGATCTCCTCCAAACCGGAAGTCCGGAAGAATATCTTCACAGATGCTGCAAGCCCCTCCAATATTTAACACCCAGAAGGATACAGGGAAGACTTACATGTCACGCTTCAGAATGTTCCTGCAGGCAAGTGATAGAAAAATGGCCATATTCCTGAATTATTGTGGGCTAGACACGTATAATGTTGCCCAAGCATTAGTGGACCGAGAAAATATAGAGAATAGCATGGTCCACTCTACAGGCTAAATTATCACCTCGCTACCAACCAGCAGCCCTTGCAATGTTAAGCAGAAACAAGTTTTACCGCCAGAGGCAGAGGAAAGGAGAGAGCATTAATGATTTTGCAGCGAGTCTTAGAGAAATTGCAACAAAATGTAAATTTAAGGACCCAGAAGATATGATAAAAGACAGGATAATTCTGGGCATGAGAGACCAAGCACTAAAAAATAAATTGTTAGTGGAGGAAGATGCCACATTCCAAGACATGCTTAAAGCAGTAAAAGCAGCAGAGGTTTCAGACTCTTCTGCTGTAGATGTTTGCAGAACTACAGCATCGGTAAATCTGACACAAAGAAACATTGATTGATCTACTGAAGTGCCGGAAGCAGAGGAGAAGGAGGACTTCAGTCAAGACATGGAAAGGTGCTTGCAAATCTGAGACCAAAGAGTGGGATACCAGAGAGAAGAACAAAGGAACCTTAGATGGACCCAGTTGCAGAGGAAATCATCCCATGGTCCAGACCGCACATAGATTTTGCGGGGCCAGTGAAAGGGCAATCCTTTTTGATAGTTGTGGATACATTGTGACTGGAGTTTCAGAAACCCCAAAATATACTGCCTTAACAAATTGGCTGAGGGTCGCAATTGCATCAAAAGAATGTCTGTTCATTACCAAAGAGTCTGGGTTATCTCTTCAAGGCCAATAATGAATGTTTCAACCTCCCCCCCAAGGTTTCATAAAACAATTGTCCAAAGGCTGGATTTCTCCAAGGAAGCAAGATGTTGGTTTAGCAAAAACTCTGGATATGTTTCTTTTTCTCTGTTAAACCACAAACGATAACTCCTGCAAAGAACACTCCCACAAAGAGACTGGGTTATCTCTTCAAGGCCAATAATGAATGTCTCAACCCTCTCCCCCAAGGTTTGTAAATAATATCTCCAAATTGGGCAGAAGCAAAGGTACTCACTCTTTTTTGCAAGAACTACAGTGTTTCATAAAACAATTGTCCAAAGGCTGGATTTCTCCAAGGAAGCAAGATGTTGGTTTAGCAAAAACTCTGGATATGTTTCTTTTTCCTCTGTTAAACCACAAACGATAACTCCTGCAAAGAACACTCCCACAAAACCTCCCCTTTTAAGCATGCTGCAGAATTCCCTATTACTCTCAGCTGTGATCAAGATCTTCTCCTGTGTCTGTGCAGCTGCTCCTGTCTCCCCATAATCCTATGCACACGCACATTCAGAATTGGATCTTTAATCACCCTCTCCTCATCCGACCCAGACAAGTCCCTAGCTGCAGGTTCCATAGGCATTGTAGGGGCCTCCTGGAAACGGTCTTGCAACCAGCCTGATGGGTCTGGAGACATTGGTCTCCACGACGAATGGGCGGCACAGTTCTGGGTGCTGATGGAGGGGTTCCCACATGAAGGCTTTTTTTTTTTTTTAGAAACAAGTTTTATTGAATATTTACATTAAAATTACACAACAAAAAACAAGAATATATACACAAAAACGGAAAAGAAAAGAGGAAGAATAAAGAGAAAGAGAAAAAGGATAGGAAAGTGAAAGAGAGAAAATAAAGCATTCTGCTTTATATATATCATTATTTACAATTAGAACTACTCAAGGAGTAGTGTATTTTATATGCAGCTTATGTCTAATTTGCAAAGGAAAATCTTCCTTTTGATACGTTATTATGCATTTATTACATAGGTACATTTTTATGATCTTCATATCATCTTGTCAGTCATATATCCTTCTTGTTTCAATGGTATAATGGTGCTATGATTTATTAATATTTGTTGATAATATTTAAATTTATTACTTCTAAATTTGAAATTGGGGTTCCTAATTTCTTTTCATTTTACTTTATTTAATTTTATTTTTATTTGTTTTTTGCAACCCAGATATACCATCTGTCCCAGCTTTTGTGGAAATCTTCCATATCCTTATCTTGCAGTTCATAAGTCAATTTTGTCATTTCAACTACCTGATACACTTTGGTTATCACACTGTATATTGTTGGTGTGAGTTCCTCTTTCCAACATTGAGCATACGTGATTCTGGCCGCTGTTGTAATATGCAGTATTACATGTCTATCGTACTTTGTAAAATGTTGCCTAAATATTCCCAGTAAAAACAATTCTGGTCTTATAAGTACTTCTTTATGATTCCTTCGATCATATTTCTAATTTTCCCCCAGAATTGTTTAACTGATGGACATGTCCACCACATGAAGGCTTTTTAAAATACACGAACACCTGCTGCTCGGCCTTAACCCCACTGGAAGGGCACCTGCAGGAGCTGAGTGAGGGGCACGGTCAGGGTGGCGAAGCCCAGGATGAAAGTGCGGTAATAGTTGGCGAAGCCTAACAGTCTATGCACATCTTTTATTTATTTTTTAATAAACTTTATTAATTTTCAGTAAAAAAGACATACAAACTTACAAACATTTAAACACATATTAGGGGTTACAATTACCCCTCTTTTCTTGAAGTCAATTTTTAATACAGAAAAAAGGATAAAATCTTTAAATCAAACTAATATTCTAATTGAAAAGAAGAACATTGTTTACATATTCTAATAAACATAAAGTTAAATTGATAAAAAAGAGAAGCTAACAACACTAACAACAACAAAAAATATCAATAACATTTAATTATATTCATACCGTTTTCATTACCTTATTTTCAACTTTATTCTTATCTATCCATGTATAAACTTTATCCCAAATAATATAATATAAAAATCAGATTCTTCTTGATCATTCAGCCTTCTCGTCATCATATCCATCTCTGCACAATCCAAATTTTTTTAAACTACATCCTCTTTTGGGGGGATATCTTCCCCTTTCCAATTTTGTGCATAAACTATCCTAGTGGCTGTTAAAATATGTACAACCAGAAAAAAAAATTGGACTAGAATATGCACATCTTTTATCTGCTGTTTTCAGGGCCTCTTTTCTGGGATCCATGGTGATGCCCTCTGGAGAGATGATGTGCCCCAAGAACAGTTTGAAAGAACTGGCACTTCCACAACTTTGCGTGCAAGCGGTGTTCTTGCAGGTGCTGCAGAACTTGGTGTAGGTGCTGTAAGTGGGTGGACTGCAAGGGGGAATAAATCAGAATGCCATCCTTGTAGAACATAACAAAGCGGTCCAGCATATCCCGAAAAATGACAGTATATTCGACTGGGTCCTGAACGCCGTCTTCCACTCGCCACCCACCCGAATGCACATTTATTTTTATTTATTTATTTATTAGATTTGTATGCGGCCCCTCTCCGAAGACTCGGGGCGGCTAACAACAATAAAGAAAACAATGTAACAAATCCAATATTAAAAAGCAATCTAAAAAACCCCAATATGACGTTTGTTTCAACCAATTAACTGTTTCTCTACTTTTTTTATTAATGCGTCATAATTATCTTCTTTGATCGTACTACATTTTGTTGTTATTTTAGTGAATATGCTATCAGTGAACCTTCACTGAACTGGGTTGAAGCAGAAGCAACCCGCCGTTGGGTGACACCCATGCATTGCATGTCCTCCTTGATGCAATCCATCCATGTATCTTGAGTCTACCATGGGGAAATCGGCTATCAGGTTCCAGATGTCCTTGCCTCCACGTCTTCTTTATTATGTACAGGGTGTCCATACTATCGAAGTCTTCCTTACCACAGTATTGCTATGATTGCCGCAACTCTCAATCAACGCCATATGTCATCATTCATGGTGTGGTTGAATCAAGTTAGTCCAAGGAATCATGGAAGCATTTGCATTTCTATCCTGTATAGGGTTGGCTCATGCTTTGCTGTCACTGGCCAGAAAATTAGTAGGGAGCAATAGGGTGCTCTATCATTCTGTAAATCTTTGCCTTGAGGTGTAGGGACATTCAATGATCACAGAGGATTCCAGTCACCTGGTGCCACTTCATCCAGGTGATGTTGACTCTGGTGTGGGCATCCAGAAAGCTATGGCTGTTGCTGTATATGAGGGAGCTGAGGATCTTGAATTGCTCTACTTTCTTCAGCCCTTCTCCACCAATGTTGACGTTTTCATCAGTTTGGGGGCCACACTCCATATGTTTGGTTTCCTTGATGTTCAGCCAAAATCCAAATTCACCAAGCTGTTCATTCTGTTGTTGTTTGCTCTTTGGAGGTCTTCATGTTGTATGGTAATAAGAGCCAGGTGTCTATGGCACTTCCTACAATTAGCTGACTTATCTTGAAAGATCTTTACCAACCTTGACAGTGCAAAGTGCCATCTATAAAACATCTTCTATAAATGTTCTATATATGCAGTTGACATCAGTTTATCTTGTTCATCTTCTAATTTTCTATCCAATAGATCGCTATACAATTTCTTTATCAATATTTCTTCTGTTCCTATAAGTGTCTTACCTAATTCTGTTCTTTATTAAAACCATATCCTTTAGCATCTTGAGGGGCATAGGCATGTGTAGGAACATGTTATCTATGATATTCAAGGAGCACGATGGTTCACATGGATAGGACGCTGGGTCAGAGGTCACTGTGCCCATGTTTGAGACCTGAGTGCTTTAACTTTGCTCCAGCTCCAGCCGGGGAAATGAAAGGAGATCCTAACTTGGCATCCCCCGGGAAATGGGGATATCACTTATAAAGGCAAATATACATGTCCCAGGTTAATGTTGCAGGACCTAATCTGAGTTGATCATTGGGACTAGAGGTCTTTTCTTTTTAGCTTTTGGAGCTGGAGCCCACCCTCAGGGTACTTCTCTGTGTATTTTGGGCTGTTCTAGGTGTGGTATTTATATGGTGCCTGTTTTGTGTAGCTTTTTGGATGTAAATTGGAGAGATGTTGGCTGACTGGCTATTAAGTCCTTGGCTGTTGTTTCTTTGTGCTGTCAAGTCCTCGCCTCCTAAGTATTTGATAAGCTGAGGGTTATTATTCTGTTATTCTGTTCTGTTATTATTTATTTATTTGACTTCTATGCCACCCAATCCCGAAGGACTCAGGGTGTGTTACAATAACATAAAAAAGATACAAATAGAATAAAAAGAAGTCAAATATAGAAATCTAAAACTATAAACCCCAGTTTAAAAAACCCACAACTCAACAGTCCAATCAACGCGCATACATACCATTCAACACAATTCGGCCATGACAGATGTCAAATTCATGGCCCCCAGGCCTGCCGGCAAAGCCAGGTCTTCACAGCTTTACAGAGGTCCAGTAAGGTGGGAGCAGTATGGACATTGGGGGATTGAGTTCCATAGAGCTGGGGTAGCAACAGAGAAGGCCCTCCCCACGGCCCCACCCACCTGCATTGCTTAGTCAATGGGACCTGGAGGAGCCCAATCCTGTGCGATCTTATTGGTCTCTGGGAGGTATGTTGATGAGGGCCCCATTTTCCCAGCTTCAATCACTTCCCTGGCTATTTTTGTGCCTGTTCGTTCAACAATCTTAGTACATGATGTCAGGGACTAATTCTTTCAAACTGGAAGCATCTACAGTCGGTATAGAAAATTGTTCTGGTTATTAATTTTATATATACACATTTGTTCTGCTTTTGACCACCTTATTTTAATCAGTATTATGATATTTCAATCAATTCAAATCATTTATTTCATTATATACCTTCAACAAGTTATTATTTTAGTAATATTGCTTTTCTTACTTTTATAACTAACAAATGGTTATACTATAATTTTATTTTTCTTTCCTTATTTCTAACCATTCATAAAATGAATTCCAGGTCTTATAGTATTCTGAGTCTTCTTTATTGTTAGGTTTTAGTGTCAACATATCTGCTTCTGCACAGTCCATTATTTTCTTAATCAACGTTTGTTCATCAGGTAATTGTCAACGAACCAAATAGCATCTGAGAAATAAATCATATTCCACTCCTGTGCTCTCACACAAGGTTCGATTTATTAGCTTTGTCATGTTGGATTTGTGCTCTGGCATTCCAACACTAAATTATCTTCAATTCCCCATCCAAGTTAAGGTTCATCTCGCATCCCCACACCCACAAGTGCAATCATGTGGACCAATCAGGTGCAAGGATTCACTCGTTTCTTCATTTGTTCAGTTGGCCCTGGACTCTGTGTAAGGAATGTGTGGTAGTATCAATCTCTCTCTTTCACCCCTCTCGTTTCCCTATCGCTGCTAACTGGTAGCAGCCCAAAGCCTCTAACTTCTTTTTTTTAAAATTTCTTTATAAATTTTCACACAAAAAAGAAAAAATCCAAATCACAGTTTGTTCCATTTTACAGATCATAAACCATCTTTGTTAGTGTGTTACAATATTTTTTAACCTATTACATTCAGTAATATACATTATACATTATACATTTATTATCTAATATTTATTACAATTCCTAAATGATAAAGATATTTACAAGGTATCTGTAGTTTGTTTCTATAACTTTCTCTTTCGCCTTGTTCAAAATACTTTTACTTTCAACTTTCTTTAACTCCGATCTTCTTATTTTAACATGGAACGTAAAAAGAATTTACCTTGGTTTTGCCTTGCCTTTGTGTATTCCTTTTTCACTTCAAAAGAATTCAAAATCTTTACTTTTGCTGAGCTTTTTTTGCTTCCCGGTGGTTTGGGGGGGATCGCAATGGCCGTATCCTCTTCGCAGGGGATCGGTTCTCCTTACTCCAGAGCTGCAGAGCAGACCGCTGTCCCTGGAGCTTCGGTGACTGCTCTTCGGACAGAGGGAAGCCCCCTGTTCTAGGATCGAGCCATCCGGATTCGATCCGATCACAATCAGCGACCTCTGGAGAGGTGAAAGGAGTCTCGGGGCAGAACCCTGCCCAGGAGACTCCGCTGCGGTCCCGAGCCAGACCGGAAGTTATCTGTAGTTTGTTTCTATATTCTCTTTTGAATCCATTCATGCCATTTTTGCTATGTTCTTTTTGATTCATTGATTTTATTTCCCTTAATTGAGTTAGTAATTTCGTCCATTTCCACACAAGTATATATTTTATCTATTATTAAATTTTTTGTTGGAGTCTGATCATTCTTCCACAATTGTGCTATTGCTATTCTTGTTGCCGTGTTTATATGTGTTATAAGAAGTAAAGTTTGTTTAGAATAATGTCTCCTCCAAATTCCTAATAACATACCTTCTGGGGTATATTCTATTTCTTCTTTGATAATCTCAGTAAGCCAGTTATGAATTATTTTCCAAATTTTTTGTATTTTAGGGCATGACCACCACATGTGAAAAAAGGTGCCTCTTTCATTTTTACATTTCCAACATGGATAAATATGGATAAAGGAATGGATAAATCTAAAAAATAAAAGAATACTGGTATTAGAAGGCCAAAGCCTCTAACTTCACATAATGGCTTTGGGCCTGACAGTAATTTATTTTGTTTCCAATTCTGTGCTACTAGGATTCTAGCTGCAGTTAATACATGCAGGATTAAATAGTAATGTTTTTGTTCCATATTTTGATGTATTATTCCTAATAAAAATGTTTCTGGTTTTTTATTTATTTTCAATTTTTCATTAGCCAATTTTGTATTTTATTCCAGAATCTTTTAATATGTGGACATGTCCACCATATATGAAAATAAGTTCCTGATTTTTCTTTGCATCTCCAGCAGTGTGGTTTGAGTTTAGGGTACATTTGTGCCAATCTTTCTGATGTAAGGTTCCACCTAAAATACATTTTATAATAACTTTCATTTTGATTGCAAAGTGCATTTTGTTACAGAAGTTGAAGAAATAAACAAAATTTCTAACTCAAATAGAGAATACTTTATTACATTTTATTATAACAAAATGAACTCATATCCGAGGTAGTGTTGCTCTATTCTTTTTTTTTTGGTAAAATAACTGAAATATTCTCCAGATTAGCCTTGAAAGAGGTATTTCACTTGAAACTGAGCCATCAAGAGAAATACAATAGTTACAGATATTATAAATATACTGTATTCAGGATTACATCCATTATTAGTGTCATTAGTGTATATTATTAGTGTATATTCTAACTTGTCTTACCAGGTATTTGCTGAATAGAAAAAATACATTCAAATAAAGCTTGTCTATTTATTAAGTAAATATAAAGTAAAAATCCTTCCACAATAAGAATATGAATGGTGTCATTATTTTCCTTTATGGTTCTGATATCAAGTGTATTAATGCCATGGGATTTCTCAAATGTGATTGGATTTTCCCCATGGTATTTATCATTGCATTCATATTCAAAGCACTATTAATATCATACTGTTTAAACCCATCTTCAACGTGTATCTCATCTTGGGTTTTAAAGAAATCATCTTGATAGACCGCACTGCAGTGATTGCATTAGTTTGTTAGTCAAAGTTATCTTCCCACCATTAGTGATCCTGCCAATGCCAAGGATGACTTTTATGACTTTCACGGGAGAGCCCAGCAATGGACTTGGGGCAGCTCACAACATTTCAATAAAAATACAATATATACAACACTTTTAACCCTGCTGTTCTATTCGGGTCGTATGTGACCCGAAGCCAAGTTTGAGTCCCTGTAAAAAATTTTCCCTGCATATCTGAAACTTGAAATTCCATGAGTTTTCATCATTTCAGGGGTTCTCTCTATGAGAATTTTTTTGGGGGGGTGGGGGGGGTTCTTTCTTGCTGAAAAAAAAACACTCCCTAATGTTATGTTCCCGGGTCTATTTGACCCGGACTGCAAATTGATCATTTTAGGTACTTATATTTGGTCTTTTTGAAAGCTTTTTTCACCTGGAAACATGTTTGAACATTTCTGCACACAATGGAATGAAAATTGAATGGAAAAAATTAATCCTTATTGGTTTATTTTGCACATAAATGTGCCTCCCCCCCGTTTTTGTGAATTTTTTTAGGTTTATTGATAATTTTGCCTGCAAAATGCATTCTATTTTACTAAAGTTGGTGTGGGATTGGTAGCTTGAACATTTCTGCACATAATGATATGAAAATTGAACTGAAAAAATTGACCCTTATTTGTTTATTTTGTCACAAAAGCACCCCCCCCGGCTGTGTGCAATTCTGTTCATTTATATCTTTATTATGCTGCCATTGCCAACATTTCTGAAAACTTTATGCATTATATTACAAGTCTGAACATTGCTAATCACAACAAAATCAAATTTGAAATGAAAAAATTATGTTTACTTGTTTATTTTGTTCACAAAAGCTCCTCCCCCCGGCTGTGTGAAATTATGATTGATTTATTGCATTCTGCACATAAACAACAAACATGCCAGTTTTAATTTACTATAAATTTATTGATAACAAATGGAACATATAAGACCACAAATGAAAAATAACAGAAACAGTTTCTTTTATATATACAAAACGTTTGACAATATTTAATGCTTGCTGCAATGAATACAATAGTAACAGGTATGTGCTTTGCAAATGTATTTTTTACAATTAATACAAGTAAGATTAGTTTTATTGTCATTAGAAGATGGACATAAGCCACATCTCCTCCTTTTTGTGCTGGGAGTGCTGCTGGTGGAGGGTGTGGGGTTTGTTTCCTCCTGAGCATGCTGCTGGGTAGCCTGCATTATGGCTAATGCTTCTTCACATCTGGGCTGATATTTTCTGGCTTCTAAATATGGCTGTATTAGAGACATACCTAATTCTTCCAGGAATAGTCTTCTCTTATGAAGCCTTTTTTTATTCCAATTTGGGTCTATGTCTGACCATAATACAAACGAATTATATGCTGAAACATCTATAATATTATAAAACATTATCATGGGCCACCGGTTTGTTTTTCGTTTGCATGTGTATGTGGATAATGCTTGGTCCAATGTATCCACTGCGCCTTTTGTGGCATTGTAAGATAATATCATTTCCGGCTTTTTGTCTGGCCTTCCGCTAATATTATCATCGTGATGCATGGTGCTCATCAAAATCACTTGTTTGGGGTTTTTTTGGAACGTAAGACACAATAGATGTTTCATTACTGAAATAAAAAGTGGAACTAAATACCTCTCTTTTGGCAAGGATGCCTACTGGTAACTCTGGCTTGTTCTTCCTAACAGTGCCCAGCATGGTGAGTTTTCTTTTCAATAACAGTTGTGCCAAATTATATGATGTAAAAAAATTGTCACAGGTTACATTTTGCCCTTGCAGGCCATAAGTCAAGTCTAAAACAACTTTCAAAGCCAAATTTTTTGTAGGACCTTCTCCAGGGATCCTACCAATGTAAACCTGCGCATTATAAACATATGAGCTTTTACTATCACACAATGTCCATATTTTAATTCCGTATCTTGCTGGTTTACTTGGCAAATATTGCCGAAATGGGCACCTCCCTTTGAATCCCACCAGTTGCTCATCAACTGTTACACACTCACCTACATTGAATAGTGTTGGAAGAATTTCAACCCATTTGTTCCATAAATCTCTAATTGGCGCCAGTTTATCCACAGCCCTTCTTTGACTTCGGTCTTTTTTATCATCAAACCGCAACACTCTGGAAATATTATAGAATCTTTCTACAGACATTGTAGCTCTGAATATGTGGCGGCCTGAATGTGCAGCCCATAAACTTCTGCACGATTCGCCGTATGATTTATACACCCCGGCTAAAAGAAGCAAGCCAATGTATGCATGTAGGGTGGCTGTATCTATTGGATCCCAATTAGCACCATAAATATTTTTTCCCTCAATGTTGGACATTTTGATTATCATATCTGTAATTGTAACATTTAGGAATAATAGAAAGGTTGATAATATATCAGATGCTCTAGAAATGGCAAATCTGGTGGGACCAGGAGTAGATGTAATTACATTTGCAGCAGACAGTTTTCTGGTGTGGTTATATTTTGAAAACCAAGTGACATCCCTGTTTTTGGAAGGGATTCCTTGCACATCTGGAACAGGTGTTTCTGGTTCTTCTTCTGCTTTAGAATCAGAGTTTTCAAATCTGCTGTCCCCATCACTGATGTGATCCTCCTCTTCAGAAAGGTTTTCCTGTGTGAAGTCATCCTCAGAAGAGGCGTTGGCAACCTCTTCAAGTTCTGCTTCTGTTAGTGGTCTTTTGTAAGGCATACTTTCTGTAATTTGTAAAAACATTAATTATAAGATCTGCCCCCACAAAAAGAGAACATGAATGATGCAAAAAAATCCACAGAAAGCAGGAAAAAATAGGTTTGTCACATACCAGATAAAGATGCAGTTTATTTCCAAGGTCAACTCTGTGAAACAGATGCAAAGTACTGAATCTAGGCAAAAAAAAACATTTATGTCACATGCAGCAGAAGGTAACATCCCAAAGAAAAACATAGCTGTTTTACTTACCAGAGAAATAGACTTGGATGAATGACTGAAAACTGGTCACTCTGTTATATAGCTGTCCCTCTAATGGTTTGAAAGATTGACAAAGGATGTAGGATATTGCTTTCAGAAATATTTTAGCAGCCGAGGGGGGGGGGGAGGCCTTATTTCTGATTTTAAAAAACCAGTAAGAATCATTTTTTTCAGTTCCTTTATATTTTTCTTATATTCAGAAATGTTCAAGCTACCAATCCCACACCAACTCCAGTAAAATAGAATGCATTTTGCAGGCAAAATTATCAATAAACCTAAAAAAAATTCACAAAAATGGGGGGGAGGCACATTTATGTGCAAAATAAACCAATAGGGATTAATTTTTTCAGTTCAATTTTCATTCCATTGTGTGCAGAAATGTTCAAACATGTTTCCAGGTGAAAAAAGCTTTCAAAAAGACCAAATATAAGTACCTAAAATGATCAATTTGCAGTCTGGGTCAAATAGACCCGGGAACATAACATTAGGGAGGTTTTTTTTTTTCAGCAAGAAAGAAACCCCCCACCCCCCAAAAAAAAATTCTCATAGAGAGAACCCCTGAAATGATGAAAACTCATGGAATTTCAAGTTTCAGATATGCAGGGAAATTTTTTTTCAGGGACTCAAACTTGGCTTCGGGTCACATACAACCCGAACAGAACAGCAGGGTTAAATCCAATTCATAGAAATTATTAATTTAAAATATTTTTTTTAAAAAAGAAACATTTAAAAATCAAACATTCAAATACATGCTACAACATCCTACAAATTCACTGGCCAGAGGCTGGGGTGACTCCAAGTCTGGCGGCATAAATACATTTTCAAATTCTTGCGAAAGGCAAGGAGGGCGGGGGCAGTGCGAATCTCTCGAGGAGTTGATTCCAGAGGGCCGGGCCCCCCACAGAGAAGGCCCTTCCCTTAGGACCCACCAAATGAGATTGTCTAGTTTACGGGACCCGGAGAAGGCCAATTCTGTGGGGCCTAACCAGACGCTGGGATTCGTGTGGCAGCAGGCAGTCCTGCAAGTCATCTGGTCCCATGCCATGTAGGGCTTTATAGGACATAACCAACACTTTGAATTGGGTACGGAAAGCAATTGGCAGCCAGTGCAGTCTTTGGAGTGTTGGAGGAACATGGGCATACCTTGGCAGGCCCATGACAGCTTCGTAGTTTCCAAACACTTTTAAAAGGTAGCCCCATGTATTGAGCATTGCAGTAATCGAATCTTGAGGTGATAAGGGCATGAGCGACTGTGGGCAGAGACTCCCTGTCCAAATAGGGCTGCAATTGGTGCACCAGGCGGACCTGGGCAAATGCTCCCCATGCCACAGCCGAAAGATGATGGTCTAAAGTCAGCTCTGGATCAAGGAGGATGCCCAAGTTGTGAAACCCTCTCAGAGGGCGTCAGAAGCTCCCCCTCAGGGTGATGTAAGGACAGATGGAGGTGTCCTTGGGAGGCAAAACCCACAGCCACTCCATCTTGTCGGGATTGAGCTTGAGCCTGTTGGCACCCATCCAGACTCTAACAACCTCCGGACATCAGCACATCACTTCCACTGCTTCACTGATTGGACACGGGGTGGAGATGTATAACTGAGTGTCATCAGCATACTGATGACAACTCACCCTGTGCTCGGACATGTTTCTTGCAGACACAGAATGTCAGGGTTTGGCTTTAATAATTTGTGGTATAACTCTATTTCTTTTCATAGGAGAGAGTACATTTATTGACACTAATCTTACATCATCCTTTGTGGATTTAGTTTGTGATTCTTTTTAATTTCCGTTTCTTTGCAGCAGACTGCGGCCTTGTTGTAGCGCCTTCTCTTCCATTGTTGTCCTCTTTTTCTTTAGTGTCATTTCCCAGTAGGTTTTCTTCCAAACTTATTTCCTCTCTACTTTCCTTTCTCTTTCTCCTTCTTCTTCGCCATCTTGCTCTTCTACCCTCTTGATGTATTCTTCAAAAAAATTCTTTGGCTTCTTCTATTGAGTTGATTCTATGTTTTTTTATCCAAAAAAGAAATTAGCAATCCTTCTGGTATCAGCCATCTGAATGGGATCCTATTTTAATTTTGAAATTAGAAAATGATAAGATTCTTCCTGATGCGTCTCGGTATCTGTTTGAGAATGATGACCTCTTTACCTTCATATGTGAGTGTGTTTTCTCTAGCTTTTTATTTTTATTTTTTAAAATAATTTTATTTACAAATATACAAAACATAAAAAGAGTAGTCAAAACAAATAACAGTTAAATCTTAGTATAATATAATATATAACAGTTTATAAACATATAAACCTATAGAGAGGGGAGTAGAAAAGTACGTAGGAAAGCGTGAAAGAGGGGGAAGGGAAGGATAGGGAAGACAAAGGAAGTAAAAGAGAGAAGATAAAGGGGTGGGCGAGTGTACGGTGAAGCTGTGTTGAAAACGAGAACTAATTTCTGATTTGTTGGCTCATTACCTTGGTTCGAATTAGTCATACAGATAGGTAAATGCAAGCGTTTAATTAATCAAAGTATAGAGATTTTGAAAATAGAAGTAAATATTCTATCTATATATATCTGAGATCTCTTATTGCTATTAAAGGAATACAAGAAAGCTATATACCGGATTTGTGTCTGGTCAAGTTTGTATCGGTCATTTCAATAATATAGCGTAATATTCTCTCTTTTTTCTAACCATCTGTAAAAGGGATCCCAACAGTTATTAAATGAGGACACCATTTCATTTCTGACTAGCATAGATAGTTTTGTCATCTCTGCACAATATTTAATTTTTTTAATTATTGCGTCTTTAGGAGGTAGCTTTTTATTTTTATTTTTGATGAGCCAGACATTTTGGTAGTTTATTTCTGTGAGTGTCCATATATCACATTCATCTTTTTTATTGCTCTTTGTAGTGTCGAATTAGTAATGCTTGCTGCAATTTCTGACATAATTTCTGAGAGGTTTTCATCTTTAGTCTATGGAATATTTTGAAATCTTAGAAAAAAGGCCGCTTTTTCTCATTCAAGGCCTAGATTAGCTTCTTCTAGATCACGATTAGTAGGCATCGCTTGAATTTCTGTTTGGTGAAGTTTATTTTCCATTTTTTCACTGTTTTCTTCTATAGTCTTTGTTCTTTGTTTGTTTTTAGTCAGTGTCTCTCGAATGGATTCCATTTTTTCATCCAATCTAAACACTTATTTATCTAGACATTTAAATATATTGCTAGTATAAATATGAATATAATTTATATAATATAAAAGTACAAATCAATTCAATTCATAGAAGAGCTAATTTAAAATATGTCCTTATATCTAAATCACTCAATCAATAATTAACCATCGTGGTCAGAAAGTCAGCATGCAGTAGAAATTAATTCTAAATAAGTATTAAGAAAATATAATTTAAGCAATTTTGTATCAAGTATTTACCCCTCTGTCATTTTCAACACTCCCCCTGTCTCTGCCTACTCAATTTTTTCCATGTATTTTCAGAATCAATTCAGTCAATCTATTTTCAATATCAGTGTAGTATCAATATGTTATACCTTATAATCTATTCAAAGTAGTTCCAAACTATTTGGATTGGAGCTTCCTTATTTTTATGGGTAATTTGTTTTTCTTGTTTTTGGTTATTATTAGTGGTGCATATAGTTCATGTCTAACTTGGATGTTTTTTAGGTTTAGTGATTTTTAAAAAAATAGAATATGGCAATTCCATCTCCTCTACGGGTTCCATGATCGGACCGGTAAACATGATAATCCCTTACTGTGATAATGGAATCAGGGAGGAATGCTTTCAGACAAATATAATGTCGAATTTAGCAGCTTTTAGTAAGAGGAGGAATTCAGGTATTTTGTTTATGATGCTTCATGCCATTTGTGTAAAAGTTGAAAAGCAGATGGGATAAATGCTAAAATGCATTCCTATTGAACCCCCTTTTGAATTTTAACTGACTTTGAGAGACACCCTTGCACATTACACCTCACCTTGAGTGATGTTTTAGGATGTAGGGCACATAATAGATGAAGAAGCTTGTGGTCAATTGAGGCAGCTTCCAGCTTCTCCCACAGCTTAGTCCTGGTAACCATATCAAAGGCTGCCTTGAAATCTATAAAACCGGCGTATAATGATACAGGTTCATTTGATAATGTGTTTTTTAATCAGATGATGAAGAGCTAAGCACTGATCTGTGGTGCCTCTATCTAAACCCAGCTTGCTCTTTAGCGATCAAATTCTCAAGATCCAGCCACTCCTTTAGTTTATCTTGGAGATGTTTGGCGTAGATTATGTTTACAAACTTATTGGTCTGTAATTGGCAGGGTCATCTCTCTTTCCCTTTTAAAAAATCGGGACAACAATTGCCAAGCCCCAATCTTCTGGGACATAGCCAGTGGAGTCAATATAAGTAAATAAATCTGCCAGAACTGGCATCTACCACACAAAATTGTTCTTTCATAATTTAGAGGTACTGAAGTCAGCTCTTGGGGCCTTCATAATCCTGAGTTGGCCAATGAGAGATTTGATTTTGGATTCTGAAACTGGCGGCCATACAGGTAACTCCTTCATTGAAAAACGTATACCTGCGATGGCAAACCTGTGGCACATGTGCCCAAAGTGGCATCCAAATCCATGTTGTCCAGCATGTGTGGCCTTTCCTGTTTGTCTTCCAGGTTTCTGGCATGCAAGTGTGTGTGTGAAGATCAGCTATCCTTCACATGCACAACTATGCCAAAACGATGATGATCAGGTTCACATGCTTGCCAGAACCTGGAAGTTTGGCTTTTCTGTAGTCCCTTCACACGTATGGCAATGCCAAAAACCAACCTGCACATTGTTCTGTCTGGGTCCCTCCAGAAGCCAACACCAACCCAAAAAGAGAATCCAGACACACTGGTAAAAATCAAAGGCAGTTTATATAAGTCAAAGCAAACACAGGTAACAGAAACTGTTCTTACAGACAGGAACATGCTGGAACTTCACAGAGGTTTCATGAAGGCCATGAAATAAGACAGGATTCTTGCTGTCAAAAACAACGCTGGAGATAACACCCCTATGCCTCCCCCAAGTCTTCCAGACTTCTAGGCCACAAGCCAAGATCAGAAACGCCGAGAAGCGAAGCAGGGTCACAGAACTTCACATGGCCTGCCTTTTAAACCCTGCTGAGGAGAACCACACCCAAACCCAGCTGTCGCCAATTCAGTGGTGCAAATACCTTTCTAATTGGTCCCGTCTCTGAGCTGCACGTCGCTGTCTCATGTCAATTATAGCCTGTGCTTCCTCATCGAATGAGTCCAGGCTACTGGCTGGGGAGAGCCCCCCCCCCCCCCCGGGGCTCTCAGGCTGCTCTCCCTCATCCTCTTTCTGACTTTCCTCTCCCCCGTCTGCCTGTTCCTCCCCCTCCTGTTCACTGTCCTCCTCCTCCGGGCATGGAGCCAGCAGAGGCGCAGCCGGTCCCTGAGGAGCCTCAGGCTGAATCACAACACACATGCACCCTGGCCAGCTGATCATTGGGTGCGCATGTGTGCTAAAACCTGGAAGTTCAGCTTCAAGTGTGCACGTGTGCAATGTTTCCATGTGATCTTTTTGGCACTCGATGCCAAAAAGGTTCACCAATTCTGCCTTATACTGTTGCTGGAGGGGTCTTCATACATTCTTCGAAAGTGAAGTTCCCAGGTTGTAGGAGGTATACAGCCATCGAATGCGGTATGAATTCTGTCAGAATGACCGGCTATTAGATGCCAGAATAGAGAAGAGTTGTTTTTCTTTGCTGCCACAATAAGCTATTCCCAGAAGGACCTTGTGTTATATCCCTTCTTAAGAGCAAACAGTTGCTTATATTGTTTTTTATTTATTTATTTATTTATTTATTAGATTTGTATGCCGCCCCTCTCCATAGACTCGGGGCGGCTCACAACAATAATAAAACAATGTATAACAAATCTAATAATTAAACATCACTAAAAACCCCTTATTAAAAAGCAAAACATACACACAAACATACCACGCATAAACTGTATAGGCCCGGGGGAGATGTCTCAATTCCCCCATGCCTGTTGGCAGAGGTGGTGGTGGTTTTTTTTAATTTTTAAATTTTTAAATTTTATTTGACATACCAACATACAAACACCATACAAACAACATTAAACATTTACAATTTCCTATATGCATTAAAAAAATTAATCTTTTACAATTCTATTTACTGTACATTATATATCTTTACTGCTAGTTTCTCTTTTTTCTTTTTCTTTCTTTTCCCCCACCCAATTGTACAATTTCTCCCACACTCTGTAGTAGTCCTTATTTTGTTGATTTTGTATTTCATACATTAATTTGCTCAATTTGGTGCAGTCTAACATTTTTTTGATCACCATTTCTTCGTTTGGAGTCTTTTCTTGCTTCCGTACTTGTGCAAATGTCAATCTTGCTGATATAAGTATATGATTTATTAAGTAATAGTTTTCTTTACTGTGTTGGCCTCTAATTATTCCTAATAAATACATCTCTGGTTTCATCTCTAATTTATAATCCAATATTTCTTCCAGCCATGTCTGAATTTGGGTCAGAATTTTCTTGCTTCCGTGCATTGCCACCAAATGTGATAATATGTTCCTACCTCTTTTTTTGCATTTCCAACATTTGTTGCTTACATTCACATTTATTTTGGCTAAGCACGTTGGCGCGTAGTGCCATCAGAAAAACATTTTATAGAGATTTTCTTTGTAGGGTATTGATAGTGTCATCTTATAATTTACTGTCCATAAATTTTCCTAGTCTTCCAGTTGGATCGTATAGCCAGTTAGTCATCCAGGCTATCATGTTGTGTTTTACTATTTCGTCAATATTTTCATAATTTAGTAGATAGTTATACATTTTAGTAATGATTTTTTTTATCTGGGCCAGTTAATATTTTATCTATTTCATTTTGTTTTTTACATATTCCGAATTCTACTAGATCTTTTTTGTATCGACTTTGGATTTGGTAGTATGGTAGTCAGTCTATTATTATGCCTTCGTTTTTAAGCCTTTCTCTAGTTTTTATGCTTCCCTTGGCATTTAGGAGGTCTTCATATGTTATTATTTGTTTTTGGCTAATTATATTTAGATGGATTTGGGCTTCCAATGTGGATAGCCATCTGGGTATTTCACTATAGCGTTTTCTCCTAACTTTTCGCCAATATTCCAGCAATGTATTCCGGATTTGATGTTGTTTGAAATGTGAGTGCTTTATATGTTCTTTTTCCCATAAATGTGCATGCCAACCTTCATTAATATCGTGACCCTCTATTGTTAAGATTCTAGAATTTTCTAAATTGACCCATTCTTTAATCCATAATAGTTTGGTAGCTTGATGGTATATCTCTAAGTTGGGCAAACCAAATCCTCCTCTTATTCTCAAGTCTTGTAAAGCTTTCATATTTATTCTTGGTTTTTTATTGGGCCAAATAAAATTGGAAATTATTCTATTTATTTTAGTAAAGAATGATTTATCTAATTGTATTGGCGCTGTTTGGAAGAGATAGAGCCACCTTGGGAGTATATTAGATTTTATGGTGTTGATCCTTCCCATTAGAGATAGGTTTAGATTTGTCCATTTTTCTAGATCTTCTTTTGTTTTATTTAGTAATTTTATATAATTTAATTCTTTTAATGAAGAATATCTTGCCGTGAACCAGATTCCTAAATATTTAATTTTTTTCTCTGTTTGAAATCCTGTCTCATTTGTTAACGTCACTATTTATTAGATTTGTATGCCGCCCCTCTCCGTAGACTCGGAGCGGCTCACAACAATAATAAAACAATGTATAACAAATCTAATAATTAAACATCACTAAAAAACCCTTATTAAAAAGCAAAACATACACACAAACATACCATGCATAAACTGTACAGGCCCAGGGGAGATGTCTCAATTCCTCCATGCCTGATGACAGAGGTGAGTTTTAAGGAGTTTACGAAAGGCAAGGAGGGTGGGGGCAATTCTAATTTCCAGGGGGAGTTGCTTCCAGAGGGTCGGGGTTATTCTGCCTGACGGAAAGAAGGTCAGACACACATGGCCAGTGATAAACAGCAAAATTGTATTAAACACAAAAGAAAAAACGAAACAAAACACCCATATTCTTCAGGAGTAAAACACAGTTCTAAGCGAAAGTTCAGATAGCTACAAAGTGCAAGTGAAGCGAAAAGGCAACCAAATACAAAGTTCACGTAGCAGAAAAGTTCCAGGAGTTCTCTGAATTCATGAGGCATGATAGAAGCAGTGATTCACAGGTTTCCCAACACCCACTTGTCTGGAAATGCTGGGTTGAATCCAAAAGCACAGAGCAAAGATCTCAAAGCAGGAAACAGCAAAGCCACACAAACCATACAGATAAACGTCCACGGTTTGCCTCTGCCTCTGTTCCCTTTTGTAACTGTAGCCCTCATTATGGGGACCACACTCAGCCCTCATTTTGTGGACCACACCCAAACACAGGTGACACCATAATCACCATTGATAATCCCATAAGTGAGCCCTACGTTGCATTGCTCTACGGCTATGCATATTGATTATCTGTTCGGCATTCAAATCCAGACAAGAGAGGCTATCCGATGGGCTCCCTGCCAAGTCCCCTGGGCTGTCTGCCAGTTCCTCTGGGCTGTCTGCCAACTCCTCTGAGCTATCTGTCAAATCCTCTGGGCTGTCGGCCACGTTTTCCTGGCTGTCAGCCAGGCTTTCACAATCGCTCTGTGACGCATCTCTCACATATGTGGGAACAGCAGCCAGCCCAGGCCCAAACACAACACCATACCCCCTGGAAAGCCCCTCCCCGGGCTTCCTCGCAAAGGCCGTGGCTTCTGGGGGAATCGAGCGTGAAACTCCTGAACAAGAGCAAGAGCGTCCACCAAAGCAGCCTCCACCCATGAACAAGTGTCCAGGTCACCCTCCACCCATTGCACCAGGTAGTGCAAACAATCATTCACCCAGTGAGCATCTCGAATGGCATGGACTGGGGCTTCGGGGAGATGATCACGGACACAGGACATAGGCAACACAGGAACAGGGGAACGAAGCAGTCAGTCAGGATGAACCAGAACCAAGAGGGATCGATGAAAGACAGGGTGGATGCGCAAATTCGGTGGCAAGGTGAGGCGGTAGGCCACCGGATTGATCACGCGCTCAATCGGAAATGGGCCCAAGAAACAAGGGTCCAATTTCCGGCGAGGCAGTTCCGAGCCGATGTGCTTGGTGGAGAGCCAGACACTATCCCCCATGGCCAGAGGGGGTACATCTCGCTGAGACCGGTCAGCCACCCACTTGTAATCTTCCTTGGCCTTGATCAAGAAGCGCTTGACCATTTTGTGCACCGCCAGCAGCTCACTAAGGAAGTCCTTTGCTGCTGGCACAGGGGAATCAAGGAGGGTCAAAGGAAAAAACGGGGATGAAAACCATAGTTCGCATAAAAAGGCGTCAGTCAGAGAGACGAATGTCGGGAATTGTTAAAGGTGTGAACTCCACCACTGGGAGAAACCGAGACCAATCGGACTGCCGGTCTGAAACAAAACAACGAAGGTACTGTTCTAAAATGCCTATCCTTTTCTCTGTGCCTCCATCCGTCTGCGGGTGTTGAGTTGAGGCAAGACACACTTGTATGTGTAATGCCCCCATAAGCTCCTTCCAAAAACGAGCTGTGAATTGCAGTCCCCGATCGGACACGACCCGATCAGGGAGCCCGTGGAGCCGGAAGATGTTTTGCACAAACAATTGGGCTGTGAGCTGCGCTGTGGGCACCTGGCAACAGGGTATAAAATGCACCATTTTTGTTAACATGTCCACCACCACCATCACTGCGGTGAACCAGGAGGAGGAAGGCAAGTGGGTGACAAAATCCATAGAGACCATGCCCCACGGCCTCGTGGGCATTGGCATGGGCTGTAGTAGGCCTGGCGGAGCCCCAGTAGTGGCTTTGGTCATCCGACACTGGTCACAGGTGCCAACATACAACTGCACATCGTCCTGGAGGTGCGGCCATCAAAAGGTGGGATACCAAATCCAACGTCTTAAACAGACCGAAGTGACCTGCCACCGGATTGTCATGGCACTGATTCATAATGACCCCACGGAGCGGACTGGATGGAACATAGAGCTGCCCCCTGTACCACAGGAGGTCATCCTCGACTGTCCAGGGGGACTCCAGCCATAGGTTCCGCACCCGCTGCACCACATAACCATCCCCTCGTTTCGCTTCACGCAGATGTCGGTGTAAATCCATGGGGACATGGGTCGCAGCTAAGGCTGACAATGGCAGAATCGTCTGCAGCGTGGCTGGGTCCTTGTGGTACGTGAATTCCGGGTTTTGGGACAACGCATCCGCTTGGGGGTTCTGGGCACTGGGGGTATATCTTTTTTTTAAAAAATATAATTTTTATTGATTTTTTAATAATTTTACAGAAAACAAAGACATAAAACATAAAAGTGTACCATCACCAAACAGAAAAATAAAAAAAAACCCTTCACCAGGGAAGATACAATTTTGTGTCCTTCATTTGCTTCATCTCTGGGTTACATTGTTCATTCTTTATAAAGTGATTTAATTTTATTTTTTACATTTGCATCGCTTGCCGATATTGTTAATATATAATTTTTAACCTTCTCCCACCGCCTCATTGTCGCTGCTAATTTCTCTTCATTATAATTATGTAATCTGATTTCCATAATTTCAAAGTGTGGTCCACCATGTACCTGCACCAATTTTTTATTGTCCATTTATTATCGTCTTTCCACCCAAGCACTATGGTTGCCTGGGCACTTTCTATCGCTGCAGTTTTAATTTCTTCATATCCTTTTACCTCACTATTTTTTATCAATAATGCTGCTTCCTTGGTTATTTTCCAATTACCATTCATAATTTTATTCACTTCCATTTGAATTTGCTTCCAAAATTTTTGAACTTTGTTACATTCCCAAAACATATGCATAAATACTCCTTTTTCCTTACAGCCATGCCAACAATTTCCTTTCCTTATTGTTTGAAAGCGTGCTAATTGTACTGGTGTATAATACCATTTATGTAATATTTTTCTTCTCATCTCTCTTATTCTTGTGTTTTTAATTCTTTTAATATTTTCAATTATACCTTCCATATCCCATTCATAGCCTTCTGCCTTATCACAACCAATCTCCTTAATCACTGTCTCTCGTCCTGTGTTTGCTTCAGGCAATGTAAATCTCCCCCTTTGATCATATAACGTCCTGTCTGGAGTGATGTAAACTTGTTTATCAGTGAGATATTTATTGAGCCCTTTTGTTTCCCTGTTGTAATTTACCAGAAATACAGACTAGGCAAGTTAGTACCATCCTATCCTGGCTTATAATAGAATCAGAGTAAGCAGAGCATTTTTATGCTAGAGGTCCAGATATATATAATATGATATAATCCTATTCTAACATTTTTATGCTATACTGCAACAATGTCTTCTAATTTTTTTTCTTGTTTATACATTTATGATCTATTTTATTGTCTATGTTCACATTAAAGTCACCTACTCTACATAGGTTGTTCCATTTTATTTCTGTTATTATTTTGTGTAATTTGGAATACAATTCTTTGGTGCATGCATCCCCACAAATAGTATACGTTTTTGCCTGGCCATTACCTCTACAATTAAAATCTTATCTTCCTTAACATGGTTGTTAAATGACTTTGCCATTGACTTTCCTTGTCTGAAAGTCACAAAAGGTGATCACCTGATTTTTCTTCCATTCCATGCTGCAATTCTCCATCTTCATCTTTGAGTTGTTGAATATTTCTTTCTGCTTTTTCTTCCCTTCATTTATGGGCCAACTATCTCCCAGGTTTATCTGCGTTTTCAAAATACTTTTATTACTTTAATATTATGGCTTATTTCTTCCTGGGTTGCCAAGTTTATCTCGCATTTAGTTAAATATCTTTCCACTCTATTTTTATTATTTAATTATTCTTTCTGCATTAATAGCTCCCGTTCTTTGAGTTTTATGTTCAATATTTCCATTTTTTCCCCATTTTTTCTTTTCTTGTTAAATGACTTTGCCATTGACTTTCCTTGTCTGAAAGTCGCAAAAGGTGATCACCTGATTTCTGGGGCACTACAATAAATATGAGTCAATTGTCAAGACTCTGAATTTTGCTCATGTGGCAACGAGGGGGCTGTAATGGTCATAAGTGTGAAAAATGTTCATAAGTTATCTTTTTTAGCGCCATTGTAACTTTGAACAGCCACTAAATAAACTGTTGCAAGTCAAGGACTACTTGTAAATGCCATATGCCCTGAGGCACTACGTGAGGTAGAAATTGCTTGAAAACTTTCCAAAGAAAGGATCTGCATATTTTAATGGTAGGAAATATGCATCTTAATTAAAGTCTTGAAAGAGAATTCCCCAAGGTGAGAAGGTTATTCTCTGGAGCAATGAAAATACTTATCCCTAAGTAAATACATTCACCTATGCTTGCATATACACACATTCAGTGGAATGGCCATTGCTTTGGGAAGAAGCTGCTTTCCTTTTTTTTTTAAATACTTTATTAATTTTCCATACATACAAACTCACAAACATTTAAACACATAGTAGGTGTTAAGTCTGTAAAAAGAAATTCTGTAAAATACTGTCTCTGTAAATTTTAAAATGTGAATAAATCAAGGTCGCGTCTGATTGGTTAAGACGCACGGCCGTTTCTTTTAGGCGCGAGCCTTTAAAGTATAAATAGAGCTGCTTTTGACACTGACAGCTCAGACGCGTTTCCTGGCTGAAGTCACTTGTTCGAGCTGAATAAACGGAACCGTCTGTACCATTCCTGACTGGTCTGATTCATTTCACTGGCGACGAGAGAACGAAGAATCCACGTGTCAAGAATGAACAACCTCCAGATCGGCCGGGCTCCCGACTTCTTCGACCCCGAAAAGTCATCATGGGACGCCTACATGGCAAAATTCGAGATTTTCCTCGAAGCGGCAGGAATGGGAGAAGCAGAAGCCGACAGGAAGCGGGCGATTTTTCTAAATTATTGTGGGACTGAAATCTTCGACCTCGTTCAAACGCTGACCGACCCGCTCCCGGCTAAGAACGTTCCTTGGGACGACCTCCAAACGAGACTCGCCAATCATTTCAAACCAACGAAACCTGCCGTAGTCTACAGACATCAATTTTCCAGAATGACACAACGTGAGTCGGAATCCATAAACCAATTCGCCACGCGACTTCGCACGGTACTGTCAAAGTGCAAATTTGACAACCCGGAAGCTCGCCTCACCGACGCTCTTATTTTCGGGATGAAAAACGCCGCGGTCCAAAATAAAATACTAACAGAAGATGAGCCAACGCTTCAATCTGTCATCAAGCTGGCTCAAACTGCCGAAGTAGCTGACGCGGCCGCAAAAGAACTAAAGGAACACGAGAAAAAAGAAACCGTTTCAAAGATCTCCGTTGCTGGCTCCCACGCCGAGGCACCAGATGACCTCAGCCCAGCTGCCACGGACGACGACACCTGTCTTCTGCTGCCATCTGACCAAGCCAGACAGCCCAGATACCAACGACCATCCAACCCTTGCCCTGGATGCCGAGGGAACCACGCAAGACAACGCTGCCCTTTCCGCGACGCCATTTGCCGCCGCTGCAACCGGCGCGGACACATCGCAGAGGCATGCAGAGCGCCCCTTCCCGAGGAGTCCTTCTCTGCACCCCGCCAACCGAGATTCAACAATCAGGCACAACAATCGCGAGACAACAAATTTTCCAGAGGCTTCAACCGCAGAAACTACTCCACCGCTAACCGTGACTACTCACGAGGTAACGCACAAACTTACGTTAATTGCGCAAATACAAAAAAGGGGAGCAAAATTGTTATCTCCTTACATTTAAATGGCAAACCCTGTAATTTGGAATTAGACACAGGGTCAAAGTACTCTATTATGCCTTGGGACAAATTTAAAATGTACATGCCAAATTTTCTTAAATCTGATTTAATGCAATCAACTCTGGTTATAAGGGATTTTCAGGGAAATGTTATACCTGTATTGGGTAAAGTAGATGTGCCTGTTCAATTTAAGAAATGTAAATGTTCTCTTCCATTGGTTGTGGTTGAGGGAGCTAAACACTCCCTCCTTGGGTTAACATGGATGTCTCCTCTAGGCATTGAAATATCGGGAATTTGTAATATTAATGCTGATAATGATGTTCCTAACTTTGTTCAAGAGTTCCCTGAGGTCTTCAGCCCTACTTTGGGCACATATAATGGGCCGCCTATTTCTTTTTCTCTAGACCCAAAGGTTCCCCCTGTCAGACTTAAGCCTCGCAGGGTCCCTTTACCACTCCTCCCCAAATTGGACATCCAACTGGATAAACTTATAGCTCAGGGCATTCTAGTCCCGGTGGAACAAGGGCCATGGGAAACCCCTATTGTCACACCGCTTAAACCTGATGGCTCCTTAAGGGTCTGTGCAGATTACAAAGCAACGATAAACAAAGCCCTCCAACACCACCCATATCCAATTCCGGTAGTCCAACAGCTCCTGCACTCACTGGGGGAGGGAAGGGTCTTCTCTAAAATCGACCTCGCACAGGCATACCAACAGCTCCCGGTCGATGAGGCCACATCCCTGGCACAGACCATAGTTACTCACAGGGGTGCTTTCAGGTGCACCCGCTTACAATTTGGGGTCAGCATAGCCCCAGGCATTTTCCAAAGCCTAATGGAGCGGTTACTGGCAGGCATAAAAGGAACCACCCCATATTTTGATGATATACTTATCTCAGGGGACGACCAGTCACAATTAAATGACAGAATTAGAGAAGTATTGTCCAGGCTACAATCCAGGGGTTTGAGAGTAAAAGCAGACAAATGTGTATGGGGAGCCAAAAGCATCGAATTTCTGGGTTACAGAATAGACGGTGAGGGAATCCACCCCACAACAGAAAAATTAAAAGCCATAACAGAAGCACCCGAGCCAAATAATAAGACGGAACTCCAAGCATTCCTGGGCCTTCTTAATTTTTATTCTATCTTTCTAAAACAGAAGGCAACGGCAGCAGAACCGCTACACAGACTGCTGCAGAAGGGAATTCCCTGGACCTGGGGCACACCTGAGCGCGAAGCTTTTTGCAAAATAAAACAATTATTGACATCTAAAAGCGTAGTGGTTCAATACAGCTCAATTTTGCCCATAAGGCTTACATGTGACGCTTCGGCTTATGGGGTAGGCGGGGTATTAGCTCATATAATGCCCAACAAAACAGAAGCCCCAATCGCTTTTTTCTCCAGGACATTGTCCATGGCCGAAAGGAATTATAGCCAACTGGACAAAGAGGCATTGGCCCTAGTTTCCAGCGTGAAGAAATTTCACAACTACCTGTGTGGGAGGAGTTTTGAACTTATTACAGATCACAAACCCCTATTAGGTCTATTGGCTTCTAACAAGCCAACTCCTCCTTTCATGTCCCCCAGATTGATTAGGTGGGCGCTATTTTTATCTGGATACCAATATGAGTTAAACCACAAAGGGGGAAAAGCAATTAACCATGCAGATGGCCTAAGCAGATACCCCATGCCTGAATTAGTTAAAGACCCAACCCCGGCAGAAGACATATTGCTACTAGACTTTGAGGAAAATCCTCTGACCACAGCCAAAGAGGTAGCTGAACACACCAAAAAGGACCCAATATTGTTAAAAGTTATTAACTGTATTCAAAAGGGTTGGATAGGAGATCATGAGGAAGCAGGACTAACAGAATTTAAAGCAAAAAGGTTGGAATTGTCTTATATGAAGGGTTGTATTTTATGGGGTGACAGGGTAGTCATCCCTAACAGTTTGAAACAAAAAGTGCTATGTATGCTACATGAGGGCCACCCAGGTATTGTTAGAATGAAGGGCTTGGCCAGAGGACACTTGTGGTGGCCAGGCCTAGACTCAGACATCGAGCAATGGGTAGCAAACTGTGACCCTTGCCAGGAGTCACGTCCCAATCCCCCCAAAACAACACCAATTGAATGGGAGAAACCCACTGGGCCATGGTCACGCATACACATCGATTTTGCAGGCCCTATTGGATCCCAAAACTTTTTGATTGTAGTAGATGCTTTCTCCAGATGGGTAGAAATAATAGCCATGCAAAACATCACTACTTGTGCCACCATAAAGGCTTTGTATCACTTGTTTGCCACGCATGGGTGTCCAGACATCCTGGTTTCTGATAATGGGCCACAATTGACTGCCAGACAATTTGAATGTTTTCTCAGTAATTTGGGGGTCAGACACGCCCTCACATCTCCTTATTCGCCATGGGTTAATGGTCTGGCAGAACGTTATGTTCGGGTGGCCAAAGAGGCACTGCGCAGGGCAGGCCCAGGGGAATTACAACACAATTTGGATAAATTCCTATTAATGCAACATATCACCCCAAATTCCATCACTAATAAAAGCCCTGCAGAAATTCTATTGGGTCGGAAAATAAGGTCCCCTCTGGACAGGTTGCACCCCCATTATTGTACAACAAATTATAATGATGTAACAGGTAGAATACCTGAAAGAAGTATGTACCTAGGGCAAAATGTATTTGCTAAAAATTTTGATGGGGGTTTAAACTGGCTCAAAGGAAAAATACTCCAGCAAACAGCTCCTAAAACATATTTTGTTCTACTAGAGGATGGCCGCACATGGAAGCGGCACATAGATCACTTGCGGGGGCGTTTAACACCTGACAATGATCAAACCGCTAACCAACATTCTTCCCCCCAAGCAGACTCTCACACAGAGCCTGAACTTTTTGATTGTTTAATGGACTCACCACGGCCAGGATTCTCCAACAACGACTCCGAGCCGTCCTCGTCAGGAACCGGTGCAACGCCATCAAATCCTCAGCCGCAGGCCGTAGCCCCAACTCGGGCCCAGCCGCGGACAAGAGACTGCAACGAGCCATCCTCCTCCGTTGAGTTCACAGACGCAAATGATCTGCGCAGGTCTGAGCGACTTTCACGCAGGCCAAGCAGACTCGAGGATTACATCACATGGCTCACTGATTGACAGTTGCGCTCAACCAATGAGGGAGGGGTGTTAAGTCTGTAAAAAGAAATTCTGTAAAATACTGTCTCTGTAAATTTTAAAATGTGAATAAATCAAGGTCGCGTCTGATTGGTTAAGACGCACGGCCGTTTCTTTTAGGCGCGAGCCTTTAAAGTATAAATAGAGCTGCTTTTGACACTGACAGCTCAGACGCGTTTCCTGGCTGAAGTCACTTGTTCGAGCTGAATAAACGGAACCGTCTGTACCATTCCTGACTGGTCTGATTCATTTCAGTAGGGGTTACAATTACCCCTCTCTTCTTGAAGTCAATTTTTAATACAGAAAAAAGGATAAATTCTTAGGTCATTAAGTCAACATAGTATTCTAAGTGAAAAGAAGAATTTTGTTTACATATTCTAATAAACATAGGGTTAAGTTAATAAAAAAGAATAACCAACAAAAAAATTCCAATAACGTTTTGATATATTCATGCAATTTTCGTAACCTTAATTTTAATTTTATTTTTGTCTATCCATGTATAAACTTTAATCTTGATCATTCAGCCTTCTTGTCATCATATCCATCTCTGCACAATCCAAGATTTTTTAAACTACATCTTCTTTTTTGGGAACATTTTCCCCTTTCCAGTTTTTATTTATTTATTTTATTTATTACTTAGATTTGTATGCCGCCCCTCTCCGAAGACTCGGGGCGGCTCACAACATGTAGAAACAAATCATAAGCAATCAGACAAATTTAAAATATTTAAATATTTAAAAACCCCATATGCTAACAGACACACACAGAGACATACCATGCATAAATTAAACGTGCCCAGGGGGAGATGTTTCAGTTCCCCCATGCCTGACGGCAAAGGTGGATTTTAAGGAGTTTACGGAAGGCAGGAAGAGTAGGGGCAGTTCTAATCTCTGGGGGGAGTTGGTTCCAGAGGGTCGGTGCCGCCACAGAGAAGGCTCTTCCCCTGGGGCCCGCCAACCGACATTGTTTAGTTGACGGGACCCGGAGAAGGCCAACTCTGTGGGACCTAATCGGTCACTGGGATTCGTGCGGCAGGAGGCGGTCTCGGAGATATTCTGGTCCGATGCCATGAAGGGCTTTAAAGGTCATAACCAACACTTTGAATTGTGACCGGAAATTGATCGGCAGCCAATGCAGACTGCGGAGTGATGGTGAAACATGGGCATACCTAGGTAGGCCCATGACTGCTCTCGCAGCTGCATTTTGCACGATCTGAAGTTTCCGAACACTTTTCAAAGGTAGCCCCATGTAGAGAGCATTACAGTAGTCGAACCTCGAGGTGATGAGGGCATGAGTGACTGTGAGCAATGAGTCCCGGTCCAGATAGGGCCGCAACTGGTGCACCAGGCGAACCTTGGCAAATGCCCCCCTCGCCACAGCTGAAAGATGTTGTTCTAATGTGAGCTGTGGATCGAGGAGGACGCCCAAGTTGCGGACCCTCTCTGAGGGGGTCAATAATTCCCCCCCCCCAGGGTAATGGACAGACAGATGGAATTGTCCTTGGGAGGCAAAACCCACAACCACTCCGTCTTATCCGGGTTGAGCTTGAGTCTGTTGACACCCATCCAGGCCCCAACAGCCTCCAGGCACCGGCACATCAATTCCACCGCTTCATTGACTGGGCATGGGGTGGAGATGTAAAGCTGGGTATCATCCGCATATTGATGATACCTCACCCCATGTCCTTGGATGATCTCGCCCAGCGGTTTCATGTAGATGTTAAATAGCAGGGGGGAGAGGACCGACCCCTGAGGCACCCCACAAGGGAGAGACCTAGGAGTCGACCTCTGTCCCCCCACTAACACCGACTGTGACCGGCCAGAGAGGTAGGAGGAGAACCACTGAAGAACAGTGCCTCCCACCCCCAGCCCCTCCAGCCGGTGCAGAAGGATACCATGGTCGATGGTATCGAAAGCCGCTGAGAGGTCAAGGATCACCAGGACAGAGGATAAACCCTTGTCCTGGGTCCGCCAGAGATCATCCATCAACGCGACCAAAGCGGTTTCCATGCTGTAACCGGGCCTGAAACCCGACTGCTGGGGACCTAGATAATCGGCTTCTTCCAAGGACCACTGGAGCTGGAGTGCCACCACCTTCTCAACAACCTTCCCCATAAAGGGAAGGTTGGAGACTGGACGATAGTTATTAAGCACAGCTGGGTCCAGGGAGGGCTTCTTGAGGAGGGGGCGCACAAGTGCTTCTTTATAGAGTGATGGAAAAACTCCCCTCCCCAAGGAAGCGTTGGTAATCTCCTGGGCCCAGCTCCGTGTCACCTCCCTGCTGGCCGAAACCAACCAGGAGGGACACGGATCCAGTAAACAGGTGGCGGAACTCATAGCTCCAATGGCCTTGTCCACTTCATCAGGTGTCACCAGATCAAACTCTTCCCAGACAGGTGGACAAGTACGTGCCCCAGTCACCTCGACTGACTTGTTGTCAGTCGACTCTGTTTTACAATTGGAGTCGAGGTCGGCCTGAATCCGAGCGACTTTATCAGCGAAAAACGTGTTAAAATCCTCGGCACTACTCTCCAAGGGCTCCCCAACTCCCCCCTGATTAAGAAGGGAGCGGGTCACCCTAAACAGAGCGGCCGGGCGGGATTCCGCTGATGCAATCAAGGCGGCATGGTACGCGCATCTTGCCGCCTTGAGCACCACTTTGTAAGTCTTAATAAAAGCTCTTACAAGTGTTCGATCGGATTCAGACCTACTCTTCCTCCATCGCTTCTCTAGACGTCTCTTTTGGCGTTTCAACTCCCGGAGCTCCTCGTTGAACCATGGGGCTCTACGGGGTCTAACGCCTCGGAGAGGTCGCAAAGGCGCAATCCGGTCGAGAGCCTCCGCAGCAGCCGTGTTCCAGGCCTCCACAAGAGACTCCGCCGAACTGTGGACGAGTGCCTCTGGGATAACCCCAAGCGCCGTCTGAAAGCCCTCTGGGTCCATCAGGCGTCTGGGGTGGAACATCTTCATTGGTTCCGCCTCCCTGCGGGGGAGGATTGGAGCCAGGAAGTCAAGCCGTAGTAGAAAATGGTCTGACCATGACAAAGGCAATGCTTCTAAGCCCCTTAGCCTCAGACCATTACTCAGTTGCTCGGAAAGGAATACCATGTCAGGTGCGTGCCCTCCCTCGTGAGTCGGACCCTGTACTACTTGAGTCAGGTCCACGGCTGTCATGGTGGCCATGAACTCCTGTGCCAACCCAGAGGTTTCGCCGAGTGACGGCAGGTTGAAGTCCCCCAAGACAATGAGTCCGGGGAACTCCACCGCCAACCCGGCTACCTCCTCGAGTAGCACAGGCAGGGCTTTTGACACGCAGCTGGGAGGCAGGTACGTGAGAAATAAGCCCACCTGAACCCCTAAGTCCAACTTCATCAAGAGAGATTCGCAACCCGCAATTTCTGGAGCAATGAGTCTACGCAGGCAAAGGCTCTCCCTGGCTACAATGGCCACTCCTCCCCCCCTTCCCTGGGGTCGAGGTTGATGCCATATCTGAAACCCGGCTGGGCAAATTTCCGAGAGAGGAACACCTCCCTCTGGGCCCAGCCAGGTTTCAGTAATGCATGCCAGGTCGGCCTCCTCATCCAGGATCAAATCCCGGATGAGGAGAGCTTTATTTACCACCGACCTGGCATTCAGCAGCAGCAACCTGAACCCAGGGCCAGAGTTACACTCACCACCAGTACCCAAGATTGGGCTCACAGAGCCAGAACAAGGGACCGTTATTAAGCAACGATCCCTCGTTCCCCTGGAATGGCTAACTCTGTGGCCCCCGCCATATCTGCCTCTCCCCAGCAACACAGGGATATTCCGACCCCCTGCCCCCCCTCAGAGATTGGTGCCCCTTCGTCTCCCGCCTCCTGAGCGTCAGGTGGGCCAAACCTATCATTCACACTACTACCAATGAATTCATCCATACCATAACCCCCCCCACCCCCACCCATCCAATCATACCAATCATTCCATTCATAACCCCAATTTTGATTATCCCAGTCATCCATTACTTAGACCCTAATTACGTTAAAAAATCAATTAAATTAATAACAATATAAAATAGTAGTTAATAACAATCTAAAAGCATTAAAACATTAAAATATAAATATATAAAATATAGGCTAAAGTTATATAAGCTAAAATTATAAATTAGTATAAATTGATTTTGTAGATGGAATAGACAAAATGGAATAGATCAGATCTTAAAATATTCTTCAATCATCAGTAATCAGTCAATCCGGGAATAATGTTCTTCTGGTCTTCAGAGGTCTTAGATCTTAGTCTAATTTAAAAAGTCTTGATCTTAATTTCTCTCTTCTAAGTGTCTTTTTAAATCAGTCCACAAGGGGGCATAGCTCTTCAATTCATCGACAGCCCGCAAGGGGCACAGTCCTTCAGCGACGATACATACAGATCATAGATTAAAGTTAAGAGGGAAAGGAGGGGAAGGGAAGGGGGGAGGGGGGAAGGGAGTTGATAATAATGCTCAGTTTTTTGTTTTTTTACTCCCCTTGGCCCCCAGTGGCTCTCACCCACTGGTGCCATACGGGGGGGGGGGGGCTAAATGTTTTGTGCATAAACTAAATAGTTTTGTGCATAAACTATCCTGGCCGCTGTTAAAATATGTACAACCAGATAAAAAATATCTTTTTTTATATTTCTGTTTAGCTATACCTAAAAGATAAAATTCTGGGGATTTTTCTATTTCATATAATGTAATCTCTTTTATCATTTTTTCTATCATTCTCCAATATGTCCTAACTTTATTGCAGGTCCACCATTGATGGTAATAGGAACCTATTTCATTTTTGCATTTCCAACAATTTGGGGAAGTATTTAGGAACATTTTGGCAATTCTATTCGGAGGGAGATGCCATCTGTAAAACATCTTAATTTGGTTTTCTTTTAAAGAGACTGATTTCGTCATTTTCCAATTTGTAATCCAAACTTTCTCCCACGTCTCTAGATCAAATTCTTTGCCTAAATTTTTACACCAAGTTATCATATTATCTTTAAGAGTCAAATCTATATTTTTATGTTCAATCATATATTTATATGCTTTCCCTATTAATTTCTTTGAGTTTGTGGTCAATAAACTGCTCAAATTTTTTGCTCTTATTAAATATATATATTTTGCTATCTTTTTGAAATCTTGACTGTATCTGTATATATTGCCACCAATCTATTTTGAACCCTTCTTCTTGCAATTTATATCTTGTTTTTAATTTCATTTGTTCATCTAATAGTTGTTTATACTTTGGTATCTTCCTGTCCGGTATCGAATTAGGATGGGATATTGCCTCTAATGGGGATATCCAGTCTGGCACAGTTAAAAAGTGATCTTTCTTGATGTCTTTCCAAACCTCTAGTAAATACTTTCTTATTGTATGTCTTTTGAAATAAGAGTGTGTTTTTTCTTTATCATACCAGAGAAAGGCATGCCATCCGAGCATCAGGTCATGCCCTTCCAGAATTAATGTTCTTCTATTTTCTAAAGTAACCCACTCCTTAATCCAGGTTAATGCGGCTGCTTTATAATACAATTTCCAAGTAAGTAGAGCAAATCCACCTCTTTCCTTTATATCTTCTAGTACAGTATACTTAACTTTATTCTTGCCTTCTTACCCTGCCACAGAAATTTTTTGATGATTATTGTTAAGTCTTTAAAAAATTTCCCCCCTGGGTTTATAGGTAGTACTTGAAACAAAAACAACATCTATGGCAAGACATTCATCTTAATAGTTGCTATTCTTCCCATAAAGGATAATTTTAAGTTGTTCCATATTTCTAAATCTTTTTTAATTTCTTCAATTGCTTTTATGTAATTATAATTTTTTAACAATATAGTTTTGGCTGTAATCCAGATTCCTAAATACTTTACTTTTTTAACTATCTTCATATCTGTAATAGTTTCTAGTCTTTCCTGCGCTTCTGTCATATTTTTAACTATAAGTTGTGTCTTATTTTTATTAATTTTTAAACCTGCTACTTTACCATATTCTTCTATTGTAGCAATCAAGATTGGTAATGTTGTCAATGGGTTTTCTATTATAAAGGTCATATCATCAGCATATGCTTGTATTTTATATGATTCTTTCCCGATGGTTATTCCTTGTATTTTACTATTTGCCCTAATTTTAATTAATAATGCTTCGAGGGATAAAATAAACAATAAAGGTGAGATTGGACATCCTTGTCTCACTCCTTTGAAAATTTCAAATTTTTCCATTTGTTCATTATTTAATATAATTTTCGTTGTCTGTTTAAAATATGTGGCATCAATTAAATTCACAAATTTGGTACCAAATCTCATTTGGTTCAATTGCATTTTGATAAATGTCCAGTCTACATTATCAAATGCTTTTTTTTAGCATCCAAAAACATCAAGGACATTTGTTTCCCTGGATGTTGTTCATAATATTCCAATGAATTAATAATCATTCTAAGGTTGTTTTTATTTTGCCTACCCGGTAAAAATCCATTTTGATCCTGATGTATTATCTCTTTTAAAATCTTTTTAAGTCTTTCTGCATAGATTGAAGTAAATATTTTATAATCAACATTTAATAGTGATATAGGTCTATAATTTTGTATTTTATCTTTGTCCCAGACTTATGAATTAACATTATTAACGATTCTGACCAGGATTTTGGAATTTTACCGTCCATAACACTTTCGTTAAAAATTTCCAACATATTATTTATTATTACATCACTTTCTATTTTGTACCATTCCGCTGGAATAGCATCCGGCCCTGTAGCTTTGTTTTTTAATGGTTGTATGCAATTCTTGTATTGTAATTAAACTATCTAACCTTGCTTGTTGTTCTTCCATTAATTATGGTAAGTCTAATGAATTTAAATACTTAAAAATCTCATCTTCTTTAATTTCTTCTTTCTTATATAGTTCTTTGTAAAAATCTTGTACTATTCTTGCTTTTTCATCACTTCTATATTTTTAATGCCTTTATCATCTACTAGTTCTTTCATTATTTTTGATTGTCTATACTTTCTTAGTTTGTATGCGAGCCATCTTCCTGGTTTATTAGCATGTTCAAAATACTGCTGTTTGGCCCTTTTAATTTTTTCTGCTATTCGCTTTTGTTCAATAAGCTTTATTTTATGCTTAGTTAACTACATTTTTCTCTTAATCTCATAGTCTTTAGAATTATGTTGCGATACTAGCTCAAGTTGTTTTAACTCACTAATCAATTGTTCATATTCTATCCTTTGTTCTTTGTTTTTCTTTGCTGTATAAGAGATCGTTAATCCTCTAATGTATGCTTTAGCTGTATCCCACAAATTTTGAAAGGAAGTCTCTGAATTTTTATTAAATTAAAAAAAAAAATTCTAGTTCTTTTTTTAATCCATTCTTTATATTGTTTATCTCTTATAACATTCCTGTTCATCTGCCAATTCATCTGTCTGTTATTATTCTTCCAATATATCACTATAGGACTGTGGTCAGCCCAAGTGTTGGTATCAATCTCGATTTCTCTAATTTGTTCTACAGTTGTTTTAGAGTTTAGTTTAGTTTAGTTTTATTGGATTTATATGCCGCCCCTCTCCGAAAACTCAAGCCATATCTATTCTAGTCCAAATTTTATGGGGATTAGAGTAAAATGCCTTTCCCTCCAAATATCATTTAATAATAGCTCTGATCTCATTTTCTGAAAAGTAGTTGGTAAAATATTTTTCTTTTTCTTATCTTTTTTCTTCCCGGAATGGTCTGATAACCTATCTGAAATTGCATTAAAGTCCCCAATTATGATCATATTTTCAATATTTAATTCATTTATTTTTTGGTGTAATTGCTTATAAAATTTCATTTGGTTTTCATTCGGATCATAAATAGAAACAATGACAAGAGGTTTTGTATCCGTATTCACCTGTACAATTAATATTCTTCCCTCCTGATCTGCATATAATTGTTTGGAGTTTATTGAATTTTCAATATATATTGCGATACCTCTTTTTTTTGGTTCGCCAAACTATTATACATATTCCCAATTTTAGAATTTAATAATAGTTTTCTATTTGTCTTCTTAATGTGTACTTCTTGTAAAATCACAATTTGTGCTTTTTGTTTTTTAAGTTTAGAAAATATTTGATTTCTTTTCCTCGGTTCATTGAGTCCATTTACATTTACTGAGAAGATTTTCAAATCTCCTGATACTGTCATTTATAATATTTTTGGGATCCTTGGATTCGCGCTGCAGTTGTTTCCTTCTTGCTCCTTTTTCTTCCTCCCTCCCCTGGGCGGCGCTGCTCGCCTCCTCTTCTTTCCTTATAGATATTTCCTTCATTGGTTGCTCAAAATTGCGAATTCCACTTGTTTCATAAAATTTTCTGGCTTGTTCAATATTTTCTATTTTTACTCTTTGTGTCTGCCAGTACAGAGAGAGTCCCTCTGGGATAAGCCAACGGAAGGTTATATTTTCTTTAATTAAAGTTTTGGTTAAGAAGTAGTAATCCCTCCTGCTTTCTCTCACTCTCCTTGGGACTTGCTTCAATATCGTAATTTCTTTTCCTTTGTCTTGTAATTTTTCATTTCTTGTCCATTTCAGAATGTCATCTCTTATGGTCTTCCTTACAAATTTGATAGGGACTTCTCTCGGTAGATTATTCCTTCGTACATAGCTCGTTTGCACTCTGAAGACTTCATCTATCTCTTTTGCTAGTTCTGTAGGATCCATCTGTAGAATGCCTCCAATTATTTCCACCATCTTTGTTTGTAAATCTTCTTCTTTTTCTTCTGTTATATTCTGGAATCTCAAGCTGTAGGAAGCCCATTGTATTTCTAGATGTATGATGGATTCATCATATCTTTTGTTGAGAAAATCTGACCTGTCTTCATAGTCGTCCATTCTTTGTTCTACTTTGTCGATTTTCACCTCAGCAGCCTTAATTCTTTGTTCATTTTCTTTCAAGGTCTGTTGTATTTTGGCAATTTTCTCATCAACTTCTTTCATCTTTGCTTTCATCTCACCTGTATCCGCTTTCATCTCTCCAGTATCTACCTTTAATTCTGCAATTTCAGCCTTTAGTTCTTCACGCTGTTGATTGGCATTTTGGGACTTTAACATAAAATCCTTCATTGCGTTTAGTGTTTCTTGTATCATCTGAAGTGATGGTTGTGCTTGTGCCTTCTCCCTCTCTTTTTCTTTAGCAGACATGCTTGCAGTTACACTTTGATGTACAAGGGAGAAACTTGTGGAGATGTTGATGAGGTTAAAGTTTGTTTTTTAATTGTCTTTGTATATGTAGAAGTATTCGACATCCTATTTTAAAAAATGGTTGATATCTGTTTGATGTTGTTTTAATTGTATATAGGAATCAAATACGTGTATCCTTTTCTCAAAAATTCACCAGTATTATAAATCTTGTTTTGAAAATTTACTGAAACCCAATAAACTCTGAATCAATCAAAAATTCCATAATTAATATTTTTAGGAGATAAGATCTTGGTTTTCTCTCCCCTTAAAAATTCTCAAAAGTATGGATCGCTTTGACCAGAAATCTATAACCATGAAAAATGGGCCTGTTAAAGGGCAAAGAAGCATTAAGGAAAGAGTCAAGTATTTCTTTTTAAAATTTTGCCTTCTTGTGTTTTTCTGAAATTTAATTTCTCTACTGTTAATTGAATCACAGAATGAAAAAAAATAACTGAACAGCAAGGGAAAAGATACTAGTCCCTTTGAAAATAAGGATGTATCATATTCTGTATTTGATTCTGGAGGCATTTTGAAATATAATGTGGATCAACACACATTTTAGGATCACTCACAGAATACAAAGACATCATATTTCTAGTCAATATGGAATAATTCCTGCCATTTCTATAACATATAGATCACATGTGTCTGGAAACCAGCATCTTATTTATCTTTTAGCCATGGAAATAAATTTTCCCAGGAAAGAATCTGAAATGAATGCACTGGAGGCAATCTATAGAACGAGTGATTTATTCTGTTCAAGATCGGCAAGACTATTCAGGAATACTCTAAGTAAATAGGCGCGAAAAGTCTGAGGAGAAAGCGTGGGCGTCCTTAACTATTTATACTCCACCGCCCAGCTTGGGGTTTTCTTGATCATTTCGGACAGAAGGCACAGACAAAGACTTGTTCAGGATGAGTCGACCCTGACCGAAGTCGGGAGAACTCTTTTATTGTGCACAGACAATATAGGACAGGATTACATGACGTTATATCGTACATGTGATAAACCAAGTCCAATACAAAATGATTACATCAATACTGCGGCAAAATTCATCCAATAACAAACATACAACAAAACAAGTGGGTGGGGTTATAATACGAGGAAGTTACCTGAATCACGCCGCTTACATAGCGATATCTCGTATCAGAAAGTCCCATTTGCATTCAGCACAGGCTAGCCCTTCAGCCATGCACACGGCACACCCTACTGCCAAGGGTCAAACGGCGGACAAAATATACGTGCCTTATGGCAGTAGCCTGGACACTACATTACAACAATTTTCCAACATAATCCACTTTCTAATCCAAGTTAATTATCATGCTTCCACCACCTGCGCAGATTTAATAACGTCCTGCAAAGACGTGTCTTCTTCTGTCAGGAGTTTGTGCGGATTTCCACATTCCGCATTCCAAAAATTAAGGCAGCGATTAGGGGGGTTCAGGGTTTAGAGAGAACAGTTCACAGATGGGTGGCAAACTGATTAATAGATTCCCTCTCAGCTTCAGCCATCTGGGAGAACTGGTGCCGGAAGACCCTGGCCAGCTTGGTCGGCTTAAAATGAGCTGGGAGCTTTGAAGTTAGGGGTGCCCAGGACATGGAGTTTGTGGGTTCTGGGTCAGTGAGGGTCTGAGCCAGATCATAGATATGAGAGGCTGGGCGATTTAATGCCCAGCTGACAGTTGCCGATGGTGGGAACCAACTCGGTACCGCCTATCAGCTGGGGGCGTTCCCCCACGGTAGTGTGGGAATGCCCCTGATGACCCAGTGGCCGTTCGGGCATTCTGGGAGGCCAGGGGCGGGAAATGCACCCTTTATCAGGGCTGGCTCTCACCCCCCCCCGGCTTCCCTTGCCCCCCGAGCTTGCCACAGAGCGGACAGAGAGGACCTAGCAGACTCCGGTTGAAAGATGGCGATCCTGGGAGCTTTCAGGGCCTGGGGGTAGCTGGTTTGCGTGCAAGGTTTTTCCAGTGGGCAGCCGCCGTTTCAGAGCCCCTGGGATCAACAACGATCGCCAGGGGTAGCTCAGGTTTGCAGTAGGGTGATGGGGGGAGCATCGGCAATGGCACCCAGCGCCCGGGAACATAATGTGTACCGGGTGCTCACATCAAATCAGATCATAGATTTGAGAGCCACAATAATTCAGAAAGATAGCTCTCTTCCTTCCGCTATCAGCGTCTTTCATACCAGCAGCTTCCAAAAACACATCAAATTTGCTCATGTAAGACGGCCAGGTGTTTTTTTTCAGGATCAAAAAAATCAGGAGGTCTGGCTACTGACGAGGCATCCATGGCTGTAAGCCGGTATAGGTTCGACCTCCTTGTCGCCAGTGAAATGAATGCACCGGAGGCGATCTGTAGAACAAGCAGTTTATTCTGTTCAATATCGACAAGACTATTCAGGAGTATTGTAAGTAAACAGGTGCGAAAGGTCTGAGGAGAAAGTACAGGCTTCCTTGACTATTTATACTATTTTCCCCAGCAACAGCCACGGTTGACAGTTGTTACTTTTTCCCGCTTCAAATTAAATAGCCAATCAATGTTTAGCATGCAAATGTGAACTCTTGGTAACCTTTGCACATTTAAATATTTACATATTCAACAGAATCTTTTCACGGAACAATCAAACTGAAGATACAAGCAACTTCTTGGTAGCAATAAAATAAACAAATACTTCCTATGGCTACTGAGCTGTTGGCAAACAAATGTTATGCATGTAGGTCTTATTACTTATTGCTGAGCACCAACCAAGAATCTTTCCCAGGTGCGGGGAAGTTGAAAGGATTGACACCCATCTGGGTCAATAGAAAAACAGGTGATTTGCCAGCCCACCGCCAGTCCTATGCATAATCCATTGAATCTCTTCTGGGTCACAGCTAGATAACTATGTTTCCAGTATCTGCGCCATGTGGAAAAACATCTACCAATCTCTGAAGTAAAAATGGATGAGATCTGGTTGCAGGCATCTATCCATTTTCTCTAGGCATTTTCCCGAGCCTCTCACACATGTTATTTCAGCCTTTCGTGATATTTCACTCTCATACATTCTCATGGTGGTACCATTGTTTTGTATCGTTTGCTTTGCCATGTATCTAAAGTGTGCAATAGGGTTGATATTCCTGGAGGGGTCTGTAATATGGTAAATGATTTAGCTTTACTAGATAAATGGTCAAAGCAATGGAAACTGCAGTTTAATGTTTCCAAATGTAAAATAATGCACTTGGGGAAAAGGAATCCTCAATCTGAGTATTGCATTGGCAGTTCTGTGTTAGCAAAAACTTCAGAAGAGAAGGATTTAGGGGTAGTGATTTCTGACAGTCTCAAAATGGGTGAGCAGTGTGGTTGGCCAGTAGGAAAAGCAAGTAGGATGCTTGGCTGCATAGCTAGAGGTATAACAAGCAGGAAGAGGGAGATTGTGATCCCCTTATATAGAGCGCTGGTGAGACCACATTTGGAATACTGTGTTCAGTTCTGGAGACCTCACCTACAAAAAGATATTGACAAAATTGAACGGGTTCAAAGACGGGCTACAAGAATGGTGGAAGGTCTTAAGCATAAAACGTATCAGGAAAGACTTAATGAACTCAATCTGTATAGTCTGGAGGACAGAAGGAAAAGGGGGGACATGATCGAAACATTTAAATATGTTAAAGGGTTAAATAAGGTCCAGGAGGGAAGTGTTTTTAATAGGAAAGTGAACACAAAAACAAGGGGACACAATCTGAAGTTAGTTGGGGGAAAGATCAAAAGCAACGTGAGAAAATATTATTTCACTGAAAGAGTAGTAGATCCTTGGAACAAACTTCCAGCAGACGTGGTTGGCAAATCCACAGTAACTGAATTTAAACATGCCTGGGATAAACATATATCCATCGTAAGATAAAATACAGGAAATAGTATAAGGGCAGACTAGATGGACCATGAGGTCTTTTTCTGCAGTCAGTCTTCTATGTTTCAATGTATCGGGTTACAAGATTTTTATGACCCTGCAGTTGTGGCTAAGTCCAAGTGATGTACATATAGTATCTTCATCAGTAGAATTAAAACAATTTTTTGCCAAGATCAATAAGTATAGCCACCAACCATGCCATGCCAAGATATAATAATAAATGCCAAGATATAATATAATAGATATAGCACCACTGCAAGAAGGAACAACATCTGAACCTGACCATCAACAAGGTCTGTTGCAACAGCCAGGTTTTAACCACCACAAGAACCAGTGCCTTACAAATCTTGTGGTAAGTGCTGATCTGAGCAGGGTGACTCTGTATTTCATATTTATTTATTTATTTATTAGATTTGTATGCCGCCCCTCTCCATAGACCCAGACCCAGGGCGGCTAACAACAATAGTAAACAGCATATAACAAATCTAATGTTTAAAATAATTAAAAACTCTTATTTAAAACCAAACATACACACAAACATACCATGCATAAATTGTATAGGCTTAGGGGAAAAGGGTAGTTCAGTTCCCCCAAGCCTGACGACAGAGGTGGGTTTTAAGGAGCTTACAAAAGGCAAGGAAGGTGGGGGCAATTCTGATCTCCGGGGGGAGCTGGTTCCAGAGGGTCGGGGCCGTCACAGAGAAGGCTCTTCCCCTGGGTCCCGCCAGATGACATTGTTTAGTTGACGGGACCCAGAGAAGACTGACTCTGTGGGATCTAACCGATCTCTGGGATTAGTGTGGCAGAAGGCGGACCCGGAGAAAAGTAAGGTTTTACACTTAGGCAGGAAAAAAAATCATATGTATAGGTCAAGGGTGAGTTCTAACTTACCATGTTGCTGGTTTGCTTCCTTCTGCGCCACACAGCTGCTTTGGGCATGTGTCCATTCGCAGTGCCAAAAATTCCCCCCCCCCTAAAAGCGAAAAACAAGATTGGGATGCACACACGGTGCCAGAAACCTGGCCTCTGCACATGTGCAGAAGGGGGGGGGGGATTTTTTTTAAAAATCCCCTCCAAAAATCCAAAAAAAGAGATGAAGGCATCTGTGGACTGGCACCGACAGAACAGGTTCCATGTCATCATAATCAGAGGTGGATTCCTCTTATCTTTCCTACCAGTGCACATCGTGACATTTTATCTTAGTTTAATAGCAACTTTTCTCCCCGTGATGTATCAATCTCAGTCATCTTTGCATCTTATCTTGCCATCCTCTTGCAAGTTTTGAGGACGAAGTCTGTAGAAAGAAGCCACAAAGCCTTGGGCACCTGCTTGTCCAACTTGTGGTAGGGTTCTTCTATGGAGCAGCTATTTTGACCTACATGACACCCGTATCCTCCTATTCAGCAGAAAAAGCTTTTATTAACTCAGTGTTTACAACTATTTTCCCTCCCATGATTAACCCTTTCATATACAGCCTGGGGAACCAGGATGTCTTAGCTGCAATCAGAAAAGGTCATTGCAAAATGAATCCTGTGTAAACCATGCTTTATTTATCCATTGGCGTTATATCCCACTGTGATCTTGTATTCTTATGCGTATAAGATGCGAGAGGAAAAACCAAATATCCACTTTATGATTAAATCATTAACAAGATTAAGAAAAAATGAATATGATCGTTGTGGTGTCTGTGGTTATTAATTTATTTTTAACAATATTACCATATTTTATTTATTTTATTTATTTTATTTATTTTATTTATTTTATTTATTTTATTTATTTTATTTATTTTATTTATTTTATTTATTTATTTATTTATTTATTTATATTTATTTATTCATTTGTCCAATACACAAATACATAGGAAGAAAAATAGACATGTAGTAATATATATAAGGGTAAAGTGAACTTAGAGGAGAGGATATATGAAAGAAAGAAAATATATATGATAAGTAAGAGAAAGGAAAGACAATTGGACAGGGGACGGAAGGCACACCAGTGCACTTATGTACGCCCCTTACTGGCCTCTTAGGAACCTGGAGAGGTCAATCGTGGAGAGTCTAAGGGAGAAATGTTGGGGGTTAGGGATTGACACAATTGAGTCCGGCAATGAGTTCCACGCTCCGATAATTCGATTGTTGAAATCATATTTTTTACAGTCAAGTTTGGAGTGGTTCGTATTAAGTTTGAATCTGTTGCGTGCTCTTGTGTTGTTGCGGTTGAAGCTGAAGTAGTCATTGACCGGTAGGACCTTGCAGCATATGATCTTGTGGGCAATACTCAAATCTATACCACCCAACTCCCTAAGGACTTTGTGCAGGTAAAACCGTAATGTTTTACATGCAAGTTGCTTATGGAAAATAGAACAACTGTCGTAATTCCTGCATAGCTACTTCCTTAATAATGCTGACTAATCAATATCTTGATAAATGATTCTTGCAATTAACTGTTCCATTCTAGGTACTTGCCTAAGAAGCTTAATATGACTCTACTTCAATGTCTGCAGTATCAAAGGCCCAATGTTTAATTGTTTAGGAATGGAAAAATCTTGTCTTATCTGATGACGTCCTTGGGTAAAGAATTTTTTAAACTTTTATTATGTATGTGCATTTACGCATAGCAGAACTCTAAACTGAATTCCAGTGACTCATTTTTTTCAGTTGTAATTGTCCACCCCCTACTCCCAAAATATATGCAAGGAGGTAGATTGTACTAAGAGATAATGAGTCAAATTGACATTTAAAAAAAAATGTGAATTACAAAGATAATGCTTAAGCATTTGGCTTATTTATCCAACTGCATGCACAGTGTGGGTACAAAATTTGAAAGTCCAAATGATTAATAACTTCTCCATCCAGAGTGATCTTGTAGCAGATGTGTATGGCATAAAATTATAATAAATAAAAATAAATAACTGATTTTTCCCCCAGAATTACCTTTGTACCATTGCATATTTAACGAAGAGTAGCTCATAATTCCTTCATCTTACACCACTAGAAGAAAATTTATTTATTTATTATTATTTATTAGTTGGACTTGTATGCCGCCCCTCTCCGAAGACTTGTTTGAGGAAACAAAAAGTTCAACATATATTTTTCAGAGATAAGATTAATAAGATTCAATTTTGTCACAGTACTAAGATTTACAGAACATTTCCATTACATTCTACGGAAGCTCTTAGACACAATCCAGTCAAATAAAGAATGGGTGAGCAGAGATTGTTTTTTGACTTTTTGCATCAAAAACTGGTCACTGCTTTTTATTAGTGTGATTATCTTCATGTTTTCATCACTCTGTTTGGAAACAGCCTTTTCTTCTTTTTCCATCAAAATAATTCTTTGCATGTTAAATGTACTTTTTTTCTTCCATCAATTGTACATCATGGACTTCAGTCAGAACCTTGAAATTGTTCCTAAGATTTTTTTTTCCATGTGTTTGTGAGGATTAGGTCTGTAGGCTTTTTGGTAAGATGAGACTAACACCAGACAACAAGAGATCATCACAACATGTGACGGCTGTAGAGAATACGAGTCTTTTTCAGTCTTTGTGAGTCCGAAGCCAGATTTGCTTGGATATTTTTGGCTTGCCACATTATGCTATATTCTTTTATTTATTTATCTATCTGTCTGTCTGTCTGTCTGTCTGTCTGTCTGTCTACTTACTTACTTACTTACTTACTTACTTACTTACTTACTTACTTACTTACTTACTTACTTACTTACTTATTTATTTGATTTGTATGCCGCCCCTCTCCGTAGACTCGGGGTGGCTCACAACACAATAAAACAGTTCATAACAAATCTAATAATTTACAATTTAAAATATTTTAAAAAACCCATTATTAAGCAGACATACATACAAACATACCATAAATAAATTGTATAGGCCCGGGGGAGATATCTCAATTCCCCCATGCCTGATGACAAAGGTGGGTTTTGAGGAGTTTACGAAAGGCAAGGAGGGTAGGGGCAGTTCTAATCTCTGGGGGGAGCTGGTTCCAGAGAGTCGGGGCCACCACAGAGAAGGCTCTTCTCCTGGGGCCCGCCAACCGACATTGTTTAGTTGACGGGACCTGGAGAAGGCCCACTCTGTGGGACCTAATCGGTCGCTGGGATGTGCCCAGCTCTTCCTCTAGCAACCCACAAGAATTTCTTCCCCCTAGTGCTTTGCTCGAGAGCTGGAGGCAGGGGAGGGTCAGTGGGCATAACACCAGGAACATGATGGAGCTACAGGTCTGATGTAGGATGCGTGGGCTGGCGGTCTGCCCTGCCCAAACTACCACCCCCAAATTGCTCCTCACCATGAGACCCATGTCCTACCTGACACCTGTTCTGGTACCTCCATCATACTGGTACCTGTCCAGGGCAGCCTTTTCTAAAAGAAAACGTCTCATGAGTTCCAGAAGTTTGTTTTTATTATTATTATTTTATTTTAATGAGAAAACGTTTTATTGAATATATCTATACATTAAAGAAAGACATCTTTAACTTCTATTTCATACTTATTTTCATTAATCTTAAATTGCTAATTTCACATTCCTCAGTAAAATAAAGGTATACACATGCACGATGCTCCAGGCTTTGCTCACTCAGCTGCATCTCCGCCCAAAGATTTTAGAAGAATAATAGCAGGTTGCCACCGTGGCATTTCTGGAACCTCAAATCTTGGACTGCCACCATTGCAAACGTTGCAACACCACACCCTGCTACCCAGAAATCCTCCTTTATATACTGTCAACTGTTCTTAGTCTAGACTTTCTTTCATAGACTTACTTTCTCAACTTTTTCCCATAAAGATATTGCTGTCTGCTTCATGACCTCATGACCTTCTGACCCTAGCATCTAATAGGGGTTCCTCTCCCATGTCTCCCTCCTCCTCTGACTCCGACTTTACCATCATTGGGGTTTCTACAGTCTCTGGAGGTTCTTCAGGTTTCTCAGGTTCCAACTCTCCCTTTCAATATCTCACTCAGTTATTATTATTATTATTATTATTATTATTATTATTATTATTATTATTAATTAGATTTGTATGCCGCCCTTCTCTGAAGACTCAGGGCAGCTAACAACAATATAAAACAAATCTAATATTAAAAACAATCTAAAAACCCCCAATTTAAAGAACCACTCATACATACAAACATACCATGCATAAATTCTATAAGCCTAGGGGGAAGGGAAATTTCAATTCCCCCATGCCTGATGACAGAGGTGGGTTTTAAGGAGCTAGCGAAAGGCAAGGAGGGTGGGGGCAACTCTGATATCTGGGGGGAGCTGGTTCCAGAGGGTCGGGGCCGCCACAGAGAAGGTTCATCCTCCTCAGAATCTGTGACTAACTGACCTGGTCGTGGACCACTACCCAGCTGGTCATTAGGACTGAGAATTGGTTGTTATTTGAATTATACCACTGGCTGGATTCCCCCATTTGAAGTAACACTCCTTTTTTTTTCTTACTGCTTCCCAGAAAGCTTTCTTTGCTAAGTTTGGCAGAATCTACCCAGCCCCTCCCTTCCCTGTGAAACTTGGCAGAGAAAGCTCTCCTGGAAAGCAGGAAAAAAAAGAGAGCATTTATTCAGATAGTGGAGAGAATCCACCCAGTTCTTCCCTTCCTTGTGAAACTTAGCAGTTAAACCTTTCCTGGGAAACAGAAGGAAAATAAAGAGCATTTCTCCAAATTGGGAGCAAGAGGAATCTACTCTTTGCCTTTCAAATTTAGCCTGCTTACCTGCTTCCAGCATGTCTCCAGGTGATTTTTGTTTTGGCAAAGCCCTTCATGGCATTGGACCAGAATATCTCCGAGACCGCCTCCTGCCGCACGAATCCCAGCGACCGATTAGGTCCCACAGAGTGGGCCTTCTCCGGGTCCCGTCAACTAAACAATGTCGGTTGGCGGGCCCCAGGGGAAGAGCCTTCTCTGTGGCGGCACCGGCTCTCTGGAACCAACTCCCCCCGGAGATTAGAACTGCCCCTACTCTTCCTGCCTTCCGTAAACTCCTTAAAACCCACCTTTGCCGTCAGGCATGGGGGAACTGAAACATCTCCCCCTGGGCATGTTTAATTTATACATGGTATGCTTGTGTGTGTGTATGTTAGTACATGGGTTTTTTTAAAGCTTTAAATATTTTAACTGATTGGATTATTGTGATTTGTACTACTTGTTGTGAGCCGCCCTGAGTCTTCGGAGAGGGGCGGCATACAAATCCAAATAATAAAAATAAAATAAAAAATAAAGTGCTGAATTGGCTCCATGTCCAGTTGCCTGGGGTGACTTAATCTGCACCTATCCGGCCACACCCACCTGGTGCCCACCACCTGGCCAAACCCAAGTGGTTGCATCCACCTGTCTGTGCTCACCCAGCCACCCCACGTCATTTTCGCTGAGCCGGCTGCACTTAATCCTTCATGTTGGCCTGCCCATGCCCACCTGGTGACACTCAGATAGCCACGCCCATCGAGTCACACCTACCTGGCTGCAGAGAGTAACCCATTGCCTTCTGTTAGATGCTTCCTGAGTATAAATAGAAGCACCAGATTTGCATCCTTGCTCTGCTCATCGAACATGGCCAAGTCCTGTAAGTATTTCATTTTCTGCATTAGACATTATTTTAGAAGCGTTATGTGCTTTGGGGTGCAATGATGAGCCTTTTAACCTGCATAATAATTTTAGTCTTGCATATGATGAATTTCCTTTGGAATAAAAAGGAAGACGTTCCTTTGCAGTGCTTCTGTTAGCAGCAGTTACTTTCTGCAGTATTCATAAAACATAGAATAATAGGGCTGGAGGGGGTCTCGGAAGGCTTGTAGTTCAATTCTCAGTTTAAGTAGGAGACACCATACCATTCTGGACAAGTGGCTGTCCAGTCTCTTCTTGAAAACCTGGAGACTATCTTAATATTAAATACCTTAAATTGTTGGGGTTAAAGAATTGTTGACAGAGCTACGAGCATATGTTGACATGCTCTAAAGCAGTGTTTCCCAACCTGGGCAACTTGAAGATATTTGGACAGAATTCTGGGAGTTGAAGTCCAAATATCTTCAAGTTGCCCAGGTTGGGAAATACTGCTCTAAAACATCTCCTTTTTGGGAATCCAAAGTTAAAAGTTACCACAAATCACTCCTTTTTATTAATTTCCTAGCAAAAAAAAATAATTTGCCCAAAACATAGCTGAAAAATCTGTTAGGTTTGCGGTGATGGGGGTGATGGCTGTACTCAATGCCCATGAATAGATAAGCAGACTATTAACTGGGTTCTCCATAATTCATAAAAATCATTTCTTGACGACATTTTTTTTCCTCACAGACAGAATTGAGGATAGTGTGTTACTAAGTCCTTCACTTCTTTCCCCAACATCCCCCACCAAACACAATTTTATTTCTCTGGTTCAGCTACTTGCATGAGGGAAAAATTCACCCTGGATTAAATGAAGCTTTTAAAATCATTTGTTTAGTTTTAACTACTAGTCCACCTTTCCTCTAAAAGCTCAAATGGACTTCCATCAAAACCTCCCTTCATTATTCTGAGGTGGGTAAAATGAGGAATAATCACATCTCAATTTCCGCTACCAGAACGGCAATCCCAACCTTTCCAGTTGCAACCCATTGCTGCCTACAGCTAGAGCTCTTGTAATTTTGTGAGTCTAGGGGAGACTCTGGGTTGCCATAACCCCACCCACCCCACCCATCCCACTCATACCAATAATTCATCCCATACACATTATTACACCCACCCCAGTTATCCATTAGTTTAAAAGCCCCCCCCAATTAGTTAAAAATAGATTAAATTAGCAATAATTAAAACACTAATAAATATGTCACAAATATATAAAATATAAAAATATAAAATTCATAATAAGTTAATATTGATTAATATAAAATCAGATCTTGGTCACTATCAATCATCAGTCAATCAATCAATCAATCAATCAATCCAGGTATGATGTCCTCTATAGATCTTCCATAGGGTCTTAGAGTCTTAAAGTCTGCTGTCTTCTACAGTCTTCCCACTAGGGGTGCAGTTCTTCTATGATCTTGCAAATAAAGAGAGGGAAAGCAACAGTGATCCTGGATCGGGATTTAAGCATTCCCTTCCATATTTTCCAAACGCTTCCACAAACTTCCCTTCCATAGATTCCTTCTCCCATTCTTGCCGCCAGCTCCTGGATGGTGATGCTGATGGGTAAGGCACAGTCAACTTCAGAAGGTCCATCAATGCATCGAAATCCTTTATGAGATGAGTTATCAACAAGCCACACAGATATAGTAAAGTCTTCTGATAAATGATGGACATATTCGTGGGAGAACACAACAGAGTTTATGGCAAAACAATGGCTACTCTACTTTACTACTTTTCTCTGTCTATTAAGTGGTTTGGTTCTTTTGTTCCTTCAACAGCAGAATGAAGGCCAGCTGTTGTTGTATGTCCTTTTTCAGAAAAAAAACAGATGGAAAATAAGTGTTCAGAAGTTCAGCTTTCTCAGTATTGTTTTTGATCAATTCATCAATTCGTCCGCAAGGGGTACACCCAGATCAGCACACAAAGCTTTAAAAGCATCCATTAACCATTTACATTGGGTGCTCTCAGCCGGGCCGGCCATCATAAAGTCATCTAGGTAGTGGACGATGGAATCAGAGCCCATCCATTGCTTGTGCGCCCATTCAAGAAATAAACTAAAACACTCAAAGAGGGAACATGAGATTGAACAGCCCATGGGGAGGGCCCTATCGATATAGTATCCACCTTCGAAGCAAAAGCCCAGAAGATCAAAATCGTCGGGGTGGATGGATAACAGCCGAAAAGCGGATTTGATGTCACATTTGCCCATCAAAGCACCTATCCCACAACGACGAACCATTCTTATGGCTTCATCAAATGAGGTGTATTTTACCGAAGACATTGCTTCTAGAATGAAGTCATTTACTGACTCACCCAGGGGGGAATGACAGATGATGAATCAGTCTGAACTCGCCTTTGGCTTTCTTGAGCACTACCCCTAGTGGGGACACTCTGAGATTCTTCAATGGGGGAGATGGGAATGGGCCAATTACCGGACCCTCTTTTACTTCCTTGCGTATTTTATTGCGGACTACGTGTTGCAAACCCCTAACAGACCATAAATTATCCACCACAAAATCTTTCCTGGGGCCCTGCTATGGAATCCTGAACCTCTCTTTAAAACCCAAAATTAACTCGTTTGCATGATCCCTAAAACCGTACCCCTGTAGCCAGAGTGCAAGGCGTGAAAATTTAATTGAGCTGGGTCCCTTTTCCTTGATTTTGCGGGTTAGCTTTGGGTCCAACTAACCTGTCCTGATTAAGCTTCCCTGACTTACTTCTGGAACATGCATACGTTGCATGCCATTTCCTGCAGTTGGCGCACGCGTGGTGGTATTTGCACTGGTTCTGGTTGCAAACACCCTTGGCGCTGAATTTGTAGCAAAGCAGGGGTGTCCGAACCCCCTGCCCTGCCCAGTGGTGGGGTGTTGCCGATATGTTATTTTTTGGTCAGCATAAGACTCCCGCTCTCCGTGCACTCACCCTTTTGGGGGAGGTCATAAATGTGTTACATGGGTCCATAAATCATTGACCATCCCATCCCATGATAATCTTTTGTCCACTGCGGCACGCATGCGAAACATTTCGTCATATTGAAGCCAGGCCGGGCCATCATATTCATAATGGGTTTTCACAATCGTGTCCATGTATTTAAGCATGGCTTTGGCCTGGCTAGATTCCTTCTCCAATTTGACGTAAAAGTAGGTCATGAACCCATATAGCCAGGAGCTAATGCTTCTGTCTACCTTTGTCTTTTTCTGTTTTTCTTTTTTTTAAAAAATAGAATTTATTAAATTATATACATATATAAAAGACACACATAAACAGATCATTGTGCTCATAGTTTGTGAGTACAGTTATAACATCTCTGTTAAAGAACAATACAACATATAATTCCATCCCACCCCTACCCCTGCTGCCTCTTTTTTAAAAAAAGACTTTATTAAATATATACATTAAGACATATAACAAAAAATGACAAAATAACAATATGTACACTACATACACATAAAGAAAGAAGAAAAGAAAAAAGAAAAAGGAGATAAAGCATCTTGCTTTATACATAGAATGTTTGGTATCATTATTTAGAGTCTGCACCACCTAAAAGGTAGTGTAATTGGTTTGCAGCTATACATAGTACAAAAAGGAATATCTTCCTTTCAATAATTATTACATATTTATTACATATATACAACCTTTTAATTTTCTTGTTATTGTGTCAATTTTTTATCATTTTCTCAATGGTATAGTAATGCTTTGATTTGTTAATATTTTGATATCAATTTAATTTTTCTCTCTAAATTTGAGTTTAGGGTTCCCAATTTTCTTTCATTTTAATTTGTTTTTTGCAATCCAGATATACCATCTGTCCCAGCTTTTATGAAAGTCCTCCTTGTCCTTGTCCTGTAGTTCATATGTTAATTTAGTCATTTCTACTACCTCATAAATTTTGGTTATCACATTATACATCGTTGGGGTGGATTCCTGCTTCCAGGCTTGTGCATATGTAATTCTTGCCGCTGTTGTATGCAATATTACATGTCTATCATTCTTGGAAACATTTTGTCTAAATATTCCAAGAAGAAATAGTTCTGGTTTCATAGATATTTCCCCTCCTATAATTCCTTCTATCATATTCCTAATTTTTCCCCAAATTTTTTTAGCTAATGGACATGTCCACCACATGTGGTAGTAAGTGCCCAGTTTTTTCCGGCATTTCCAACAGATGGGAGAAAGTTTGGGATACATTTTTGATAATCGCGCTGGGGGAAGGTGCCACCTATAAAACATAGATGTTTTCTCTGTATGAGAGCATTGTTTTATAATTGGATGTCCATAGTTTTTCCCATTCCGGTAGGTTTATTGTGTACCCGAAATTTTAGCCCCATGCTATCATATTTCCTTTTACTTCTTCCTCCGCTAATTCTTGATATAGCAAGTATTTGTATATTTTTGAAATTTGCTTTTCGTCTGGACCTAGTAAAATTTTATCGAATGTACCTATTTTTTGAAATCCCTGTCTTTTTTTGTCCTCTTTATATCTTGATCTGATTTGATAATACTGGATCCAGTCAATCTCAATCCCTTTTTGCTGCAAATCCTGTTTGGAAATTAATGTATTGTTTTCATCTAAAATTTGATCATATATTATTTTATTTTTTAGATTCATTATTTTAGGATATATTATAGCCTCATTTGGCGAAATCCATCTTGGTATCTGCAGATATTGGGATTTTTGCACTATTGACCATGATTCTATTAAACTTTTCCTTATAAGGTGTTGTTTAAAGTGTGTATATGATTTGTTCTTTTTTCAAAATAGATAGGAGTGCCACCCAAATTCGAGATTAAAGCCTTCTAGTGCTAGTATTCTTTTCCCCCTAAGGGTAATCCAATCTTTTATCCAGCTCATTGAGGCGGCTATATAATATAATTTCCAATCCGGGACTCCTATCCCTCCTCTATTCTTATGGTCTTGTAAATTTTTATATTTTAGTCTAGCTTTTTTCTTACTCCAAATGAATTGATGTGTCAATTTTTTAAGTATATCAAAAAATTTCTTGGGTAGTTTTATGGGAATTGTTTGAAAGAAAAAAAGGGGGGAAAAGGATCCTAGGTAATACATTCATCTTTATCACCGCAATTTTACCTAAAAATGAAAGTTGGAGTTTGGACCATTTATCTAAATTTATTTTTGTTGTCTGTAAAAGTTTTTCATAGTTATCTTTAAATATGGTACTGCATTTGGCCGAGAGCGTTATCCCTAAGTATTTTACCTTTTTAACTATATTAAATTCTAATTTATTTTCTAATTCTAATTTTTGTTTTAAAGTCATATTCTTAGATATTATTTTAGTCTTATTTTTATTTATTTTTAATCCTGCAATGGCTCCAAAATCTTCTATTTCTTTTAGCAAATATTTGCCTGATATTAGTGGATCTTCCAAAATGAATACCATATCGTCAGCGTAGGCTTGAAGTTTAAATTCTTCATTTTTAGCTTTTAGTCCTGTTATATTTGGATTATTTCTTATTTTAATTAAGAAGGTTTCTAAAGCCGTTATGGAAATTAATGGTGCTAGTGGGCATCCTTGCCTTACGCCTTTTTAAATTTCTATCTCCTCTGTCATTTCTTTATTAATTATCATTTTTACTTTTTGTTGGGTATATATTGCATTGATTAAGCCTATTAACTTGTCACCAAAGTTCATTTTTTGAAACTGCAGGATAAAGTATCTCCAAATCACTTTATCAAAAGCTTTTTCTGCATCTACAAATATTAGAGCTGCTTGTTTTCCAACCTGTGTGTCATAATATTCAATTGTGTTTAATATTGTTCTGGTATTGTTTTTGATCTGTCTATGCGGTAAGAATCCACTTTGATCTGTGTGAATGATTTGATTTAGTATTAATTTTAATCTTTCTGCAATAATTGCCGCTAATATTTTATAATCTGTGTTCAAAAGAGTAATTGGTCTATAATTTTGAATTGAATGTTTTTCTGATTCATTTTTAGGAATTAAGCTTATATATGCATGTTTCCAAGATTCTGGTAATTTCCCTCCCGTCATAATATCATTGAATAAGTCTAGCATATGTACTTCTTCTTTTTTTCAATATTTTTTTTTATTAATTTTCTTTAAAATAACATACAGACTTACAAAACATTTAACATACAGTGTAGGGATGTATCATCCCTGCTTTTCTCAAAAGTATAAATGCAGATACAGAAAAAGGAATACATGATTGAATACATAATTCAATGCTACTAATACAAAAAATATCTAATAGAAAGAAATTGATATCATAAGAAAATTCTAACTAGTTTCAAGTCAAACAGTCTTAAAAAATTCTATTCTATATATATAAACTAAATCCAATATAAATCTCAATGAAAAAAAAAGAGTAATTTAAACCAATATATCTATACTTATTATTAATCTTCTATCTTTATTTTTTTTTCTTATCTATCCATTCATATACATTGTTCCATGTTTCATAAAATTTGGTTTCTTCTTGATCATTCAAGCGTCTTGTCATCATGTCCATTTCCGCGCAGTCTAATATTTTTGCAATAACTCCCTCTTCTTTGGGGATATCTTCCCCTTTCCAATTTTGCGCGTAGGTAATCCTTGCCGCTGTAAAAATATGTATAATCAAATACAAAATTTCTTTTTTGTAATTTTGGTTAGTAATTCCTAACAAACAAAACTCCGGGGTAAAATCTATTTTCTGCTTTGTAATCTCTTTTATCATTTTCTCTATCATTTTCCAGTACATTTTAGCTTTATTACATGTCCACCATTGGTGGTAGTAGGATCCTATTTCTTTCTTACATTTCCAACATAGAGGTGATGACTTTGGGAACATTTTTGCTAATCTACTTGGTGGGAGATGCCATCTATAAAACATTTTAATTTGGTTCTCTTTCAAAGAAACTGATTTTGTCATTCTCCAGTTACACATCCAAACTTTCTCCCATGTATCTAAATCTATTTCTTTGCCTATATTTCTACACCAGTGTATCATACTATCTTTTAATGTTAACTCGATATTCTTGTGGGTAATCAAATATTTGGATATTTTTCCAATTACCCTATTTTGATTTTTAGTAATTAAGTCGCTTAACAAATTTTTACTTTTATTAAATATGTAAAGTGTACTATCTTTCTGATATCTAGATCTAATCTGTGCATAGTGCCACCAATCAATTTGTATCCCTTCATCTTGTAATTTCATTCTAGTTTTTAATTTCATTTGATTGTCTAACAAGTCTTTATATCTTATTTTTCTTGTGTCCTTAATAGAATTTGGGTGTATTATTGCATCCAAAGGGGTAACCCAATCCGGGATTGTTAAAAAGTGGTTTTTCTTTATATCTTTCCATACGTCGAATAAGTATTTTCTCAACGTATGTCTTTTAAAATAAGAATGGTTTTTATCTTTATCATACCAAACAAATGCATGCCAGCCAAGCATAAGATCATGTCCTTCTAATTTTAATGTTCTCATGTCCTCTAAAGTTATCCAATTTTTAATCCATGTTAAGGCGGCTGCCTGGTAATATAATTTCCGGTTTGGGAGGGCAAAACCCCCCCTCTCTTTTATATCTTCTAACATATTTATCTTAATTCTTGCCTTTTTTCCTTGCCATAAAAAAATTTTCACCACATTTGTTAGGTTTTTAAAAAAGTTTGCCCCTGGATTAATTGGGATCACTTGAAATAAAAATAATACCTTAGGTAAGATATTCATCTTAATCGTGGCAATTCTTCCCAGAAAGGATATTTTTAAATTATTCCATATTTCTAAATCCTTTTTAATTTCATTAATTAATTTTATGTAATTATCATTTTTTAATGTTATTGTTTTGGCTGTTAGCCATATTCCCAAATACTTTACTTTTTTAACTATTTGTATTCCAGTAATACATTCTAAATTACTTTCTTGTATTTTGTTCATGTTTTTGGTTATAAATTTTGTTTTATTTTTATTTATTTTCAGACCTGCTACCTTACCATATTGTTCTATTGTTTGGATTAATCTTGGTGCTGTAACTGACGGGTCTTCCATTATGAAGGTCAGATCATCTGCAAAAGCCTGAACTTTATATGTCTCTTTTCCAACTGTTAAGCCCTTTATCTTTGAATCTGCTCTTATTTTTATTAATAGTGTTTCTAAAGTCATAATGAAGAGAAGAGGTGAAATAGGGCATCCTTGCCGAACTCCTTTATTTATTTTAAACACTTCTAATTGCTCATTATTTAATATGATTTTTGTTGTTTGTTCTGAATAGATAGCATCTATTAAATTAACAAATTTGGGGCCAAATCTCATTCTATTTAATTGCATCTTTATAAATGTCCAATTCACGTTGTCAAAAACTTTTTGGGCATCTAGGAACATTAAAGATAATGTTTTATCTGAGTATTGCTCATAGTACTCTAATACATTGATAATTGTTCTAAGATTATTTTTGATTTGTCTACCTGGGAGAAAACCATTTTGGTCTGAGTGAATTTTACTATTTATTACGGTTTTCAACCTATCTGCATATATTGCTATAAATATTTTATAATCTACATTCAATAAGGATATTGGTCTATAGTTTTTAATTTTTTCTTTTGCTGTATCTGGTTTATGAATTAAAGTTATCAAAGATTCCGACCATGATTTAGGAATTTTACCATCTACTCTACATTCATTAAAAATTTGCAGCATATTATTTCTTAATGTTTCATTTTCTATTTTATACCACTCTGCTGGAATAGCATCTGGCCCCGTGGCTTTATTGTTTTTCTGCTTCTTAATAATTGTAAGGAGTTCTTCCATTGTTATTGGGCTCTCCATCTTCTCTTGTTGCTCTTCTGTTATTTGTGGTAACTCTGAACTCTCTAAGTATTTAAATACTACTTCTTCCTCAATGTTATCATCTTTATACAATTCTTTAAAAAAAATTTGAACTATGTTTGCTTTTCCCTCTGAGTCATGTTTTATTGTTCCATCTTTGTCTTCTAAATGTCTAATTAATTTAGATTGTCTCTGTTTTCTCAATTTATATGCTAACCATCTACCTGGTTTATTAGCATGCTCAAAATATTGTTGCTTAGCTCTTTTTATTTTTTCCAATATCTGGTTTTGTTCTTGCAGTCTAATTTTATGTTTAATTACATTTATTTTCCCCCCCAAATCTTTATTTTTCATATTTTGTTGTGATAAAGATTCTAATTGTTTTAATTCGTTTATTAATTGTTCATATTTTCTTTTCTTTTCTTTATTATATTTTGCTGTATAGGATATTGTTAATCCTCTTATGTATGCTTTAGTCGCATCCCATAAGTTTTGTGGAGTGGTATCTGTGTTTTTATTAATTTCAAAAAATATTTTTAATTCCTTTTCGATCCATTCTTTATAGTCTTTCTCTTTCAAAATGTTTCTATTCATTTGCCAATTGTAGTGTTTTTTAATATTTCTCATATAAACTATAACTGGGTTGTGATCCGCCCAGGTATTAACGTCTATTTCTACCTCTTGTATATACTCTGCTGTTATTTTGGGAGCCCACACCATATCTATTCTAGTCCAGATTTTGTGGGGGTTTGAGTAGAAAGTATATTGCCTTCTATGAGGATGTCTTTCCCTCCAGATATCATTCAATAACAATTCTGCTTTCATTTTTTGAAAAGTGGAGGGTAATAAGTTTTTTTTTTCTTTTTGCAACTTTTCTTCTCCCCCGAATGATCTGATTGTCTATTTGTTATAGCATTAAAATCTCCAATAATTAACATATTTTCCAAGTTTAACTCTATAATTTTTTGATGTAACTTTTCATAAAATGCAGTTTGATCATCATTTGGGGCATATATAGAAACAATAACAAGAGGTTTGGGTTCAATATCAACCTGGACAATCAAAATTCTACCTTCATTATCACTAAATAATTGTTTGGAATTTATAGACCTGTCAACATACATTGCCACTCCTCTTTTCCTTTGATCTGCTAATGCAGCATACATATTTCCAATTTTGTTATTTAACAGTAAATTCCGATTATTTTTTTTATATGTACTTCTTGAAGAATCACAATTTGAGCCTTTTGGTTCTTGATTTTGGAAAACATTTGTTTTCTTTTCTTTGGTTCATTAAGTCCATTAACATTTACTGAAAAGATTTTTAAATCTCTCGATGTAGTTATTTATTGTATTTCTTGGTTTCGCGCTGAGGTTGCTTTCTTCTGGCCCCTTGGTCCTGCTCCTCCGCTTGGGTGAATGCCTCCATGGCTTCCGCCTGCATTGCTTCCAATTCTTTTGTTAACTGTTCCATTTCGCTTATTCCACTATTTTCAAAAAAATCTCTTGCTTGATCCAAATTCTCCAACTTGTATCTTGTTGATTTCCATGTCAATGATAGTCCTTGTGGAATAAGCCAGCGAAACATTATATTTTCTTTAATCAGAAGTTTGGTCAAGAAATGATAGTCCCTTCTGGTCTCTCGAACACGTCTTGGAATTTGTTTTAATATTTTTATATCTTTGCCTTTGTGTTGTAATTGACCAGCTCTTGACCAATGCAATATGTCATCTCTCAAGCTTTTTCTTACAAATTTGATGTGAATCTCTCGTGGAAGATTAAAACGGCGTATGTAGCTGTTTGAAATTCTAAAGACTTCGTTGATTTCTTTTTTTATTTCAAGTGGGTCCATCTGGAGGATTTTCCCAATAATGTCAGCCATGATGGCCTTTAAATCTTCATCTTTTTCTTCTATTATATTTTGAAATCGTAGTCCATATGACGCACGTTGCATTTCCAGATGTGTGATTGATTCATCATATCCTTTGTAGCGTGAAGCAGCTCTGTCCTCTAGGTGGTCAATTCTTTTCTCCATCTTTTCCGCCTTTTCCTCAGCTGCTTTCATTCGTTCTTCATTGTCTTGCAAGGCTTGCTTAATCTCCTTCATCTGGTCTTTCATCTCGCCTGTATCTACTTTCATTTCAGCCATCTCCGCTTTTATTTCATCTCTCTGGTGAGTTGCATCTCGTTGAGATTGGAGCATAAAGTCATTTAATGCAGTTAGTGTCTCTTGGATTGAGGCCAGGGAAGGTTGTTGTGATTTCTCTCTGTCCTTTTCCTTGGTAAACATAGTTGCTGATAAGACCGGCTGTGCGGGGGATGGATGAGGTGAACTTTGAGGGGAGGATACAACAGATGTCTGCTTCTTGATTGTTTTGGTGTGGGTGGAAGTACTTGACATTTTAAAATTTAGAATTAATGTTATTTTATGTTGGCAGTATGTAGACAATTACTATAAATTCCAAACCTACACAATTAATTGTACTAAATTAATAACAATAAGGATTCAAATTCAAATAGAAACTAAATTTCTATTAAAATATAATTCAAATACGATTAAAATTCAAAATGCAGAGTATAACTTATTAATTCTTATTGCTCTAAAACCAAAATTTGTATCAAGAAGAGAGAGGGGGAAAAAAAGGTTAATTTGGCACAGCAGGAAAAAGAGAAGAAGAGAGAGAAATAAAACCAGCGAAAAGAGAAGGAGAAAGGGGGTGAGAGGGAAGAAAAAAAAGGAAAGAAGAGGATGTGAAGGAAGGGGCAATCTAAAAAAAAAAGATTATTATTCAATTAAGGAGGAGCAGGAGACCAAGGATTTAGCAATGCATAGACAAAACCAAGATTAATTATAATATAATATAAATTTAAAATTCAAAGGTTGAAGTTATAAGAAGGAAAATGCAGAAAAACAATTATTAATATTCCAGTTATAATAGGATGATTTGTTGATTGAAGATCTGGTTTGTTTTCAGAAACATTTTAATAAGTGCTACAAGGATGTTCCGTTGATTAAAAAAGAGTAAGAATAATAGAGTATAGTCTTTTAAAAATTTATAGAGTTTGTAAAAGCTTAGTTTTCCAAACAAGTGCAGTTTAATTTCACAAAATTAAGATGAAGTCGATCCGTCTCTCGCAGCTTAAGAAAAATGTCAAGCCTCTCCGCTGCAAATCCGACAAAACCGCTGTTAATCCAAAACCGCTGTTAATCCAAACGAAATGATCCAATGAAGTAATCCAAATAGAGTCAATCAAATAATCCAAATATTGAAAATCCCGAGTAGAGGAAAAGAATTTTTTCTTTATATATATTTATTCAAATTTTGTAAATAGATAGTGAGCAGTCTTGGTCCTTCCGCTAGAAAAATCCCAGCCCGGACTTCATTTTCTGATGTTTCGTAACCAGTTACTTCAAAAGGGGAAAAAAAAATTTCAACCAGATAATATCATTTTGTATATGATAAATCTTTTAGTGTCTCATTTTTTAAAATCCTCTAAATTCCCCTTGTTTGCAAAAATTTGACAATTCCGATCGGAGTTCAAAATACTGAGTGAAAGTAGTGAAAGTAAGTTCCGGCTGTTAATTTGCGCCTGGATACAATGTTTTTTTAACAACTTTCTCTTTCGCCTTCGTTTAAACTTTCAATTCTCCACTTTCTTATACTTCAATCTTCTTACTCAACATGGAACATAAAAACTTTTTACCTTGATTGTAGCTTCTTTGGGATATTCCTTTTTCGATTAGAGTTGCTTGATTCTCTGCTTTTTACTTTCTGCTGTTTCTTGCTTCCCGCTGGTTTGGTGGGATCGCAATGGCCGTGTCCTCTTGAAGGAGGACCGGTGCTCCCTGCTCCAGAGCTGCAGGACAGACCCCCTGTCCCCGGAGCCTCGGCAATGGCTCCCCGGACAGAGGGGAATCCCCTGTTCTAGGATCGAGCCATCCGGACTCGATCCGATCGCGTTGGAGCGACCTCTGGGAGGGTAGAAGGGGTCTCAAGGCAGAGCCCTGCCAAGAGACTCCGCTGCGGTCCGGAAGTCTAGCATATGTACTTCTAATGTATCTTGTAGCGCCTTATATAATTCAGATGGAATTCCATCTGGTCCCGGAGATTTATTGTTTTTCTGCCTGCCCAAAATTAGTCTTAGTTCAGTTATTGTAATATTTGCGTTTAATTTTTTTTTCTTCCTCCGTAATTTTTGGTAAATCTATTTGTTCTAAATAATCAATAATTTTGCTATCCTCCACCTCTTCCTGATCATATAAACTAGAATAAAATTGTTCTGCTATTACTTTTTTTTGTTTTTCACCTGTTTGCCTTTCTCCTGATGCATCAATTTGCTGCCTCTTTGCAGCAAATCTTATTGTAGTTTTACGGCTATTCATATCAGCGAAATAATATACATAAATATTTATAAATTGTACAAATATACACATCTATTCTTATATCGAAATAACAATAATATTTCCATTGAAAGGAATTGTCAACAAATAAATAAAGTGATGTTTGTCTATGTTTGGATTGTTATTGTGTTTTCATTCCGTACCTCTATTATGGGTTCCCCCCCCGATCATTGACCCAATTATAAAAGTTTTTCCATGTGTCTCAATCTTGTGATTTTTTATCGTTTATCGTTTTATCGTTTTTCAATTTCTGTGTTAATGTATCATATTCAGCACAGTCAAGCATTTTTTTGATCAAATCTCTCTCTGTTGGTGGATCTTCTTTCTTCCAATTTTGTGCTATAGTGATTCTGCTTGCCGTAATTATGTGTTGTATTAGATGGTATTCTTCTTTCTTAACTTTTAAATCTATTATACCTAGTAAAAAATCTCTGGTTTAAATTGTAGTTTAATTTTAGTAATTTCATATAACCAATTTCTAATTTTAATCCATATTGTTCTAATTTTTGGACAAGTCCACCACATGTGTAAGAATGTTCCATTTGTGTTTGTACATCTCCAACAGTTTGGTTTTAATTTGGGATAAATTTGGGCTAGTCTTGATGGTGATATATGCCACCTATAAAACATTTTTATAATATTTTCTTTGTATGCTGCTGATTTGGTTATTTTATAATTCTTTTTCCATATTGCCTCCCATTGGTCAATGTAGATGTTATATCCAATATTTCTTGCCCAGCTAGTCATAGATCCTTTCACTAATTCTGTTTCCATTTCATAGTGTATTAAATAGTTGTATGTTTTTGTTATGAAGTTTTCCCCCCCTCCTAATATCAATTTGTCAAAATCTGTATCTTTTTCCCGTATCCCTTCTTTTTTTAAGTCAGTTTGCCATTTTGAATATATTAACGTGTAGGGCCACCAATCCATTTTGATATTTGTTTTGCTAAAGCTTCTCTTGATTTGATATTACCTTCTGAGTTTAATATTTGGTTATAAGTTACCATTTTTTTTTAGTTCTGTTGTATTCAGATGTGTCAAGGCTTCCATGCTGGAATACCATCTGGGAATTCTTGTGTAATGTTCCTTTTTTATTTTTAGCCAAGTTGCTATTAGGGCATCTCTAATCATATGATTTTTAAAATATGTTGGGATTTTTTGGTTTTGATTCCGCAAGATATTATGCCAACCGGTTAGCATATCATGGCCTTCTAATGCTAATAGTCTTTGATGTTTAATTTCTATCCAGTCTTTAATCCAAAGAAGGGTGGCTGCATGATAATAGATTTTAAAAATCTGGTAAGCCCAGTCCTCCTTGTCTAGTTTTGTCCTGTAGCCATTTCAATCTTATTCTAGGCTTGTTCCATATAAATTTGGAGATATTTTTGTTTAATTTGGTGAAAAAATGATTATCTAGTTTTATCGATATCATTTGGAAGAGGTAAAGGAATTTTGGTAGAATAGTCTTTTTTAGCATCTTCCTAATAGAGAAATTTGGAGTTTATTCCAATCGATTAATTGCTTCTCTGTTGTTTTCAACAGTGCCTCATAATTGTTTTCTTTGATTGTACTACATTTTTTTGTCAATATAATACCTGGGTATTTAACCTTTTTCTGCTTTTCTGTGCCCCTTCCTCCTCCTTTTCTTTTTTGGGGACCTCCCTGTTCAGTAGTGAAAACACATCCACGTACTCTCCCTTCCAAATTCTCTCTTTAACCGTGGGGTGAAGATGAAACCCAAGCATCATGGGAGAGTAATTCCAAGACAAGGGTGATGTTCCTGCCTCCCCCCATGACTGGGTGTTTCTTTGTGCCCCGCTCTGGGCTGCCATGACCGGGGTTGGGGCCGGTGTACTGATGCCCTGGGTGCCCCCCAAGCTTACTTCCCCAGTAGGAATGCCCACAGGCTGTAACCCTGTGCCCTGGTTACTAGACCAAACCCTATTGCAAAGAGAGTCAGTGTTTGTGTTTGGTGTGGTACTGTTGTACTCCCCCATGGATTGTGCAGCTCTGCTTTGTTCCTCCTGCTGGTTCCCTGGGCGCCTGCCTGATGCCCTAGCAGGCTCAGAGGTCCTGCTGGCGCCCGCTGATGTCCCGGCTAAATTCTGGGATGCTGGCCCAGCACCTCCTCCCGATGTTTGGTTGCCCCCGGCTCTCATCCAATTTTCCATCACCTCCATGCGGTCTAGTAACTTGGAAAGTAAATTATTAGTGAGACCGTCTCCCCTATTCCTCCCAATATTATTACCCGGAGCCTTTCTGGCTTCATTGGCTTCCTTAGCTTTTTGCGTTGGTATTGCTCTATGTTTGGGGCAGGATATGGCCTATGGCTCCACATTCTTTCTCTTATCCTTTGGTGGGGCCATAATTGCCAATGTTACCACATGCTCACTTAAATTGAAAATATATCTTATATAATTCAGTATAACCATGACTGTAAAACCAAAGGCTCTCAATAGATAAACAATCAAGTTAGCTTAAGTAACAATGCCTCAATACTAAAATGAAGAGAACCCTTGGCAAATAACTTCTTTTTTTTGGTATAATATAACCAGCAGGAAATTGCCCATTACACACACAAAACGATAAAGTCTAAGATAAGTGAAAAATTAAGACACGCAACACTAAAATGTAAGCAACAAACTGTTGATTTACTGGAAAATAACAAGGCCGGAAATAAAACCTAGTAATGTACCTTAAACTTGGTTAAAATTAACCCCACTGAGGTGACTATTGCCTTTAATCACGCAGGCAAAGTAATATTTGTTTTCATAGATTTGGGTTTCTTCCCGTGTAGGATTTGGAAATTTCTGGTGACGTTTCGATGAGGTCCCACTTGTCATCTTCAGGCTGGTGTTTCTGTCCTTGTCTAGGGCAAACACAGCGAGACCTGAGCTGCCTTCCTTCTATAAATACTGGTGGCTGGGTGTGGTTTGATGGCTCAGCAATTGTCTGCTGTGTAGAAACTTCCTGGTGAGTCAGTGGGGTAACACCTGGGGTCGTTGATGTAGCTGAGGTATGCTGATTAGTTAATGGTTGTGGATTAGGCGTGATATCCTGAGTAGTTGGAGCTTGCAGGCTACTTGATTGTTTTGCAATGTGTGTTCTGAGTCTGGTTTCAGTTTCTGTGGCTGGGATACGTTTGAGGGCTGGTTTCCAGATGTCTGGTTGGCGGGAGGTATCATCCTGCTTGTTCATATTTCGGGGATGTTTTTCTATCTCGATGGCTTCCATGATTATTCTTTTAGTACTGTCAAAATCAATTTCATGTCCTGTAGTTTTGAAGTGTTGGAAAAGGGAGGAGGTTTTTTCTTTTTTCCTTAATGCATTCTTATGTTCTGCAACACGTGCATTTACTCTCCTCTTAGTTTGTCCAATATATGTGGCTGGGCAGATTTTACACAGTATTTGATAAACTCCCTGGTTTTCTAGCTGGATATTGTCTTTCGGGTTTCTTAGGATGTTGGCTATTTTTTTATCTGTACCAAAGGCTGTCTTGATGTCGTGTTTGCGGAGAATTTTGCTGATTTTATCTGTGGTGCCTTTGATGTAAGGGAGGAGGGTGATGCCATTGTCCTGTTCCGTGTCTTGGTTCTTGGGGAGTGTCTCTTTTTGGATTAAGTTGTTGATTGCCTCTCTTTGGAATCCATTGGAAATTAATACATTTGTGAGACTGTGTAATTCAGGTTCCATATATATATATATATAAATTTTATTATTTTATATTCTATAAGACTAAGTAAACTCCACAGGCAACTTCAACTTGGCTTCTACAAACTCTTCCAGAAACTCAACCCAGTTAACTCTAAGCAGGCTAATCCTGTCAGTAATTAGACTTGCTGGGTCACAACCCAGGCACAGTAAAGATAAATTCCCCCCCACTGGCTCGCAAATTTCCCCCACAAAAAAACACTAGGCTATTCCAAATTAATTCACTGCAGCAACTCAGCGTGGGGCCAGAAGGCTCCACCAATAACCTCTAAGTTATATAGAAAATAACCAAGGGCCCAGCTACTTGCGACCACGTGCGATGAGGCTTCCACCGATGATCCGGTAATGGCTCTCCGGGCAATCCAGGCAATCCAGTGAACATTCGGGGAGGCGAGCAGGAAGCGAAGGGGTGAGGGTGAGGGGTGCAGGCCCTGAAATAGGCCTGCAAACTCCTCCCCTCGCTCCCGGCGGCCCTTGCGAGCTCGAGGGGAGCTCCCGTGCCTGGTGCCTTGCCAATCAGCTGGGAGGGAGCTGGGACATCGGGCCGGTGGCATTTTTCCCCCTGGCCTGACAAGAACAATTCACTGCAAAGCAGCGTGTGGGCGTGCCTGTGTCCTGCACAGGCATGCCCAGCTGGGAGGCGGTATTCTCGCCCCTCCCCGCCATCGCAACTATCAGCCCGGCGAAAATCGCCCGGCCTCTTAATTTTGTGAGAGTCTAGGGGAGTCTCTGGGTTGTAATTAGGGTTTAGTCTCCAATTCTGATCTTAACTTTCTCCCCATTACCAGTTCGGCAGGGGCGTCTATTGGTGGCAGCGCATAGTGTTATATGTTGGGCCAGGAGGAATGGATCAATCCATTCTTGCTAGTCTCCTGTCCCATTCATGTTAAAGTTTACTTTTTCAGTCTTATCATGTGTTCTGCTTAATCATGATTTTTCAGAGATCACTGCAAGTGGTTCCGCTATTACTTCTGCTAGTTCTTTCAGTATCCTGGGATGTAGTTCATCTGGGCCTGGAGATTTGAATTCATTTAAATTAGCTAAGAGTTCCCTCACCTTTTCTCTGTCTATTAAGTGGTTTGGTTCTTTTATTCCTTCTGTGCACTGAAATTTTATGAAAAAGTTCACACGAGATGTTTGGACAAAAAGAACAGAAATGTTAATTCTCTCTGGGTATACCAAAAACGGTTTGCAAAGCGGGTACTCTTCATAAGGGAAGAGACACTTGTACAGAAGCTAAAGAGCAGGTTATATAGGTTTTACAAATCACAAAGGTACATAGAATTCCTCAACTTATCATAGGGGTACACAGAATTCCTTGCCCAAATATGGTCCACATCCTGCCTCCCTCTCCCGGAGATGAATAGCACCTTATATGGTTTATTGGGTAAACAGCAAACATTTATCTTGTTAAACAGCAAACATTTATCTTGTTAATCAGCAAACATTTATCTTGTTAAAAACAGATCCCAAAATGACAGTCACAAGATAAGGAAAAACAGGAAATCCTAATCTTGTTAAAGACAGAAACTACAGACAGCAAATACTGATATTCTTAAAATAAAACTTAAATTATTTTATACACAATGGATTTTTCCTTCACTTCAATAGCAGAATGAAGGCCAGCTGTTGTTGTATGTCCTTTTTCAGAAAAAAAACAGATGCAAAATAAGTGTTCAGAAGTTCAGCTTTCTCAGTATTGTTTTTGATCAATTTATCATTTTCCCTCTGTAGAACTCCGATGGCATCTTTAGCTTGTCTTTTTGTTTTGATGAACCCCCAAACCTTTTATTATTGCTTTTTGCATTCCTCGCGAGACTCAGTTCATATTTACATTTAGCTTTTCTGACACTTGCCCCACAGTTGCTGCAGACTGACTTATATTCTTCCTTAGAAATGTCCCCCTTCTTCCATTTCATAGTGTGTTTTTTTTCCTTTTTGGAAAGTTATTAAGATTTGGATTCAACCACACTGGCCTCCTTAGATGCTTCCCATGTTTTCTTCTTTTGGGAATTGTTGAAGATTGTGCTTCTAGAATCTCATTTCACAAGATTTCCCAACCTTCTTGGACATTTCTGTCCTTTAAGACTTCCAACCATTGGATTCCTCCCACCCTCCTTCTGAGTCCATCAAAATCTGCTCTTCTGAAATCCAGTCTTGAGGTCTGAGTCCTCTCACGTCTTCCTCCCTTCTTTTTGGGCCTCTGCATCCCTTATGAGTTTCAGAGTGAACACTCTCTCCTTGAGACTTTGCCCATTTAATTCCAACAGTGACACAAATCTTGTATTTGTGGCAGGTGAAATTTTTCTTCTCTTCTGGCAGTACTGTAAACATATTACATTCACTGCAGAAGACCATGGAGTCGCTCTTCTCTTCCATAATGCTCTTGTCTTCCATGTTTGTCACTTTCTTTTTTTTAATAGTAAATTTTATTGATTTTTCTTAAAATAGACATACACACAGGCACACATTTAACATATAGTTGGGGTTGCAAATACCCCTCTTATCCTAGAAGTCAAATTTCCATACAGAAAAAAAGAATACACTATTAGTACCTTAAATCAACATGTTAATTTAAATGAAAAGAAGAAATTTTATTTAACTTTATATTAAAAAACCTTCATGTATAAACAAGAAAAAAACTCAAAATTTAAAACATAACAATACTTTTATAATTCTCACCTAATATTAACTTTTACTTCTTCTTCTTATCTATCCATATATACACTTTATTCCAAATTACATAGAATTCTGATTCTTCTTGGTTATTTAAATGTCATCCTATCCATTTCAGCGCAAACCCAATCTGGAATGGTTAAGAAATGATTTTTCTTGACATCTTCCAAACTTCCAATAAATACTTTCTTATTGTATGTCTTTTAAAGTATGTATGTATTTTATCTTTGTCGTACCATATAAAGGCATGCCAACCAAGCATTAAGTCATAACCTTCCAAAGTTAATGTTCTTTTATCATCTAACACTATCCAATCTTTAATCCATGTTAGAGCCGATGCCTGATAATATAACTTCCAATTTGGTAAAGCAAATCCTCCTCTCTCCTTGATATCCTCTAGGATATTTATTTTTATTCTTGCTTTTTTCCCTTGCCATAAAAACTTTCTAACTATTGTTGTTACATTTTTTTAAATCCCCCCCCTGGATTTATTGGTATAACCTGAAACAGAAATAATATCTTAGGTAAAATATTCATTTTAATTGTGGCAATTCTCCCCATAAAAGATATTTTTAAGTTGTTCCATATTTCTAAGTCTCTTTTAATTTCTTCAATTAATTTCATATAGTTATCATTTTTTAAAGATATAGTTTTGGATGTTATCCATATCCCCAGATACTTTACTTTCTTAACAATTTTCATACCTGTTATTTTTGCAAGTTTTCTTTCTTGAAATTCCATCATATTTTTAACTATAAATTGTGTTTTACTCTTATTTATTTTTAACCCTGCAACTTTGCCGTACTTTTCAATCGTCTGTATCAACATTGGAACTGCTGTGATGGGATCTTCCATAATGAAGGTTAAATCATCTGCACATGCTTGAACTTTATATATTTCTTTCCCAATGGTCAGACCCTTTATTTTTTGGTCAGCTCTTATTTTTATCAATAAAGCTTCCAATGATAAAATAAACAATAAGGGTGAAATCGGGCAACCTTGTCGTACTACTTTAAATATTTCAAATTTTTCTAATTGCTCATTATTTAATATAATTTTTGTTGTTTGTTTTGCATATATTGCATCAATCAAATTTACAAATTTTGTGCCAAATCTCATTTTACTTAATTGCATTTTTATCAAAGTCCAATTCACATTATCAAAGAAACATTAATGATACTGGCTTTCCAATATGTTGTTCATAATATTCTAATGTATTGATAATCGTTCTAAGATTATTTTTAATTTTCCTGGTAAAAACCCATTTTGGTCTTGATGTATTTTCCCATTTAAAATCTTTTTAAGTCTAGCTGCGTAAATAGAAGTAAATTTTTTATAATCTACATTTAATAATGATATGGTCTTATAATTTTTTATCTCTTCTTTATCGGTTCCTGTTTTATGAATTAGAGTTATTAAAGATTCTAACCAAAACTTAGGAATTTTGCCATTCATTCTACTTTCATTAAAAACTTCCAACATATTATTTGTTATTACATCACTATCCATTTTATACCATTCAGCCAGTATGGCGTCAGGCCCAGTTGCTTTGTTATTTTTTTGCTTTTTAATAGTTAGTTGTAATTCTTCAATTGTTATTGGACTATCCAGCCTTTCCTGCTGTTCTTCGGTTAATTGTGGTAATTTTAAGGAGTCTAAATAATTAAAAATCTCTTCTTCATTAGTATCCTCCTTTTTATATAATTCTTTATAAAAATCTTGTACTATTTTTGCTTTCTCATCTATATTATATTTTACTATTCCATTTTCATCTACTAGCTCTTTAATTATTTTTGATTGTCTATGTTTTCTTAATTCATATGTGAGCCATCTTCCTGGTTTATAGTAGTGTTGTTTAGCTCTTTTAATCTTTTCTGCTATTTGTCTTTGTTCTATAAGTTTAATTTTGTGCCTAACCAATTCTATCTTTCCCTTGATCTCCTTGTTTTTAACATTTTGTTGCGATGACACCTCTAGTTGTTTTAATTCTGTTGTTAATTGTTCATATTGTATCTTTTTTTCTTTGTTTACCTTCGCTGTAGAGGAAATAGTTAATCCTCTAATATACGCCTTTGCTGTGTCCCATAAATTTTGAGGAGAGGTTTCTGAATTATTATTTATTTCAAAAAAAATATTTAATTCTTTTTCTATCCATTCCTTATATTGTGAGGCTCTTATAATATTTCTATTCATCTGCCAATTTGGGTGTTTCTTATTACTTTTCAGATATATGGATTGTGGTCAGCCCATATATTTATGTCTATCTCAATCTCTTTTATTTGTTCTGAAGTTATTTTTGAGGCCCAAACCATATCTATTCTTGTCCATACTTTATGGGGGTTTGAATAAAATGTATATTGCCTAGTTTGTGGGTGTCTTTCCCTCCAAATATAATTTAACAATAGCTCAGATTTCATTTTTCGATGAAAAATGTTTTTCTTTTTCTTGTTTCTTTCCCCCCTGAATGATCTAATGATCTATTCGAAATTGCGTTAAAATCGCCTCTACCTGCACCCCATGCCCGTTACATGGGCCCATTCCAGAAACGAGCAAAACTTCTCAAACAATGAGCACGACACCGAACAACCCATCGGTAGGGCCCTGTCTATGAAAAAACCACCCTCGAACTGGAAACCAAAGAGGTCAAAATCATCTGGGCAAACTGGCAGGAGGCAGAACGCTGACTTGATATTGCACTTTCCCATCAGCGCCCCTACTCCACAGTCCCGAACCATTGCTACCGCAGCATCAAAAGACGTGTATCACACTGAGCACAATTCCTACGGGATGTGGTCATTGACTGAATCCCCCGAGGGGAAGGACAGATGATGTATGAGCCTAAACTCCACGGCTGTTCTCTTGGGCACCACCCCCAAGGGGGACACCTGCAAGAAGGCCAGCAGGGGCTCAGGAAAGGGGCCCACCACCTGGCCTTCCCGCACTTCCTTCATAATTTTCTCATGTACCACAGGCCGCCCCATGCCTGACACTGACTTCAAATTGTCCGCCAAGCTGGCTCTCCTAGGCCCCACATATGGAATCCTAAAGCCCTCAAAGAAACCTTTAAACAAAAACTCTGCGCCTTTCCTGGGTCGATAACCGGTAAGTCTATCCCGTAGTCTGTCCAGCCTAACGGGCGTTGGGCCCCTTACCCCGAGCTCCGTCCTGCTGGGGCTTGGGGAGGCTGCTATCATCCTTGGGGGCACCGCCCCCCCTGGCCCTGTAACAAGACATGGTGGGGTGCTTTCCACTGCACAATGCACAGGTGTGATGAAATCTACACAGTGCCCGTGTGCAGGCCCCCCTTGCCCCATACTTGTAACAGTACGCTGGGTTCCGAAATGCCAGACCCACCCCGCTGCGCTGGCCCTGACCCTGGGTCCCTGAACCCACAACTGGGTGAGGGAGGGTAGCCTCCTTTGCCTGAGTAAGCAGTAGGTGTCCGGTGGGTGTCCGCCCGCCTGCCAGGGTCGCCGCTTGCTGTGTGGCCTGAAGCCATATGTCGGTGTGTTTCATATCCCAAGGCCATGCTCTGTTATGTGCCATGAATCTACGGAATGTCTCATCATACAGCTTCCATGCTTCTCCCCCAAACTCATGATATGCCCGCAGAATCATGTTCATGTAAAGGATGAGCTCATGTACATCGTTCTCCACCACTACCGAATGATATGCTAAAAAAGCATATGCCCATGCCAATATACCCTTGTCCATCTTGGTGTCCTTTGAGTCCCCAGACCCCTTTTGTCATCCTTCTCCTTCTCCTTTTTGGACTTCTCTGGTAACAATATATTGAAAATGTCCACATGTGCCCCCTGCCAAATCTTCCTCTTGAGAGCCAGCGACATGTGCATACTCAAAGGAGTGTTCGGGAGACCAGGCGGTAAGGGATTATCACTATCACCCTCGTACGGGTCAGAGGACTCTGTCACAGATGCCTCATAGCTGTCCCAAGACATGTCCCTTCTTCTGCTGCCCCGCTTTGCTAGCACCCGGCTGCGCCCTCTCCGCCACACCTGTGATGCTGTGCGTGTGCGAATGGCCCTGTGAACCCTGCGTGTTCTAATTTTACTGGCCCGTTACCTGCTGCGAGGTCCCCTTGGATGGGACCAACGGTGTCTAGGCACCAGGCACTCACCCCAATGAGATGAGTCATTGTCCGCATTCTCCGAGCACGAGACTGGCTGGCTCTCGCGCTGTCTCTTGCGCCTCCGCTTAGCCCGTCGCTCCAGGCGCTCCCTCTGCAACCAGTCCACCGATCCCGATGAACTCCTCACATCTTCTCCACTCCTGGTGCTCGTGGCTCCATCAGATGGGGCCCCACTCCTTTTCCCATGCCTCTTATCTAGGTTCTCCAAGAGAGCAGACAACAATCAGTTAGATTTATGGTTGAGCTCCATGTTCTGTTTACCAGATAAGTAGCTGTATTAACAGCCTCTGCCCAATAATAAAAGGGTAACTCTGTATCTGTTAACAATACATCTCTTATAGTTTTTAAAATTCCAATTTTTTCTTTCTGCCACCCCATTCTCCGAAAGTGACTAGGGTTAGTCATTCTGTGCCCAATTCCTTTGCACTTAAGCCAATGTTTAAAAGTATAATTATTAAATTATCCACCCTGTCAGTTTGTATTTGTCCAACTCTGCATGCAAACTGCAGCCAATTTGGACCTTGTAGGGTAGTTGGCTACAGAGAAGTTCCTCCCCCATGGGCCCACCAGCTGACACTGCTGAGTCGACGAGACCCGTTATTATCAATTATGAGTGTAAAAAGTATTTTGATGTTCTTCCTTAGACATTTTGTTAACTGGTTCTTTAAGCTACTTGAAAGAGATTGTTCATGCTGTATGTCCACTCAATTGACCAGCTGTCCCAACTGTTGAGCTAACACCATATGGTTACTTACCTGAATGAAAATTTCTCCAGAAAAAAATCCATGGGTTCAAAATTAAATGCCTGACTCATGAAAGCTGGCCAAACATATTTTCATTTGCTGTCTCCCATCCTTCATCCTTTAATCAAACTTGGCTTTTTTTTCCTAGCAATTTTGTCACTCATACCACTTCTCACGGCCACCTGGGTCTCCAAAAACCATGCCAATGAACAGGAAGATTGGAGGAAATGTTTTGAGGACCCTAACTATGAGGAGTTATTAAATATTGCCAGGAATGGGTTAGAAAAGACTTCCAAGCCAAAAACAATTGTGATTGTTGGGGCAGGAATAAGTGGACTCACTGCTGCCAAATTAATGAAAGACGCTGGACATCAGGTAATGGTGTTGATGGGAAAAGACCAGTCTTCAATCTCAACCCTCAACAATATGGAGAGGTACCTGTGGTGACTGGTGGGAGAGATATTTAAAAATGTTGTGTTCCAGTGTAATATCTCAACATGACCTCCAAGAGTAGAAGATAGGTCGTATAATTCAAACTTTACACCAGTGGTTTTTAAGCTGTTTGGCCCAATTATCCCTTTCCCCAACCTCCACTAAAACCATTATCCCCACAAAAATAAAACAGAACAACAAAACTAAACAAAACCAGACTGTGTTATTTTATAACAAGTAGTTTGCAATGGTGGTCCCAAATTGGATTTTCAACTCACAAGGAAGGAATCACAAACGCCTCCATTACCCTCCTGGGTGTTGTGGGGAGTGTTAGTTTTGAATGACTTTAGGAGGCAGTGCTCGCCTCTATTTCTTAAACCAAAGAGCCACTGCTGTTCGGTGGTGGCTGCAGGAGATGCCCGGATGTCATCACAAATGATCTGCGCATGTGCAGAAGGTCCTGTGCATGTACAGAAGTGCTGCGCGAGGGCATTCACAGTAGTGAAGGTGATTGAAACTCACTACTGATGATATCACACCACAGCAGAGAGCATATGTCGAAATACACTGTTACAATACACTGTTATTTTCCCACATGCACATTTTTTATTTATTTATTTTATTTTATTTTATTTTTTTATTTTTTTATGATTTTTTAATGATTTTTTAATGATTTTTTGATGTTTTGATGTTTTGATGTTTTGATGATTTGATTTGTTTTGATTTGTTTTGTTTTGATTTGATTTGATTTGATTTGATTTGATTTGATTTGATAGCTGTCCAACTCCTTCCGGACTCTGCATAAGGTACCTATGTGATACCTATCCATCTACTTGCTTTTACATGCTTTCAAACTGCTAAGTTGGCAGGAGCTGATGCAAGTGATAGGAGCTAGCTTTGCTTCGCTTGAGCTTGAACTGCTAAGCTATAGACCTTTAATGGTATGAAACTTAGCATGTTATTTATTTATTTATTTATTTATTTATTTATTTATTACTTAGATTTGTATGCCGCCCCTCTCCGAAGACTCGGGGCGGCTCACAACACGTGGAAACAAATCATAAATAATTTGACAAATTTAAAATATTTAAAGATTTAAAACAGACCCCATATACTAACAGACATACACACAAGCATACCATATATAAATTAAACATGCCCAGGGGGAGATGTTTCAGTTCCCCCATGCCTGATGGCAAAGGTGGGTTTTAAGGAGTTTACGGAAGGCAGGAAGAGTAGGGGCAGCTCTAATCTCCGGGGGGAGTTGGTTCCAGAGGGCCGGTGCCGCCACAGAGAAGGCTCTTCCCCTGGGGCCCGCCAACCGACATTGTTTAGTTGACGGGACCCGGAGAAGGCCCACTCTGTGGGACCTAATCGGTCGCTGGGATTCGTGCGGCAGGAGGCAGTCTCGGAGATATTCTGGTCCAGTGCCATGAAGGGCTTTAAAGGTCATAACCAACACTTTGAATTGTGACCGGAAACTGATCGGCAGCCAATGCAGACTGCGGAGTGATGGTGAAACATGGGCATACCTAGGTAAGCCCATGACTGCTCTCGCAGCTGCATTCTGCACGATCTGAAGTTTCCGAACACTTTTCAAAGGTAGCCCCATGTAGAGAGCATTACAGTAGTCGAACCTCGAGGTGATGAGGGCATAAGTGACTGTGAGCAATGAGTCCCGGTCCAGATAGGGCCGCAACTGGTGCACCAGGCGAACCTGGGCAAACGCCCCCCTCGCCACAGCTGAGAGATGTTTTTCTAATGTCAGCTGTGGATCGAGGAGGATGCCCAAGTTGCGGACCCTCTCTGAGGGAGTCAATAATTCCCCCCCCAGGGTAATGGACTGACAGATGGGATTGTTCTTGGGAGGCAAAACCCACAGCCACTCCGTCTTATCCGGGTTGAGCTTGAGTCTGTTGACACCCATCCAGGCCCCAACAGCCTCCAGGCACCGGCACATCACTTCCACCGCTTCGTTGACTGGGCATGGGGTGGAGATGTAAAGCTGGGTATCATCTGCATATTGATGATACCTCACCCCATGTCCTTGGATGATCTCGCCCAGTGGTTTCATCTAGATGTTGAATAGCAGGGGGGAGAGGACCGACCCCTGAGGCACCCCACAAGGGAGAAACCTAGGAGTCGACCTCTGACCCCCCACTAACACCGACTGCGACCGGCCAGAGAGGTAGGAGGAGAACCACTGAAGAACAGTGCCTCCCACCCCCAACCCCTCCAGCCGGTGCAAAAGGATACCATGGTCGATGGTATCAAAAGCCGCTGAGAGGTCAAGGAGCACCAGGAAAGAGGATAAACCCCTGTCCCGGGCCCGCCAGAGATCATCCATCAACGTGACCAAAGCGGTTTCCGTGCTGTAACCGGGCCTGAAACCCGACTGCTGGGGACCTAGATAATCGGCTTCTTCCAAGGACCGCTGGAGCTGGAGTGCCACCACCTTCTCGACAACCTTCCCCAAAAAGGGAAGGTTGGAGACTGGACGATAGTTGTTAAGGACAGCTGGGTCCAGGGAGGGCTTCTTGAGGAGGGGGCGCACGAGCGCTTCTTTATAGAGTGATGGAAAAACTCCCCTCCCCAAGGAAGCGTTGGTAATCTCCTGGGTCCAGCTCCGTGTCACCTCCCTGCTGGCCGAAACCAACCAGGAGGGACACGGATCCAGTAGACAGGTGGCGGAACTCACAGCTCCAATGGCCTTGTCCACTTCATCAGGTGTCACCAGATCAAACTCTTCCCAGACAGGTGGACAAGTACGTGCCCCAGTCACCTCGACTGACTCATTGTCAGTCGAATCTGTTTTACAATTGGAGTCGAGGTCGGCCCGGATCTGAGTGACTTTATCAGCGAAAAACATGTTAAACTCCTCAGCACTACTCTGCAAGGGCTCCTCAACTCCCCCCTGGTTAAGAAGGGAGCGGGTCACCCTAAACAGAGCGGACGGGCGGGATTCCACTGATGCAATCAAGGCGGCATGGTACGCGCATCTTGCCGCCTTGAGCGCCACTTTGTAAGTCTTAATAAAAGCTCTTACGAGTGTTCGATCAGATTCAGACCTACTCTTCCTCCATCGCTTCTCTAGACGTCTCTTTTGGTGTTTCAACTCCCGGAGCTCCTCGTTGAACCATGGGGCTCTACGGGGTCTAGTGCCACGGAGAGGTCGCAAAGGCGCAATCCGGTCGAGAGCCTCCGCAGCAGCCGTATTCCAGGCCTCCGCCGAACTGTGGATGAGTGCCTCTGGAATAACCCCAAGCGCTGTCTGAAAGCCCTCTGGGTCCATCAGGCGTCTGGGGCGGAACATCTTCATTGGTTCCGCCTCCCTGCGGGGAAGGATTGGAGCCAGGAAGTCAAGCCGTAGTAGAAAATGGTCTGACCATGACAAAGGCAATGCTTCTAAGCCCCTTAGTCTCAGACCATTTCTCAATTGCTCAGAAAGGAATACCATATCAGGTGCGTGCCCTCCCTCGTGAGTCGGACCCTGTACTACTTGAGTCAGGTCCATGGCTGTCATGGTGGCCATGAACTCCTGTGCCAACCCAGAGGTTTCACCGAGCGATGGCAGATTGAAGTCCCCCAGGACAATGAGTCCGGGGAACTCCACCGCCAACCCGGCTACCTCCTCGAGTAGCACAGGCAGGGCTTTTGACAGGTAGCTGGGAGGCAGGTACGTGAGAAATAAGCCCACCTGGACCCCTAAGTCCAACTTCAACAAGAGAGACTCGCAACCCGCAATTTCTGGAGCAATGAGTCTACGCAGGCAAAGGCTCTCCCTGGTTATAATAGCCACTCCTCCCCCCCTTCCCTGGGGTCGAGGTTGATGCCATATCTGAAACCCGGCTGGGCAAATTTCAGAGAGAGGAACACCTCCCTCCGGGCCCAGCCAGGTTTCAGTAATACACGCCAAGTCAGCCTCCTCATCCAGGATCAGATCCCGGATGAGGAGAGCTTTATTTACCACCGACCTGACGTTAAGCAGCAGCAACCTGAGCCCAGGGCCAGAGTTACACTCATCACAAGTACCCAAGATTGGGCTCACGGAGCCAGAACAAGGGACCGTTATTAAGCAACGGTCCCTCGTTCCCCTGGAATGGCTAGCTCTGTGGCCCCCGCCATATCTGCCTCTTCCCAGCAACACAGGAATATTCCGACCCTCTGCCACCCCAGAGATCGGTGCCCCTCCCTCTCCTGTCTCCCGAGCATCAGGTGGGCCAAATCTATCATTCACACTACTATCAATCAACTCATCCATACCATAACCCCACCCACCCCCACCACCCCAATCATACCAATCATTCCATTCATACCCACACGTATATGTACCCCAGTCACTCATTATAAAGAACCCCAATTATGTTAAAAAGTAATTAAATTAGTAGAGTATAAAAAATAGCAATTAATAACAATATTAATATTAAAAACACTATTAAAACTGAATAAAAATAACAATAAAATACAGAAAATACAAACATAGGCAATAATGAATAATTCAATTCATTTAGGAAATCCGGTCAGCAGCAATTAACAAAAGTGCTAAAGTTCTCAAAGTGCCAAGTTTCCCAAAGTGCCAAGTTTTTCAAAGTGCCAGGTTTTTCAAAGTGCCAAGTTTCTCAAAAGTGCCAATTTTCTCAAAGTGCCAAGTTCTCAGGGGCAGAGGTTATTCAAAAGTCAAGGATCATTCAGCACCTCTCTCTCTCCCCCCCCCAGACTAGGGAGGGGGGCGTCCATGTCTGTAAAAACTCTCCCACCACCAGACCTTGATCTACCAGTCCTCCTCCTTTGGTCTCCTTTCAGTCTCTTCTCTCCTATCGCAATGGTCGGTCCTCCGAGCGCACCCAGCGCACAGCTGCTCGGCATCTCGGTCTGCCTGGCTGTCAAGTTCGCTCGCTCCACAGCGGCCGCCATCTTCCGAGCCCCAGCTGATCGGGGCTCCCAGCTCTCAACTCTCCCATGTCAAAACCAAGGAGAGGACGCTAAACAGGAACCGGACACCGAGACAAGGAACTTTCGGCTCACTGAACATGCACACTGGCGTTCAAACTAATTCAAAATTACCTATATTGTTGTTGTTATCACCGTAGTCCAGCGGAGCAGCGGCATCCCTCCTTCTTTCCCGCTGCTCCGCCGGAACCGGAAAAAACCATTGAGCTACCATGTTGTTTATTATCTTCCAGGTTATGTGTTAATTACATCCAGTTTAGAAACCACTGCTTTATATAGAAGGAGATGGCTAAGCAATGAACTAAATCCACACTGCCAATGTCTCACACACTTTGACAAATACATGGCTTGAGTATATGATACTGACCCTTCCTAATGCATGCTTCTTATTAAAAAAAAACAAATTTTTTTATAACTAGTATCAAATTTTGCATTCGCGGTATTTGAAAACTTATAGATAACAGTGTTCTGTGTCTCAATAAATATTTAATAAACTACATTCAATGTTATTTGGTATTTGATAAGATTCAAAATCTCGACAAATTAAGAGATTTACTTGTGGATGGCATGTCTCCATATTTCTTAGTCAATTGGAAATACAGTAATCCCTCATTTTTCGCGGGGGATGCGTTCCAAGACCACCTGTGAAAAACGAATTTCCGTGAAGTAGAGGAAATATATTTTTTAATGTATTTAACGAGTGTTTGGACTTTTAAAACCCACCCTTTGCATTAAACAGTCATTCTATAATGTTTCTCAGCTGGAACTACATGTGATATCCTACCAGTTTCTTGTACAGTAGTACTATAGAAACATTTTATGAATTTTTAATGGATTTAAAATTTCCAATGGATTTAATGGATTTAAGTCCCCTTTGAAAACCCGTGAAGTAGCGAATCCGCAAAAGATGAACCGTGAAGTAGCGAGGGATTACTGTATTCTAATAGATTAAACTAACTGTTAAAAGTGCTGCTTGTATGCTTCCCACATACATTTGAATATGAATTCTTTTATCAATTAAAACATTGCTTGTCCAGAAAAATCTGGAGTTTGTTACTTTTGGGGAATAGCAATTGGTCAAAGAGGAAGAGGCAGGTGGAGGCAAGAAAAGCTGTTGTAATATATTTGTTCCTAGGTTCATGTCTTAGAAGCTAGTGACCGTGTTGGTGGGAGGATAAAGACTCATCGCGAAAAAGATTGGTATGTGGAATTGGGAGCGATGCGCATACCTAAGGCCCACAGGTAATAAAGAGGCTATAAAACCAATAACACACACACACACACACACACACACACACACACACACACCCTTCTAGTATTCTGGCTTCAGTAATGGCTTTCAGGGTTTCTCTCATCACTTGTTCCTCTCTTCCTAAAACTCTCTTCCATTTTTCCCTGTCTTTTTGGATCTTTTCAACAATTTTATCCAGATCCTCTTCTCATGCTTGTTGATATTCAATTGCCCAACTTGCCCAATTAGCTTTCTGGCTCTTCCTGGCCCAGCTCTTAGGGCTTTTAAACTCCCCAAAACAGTGACGGCAAACATTTTTTCTCTTGGGTGGCAGAAGAGCATTCTCCTTGGAGGGAGGAGTCGACAGTCAGGATGGGTTGTACTCACTCGTCAGAGGCGTGTCCAAGTCAGAGAAGTATAAAATTGCTGGAACCACCCACAGGCCCAGTTTTTTCTGACTCGCCTCTAACAGAGACACCTCGTGGCAGCACAATCTTTCCTTATTGCACATGTGTGAGTGCCCACACCCATAATTCAATGCCTGGGGAGGGTGAAAACAGCTTCCCCCACTCCCCGGAGACTCTATGGAGGATAGGAGTGGCCTGTTTCCCAACTGATGGGCCCAGTGGGTTCATGTTTTGCCCTCCCCAGCCTCCAAAGGCTTCCCTGGAGCCATGGGAGGGTAAAAATGCCCTCCCACTTCTCCCCCGGAGGCTCTCTGGAAGCCAAAAACTCCCTCCCAGAGCCTTTATGTGAGCCCAAAATCAGCTGGCTGGCACACACTTGCACGTTGGAGCTGAACTAGGGCAATGGCTCGTGTGCCAGCAGATATAGCTGCACATGCCACCTGTGGCACCCATGCCAAAGGTTCTCCATCACTGCCCTAAGATGTGCTCTCAGTTTTAGATTTTTTCCAATCTTCGCATTGTAGGGGCATCCACAAAAACATGGCATGTGACTACGTAATGGAAAGTCCATCTCTTTTAAAGTGCAGCATATGTGGGATGCAAGTAAAAAGGATGTTGGGCTTCGATCACAGGTATTTTTTCCACATTGTTGTAAACTAGCCAAAACTGTTAAGTTTTCAATCCCTGCACTCTGTACACAAGAATGAGGACAAAGCCTGACTCCTAGTGTTCTGTCCTCGTCACCATTCTTCTGTTTAGAAGTACTGTTAAGATTTCAGCTAAACATTGAATTGTGATCTCTAGTTAATTAACCTGAAGTGACTCTTTTTTTTTTTGCATTTTTTTTCCAACCAGAATTTGTCATGAATATATTAAGAAGTTCAGTCTGCCATTAAACCCCTTTGTTGTGTCGAATAAAAATGCCTGGTATTTGTTCAGAAATAGAAGAGAAAGTGTGGCAGCTGTGGATGAAAATCCAAATGTGTTTGGATATCCGATGCATCCCAGTGAGTTGGGAAAATCTGCTGAAGAGCTCTACAAGAGTGTATTGGATAGGGTAGGTATGACTTTATAGCAGGGATGGCAAACTCAAGGCCCTGCTTGCGAGGTGCTTAAATCTGGAAATCAGCCTGGAAATTTCATTCATTCATTCATTCATTCATTCATTCATTCATTCATTCATTCATTCATTCATTCATTGGATTTGTATGCCACCCCTCTCCGAGGACTCAGGGCGGCTCACAACATATCAAAACAATATACAATATATCAGGAAAGACCTAATGAACTCACCCTGTATAGTCTGGAGGGCAGAAGGGAAAAGGGGGACATGATCAAAACATTTAAATGTGTTAAAGGGTTAAATAAGGTTCAGGAGGGAAGTGTTTTTAACACTTAGGAAAGTGAACACAAGAACAAGGGGGCAGAATCTGAGGTTAGTTGGGGGAAAGATCAGAAGCAAAGTGAGAAAATATTATTTGATGCTTGGAACAAACTTCCAGTAGATGTGGTTGGTAAATCCTCAGACACTGAATTTAAACATGACTGGGATAAGCATATATCCACCCTAAGATAAAATACAGGAATTAAGGGCAGGCTAGATGGACCATGAGGTCTTTTTCTGCCGCCAATCTATGTTTCTATGTTTCTATATCTAAAAAATCCAATTAATGTAGCTAAAAATTTTAAAAAACTCTAATAACATTTAAAATCATTCCTATTCACACAGCAAGACATACTACACTTGTCGGCTAGGGGGTTAGGGACTAATAGCCCCAAGCCTGGCAGCAGAGATAGGTCTTTAAACTTCTATGGAAGGCAAGGAGGGTGGGGGCAGTACAAATCTCTGGGGGTAGCTGATTCCAGAGGGCTGGGCCCCCCACAGAAAAGGCTCTTCTCCTAGGTCCCGCCAAATTACATTGATGGGACCTGGAGAAGCCCGACTCTGTGGGACCTAACCGGTCACTGGGACTCATGCGGCAGAAGGTGGTCCCGGAGATAATCTGGTCCAGTGTCATGTAGCAGAAATAGCAAAGGGCCAGCCTGTGTTACCTCTGCTAGCAAAGAACATGGCCAATAAAGTGCTGTGGGAAATGTTCATCGCATCTCCCCTCCCTAGGCTGACCCATGGAGGAGATCTAGGAGTGGGCTGCTGGGGTTTGCAGGGGTTCAGGAGAACTTCTAGCTAAGATTCTGTGCAATTTGAAGAACCTCCAAATCCCACATGGCTCATTTAAGTGCAGGTAAGTGTAAGGCTCAGAGGCTCAGTGGAGGCAAGAAACTGGGCTATTGGAAGTTCAGGAAGGACACAAATGGGGCCGTTTCCAGCTTCCAGAGGGCCTCTGTTGCCTGGGGAGGTAGTTTTTGCCCTCCCGGAAGCTTGACAAAAGCATCTGGAGCCCAGGGAGGCCAAAAACATCCTCCCGTGCCATGGTGTAGGAGGCTGACTAGGCCACGCCCACCATGGCCATGCTCACTCAGCATGTGCAGAAGCCAAAAACCACTGAATATCGGTGAAATCTCACATGCGCCTGGGTCCTCGCACGAGATTTTGCTTCCTGTGCATGCGCAGAAGCCAAATTTCATGCAGGTGTGCACGTACATGCGTTAGGGATGCAGAGATGCATATGTATCTCCATTTTCCCTGCTGGGATGGCATATCAGACCGTCCATGCTGCAGCCCAGTACTGCCACTACTGTTGAGAACCATCTGTATTGTATGCCTGGAAACCATCTAGAATACAGCAGTACCTCTAGATACGAGTCTAATTCATTCCAGAACCGAGCTCGTATGTCGATCAACTCGGATCTCGAACGAATGCCTTTAGACTTTGTTTTTCCCCCGCCGAGATAACCAGAAGCAAGGATTCTTGCGCCACCTAGTGGAAGCTCGGCTCCTATCCCGAATTTGAGCTCGGGCGTCGAACAGAAATTTCACTCCTGTCGTGGCTCGTAACTTGGAATACCCACATGTGGAGCAGCTCGTATCTAGAGGTACTACTGTACTGAGAGTAGAGACCATATAAAGCCCAGCTTGGAGAATTTTACAGATTTCTTTGTTCTTCTCTACGTCCTTTGCCAGACAACAAAAAACTGCACGAGGCTGAAAATGAAATATGACTCGTATTCCACCAAGGTAAGAGAATTGCATTGCTAAGAGTGAATTTAAGAGCAACCTGGTTAAGAGTGCATGGCGGTAATCCAAATGAAGGAGGACTAAGGAACTACAAAAATATTAGGGTAGTGGGTTTATTGGGATAGGCTACATTAAGCAAATCTTCCAAGCTTTTCCTTCTTTTTTTTAAATAATATTTTTATTGGTTTTGCACATTTGTATATAACATAAAACAAACATAAAACAGTGCACAGTGCATGTGCCCATCACCTGACTGACAATACCCACCACCACCAATTAGGGGGTTTCAAATATTTTCTAGTTTATGTTCTTTTATTTCCTTAGCTCTAGTTTGCATTTGTTTACTATTCAAAGAGTGATTGGAGTTTATTTTTCGCATTTTCGTCACCAATCCTACTCAACATATAATCTTCCACCTTATTCCATCGTACCATCAGCTTCTCCAATTTGTTTTCATCAAAATTGTTTAATCTTATTCCCATGATTTCAAAATGAATGTGATCCACCATGTACCAGTACCAATTCTGTAATGTCCATTTTTTAGACTCTTTCCTTGGAACAAACTTCCAACAGACGTGGTTGGTAAATCCACAGTAACTGAATTTAAACATGCCTGGGATAAACATAGATCCATTGTAAGATAAAATACAGGAAATAGTATAAGGGCAGACTAGATGGACCATGAGGTCTTTTTCTGCCGTCAGTCTTATATGTTTCTATGTTTCCAACCCAGTACCACTACCGCTTGAGCGCTTTCCAGTGCTGCAGTTTTTATTTCGTTGAAGTCTCTTAATTCTCTTTGTTTAACTAATATCGCCATTTCTTTTGTAATTATCCACTTAATATTAAATAATAAATAATAATACCAAGCTTTTCCTTCCCATCCTCATTTCCCCCAGGGAGTCAGAGAATAGCCAGCCCAAGCCTCTTCCTAATATTTTATCCTTTCCCAGGGGTGAAAGTATGCTTCTGTACTGTTTGCTTTCGTAATGGCTTCTTAATGTTTTCATAGGCCCCTACATATATATATTCCCAGGGGTGGGCTGCTGCCCGGATGGGGGGATGCAATGGGGTAGCAAAAATGGAACCCCCAACCCAAAGCACCCAATTTTCAGTGACAGATATTGAAAGAAAATGCAGGGTATCCTGGATAAGCCATGCCCACGATGTGGTAGTAAAAAGTTTGGTAGCCCTTCACTGTGTATTCCCACAAAAAGGAAGTTTATTAATTTATTTATTTATTAGTTGGACTTATATGCCGCCCCTCTCCATGGACTCGGGGCGGCTCACAACATCTCAATAACAAAAATACAATATGTAAGCATTTCTAGGTCCAAGTAATAGAGATAAAATTATTGTTAAAAATTAAACTTTTAAAAATCAAGCATTAACGTACATACTACCACACCCAGCACATTCACTGGGCAAAGGTTGGGGTCTACTGACCCCAAGCCTGACGGCAAAGTGCATTTTCAGATGCAAGGGGGGGTGGGGGCAGTGCAAATCTCTGGGGGGACTTGATTCTAGAGGGCCCTCCACAGAGAAGGCTCTTTCCCTAGGAACCACCAAACAACATTGTCTAGTTGATGGGACCTAGAGAAGGCCAACTCTGTGGGACCTAACCGGATGCTGCGATTCGTGCGGCAGAAAGCAGTCCTGTAGATAATCTGGCCTGATGCCATGTAGGGCTTTATAGGTCATAACCAACACTTTGAATTGTGTCTGGAAACTAATCAGCAGCCAATGCAGTCTGCGGAGTGATGGTGAAATATGGGTATGCCTTGGGAGGCCCATAACCGGTCGCGTGACTGCATTTTGGATGATTTGAAGTTTCCGAACACTCTTCAAAGGTAGCCCCATGTAGAGAGTATTGCAGTAGTCAAACCTCGAGGTGATAAGGGCATGAGTGACCGTGAACAAAGACTCCCTGTCCAAATAAGGTCAAAACTGGTGCACCAGGCGAACTTGGGCAAACGGCCCCTTCATCACAGCTGAAAGATGGTGTTCTAAAGTCAGCTATGGATCGATGAGGACACCCAAGTTGCGGACATTATCTGAGGGAGTCAGTAATTCGCCCCCCCCCCCCCCCCAGGGTAATGGACGGACAGATGGACATGTGCTTGGGAGGCAGTACCCACAGCCACTCCGTCTTATCTGAATTGAGCTTGAGCCTGTTGGCACCCATCCAGAACCTGACAGCCTCCAGACACCGGCACATCGCTTCCACTGCTTCACTGAGTGGACACGGGGTGGAAATGTACAGCTGAGTATCAGCAGCGTACTGACGGTAACTCACCCCGTGCCCTTGGATGATCTCACCCAGCAGTTTCATGTAGATATTAAGCAGCAGGGGGAAGTGGACCAACCCTGAGAAACCACACAAAGTCAGGTGCTTCCATAAAGGGAAGGTTGGAGACTGGGCAGTAGTTATTAAGTACGGCTCGGTCCAGGAAAGGCTTCTTGAGGAGGGGGCGCACAAGTGACTCCTTGTAGGGAGCAGGAGGGGGCGCACAAGTGACTCCTTGTAGGGAGCAGAGAAACATTGACAATCTCCTGGGCTCAGCTCCGTGTTTAACCAAGGTTAAAATGCCAAGGCCATAAATAAGAACTCACCCCTCCCCTCCACCAGGGAGTATCCTCTCTCCCCTAAAAGGGGGGGGGATAATGTTCCTAGAAATATTACAGGCAGTCCTATTCAGAAAAAGAAAGTTCACTCTTGCATTGATATTAAAAGTTGTCTGTCTGTCTGGTGTAGTCAATATATTTTCTGTTGGTATTTCCCGGGGCAAATGTCAATTTAGCTGAAGCAGCAAAAGTCTAGAATCCAAAAAGTCTCAAAAGAAAGGGTCATGTGCGCGCATGTCGGGGATGTGCAGCTGCAAGTGCATCCTGAAAATCCTTAGCAGAGCGGAGCACCTGACTGTTCCGGTGGCAGCCCATCACTGCTCACGTTCCTGCCCCTATTGCTCCCGGGTTAAACTCATCTGTGCATGTGTAGTAGGTTATTTTATATATATTTGGCTCCGGTGGACAGCTTTCAAGATGGAGGACCCGTTCAGGAGCATGTCCAGCTGGCCATCGCTGTTGGTTGGTGAATGGCAGGTGAGGGGTGGGGAATTCTCACTATCGGTTCTAGAGAACCAGTTCAAACCGGCAAGAACCCACCTCTGGATGACATCCTTAACTCCACTATCACCCCACAGCTCTGCCTGCTCTTCTACAAAATTAGATGTAGTTTAAAAAGGAGGTACAGTGGTACCTCTACCTAAGAACGCCTCTACTTAAGAACTTTTCTAGATAAGAACCGGGTGTTCAAGATTTTTTTGCCTCTTCTCAAGAACCATTTTCTACTTAAGAACCAGAACCCTGAAAAATTTTCCAGGAAATTTGAGAGCGGCACAAAGGCCCGGCCAGTTTCCTGCCATTCCTCCTGGATTACTCTCTTTGGTGCAGTGTATGGGAGGCAGCCTCACACTAGATGTATGTGAGGCTCATGCTCCTCCTCACCACCTCAGAGTCCCTCTTTTTTTTTTAAGCTTTAAAGTTTTGGATTTTTTGATTCACCTCACCTCATCTTCTTCAACTGGCCTCCTGCTCTTCTTCCTCCTCCTCCCACCCAAATTCCAAGCTTTTATTTCTATCCTAATGGGTTTGCACATGTAATTTGCTTTTACATTGATTCCTATGGGAAAAAATTTATTTATTTATTTATTTGCTGCCCCTCTCCGTAGACTCGGGTCGGCTCACAGCAATAATAAACAATATATAACAAATCTAATAATTTAAAAGAAACACTAAAAGCCCCATTATTAAAAGCAAACATACACACAAGCATACCATACATAAACTGTATAGGCTCGGGGGAGATGTTTTAATTCCCCCATGCCTGACGGCAAAGGTGGGTTTTAAGGAGTTTACGAATGGCGAGGAGGGTGGGGGCAGTTCTAATCTCTGGGGGGAGCTGGTTCCAGAGGGTCGGGGCCGCCACAGAGAAGGCTCTTTCCCTGGGTCCCGCCAAATGGCATTGTTTAGTTGACGGGACCTGGAGAAGGCCAACTCTTGGGACCTAACCGGTCGCTGGGATTCATGCGGCAGAAGGCGGTCCCGAAGATATTCTCGCCCGATGCCATGAAGGGCTTTATAGGTCATAACCAACACTTTGAAATGTGACTGGAAACTGATCGGCAACCAATGCAGACTGCGGAGTGTTGGTGTAACATGGGCATACCTAGGGAAGCCCATGATTGCTCTCGCAGCTGCATTCTGCACGATCTTAAGTTTCCAAACACTTTTCAAAGGTAGCCCCATGTAGAGAGCTTGCTTCTAAATTGCTTCTACTTACAAACTTTTCTACTTAAGAACCTGGTCACAAAAGGAATTAAGTTCTTAAGTAGAGGTACCACTGTATTCGTATCCTCCCCCCCCACACACTAATTCCAATTTTTCTTTAACAGGAATATTTAATTAAGGAAGGAAATCTGAGCAGTGGAGCAGTAGAGATGATTGGAGATTTTTTGAATGAAGACGCCGGATACTATCTATCATTCTTTTCTTCTGTCCTGGGTTACATAGCCTTTTCAGATGAGGATGGGTAGGAGGATTTTTGTGTTATCTTCGTTTGCTATGAAACAGTGTTCGCACACAGATAACTTATTGATCAGGTTACAAGCAAGACATTGCAATTTTGAAAGTACCGTATTTTAAGGAGTATAAGACACACTTTTTTCCTCCTTAAAAGAGGCTGAAAATTCATGTGTGTATTATACTCTGAATGCAGCTTTTTTTAAAAGCTTCCCCCCCCCCAGCCTTAGCTAAGTGCCAATAATATTCCCAGCTCTTATCTTGCAGGTTCTTTCATTGTTACTGTCTGCAAAGAATGTTTTCCAAGCCCAAAGTCTTTGCAGTTTTTTTCATTGCTTTAACTTGTTCCAAATAAGTTTCTTTCCAGCCCTAACAATGGTGCTAATGATGTTCCCAGCTTTTACTGGCTCGCAAGCTCTTTGATTGTTACTCTCTCCAAATAAGGTTTTTTTAAAGCCCTAACCAGGGGATAGAATAATATGCTGAAACTGACCATACTAAGGACCATAGTTCCCTCTAAGCTGAGCAGTGAGCAATCGCTCACTTAAAAATCATCATCAACTCAGAGTTTTCCAAACCTGCCCAGAAGCTGAGAGGGAAAGAGTGAGAGGGAAGGAGAGAGAAAGGAAGAGAGGAAGAGAGAGAAACAGATAGAAAAAAGAGAGGAAGGAAAAGAGAAAGAAAAAGAATGGGAGTAAGGAAGAAAGAAAGAAAATCAAAATCTAGTTTGAAACTAGCTCAACTATTTAAGTGGCATTTTGATATTGATAGAGTTGCCCTATTATGAGCTCACTGTTATAGACACACAGTACAGTATTTTATTTTGAAATCCTCTTAAGGCAAAACAGGGTGGGTTTTTTATTTGTTTGTTTGTTTGTTTGTTTGTTTGTTTATTTATTTATTATTTCTGTGCCGCCCAGTCCCGAAGGGACTGCCGCTCAGACACTATACTTTTCCGCCCACCCCCCAAAAAAATTAGAGGGAACACTGCTAAGGACGCTAGCCAGATGAATACCTGGTAAGCAGGTTCTTTTCTCAATTTTCCTACCCAAAAACTAAGGTGCATCTTATACTCTGAAAAATACGGTACATTGACAAACTTCAGAATGTCCAGAGCAGAGGAAGGCTCCTAGCAGTTTGGACCGCTTCTATAGAACCATTAGTAACTTGGTGGCCTGAGTGGCTGGAACTGGCAGCTATCCAGGCCTGCCATGTGCCCAGAGGGGCCGCCATCTTGGTTTTTGCTTCTGCACAACCAGCAGTAGCAGAATCCAGAATCCACCCCCGGTGTGGAGGAACAATTTTAATGATAAGTGGCTTGAAAGGAACCTTATGAGGAATGGCTGGGAGGTGTTTCACATGTTTGGCCTTGAGAAGAGAGATATGATGGTTTTCTTCAAATAGACTTACAATCCTGGGCCTTGAAAGGTTAGAACTACGGCGCCTTAAACATGATCTAAGTATTGCCCACAAGATCATATGTTGCAATGTCCTGCCTGTCAAAGACTACTTCAGCTTCAACCACAACAATACAAGAGCACACAACAGATTCAAGCTTAACATTAACCGCTCCAAACCTGACTGTAAAAAATATGACTTTAGTAATTGGGTTGTTGAAGCGTGGAACTCATTACTGGACCCTGTAGTATCATCCCCTAACCCCCAACATTTTACCCTTAGACTATCCACGATTGACCTCTCCAGATTCCTAAGAGGTCAGTAAGGGGCGTGCATAAGCGCACTAGAGTGTCTTCCATCCCTTGTCCTACAGTCTCTTCTATATCTCGTATTTCTTCTCTACTAAATCCTCTATAACCTTCATTGTGTATTATTGTGTATTGGACAAAATAAAGTAAAATAAATAAATAAATAAATAAAATATCTCAGCAGCTGTTAGGTAGACGATGGAACAGAATTGTTGAGAATTCCTTCAAGAATTAATGGCTTTCAGACAGCTTCCTAAATATAGGTAGTCCTCAAATTAGGAGCACAACTGAACCCAAAATTTCAATTGCTGAGCAAGGCAGTTGTTAAGTGAATTTGGCCCCATTTACTCCAGCTGAAGTTACGTTTGTAACGTAGTGTTTAAGTGAACCTGTCTTTCTCATTGACTTTGCTTGATTATTCTGATTATGCTTTCATTTCTTTCTTTCTTCCTATTCCTTCTACCTCAACTGCTTCAGTTTTGAGGAAATCACAGGTGGGTTTGACCAGCTGCCTAACCGCTTCTATCAGGAAATGTCCAAGATAATCCATTTAAACAGCAGAGTGGAGAAGATCGTTCGCTCCAGCAAGAAAGTGAAGGTGTTTTTCCATAAGGACGAGGTTGAAGATGACTCATCATTTCTCATTGCTGACTATGTCCTTGTCACAGCGACGGCAAAAACCACACGGCTCATCCAATTCCAGCCCCCTCTTTCCCATTTAAAGGCTCATGCTCTGCGCTCATTGCATTATACAAGTGCTACTAAAATTGCCTTAGCTTGCACAGACAAATTTTGGGAGAGGGAAGGAATCCGAGGTGGCAAATCCATCACTGATCTCCCAACACGGTTAGTCTACTATCCCAGTCATGACTTCCCTGGTGGACTTGGGGTGCTCCTGGTCTCTTACACCCTGCACGACGACGCTGATTTCTTTGCTCCTCTTAGTGACGAGGAATGTCTTGATGTAGTTATGGGTGATATTTCAAAAATCCACAACATCTCCAAGAATTATCTTGAAAGTGTGTGCAGCAGGCACGTGATTCACAAATGGGCCCTGGACAAGTTCTTCATGGGGGCCTTTGCTTTTCCTACCCCATACCAGTATAGCTTTTTTCTCAAGGCTCTGTTTCAGAATGAAGGTAGGGTGTACTTTGCAGGAGAACATACAACTTACCCTTTTGGTTGGATTGAGAGCGCAATGAAATCAGCTATAAGAGCAGCAAGTAGCATCCACCTCAGTGCTCGTAAATTTATATCCCAGGAGCTGAAGGGATCAGCCTGGTGATTCAGCTCCTCTTTCAGACAAAAGAGGGAAAAGTCCTACAAAGAGGGAGTGGGTCTTACAGGATTGGGTGGCATATAAGTTAAATAAATAAATTGCACTACTATTACTACTAGTTTTTTCTCATCATGCCTATCACCCATTTCCTCCCACTTATAGAAACATAGAAGACTGACGGCAGAAAAAGACCTCATGGTCCATCTAGTCTGCCCTTATACTATTTCCTGTATTTTATCTTACAATGGATATATGTTTATCCCAGGCATGTTTAACTTCAGTTACTGTGGATTTACCAACCACGTCTGCTGGAAGTTTGTTCCAAGGATCTACTACTCTTTCAGTGAAATAATATTTTCTCACGTTGCTTTTGATCTTTCCCCCAACTAACTTCAGGTTGTGTCCCCTTGTTCTTGTGTTCACTTTCCTATTAAAAACACTTCTCTCCTGAACCTTATTAACATATTTAAATGTTTCGATCATGTCCCCCCTTTTCCTTCTGTCCTCTAGACTATACAGATTGAGTTCATGAAGTCTTTCCTGATACGTTTTATGCTTAAGACCTTCCACCATTCTTGTAGCCCGTCTTTGGACCCGTTCAATTTTGTCAATATCTTTTTGTAGGTGAGGTCTCCAGAACTGAACCCAGTATTCCAAATGGGGTCTCACCAGCGCTCTATATAAGAAGATCACAATCTCCCTCTTCCTGCTTGTTGTACCTCTAGCTATGCAGCCAAGCATCCTACTTGCTTTTCCTACTGCCCGACTACACTGCTCACCCATTATGACTGTATGACTGTAACTTGTTGCTTGTATCCTTAAGATTTTTATTAATATTGATGGTTTCCTCCTTGCTTATTTGGCCCCTTTGACAATAATTAAGTCTTGTACTTCATGATTCTTGACAAATGTATATTTTGTTTTATGCACACTGAGAGCATATGCACCAAAGACAAATTCCTGGTGTGTCCAATCACTTGGCCAATAAAGAATTTTATTGCATTTTTTCTTTCCCCCTATAAATAAATAAATAACATTTACTTCATGCTTCTCGCTGTTGGGTAGTGATCTGTTTGTGATAATAGCTGATTCTTAAGAGATACAACAATAGATTTTTAAAGAGGAAAGAGAAGATTATTTCATGATCCTGATTGCTGGAATAATAATGCCGATAATTTATAGTATTACCAAACATGAATAAAAATAAACACTTACTTTAAAAACTTGTCATGTTTGCTTAATGCAGAATGAAGAATAGACTGTTGCAATAAAAAGTGCTAGATCTGTGATAAACTATACCATGGGATGAGCATCTGAACAACATGTGGCAATTTCCTTAGTGCCTTATTCCCAACCTATTTTAAGATATATGGATTTATATCTTAACTCCTATTTCAGGCTGCGGTATTCTGGGAATTGAAATCCACACATTTTAAAATGACTAAGATTGAAAAACTCTGCCCTATTCTAAGCTTGGATTAAATTTGCAACCTTATGGGCATGGATTATATCAAAGCCTTCGTTTATCTACTGAAATCATAGGTATATGGAGTCTTCCACTATGGCAGATTGTACTGGATATTCCATTCATTTTCGGAATATTTTGTAGAAAAACTACATTTTAGTAGTACATGCAATGGCCTCCTCCTGATTATTATTATTTGTTTGTTTGTTTGTTTATTTGTTTGTTTATTTGTTTACTTGTTTACTTGTTTACTTGTTTATTTGTTTATTTGTTTATTTGTTTATTTGTTTATTTGTTTATTTGTTTATTTGTTTATTTGTTTGTCATACAAATATAGTATTGTATTGCAGTATGTTTAACATAAGTATAAAGTAGAGATAGAAAAGATAATTATCACCAGAAACAAAGTAAAATTGGTGAAGACTAGTCAAAATATGGTACTTAAAAATGGACAACTTTGCACATATTCACCACCAATTTGGGAAAGATCAAAACCATGTACCCTGGGTCAGGGCTGCTCCCTGTTCAGTTCAGCTCTAAGAACCGTTAGCACAGCCAGTGGGAGGTTCCACCCACCCACTCGGGATGCTTCTGCACATGCCAAGAAGCATCACGTGCGCATGAACCGGTAATAAAGGGTTTTAGGTCCCACTAGTGCCATGGGGGTATTTTGATTTACTTATTTCTGTATATTTTTTTCCTTTGGCTCACATGATTTTTTAAACTTCAAAAATGCACCTTATTAGCCGCAGTTGTAAAATTAGAAGAGTGAATTCACCATGAGAATGCAAGTACATAACAGCAAACAAGTCTTTGGAGAGAAAGTTATGATTCTTCACTTACACATTCACATAATGCAAAAGCTGGAAGGGATCTTGGAGATCATGGAGTTTCTTGTTATGACCCCTGCCAGAACGCTGAACAATTCTGCCTTATCGTCCTAATTACATTATCTGAACACAGCTATCATATCTGCCCAGTCCCCTCTCTTCCAAGCTAAATATATCCATTGCTTATAATAGTTGCTTATAGATTTCTTCTGCTGAACATCTTTTATTTTATTTATTTGTTTTGTCAAGTTTGTTTGTTTATTTACTTACTTACTATTTGTTTGTTTGTTTGATTTGATTTGTATGCCGCCCCTCTCCGCAAACTCAGGGCGGCTCACAACAATAATAGATTAGAGTAGATTAGATTAGATTTATTGGATTTATATGTCGCCCCTCTCTGCAGACTTGAGGCAGCTCACAACAAATAACAATATACAATGTAACAAATCTAATATTAAAAGAAAGTATCTAAAAACCCACCATTTAAAAAAGCATACAACATAAGCATATCATACATAAACTCTGTAAGCCTGGGGGAGATATTGGTGGTATACAAAGATATAACAATGTTTATATACATGATACTAGTAAGAGAGAAACATTAGGACAGGGGACGGAAGGTACTATGGTGCACTAATGCACGACCCTTACTGACCTCTTAGGAATGGGGAGAGGAATCTTGGAGATCTTATGGGCATGCTCCATTTTATTGATATCCTTCCAAAAGTTCAGTGCTCAGAACAGGATGCAATAATCAACCGAAATAGACTAGAGAGTTCCACCCTATTGTATAGAGAGTATATAATGAAGTACCTGTTCTGACCCACTGAACCTGACATACAGTACGTAAGTAAAAAAAATAAATTGTTCCTGGCTGGAAGCAGACAATAAAGCACATTCAGTCCAAGCCTATGCGCTAAAGGTTCTTACTAATGACAAATGCAGACAAAGACAAGGCGCATGTCATCAAAGCCAATTACACTCATACATTCCAGCAAAAGGCTTGGCTTGGTTTGGTTCAGCAGAGAATATCAAAGTTATAGACGATCACAGAAGATTTGCTCTAGTTTCCCTGTGCGAATGTGAGAACTTAAATCTCATGCATGTCTTCAGCATGCCTCCAAGAAGAGACGAGATGCTCAAGGGTAGAATACTTACATCTTTGTTTAGTTGTGCAGAGTATGAAGTAAAGAGATTGATAAGACACTCCAAGTAGTACTTGGCTTATAAGGGCAATAGGTATCAGAATTGAAAGGGCAGGCGAAATTCTCACCAGGCCGACACAGATCATATTGCCCACAAGATCATATGCTGCAACGTCCTGTCTGTCGGCGACTACTTCAGCTTCAACCACAACAACACAAAAGCACACAACAGATTTAAACTTAATATTAACCGCTCCAAACTTGACTGTAAAAAATATGAATTCAATAACCGAGTTGTCGAAGCGTAGAACTCATTACAGGACTCCATAGTGTCATCCCCAAACCCCCAACACTTTACCCTTAGATTATCCACGGTTGACCTATCCAGATTCCTAAGAGGCCAGTAAGGGGCGAGTACAAGTACACTAGAGTGCCTTCCGTCCCCTGTCCTATTGCTCTCCTATATCTCCTATACCTTTCTTCTATTCCTATATCTCTTCTTCTATTCTTTCATTGATATTTTCTATTACTATATCTTCTTTTCTATTATTTCTTAGATATATTTTACTATGAGTATCTCCTCTATGACCTATGACCTCTATGATCATGTATTTTACTATGTGTGCATATACTGTATATATATATATATACACCCACTAAAACCCTCATTGTGTATTGGACAAAATAAATAAATTAATAAAATAAATAAACAGTGGCGGGGATGGGCAAAAACACCGCCTACCAGGTGGTCGCTCTCACACATCAGCACGAGAGCACCCATGAGCAGGGATTGGGCCGCAGGGGCTGCTGGGGGGAGCGGCTGTGGTTTGCAGGCCTATTTCAGGGCCTGCTCGTCACGTCTGCTCGCCTTCTCTGTTCGCCTCTTGATCGGACCTCCTCTTCTTTTGCCTGTGTCGCTGCTCGGGATCGCCTCGGAAGGAAACCAGGAAATCAAAGAACAATGTGGGACTCCTCGTCGTGGGATTTGCCGCCATGACCGCAAGTAGCAGGAGGGAGTTGGGGGCTTTTTAGCTGGATTGGGCCTTGGTGTAGCTATTGTGCCCTGTTGAAATTTATTGATCTGTCTGTCTGTCTGTCTGTCTGTCTGTCTGTCTGTCTGTCTGTCTGTCTGTCTGTCTATCTATCTATCTATCTATCTATCTATCTATCTATCTATCTATCTATCTATCTATTCCAATACACAATAAGGGTTTTAGTGGGTATATATCTATATACACATAGTAAAATACATGATGAAGGTTATAGAGGAGATACTCATAGTAAAATATATCTAAGAAATAATAGAAAAGAAGATATAGTAATAGAAAATATCAATGAAAGAATAGAAGAAGAGATATAGGAATAGAAGAAAGCTATAGGAGATACAGCAGAGCAATAGGACAGGGGACGGAAGGCACTCTAGTGCACTTGTACTCAGCCCTTACTGACCTCTTAGGAATCTGGATAGGTCAACCGTAGATAATCTAAGGGTAAAGTGTTGGGGGTTTGGGGATGACACTATGGAGTCCGGTAATGAGTTTCACACTTCGACAACTCGGTTACTGAAGTCATATTTTTTACAGTTAAGTTGGAGCAGTTAATATTTAGTTTAAATCTGTTGTGTGCTCTTGTGTTGTTGTGGTTGAAGCTGAAGTCGTTGCCGACAGGCAGGACGTTGCAGCATATGATCTTGTGGGCAATACTTACATCTTGTTTAAGGCGTCTTTGTTCTAAACTTTCTAGGCCCAGGATTGAAAGTCTAGTCTCATAGGGTATTCTATTTCGAGTGGAGGAGTGAAGGGCTCTTCTGGTGAAGTATCTTTGGACATTTTCAAGGGTGTTAATGTCTGAGATGCGATATGGGTTCCATATTTAGTTGGACTAACTGCTGATTCCTAGGATAATACATCTTCGGAGTCTTCGGAGAGGGGCGGCATACAAATCCAAATAATAAATAAATAAATAAATAAATAATTATACTTGGTTGATTTTGTTTAGAGCTGTGTCTACTCTTTAGTGTTTGATTTGTTGTGAGGTAATTTTTACTGTAATTTTGTGCCTGGCAGCAATCTAGCTCCAAGGGGAGCTAGATTGCTGCCACAATATTTAGCTGGAACAGCCTGCCTTTAGCATTAATTACAAGTGGTTATTTTGGAAGAGCTGAGTGTAAGACAAGCAGAGGCTGTCTTCTTTTAAATTATTGTTAAAGGGGAATTTTGTGTAGTCTTGGATTATTATTATTATTGTAATACCTGAATATTTTAAATTACCAGTCACCTTAATTTGTTGCTATTTCCATTTAAACACTTCGCACTTGTAAGCCAGTGACCCTAGGGCCAAGCCTTCCTGCCACGTTGCTAGCCTTAGTCACTTTTTATTATTTACTGGGTTTTTCTTCTTTCTTTTTTCTTTTTGCCTTTTTGTTTTGTTTTGTTTTTGCAGTTATATTGCAGAAAAAACAATTGCTGCCAACCTGCCTTCTATTGAGGACCTGTAGAGGGCAGTGAAAATATTTAAGGACCCCTTGCATCCTGGACATAAATTGTTTCAACTCCTACCCTTAAGATGTCCCTATAGAGCACTGAACATCAAGACAACTAGACACAAGAACAGTTTTTTCCCGAACGCCATCACTCGGCTAAACAAATAATTCCCTCAACACTGTCAAACTATTCACTAAGGCTGCATTACTATTACTACTAGTTTTTTCTCATCATTCCTTTTTTTTTTTGAAAATAATTTTTATTTACATATATATAACAAGACAGTAATGACAAACAGTACATTTACATAAAAAACAGGAAACAGAAAAAAACAAGCAAGAGGTATATTTTTTTCTCTTCTCCTATAGTAGAGACTGTTGACAGCATCCTCTCTTTTTTAAAAAAAAATTCTTGGTGATGTTAAGACGTTAAGACCAGCGATTTGAGTTGTATGTTGTTGTAGTTGGGTTTTTATGTTGTGAATTCTTATCAACTAAGGAAAACAATAACTATATTGACTTTTTTTAAAATAAGATTGTTGTTTAAATTGCTTCCTTATCACACAGCACTATAGAGGTGAGTTCTTTTATTTAACCAAATATAAAATTCTTCCCAAATTTGGTAGTATTTCGTTTTTTCTTTTCCTTTTAGCTCCATTGTTAATTTGTCTGCTTCAGCACAATCTAACATTTTTTTAATTAAATTCCGTTCATTTGGCATGTTTTCATTCTTCCAAAATTGTGCGATAGCTATTCTTGTTGAGGTTATTAAATGTTGTATTAGATAATAATATTTCTTGTTCGTCTGCTTTTCAATAATGCCAAACAAAAATATTTCAGGTTTCATTTCTAGTTCAATCTTGGTTATTTTTCTCATCATTCCTATCACCCATCTCCTTCCACTTATGACTGTATGACTGTAACGTGTTGCTTGTATCCTTAAGATTTATATTAATATTGATTGTTTCCTCATTGCTTATTTGTACCCTATGATAATCATTAAATGTTATACGTCATGATTCTTGACAAATGTATATATATATTTTATGTACACTGAGAGCAGATGCACCAAAGACAAATTCCTTGTGTGTCCAATCACACTTGGCCAATAAAGAATTCTATTCTAGTGGGGAAAATAGGGGTAAGCTTTTATTAGGTATGTTCACCACTTTAATTCCACATGTAAGATGGGATAAAATAATAACAGCAAGTACACCTTTACTTCTATTGGAGCCAATGCCTGGATTTCAAAAAGAAATTATGCTGTACCACTAATGTTCCACTATTATGTTGTACCTATCACCTCACTAATGCAAGTTGAATTTTCCAAAGGTTTTCTTCAAAGCTTCCAAGACATCTCGATTCCTCAGGCTGTATATGAAGGGGTTTGTCATGGCAGGCACAACAGTGAAGAACAGTGTACTAATCATGGCTTCCTGTGGTGAATAAGTGGATGCAGGTTTCATGTATGTTGCAAGAGACGTTATATAGAAGATCCCAACTACACACAAGTGGGACATGCAAGTTCCTAAGGCTTTGTGGCTCCTTTGAGAAGATTGCACCCTCACAACTTGGACGAGGATGGCAATGTAGGAAGCAAGGATAACTGAGATGGGGATAAGAAGTACCAGAAAATTTCCAGCATAAACTGTTCTTTCAAAATCAGAATTATCTGAGCAAGACAGCTGGATGAGAGCTGGATAATCACATGCATAATGGATAATCACATTGGACTTGCAGTAGGGAAGGGGCAGGACATAAAGAGAGCAAGTGAGAGCCTGGACAGTGGACCAAAACCAGGTAGCCACTGACATTATACAACAGACGCTTCTCCTCATGAGGATGGGATACCGCAAAGGTTTGCAGATGGCTGCAAACCTGTCATAAGACATGATTGCCAGGATGAGGCATTCTGCTCCTCCTAAAAGCAAAGTTATAGAAATCTGAACAATGCATCCATTGAGTGAAATGGTATAATTGTTGGTTATAAAACTGACCAATACTTGTGGAACGATGGAGAGAACTTGGCAGAGGTCCATGAAAGCCAATTGGCTAAGAAAGAAGTACATGGGAGTCTGCAGTCCAGAGTCTGTTTTAATCAGAAAAATAAGGAGGCTGTTTCCCATCAGAGCGATCAGAAACATGAAGAGAAGCCCCCAAAGGAACAGGGCGGGTGACCATTGATGCAGAAGACCAACCAGAAGAAATTCTCTCCATGAAGTTATGTTCTCCTCTCTCATTCCTCCTTCATTGCAAAACCTTTATCTAAAGAAACAAAAATAATTTGGGAGAACTCTGATTATTATTGATATTTCCCTCCCTCCCTCCGCAGTGGATAGACCATGGCTAAAATGATAATAATGGCATTGCAAAAGAATGTTTCCTTTGGACAATGTTTTGCTTTTCATCCAAGTTAGAACTGAAGAAGCTTCTTGGATGAGAAGTGTTTTTTTTTTCAAATAAAGAAAAGAAAGACCAGTTGTCTTTTGGAAAAAGCATCTTTAGAACAACCTGGGACAGATTTTCTGGATAGACATTTAAACTGAACAGTGGGGAAAGAGAATTAATTGATACAGAACATTTCTGTCCCCATCAATCTAAAATTAATAGGGTGATCAGTGCATGCAACATAAATGTGTATGCAACTAAGATTATCAACTCTGCTGTCAAGCAAAAACAAGCATTTTATATGAGTCCTATACCATGTGCACTAATTAAACAGGTGGCAAGAAAGGAGGGGCAGCCAGACACAACACTGGTTACGTAGACAGTGAACACAGGGTCAATCAAAATGGACTCAAATGTCTATACACGAATTGAGATGTGAGGAATAAACGGAGTGAATTAGAAATTCAAGTAAACGAGGGAAGATATAATATTGTTGCTATTACACAAATTTGGTGGGGTGAAACCGACAAATAGAATTTACAGCTAGAGGGATTTAAATTATTTAAGAGAAATAGACCAAATAAAACAGAAGGTGGAGTTGCACTATATATATAAGAAATAACTACATTTCTACAGAAATAGAGCACAACAATGATGAAAATTATCCTGAATGTATTTGGGTCAAGGTGTCCCTTGTTTAATATTCAAAGCAGGAGGCAGACTCTTTTCTTTATCCAATTTATGTTCAAAGAATTAAAACATTAATGACAAGCTTCAGTTTTGTGTCTCTGATAAATAGCAGCAAAGAAAGTTGAAAGTGTTGAGCATCTGGAAAATAAATATTTGTTTATCAAGATCAGGCAAACAGATGTGTTGATTCAAGTGAAGAGTTATCTGCATTGTCAGGGATACACTTAAAATGAAATTTGAGTTTAACTACACACAAAAGTGCACACACACACAAACACACTTAGAGGAGCACACTAGGAGTGTCATTTAGTGCCTCATGAATTCCTGGATATAGCAGGGATACAATTACTGCTATTATATTATTGCTGTAATACTTTTTGTATACATACACGCACTCAATATAAATCATAATTATCTCTTCAGAAATGAAGCTTTACATACTTGCAGATGTTGGCAACAGCAAATGAGAAAAACAGAGTTTTAAAATCAAAAAGCTCCATTTGAGGTTCTGAATCTTCAAGGTTTCTTTCATGGCTTCCTCAAGCCATGTAACGTGACTCTATTGAAATAACTTCTGTTTATTCTTACAGTGCAAGGTTCATTGTCCTACATCCTTCAGGAGACAAGCAATTTCCATTCTAAAAATTAGTGAGACAAACTGCAACTTTTACAAAGTCAAATCAGGGAGAAAAATGTATGTTAGTGATTTACAGATAGTAGCAAGCATTGACCTGATTTTGATACGATCAGATCATATAGATCAAATTTTTAAGCATATAGTAATTCTAGGATTACTTATACATAACAATGGAGAGAAAGTATGAGAGAAAATAAGAATTAGACCATTTTTTCCTGTCTTAATTATCTTAACCAGCAGAATTAAATGTTAATTTAGTAATAATTGAAGGAAGAAACAACAATCTGTTCTTTTTGAAAAGCTCAAGTTATTCATTTGCTCTTCTTGTCATTCTCCCTCCAACCAACTAAGTCTTTCCTATATCACAGGAGAGGTTCTGAGTGACTTCTTCTTCAGGGAATTTGGTTCTCTTTCCTCGGTTTTAATTAAGGTGCAGTTTCCAAAGGGAAAACTTCAGAGGATAAGATCATATTATTTATTTCTGCAGTGTCTTTTTAAAATCTGATTTTTAAAAAAAAGAAAACTTCTTAGGCATCTTCTTGAGTTCTAGTACTGAAGATTCAGGAGATGTACATAGTGACAACAGCTCCTTATTAAGAATAGTGACTCCCACCTGCTGGCTCCGGTTTAAATAAGGAGCTCAGGCTGGGAAGAACCAATCAGCGATTAAGGAATCTCCCGCTCAGTAGAGTGGACCTAATTGAAGACTTACTAGCCAACATGCACATCTCAGGGCACAACATCCTCCCCCCCCCCCTTGGTTCAGTCCAACACATTTGCATACAAACTCTTTTAAATATGCAGCATGTTGCATGGCTCCAGTTGACCTGCGCAGGGCCCTTCCCAATAGTCCAAATAATAAACCCGGTCTCCGTACAGCTTGATTGCCCAGAATATTGGGGAAAATCCACCCAGTGTTTCGCTGCAACTGGTGACAAGATCTGAATTAAGACCACAAACCCTGCCACCGCCTCCCTTGCTGGTGATAAAGGGGAAGACACATTCTGAAGTGAAGAAAATCTTAGACTCCCGAATATTTAAAGGCCAATTACAATACCTCATTCATTGGAAGGGGTACTCTCTGTCTGAATACACATGGGTAAAAAGTTGGAAAGTGAAAGTGGACAGATTAGTCCAACAATTCCATGACAAATATCCAGATAAGCAGATAAGGCCAAAGGTCCCCCTGGGGGAGGGAAGAGTGGTTAAACTGTTCTGCTGTGCTCTCTGGTAGAAGCCTCCCAAAAATGCAAGGGTACAAATTTCAGACACACACACATTTGAAAATTCAAAACAATGTTCTTTATCCCAAAATTCAAAATTAACTAAGCACTCTTTTTGTATTGCAAAGAGCACTTGTCCCAAAACAACCGGGTAGTCTGTACAATTTCCCTTAAGCAGTCATTAAGTACTTAGCTAGCAGCTGTGAAGAAACTTCACACCCCTTCTTCTTCCAAGGAAGTGAGACACACACACACACACACGTTGCTCAACAAAGTCCAGAAAACAGCAACACACGATTCCTGAAGAACTGCGATCAGATACTCTTCCACAACGGTCAAACCCACATGCTGCTATTTATAGCAGCAGCCCTAATTACTGGAGCCCCACCCAAATACAGGTGGCCTCTCTTATCTCCTGTAATATGTCTTTACCTGGTCTCTCCTACACATAATTCTGGGCTTGCATGGGTCCAAGACGTCTTCATCTGAATCAATGGAAGATAATGGAGATTGACTGCCTGGGCTGTGTGCCAACCCCCCCTCTTCCAAGTCACTCCCACCTTCTTCTTCATCCGAGGAAACTAAACTCTGAACTGACTCTGTCAGCAATAACACAGGCCTATGACATGTTGAAGTTTCCCCTGCATCCACCTCCACATTCCCTGGGGCAGGAGCTGGGCCAGAGCCAACCACAACAAACTGATTAACTCCTTGTAAACTCTCTCCACTGCAGGATACATCTTTTTTCTTGTTGGGAGGCTGTCAAGCTGCTGCAGAAGTTGGTGATAAATTAATAGCTATACAAGATATGATGTGGTGGTGGGAGGAATTACAGGAGGGTACAGATGCAATTATAAAGCATTCTTTGATCGCATTCCACTGGGGTGGAAGTGAAGAAAAGGCTGCCATGCTGACAGACTCTGTATGGACAACATGATCGGTTTGTGGGTGGGGGAATAGGGATGTGAATTTTCAATTGAGTGAGAAGCTCAGATGCCGGTTTCCCTGTGTGGTGCCAGAATGGCTCTGGAAATAAATTGGAGCTTTCAGAAATGCTTTGACTCAGAGTTCAACTTAGTTTAGATGTTATCTGGAATCTTGACAATAGCAAGCTTAGAAAATATTCTCAAAGCAACGGAGGAATAATGATGCATTCACCCCACAATAGACACTTCCCTTGCACCAATATCTCATGTTGTCTTTGAGTATATGATTTGAATTTGGGCTTAATTGGCCCTTGTGGCAACCCCCTCCATACCCAGTTCAAAATGGTGGAAAATGTAGAGTTTTTAGCTGATTGGGCAGCATTGTTGGCCAATGAAACTAGACCTGGCCCGGCATAGTCAATTAAAAGTACTGGGATGACCGGAGTGGATTGTCCACCAAGTCCAGCAGCAGGCACTGGCTCAGGGCATCAGCGTGCCCCATTGTCTTGCCCCAATGGTGGATCAGTCTGTACGAATATGCAGCAAGGAATATTGTCCATCTAGTCAGTCTTGGGGAGAGCAAGACCAGAGTGGGCCTGTCTCCAGCAATGAGCCCTAATAAGGGTTTATGGTCAGTGACCAGCTCAAAGTCTCAACCAAATAGGTATTCATGAAATCACTTGACTCTGGCTACAGCTGCAAGGGCTTCATGGTCTAGCCTTTCAAATAAATCTTGTTCTTGACAGTTATTAGTACATCGTCAAAGTATGGGACAACACCAGGTATTTTGCTTAGAACCCTTTCCATAATTCCCTGGAAAATGCCAGTGGCCATGATGACACTGAATTGGAGCCTATTGCACTTAAATGTCCCATGGTGCACTGCTATGGTTTGGGCCTTGGCAGTCTCACAATCGACAGGCAATTGCTAGTACATCTGTGTGAGATCCAGTTTTGTAAAAATGGCTCCTGGGCCAAGCGTGTGCAGAAGGTGCTGCGCCATGGGTACAGGATATGCACTCTGCTGAAGGGCCTTATTGAGTGTGCACTTATTGTCAGCACATATGCGAAAAACCCATCACTTTTTTTCTTTAAAATTTTTTTTTTTATTAATTTATATACATGAAAAACAATATAAAAGAAAAGACTACATACTGCATAAATAACATTATACATACAAAAAAGAACAAGAAACGTAAAACACATACAAAGCAAAAAGGGACAACATCCTAATACAGATTGCCGTATTTTTTGGAGTATAAGATTAACCTTTTTCCTCCCTAAAAGAGGCTGATAATTTGGGTGTGTCTTATATTCTGAATTTAGCCTTTTTTCCAGCCCTAACTAGCTGCTAATGATCTTCCCATCTTTTACCTTGCAGGCTCTTTCATTGTTTCTCTTTGTGAAGAATGTTTTCCAAGCACTAAGTCTTTGTAGGTTTTTTTTTCATTCTCTACTTGCTCTGAATGTTTCTTTCCAGGTGCTAATGATGTTCCCAGCTCATACTGGCTTGCAGGCTCTTTCATTGTTACTCTCTGTAAAGAATGTTTTCCAAGCTCTAAGTCTTTGCAGGGTTTTTTCCACTGCTCTACTTGCTCCGAATGTTTCTTTCCAGGTGCTAATGATGTTCCCAGCTCATACTGGCTTGCAGGCTCTTTCATTGTTACTCTCTCTGAATAAAGTTTTTTTAAAAGCCCTAACCAGGGGATAAAATAATGTGCTGAAGCTGACCAGACCAGGAACACTAACCAGATAAATGCCTGGTAAGCAAATTCTTTTCCCTATTTTCCTCCCTAAAAACTAAGATGCACCTTATGCTCTGAAAAATACAGTATTATATTTGCATTTATACACTATATTCCTTAGTGTTCTCTTACAGCTATTCATGTTGACTCATTAATTAATATGGTAATATAATTTATGTATTTTCCTGCTTTGCTTTTTTCTGCCTTGATATTATCATTCTTTAAATGTCAGTTGATACAAATAGTATCTCTGATTAAGTGCTTTAAAATATATATATTAATTGATTATGTTATTACTTCTATATTGATAATATAGAAGCAAGGGCATATTAATGTCCTTACTTTTATATTAATTTATTATTATCCTCTAATTTTGTTTTTTCCTTAGTTCGAACCATTCATAAAACACGTTCCAAATTTTATAGTACTGTATTCTGAGTCTTCTTTGTCCTTTAGTTTTATCATCATCATATCTGATTCTGCACACTCCATAATTTTCCTAATCAGTGTATACTCGTCTGGTATTTCTTTTCGTTTCCAGTTTTTGTGCAATGATAAGTTGCAGTTAAAATATGTAGTATTATGTAATAATATTTTTTCCCCATTTTCTGATCTATTATCTCTAGCAAAAAATGTTTCTGGCTTTTTATTTATTTCCAATATTGTGATTTTACTTAACTAATCTTGTATTTTATTCCATTTTATTCCATTGGGGACCCTATGATAATCATTAAGTGTTGTGCCTCATGGTTCTTGACAAATGTATATTTTCTTTTATGTACACTGAGAACATATGCACAAAAGACAAATTTCTTGTGTCCAATCACACTTGGCCAATAAATAATTCTATTCTAGTGGGGAAAATAGGGGGAAAGTTTATTAGGTATAGTATGTTCACCACTTTAATTCCACATGTAGAATGGGATAAAATAATAACAGCAAAAATACCTTTACTTCTATTGTAGCAAATGCCTAGATTTCAAAAAGAAATGATGTTGAACTACTAATGTTAAAATATTATATTGTACCTATCATACAGTGAAGGGCTACCAAAATTTTTACTACTACAATGTGGCATGGTTTATGCAAGACACCCCTGCATTTTCTCTCAACATTTTTCAGTGCAATTGGGTGCTCTGGGGTGGAGTTCCATTTTCACTACCCCACTGTGTTCCCCTCCATCCAGAGGGCCCACCCCTGCACCCCTGCAGCCCACCCCTGCTATCATATCACTAATGCAAGTTGAATTTTCCAAAGGTTTTCTTCAAAGCTTCCAAGACATCTCGATTCCTCAGGCTGTATATGAAGGGGTTTGTCATGGCAGGCACAACAGTGAAGAACAGTGTACTAATCATGGCTTCCTGTGGTGAATAAGTGGATGCAGGTTTCATGTATGTCGCAAGAGACGTTATATAGAAGATCCCAACTACACACAAGTGAGACATGCAAGTTCCTAAGGCTTTGTGGCTCCTTTGAGAAGATCGTGCCCTCACAACTTGGAGGAGGATGGCAACATAGGAAGAGAGGATAACTGAAATGGGGATAAGAAGTACCAGAAAATTTCCAGCATAAGTAGTTCTTTCAAAATGAGAATTATCTGAGCAAGACAGCTGGATGAGAGCTGGATAATCACACATGTAATGGTTAATCATATTGGACTTGCAGTAGGGAAGGGGCAGGACATAAAGAGAGCAAGTGAGAGCCTGGACAATGGACCAAAACCAAGCCGCCACTGACATCATATAACAGACATTTCTCCTCATGAGGTTGGGATATTGCAAAGGTTTGCAGATGGCTGCAAACCTGTCATAAGACATGATTGCCAGGATGAGGCATTCTGCTCCTCCTAAAAGCAAAGTTATAGAAATCTGAACAACACATCCATTGAGTGAAATGGTATAATTGTTGGTTATAAAACTGACCAAGACTTGTGGAACGATGGAGAGAACTTGGCAGAGGTCCATGAAAGCCAATTGGCTAAGAAAGAAGTACATGGGAGTCTGCAGTCCAGAGTCTGTTTTAATCAGAAAAATTAGGAGGCTATTTCCCATCAGAGCGATCAGAAACATGAAGAGAAGCCCCCAAAGGAACAGGGCGGGTGACCATTGATGCAGAAGACCAACCAGAAGAAATTCTCTCCATGAAGTTATGTTCTCTTCTCTCATCCCTCCTTCATTGCCAAGCTTTTATCTAAAGATACAAACATATTTTTATTTATTTTATTTATTCATTTGTCCAATACACAAATACATAGGAAGAAAAATAGACATGTAATAATATATATAAGGATAAAGTGAACTTAGAGGAGAGGATATATGAAAGAAAGAAAATATATATGATAAGTGAGAGAAAGGAAAGACAATTGGACAGGGGACGAAAGGCACACCAGTGTACGCCCCTTACTGGCCTCTTAGGAACCTGGAGAGGTCAATCGTGGAGAGTCTAATGGAGAAATGTTGGGGGTTAGGGGTTGACACAATTGAGTCCGGCAATGAGTTCCACGCTTCGATAACTTGATTGTTGAAATCATATTTTTTACAGTCAAGTTTGGAGCAGTTCGTATTAAGTTTGAATCTGTTGCGTGCTCTTGTGTTGTTGCGGTTGAAGCTGAAGTAGTCATTGACCGGTAGGACGTTGCAGCATATGATCTTGTGGGCAATACTCAAATATTTTGGGAGAACTCTTAACATGTCTGTTGAAATCCATAATTATTGATAGTTTCCACCCTCCCTCTGCAGAGGATAAGCCATGGCTAAAATGATAATAATGACATGGCAAAAGAATGTCTCCTTTGGAAAATGTTTGGCTTCTCATCCAGGTTAGAACTGAAGATGTTTCTTGGAGGAGAAGTGAAACCTTTTCAAAGAAAATCTAAAATTAATAGGGTTATCAGTGCATGCAACATAGATGTGTATACACTTAACAGTATTAACCCTGCTCTCAAGCAAAACCAAACATTTAATAGTGTGTGCTATGCCATGTGCACTAATCAAACAGGTGGCAGTCAGGCACAACACAGGTTATGTAGACCAGAAACACAGGGTCGATCCAAATGGATTCAAATGTCTACACATAGATTCACAGAGTGTGAGGAATAAACAGGGTGAATTAGAAATTCAAGTAAACAAGGGAAGGTATGATATTGTTGCCATTACAGAAATTTGGTGTGATGAAACCAAGAAATAGAATATACAGCTAGAGGGATTAAAATTGTTTAAAAGAAATAGACCAAACAAAAGAGGTGGAGTTGCACTATATATAAGAAACAACTACATCTCTACAGAAATAATCAGAACTGCAGAAAAAACAATTGCTGCCCACCTGCCTTCCATTGAGGACCTGTATACTGCACTAGTCAAAAAGAGGGCGGTGAAAATATTTACTGACCCCTCACATCCTGGACACAAATTGTTTCTACTCCTACACTCAAAACGTCACTACAGAGCACTGCACACCACAACAACTAGACGCAAGAACAGTTTTTTCCAGAACGCCATCACTCTGCTAAATAAATAATTCCCTCAACACTGTCAAACTATTTACTAAGTCTGCACTTCTATTTCTACTAGTTTTTTTCATTGTTCCTAACACCCATCTCCTCCCACTTAGGACTGTATGACTGTAACTTGTGGCTTGTATCCTAAGATTTTTATTAATATTGATTGTTTCTTCATTGCTTATTTGACCCCTATGACAATCATTGTGTTGTACCACATGATTCGAGACAAATCGATATTTTCTTCTATGTACACTGAGATCATATGCACCAAGACAAATTCCTTGTGTGTCCAATCACACTTGTCCAATAAAGAATTCTATTCTATTCTATTCTAAATAATAATAATAGAGCACAACATAATGATGAAAATTATCCTGAATGCATTTGCATAATATAATGCATAATATTCAAAGCAGGAGGCACACTGTTCTCCTTTATCCAATTTACGTTGAGACAATTAAAACATTAATGACAAGCTTCAGTTTTGCATCTGTGATAAAGAGTAGCAAACGAAGTTGAAAGTGTTGAGCACATGGAAAATAAATATTTGTTTATCAAGATCAGGTAAACATATATGTTTATTCAAGTAAAGACTTATCTGCATTGTCAGGGATACCCTTAAAATAAAATTTGGAGTTTAACTGCACACAATTGTGCACTCTCACACATACACACACACAAACAAACACATATATTCATGCCCTTAAAGGAGCACACTAGGAGTGTCATTTAGTGCCTCATGAATTCCTGGATATAGCAGGCATACAATTACTGCTATTATATTATTACTGTAATGGTGTTTGCATATGCATACACAAACACAAACTCTATATACTTCATAGAAACATAGAAGACTGATGGCAGAAAAAGACCTCATGGTCCATCTAGTCTGCCTTTATACTATTTCCTGTATTTTATCTTACAATGGATATATGTTTATCCCAGGCATGTTTAAATTCAGTTACTGTGGATTTACCAACCACGTCTGCTGGAAGTTTGTTCCAAGGATCTACTACTCTTTCAGTGAAATAATATTTTCTCACGTTGCTTTTGATAAAAATATTATTTCACAGAAAGAGTAGTAGATCCTTGGAACAAACTTCCAGCAGACGTGGTTGGTAAATCCACAGTAACTGAATTTAAACTTCATCATAATTATCTCTTCAGAAATGAAGTTTTACATACCTGCAGATGTTGGCAACAGCAAATAAGTAAAACAGTTTTAAAATCAAAAAGCTCCATTTGAGGCTCTGCATCTTTGCCCACCTGAATTATTTTTCATGGCTTCTTTCATGGCTTCCTCAAGCCATGCAACGTGGTTCTATTCAAATAACTTCTGTTTATTCTTTCAGTGCAAGATTCATTGTCCTACACCCTTCAGGAGACAAGCAATTTCCATTCTAAAAATTAGTGAGACAAACTGCAACTTTAACAAAGTCAAATCAGTGAGAAAAATATCTGCTAGAGATTTACAGATCAGTAGCAAGCATTGACCTGATTTTTATACGATCAGATAATATAGATCTAATTTTTAAACATATAGATTGTAATTCTAGGATTACTTATACATTGCAATGGAGAGAAAGTATGAGAGAAAATAAGAATTAGGCCATTTTTTCCTGTCTTAATTATCTTAACCAGTAGAATTAAACGTTAGTTTAATAATAATTGAAGAAAGAAAAAAGATCCCTTCTTTTTGTAGAGCTCAAGTTATTCATTTGCTCTTCTTGTCATTCTTCCTCCAACCAACTAAGTCTTTCTTATATCACAGGAGAGGTGCTGAGTAACTTCTTCTTTAGGGAATTTGGTGCAGTTTCCAAAGGGAAAACTTCAGAGCGTAAAATCATATCATTTATTTCTGCCGGGTGTCTTTTTAAAATCTGATTTTTTAAAAAGAGAACTTCTTAGACATCTTCTTGAGTTCTGGTACTGAAGATTCAGGAGACGTACATAGTGATAACAGCTCTTTATTAAGAATAGTGAGCACTCCAGCAAAATCCCACCCACTGGCTCCTGTTTAAATAGGGAGCTCCGACTGGAAAGAACCAAGCAATCTCCCACTTGATAGAGCACATCTGTTTGAAGGCTTGTTAGCTAACATGCAAATAGAAACATAGAAACATAGAAGACTGACGGCAGGAAAAGACCTCATGATCCATCTAGTCTGCCCTTATACTATTTCCTATATTCTATCTTAGGATGGATATATGTTTTTCCTAGGCATATTTAAATTCAGTTACTGTGGATTTACCAACCACGTCTGCTGGAAGTTTGTTCCAAGGATCTACTACTCTTTCAGTAAAATAATATTTTCTCACGTTGCTTCTGATCTTTCCCCCAACTAACTTCAGAATGTGTCCCCTTGTTCTTGTCTTCACTTTTCTATTAAAAACACTTCCCTCCTGAACCTTATTTAACCCTTTGACATATTTAATATCAAGGCACAACACATTTAGGGAATTACAAAGTGACATCATGAAAGTCATGCTAATTCCAAAGGCAAATCTTGTTGCAATAAGTGCGGAAGAAATTTGCATCCTAGAACAGCAGGATTCCCCAGTCTGACTGGGGAATTCTGGGAGTTGAACTCCACTTAAAGTTGCCAAGATGGGAGACCCCTGTCCTAGAGTACAGGCAAAGTCCCACTTAGTTCTGGTACTGTGCCTTCTTGTTTGAGCCTCAAAGAGCTCATTGAAGATATCAACCCAAGGTGCAGCAGCAGTAAAAAAAAAAAAAAGCAAATTCCATGCTTGGCATGATTAGGAAGGGAATCGAATATAGGTTTATTTATTTTATTTATTTATTTATTGATTGATTTTGTCCAATACACAAGGAGGGTTTTAGTGGGTATACACATGGTAAAATACATAATGAAGGTTGTAGAGGATATACTCATAGAAAAATATATCTAAGAAAGAAAAGAAGAGAAGATATAGGAATAAAACATATCAATGAAAGAATAGAAGATATAGGAATGGAAGAAAAGTATAGGAGATATAGGAGAGCAATAGGACAGGTTGAAGCTGAAGTAGTTGCCGACAGGCAGGACACTGCAGCATATGATCTTGTGGGCAATACTTAGATCATGTTTAAGACGTCTTAGTTCTAAGCTTTCTAGGCCAAAGTCTAGTCTCGTAGCAGGGTATTCTGTTTTGAGTGGAGGAGTGAAGGGCTCTTCTGGTGAAGTATCTTTGGACATTTTCAAGGGTGTTAATGTCTGAGATGCAATATGGGTTCCAAACAGATGAGCTGCATTTGAGGATGGGTCTGGCAAAAGTGTTGTAAGCTCTGGTAAGTATTGAGAGATTGCCACAGCAGAAGCTTCGTAGGATTAGGTTTACAACTCTTGAAGCCTTCTTGGCTATGTTGTTGCAGTGGGCTTTGGCACTTAAATCTTTTGTTATTACTATACCAAAGTCTTTAACCGAGTGGGAGTTATCTGTGATAATTTGATTATTCAGTTCGTATTTGGAGTTCAGATTCTTCTTCCCAATGTGTAGGACAGAGCATTTGCTAGTTGAAGTTTGGAGTTGCCATGTGTTAGACCACTCAGAAACAGAGTTCAGGTCTTTTTGGAGAGTATTTGTGTTATCGGTGGTGTTGAAGAGTTTTACATCATTGGCAAAGAGGACACAGTTGCATGTGATGTAATCGCAAAGGTCATTGATGTAGAGAATGAAGAGTGTTGGTCCCAGTACACTACCTTGGAGAACACCGCTTTTAACTGGGACGGGGGTGGATATGGTGCTTCCTATTTTGACCACTTGTTGTCTGTTTGACAGGAATGCTGTAATCCAGCTATGGAGGGATCCTGAGATGCCATAGGATTTGAGTGTTGTATTGCCTCTGTACAAATTGAGCACAACGTCCAGAAGCTAAAACCAACCTTTTTTTTTTACTCCGGGTCTAAAAGGACCCGGAGGAGAACAAGTGTATAGTCTTTGCGAAGAGAACAGCAGGGTTTTAAGCATAGTTACCCGTAAGATGAGTTGTGCGCCGGAGCGCGGGAGATTTAAACGCTCAGCCCTGAAGATTGCAATTGTAGCACACAGGACCGATCTCTGCGCTAGAATTGGCAAATTGTGGCTGAGATTTTAAATCTCCCACGCTACAGTGCACAGTAAAGGAGGAAAGGCGGGAAAGAAAGGGGCTTTCCTTCCGGCCCCTTTAATCCTTTCTCCTTTTGGCTAGGATGGGTAAGTCCCTTACCATGGGGTGGGTGGGTGGGTTGCGGAGCTACTGGACCGCCGCCAGCCCGATGTCTGTCTGGGGTGGGGGGTGGGGGGGTGGATCCGCTGCCAGCCCGATGTCGGTCTGCGGGGGTGGGCACCGACCAGGGGCTGCCAAAGGGGCGCCGATGCCGAACGTGGTCCGTCCGGGCAGGGCAGGCACAGGCAGCTCCAGGAGAGGAAGAGGGAGGGAGAGAAAGAGGGAGGGAGAGAAAGGGAGGGAAAGAGAAAGAGGGAATGAAGGAGGGAGAGAATGAAAGAGAGATATAAAGGATAGAGAGAAAGGAAAGAGAGAGAAAAGGAGGGAGAGAAAGAGGGAATGAAGGAGGAAGAGAAACAAAGAAAGAGTGAGAGATATAATGGATAGAGAGAAAGAGGGAGGGAGAGAAAGGAAGGGAGGGAAAGAGAAAGGGAATGAAAGAGGGAGAGGAAGAAAGAGAGATATAAAGGATAGAGAGAAAAGGAGGGAGAGAAAGAGGGAGTGATGGAGGAAGAAAGAAAGAGGGAGAGATAGAAAGGATAGAGAGAAAGAGGGAGGGAGAGAAAGGAAGGGAGGGAAAGAAAAAGGGAATGAAAGAGGGAGAGGAAGAAAGAGAGATGTAAAGGATAGAGAGAAAGGGAGGGAGAGAAAGAGGGAATGATGGAGGAAGAAAGAAAGAGTGAGAGATAGAAAGGATAGAGAGAAAGAGGGAGGGAGAGAAAGGAAAGAGAAAGAGAGGGAGAGAGAGGAAGGAGGAGAGAGAAAGGAGCGGGAGCGAATTATGGATGTCAGAACTCGCGTACGCGTGATAGTGTGCGCCCACATTTTATTTATTTATCTATTTATTTATTTATTTATTTAGACTTCTATGACGCCCAGTCCCGAAATGACTGCCGTTCAGACACTATACACACCGGGAAAAAATTAGAGGGAACACTGGTTTTAAGTATGAACAGGGTCCGATTATACCCACCACCTTACCTGATAGCCACAAGGGATTTCCCACGTAATTCCTTGTGTTGACAGGACTATCCACCTCACAAGCACGGGAACATCTCAATGAGTCTAAGGGCTTATCTGCCATAAACTGAGGGTGCAACCTATCCAGGGTCATTCTTAAGCGGCTGCTCATTAGCATGGCTTTTACTTGTGGCCACACACCGGGTGATATGCTGAGCCAGCAACAGCTCGCCTACCTTTGCCTGCCAAGTTCCCAGGCCCAATTTAATTAAGGTCTCTTTCAATATCATATATTACATGATAAAATAAACTAAAACCCCTGCAAAATAAGCAACGTGATCTTATGCTTTGAACTTCTCATTTTTGAAATGGTATCTTAATTAAAATCTTGGACTGAGAAGCAAAGTCCCTGAAGTAAAAGTTGCTCAGAAGTTTTTTTCATAATGAATTTAGACAGTTTTTCTCTCCATTCCTCAGTTATAAAGTAAACATTTAATTTGGTTGGTTATAGTTAGTTAATCTATTATATACTATGTGTAATTCTTATCTCCACTGTGTGTGTATGTGTGTGTGTGTGTGTGAGAGAGAGAGACAGCGACAGAGAGAGAGTGTATATAATTGTGTGCATAAATGACTGTACTATTAGAGTCTATAGCTTTAAAAATTAGATCTTTATCTGATCAGAACAAACAGACATCAGTGCCTGTGCTCATCTGTATATCTCTAGCACAATGTTTTCTCCCTGATTTGGTTTTTAAAAATTGCACTTTGCCTCATTTACTTTTGGAATGGAAGTTGCTTGTTTCCTGAAGGATGCAAGACAATACATTTTTCATTGTAAAAAATAATTACAATATATTGGAATGAAATCGGATGACATGATTTAAGGAAGACATGAAAGAAGCCATGGGGGAAAAAATCAGATGAACAAAGAATCAGACACTCAAAGGGAGCTTTCTGACTTTAAAATATCCTGTTTTTTCTGTTTGCTGTTGTGAACTCCTACAGGTATGTAATTCTTGATTTCTGAAGAGGCAATTGTTCCCTGAAAGCAGATATTTTCTAAAAGTTCATACCACAATCATTCAACTCATAAGACTGTATTCAAAAATAGGTTTCAGGCAAACAATTATAATTACAACATGAAAACAACTATAATTTTATATATATATATATATATATATATATATATATATGATTAGATTAGATTAGATTAGATTAGATTAGATTAGATAGATAGATAGATAGAGATAGATAGATAAATGATAGATAGATAGAGATAGAGAGAGAGAGAGAGATAAATAGAGATAGATAGATAGATAGATAGATGATAGATAGATAGATAGATAGATAGATAAATGATTGATAGATAGATAGAGAGAGAGATAAATAGAGATAGATAGATAGATAGAGAGATAAATAGAGATAGATAGATAGATAGATGATAGATAGATAGAGATAGATAGATAAATGATAGATAGATAGATAGATAGATAATAGATAGATATAGAGCTTTAGATATAGATATATAGATTTATCAGTAAAAATATAGTAACAATAATATTATTGTTATGCATTGCATATAAAATAATATTTTATATTATAATAATATAATACTAACAGTAGTATTCTTTCTACTGTATATCCAGAAATTAATACCATAGTAAATGACACTCAGGTTTGTTCTTGTATTTTCTCTTTCTGCCTATTTGTGTATACAGTATATGTGTGAAATTAAATTTATTTATTAATTAAATTTATTTATTAGTTAAATTTATAAGTCGACCAATTCCTAACATAACAGACTCTGGGCGGCATACAACAAAACTAAACATCAAAAACAATTTAAAACCCACTTAATGAAATTATACATCCTTTTTGTGACCGGATCTAGGAGATAAACCACCCGATCAACGGCCCCAGGCCTGTCAGCAGAGTCAGGTCTTTAAGCTTTCTGGAAGGCCAGTGGGGTGGGGATAGTACATATGTCGAGAGGTAGATGGTTCCAGAGAGCTGGGGCTGCAACAGAGAAGGCCCTTCCCTGCAGCCCTGCCAACCGATATTGCTTAGCCAATGGCACCTGGAGAAGGCTGACGCTGTGGGCTCTTCTCAGTCACTGGGAGCTTTGCAGTTGGAGGCAGTCCCAAAAATCTATTTCTATATTTTTCTATCCACCAATCATGCATACTAATCAATTTGAACTAAGTTGACATTTAAGATTTTGAAAATTCAAGATTCAACTTAAGATTTTGCAAGTATGGATACAGAATTGAATTGGATTGATTGGATTTAAATATAATAATCTTAGAAATGTGTATACGTGCATGTGTGAAAATACGAGACCCTAAATTCTAGTCCCATTTTAGGCATAAAGCTAGCTGAATGAACCTTGGGCTGGCGATTTTGTCTCAGCCCTGGGAACAAACAGGCAAGGGCAAACCACTGAAATTTACCCAGAAATTATGCCCAGACAAATCCCAAGCATATTTGTCTAGGCACTCGCCAGTGGTCAACAAGAAATCAACCCTCCCCCCCCAAATGCTAAAAGTATGTTCCAAGGAAATAATATGTGATAGTTAGTTTATTAGATATATTTTCTGCCTTTATTATTTATGGGTAACCCAAGGCAGCAAAAATCCTCTTATTTTCCACGTAAAAATAACTGGAATGGGCTGAGAGAGAATAATTTCGTCTACATGTATTTTTTTTTGGCTACAAATGCTAACAATTTCATTAGAGAGAAGCAAGGCAAATAGTCTTAACTAATTGTGTCTGTGTGGACATTATATACCTGAGCATTGAGTCTATCAGTGGACAAGCTGTGGACCAAAGCAGCACCACCATTCATATGAACCTGCCGTCACAGCTATGCATCCTTCTTGTGAACACACACACAGCTGTAAGAGCAAATTTACTCTCCCAGCCACTCGTGCAATGGACCTTCTCACCCAATATCAGACATGACAGGGGCAGACAAATATGGAAGCAACATGGAGGGGTTTCTTGTTTTTATTCTTTAGCAAGACAAGGGGAAGATGTAAGGGAATAAAACTGAGTGGAAATAGAAGAGACTAGACAGACTGATAGTATATTCAAGGTTGGACCAATATATGAAGTTGTAAAGAAAGAGCAAAACAGGAATAAATTAGGAAGGCAATCATATTTTGAAGACAATTGAATTCAGAACTTCAATATTTTGGACACTGTTCAAATATATGGATATCTGTTAGTTTTATTCATATTTAAATTTATGAATCAATCTATGAATGGATGGATGGATCTAGATATAAAGAGATTAGATAGATAGATAGATAGATAGATAGATAGATAGATAGATAAGGTAGATAGATAAGGTAGATAGATAGATAGATAGATAGATAGATAGATAGATAGATAGATAGATAGATAGATAAGGTAGATAGATAAGGTAGATAGATAGATAGATAGATAGATTAGATAGATAGATAGATAGATAGATTAGATATTTAGATAGATAGATAGATAGATAGATAGATAGATAGACTAGATAGATAGATAGATAGATTAGATAGATTAGATAGATAGATAGATAGATAGATAGATAGATAGACACGGTAGATAGATAAGGTAGATAGATAGATAGATAGATAGATAGATAGATAGATAGATAGATAGATAGATAGATAGATTAGATAGATAGATGGATAGATAGATATACTAGATAGATAGATAGATATACTAGATAGATAGATAGATAGATAGATTAGATAGATAGATTAGATAGATAGATAGATAGATAGATAGACTAGATAGATAGATAGATAGATAGATTAGATAGATAGATAGATAGATAGATAAGGTAGATATATAAGGTAGATAGATAGATAGATAGATAGATTAGATAGATAGATAGATAGATAGATAGATAAGGTAGATAGATAGATAGATAGATAGATAGATAGATAGATAGATTAGATAGATAGATAGATTAGATAGATAGATAGATAGATAGATAGATAGACTAGATAGATAGATAGATAGATAAGGTAGATAGATAAGGTAGATAGATAGATAGATAGATAGATAGATTAGATAGATAGATAGATAGATTAGATAGATAGATAGATTAGATAGATAGATAGATAGACTAGATAGATAGATTAGATAGATTAGATAGATAGATAGATAGATAGATAGATAGATAGATAGATAAGGTAGATAGATAAGGTAGATAGATAGATAGATAGATAGATAGATAGATTAGATAGATAGATAGATTAGATAGATAGATAGATAGATAGATAGATAGACTAGATAGATAGATAGATAGATAGATAGATAAGGTAGATAGATAAGGTAGATAGATAGATAGATAGATAGATAGATTAGATAGATAGATAGATAGATTAGATAGATAGATAGATAGATAGATAGATAAGGTAGATAGATAAGGTAGATAGATAGATAGATAGATAGATAGATAAGGTAGATAGATAGGTAGATAGATAGATAGATAGATTAGATAGACAGACAGACAGACAGACAGACAGACAGACAGACTAGATAGATAGATAGATAGATAGATAGATAGATAGATAGATAGATAAGGTAGATAGATAAGGTAGATAGATAGATAGATAGATAGATAGATAGATAGATAGATAGATAGATAGATAGATAGATAAGGTAGATAGATAAGGTAGATAGATAGATAGATAGATAGATTAGATAGATAGATAGATAGATAGATAGATAGATAGATAGATAGATAGACAGACTTATTTATAGAGAGATAGACATTGTATTTATTTGTTAATTTGTTAATTTATTAACTTTATATGCCATAGAATAACATATAGACAAATGATATTTTTCAGTGCTGCCTTACAAAATTTATAAAAATTGTAATTTGCTAACAAACTAAAATTGTGCAACACCTGGCACCAAAACATCTCTTGGAACATAGTCTCAAACATAATACTGGAATTCAGCTTTTCAAAGCAACTGTGTTTGGTGCAGAAAAAAATTAAAGATAATGATAATGATAATGATAATGCTTCAAAGAATTGCAAACAAGTGCTGCTTTCATACTTTTCCACATTCGAAGGTACCGTTTTAGGAGCAAATCTGAAGCAAACAATACATAATTTGTTAACACAATGAAAACAAACAATGCAATCAAGTGAGGCTCAGCCTTCCACATCTGTCAATGTTCATACGGAGATGCTTCAAAAGTGTGAAAATCTAATCTCAAGAGAATGGGCATATAGTGAGGACCCGGATTGTGGGGGCAATAGGCTGGCTCTGTTAAAAAGTGCTATTGCTAACATGTTGTAAGCCGCCCTGAGTCTAAGGAGAATGGCGGCATAAAAATTGAATAAAAATAAAATATTTTTGTATCTTTAGATAAAAGCTTGGCAATAAAGGAGGGATGAGAGAGGAGAACGTAACTTCATGGAGAGAATTTCTTCTGGTTGGTCTTCTGCATCAATGGTCACCCACCCTGTTCCTTTGGGGGCTTCTCTTCATGTTTCTGATCGCTCTGATGGGAAACAGCCTCCTTATTTTTCTGATTAAAACAGACTCTGGACTGCAGACTCCCATGTACTTTTTTCTTTCTCAAATGGCTTTCATGGATATATGCCAAGTTCTCTCCATTGTTCCACAAGTATTGGTCAGCTTTCTGACTAAGAGGTATGCCATTTCACTCTATGGATGTGTTGTCCAGATTTCTGTAATTTTGGTCTTGGCAGGAGCAGAATGCCTCATCCTGGCAACCATGTCTTATGACAGGTACGTAGCCATCTGCAAACCTTTGCAATATCCCATCCTCATGAGGAGAAGTGTCTGTTATATGATGTCAATGGCAGCCTGGTTTTGGTCCACTGTCCAGGCTCTCACTTGCTCCCTTTATGTCCTGCCCCTTCCCTACTGCAAGTCCAATGTGATTATCCATTACATGTGTGATTATCCAGCACTTATCCAGCTGTCTTGCTCAGATAATTCTGCTTTTGAACAAACAATCTATGTTGGAAATTTCCTGGTACTTCTCATCCCCATCTCAGTTATTCTGACTTCCTATGTTGCTATCCTGCTCCAAGTTGTGAGGCTACGATCTTCTCAAAGGAGCAACAAAGCCTTAGGAACATGCATGTCTCACTTGTGTGTAGTTGGGATCTTCTATGTAACTGCTCTGGCAACATACATGAAACCTGCATCCTCTTATTCACCACAGGAAGCCATGGTTAATACACTGTTCTTTACCACAGTACCTGCCATGACAAACCCCTTCATATACAGCCTGAGGAATCGAGATGTCTTGGAAGCTTTGAAGAAAACCTTTGGAAAATTCAACTTGCATCCATGACCTGATAGGAATAAAGTAACAGTGACCCCTTCATGACTGGATAACTGCGTTCTTGTCAAACAGACAACAAATGGTTAAAATAGGGAGTGCCCTATCAACCTGTCAACAGTGTGTCCCTCAAGGCAGCGTTCTAGAACCAACACTATTCATTCCTTACATGAACGACCTTTCTGATCATATTATAAGTAACTGCATTCTCTTTATTCATTCATTCATTCATTCATTCATTTACTGTATTTGATTTGATTTGATTTGTATGCCGCCCCTCTCCGTAGACTCGGGGCGGCTAACAACAGTAATAAAAAACATCATATAAATCCAATACTAAAACAACTAAAAACCCTTATTGTAAAAACCAAACATCCCTACAAACAAACATAACATGCATAAATTGTAAAGGCCTAGGGGGAAAGAATATCTCAGTTCCCCCATGCCTGATGGCAGAGCTTAGGAAAGGCAAGGAGGGTGGGGGCAATTCTAATCTCCGGGGGGAGTTGGTTCCAGAGGGCCGGGGCCGCCACAGAGAAGACTTTTCCCCTGGGCCCCGCCAAATGACATTGTTTTGTTGACGGGACACGGAGAAAGCCCACTCTGTGGGACCTAACTGGTCGCTGGGATTCATGCGGCAGAAGGCGGTCTCGTAGATACCCTGGTCTGGTGCCATGAAGGGCTTTATAGCTAATGACCAACACTTTGAATTGTGCCCGGAAACTGATCAGCAACCAATGCAGACTGCGGAGTGTTGGTGTTACATGGGCATTTTTGGGAAAGCCCATGATAGCTCTTGCAGCTGCATTCTGCACGATCTGAAGTTTCCGAACACTTTTCAAAGGTAGCCCCATGTAGAGAGCGTTACAGTAGTCGAGCCTCAAGGTGATGAGGGCATGAGTGACTGTGAGCAGTGACTCCCGGTCCAAATAGGGCCGCAACTGGTGCACCAGGCGAACCTGGGCAAACGCCCCCCTCGCCACAGCTGAAAGATGATGATGTTATACTATTCAACACCACCGACAATAACTCTACCCTACAAAAAGACCTAGACCATATATCACAGTGGTCTGATAACTGGCAACTTCAAATCTCAACCAATAAATGTTCTGTCTTACACATTGGCAGAGAGAATCAGAACACAAAATATAAACTTGGAGGACACAAACATGTAGATGATCCTCACTCTGTTACGGACCTTGGAGTACTCATATCTAATGACCTTAGTGCCAGAGCCCTTTGTATACTATAGTATGACCAGATGTCCTGCTTTTGGCGGGACAGTCCCGCTTTTGAATAATTTGTCCCCCATCCCGCTGGATTTAAAAAATGTCCCGATTTTAACAGACCTCCATGTTCACAGACCTCCGCCCAGACGTTTTAGGAGAAAACTGGGGAAGTTGCCCCAAGCGCTACTTGAAGGCGCTGCTCCCAGGCAGTGTTCCCTCTAATTTTTTGGGGGGGTGGGCGGAAAAGTATAGTGTCTGAGCGGCAGTCCCTTCGGGACTGGGCGGCACAGAAATAATAAAGAAAGAAAGAAAGAAAGAAAGAAAGAAAGAAAGAAAGAAAGAAAGAAAGAAAGAAAGAAAGAAAGAAACAAATAAAAAACCCACCCTGTTTTGCCTCAGAGAATTTCAAAATAAAATACTGTACTGTGTGTCTATAAAAGTGAGCTCATAATAGGGCAACTCTATCAATATCAAAATGCCACTTAAATAGTTGAGCTAGTTTCAAACTAGATTTTGATTTTCTTTCTCTCTTCCTTACTCCCATTCTTTTTCTTTCTCTTTTCCTTCCTCTCTTTTTTCTATCTGTTTCTCTCTCTCTTCCTCTCTTCCTCTCTCTCTCCTTCCCTCTCCCTCTTTCCCTCTCGGCTTCTGGGCAGGTTTGGAAAACTCTGAGTTTATGATGATTTTTAAGTGAGCGATTGCTCACTGCTCAGCTTAGAGGTAACTATGCTCCCAGGTGTAGACAGGCAAGTGGTGGTGGTCGGGAAAGAGGGGACGTGGCGACATGGAGTCGGAGCCCCCGTCTGTCCCGGTCCCAGGGGAGGAGAAGGAGAAGACTGGCGGCATCAGCATCATGTGGACCCCACTTCCATCTTCTCCCCCTCCCCCTGCCTCCATCTTCCCCTCCCTTCCCTTTGTTGTAGCCTGAGCGGTGGCGGCGGCGACGCCGGCAGCAGCAACATCGACCACGACAGCAGGAGCAGCGCACAAAGGGGAGCGTGGGGAGGCCGAGAAAGAAGGGGAACTTCCCAAGCTGCCAAGGTTTGTCAAGGTGCGTTTTACAAGCCTTGACAGCCTGGGAAGTTCCGACAGCTCCTGCTGTCGTGGTAGATGCTGCTGCTGCTGCTGCCGCCGAACGGAAGGGGAGGGGCATGTTTCAGTTCTGCCCCGCCTCCTCCTCTTCATTGGCAGAGGTCTTTTCCCTTCCTGGGATGGTGCTCGGGGGCCACCACAGCAGCCAGCGTCACGAGGAATCATTTAGTTTATTTACAATTTCTCTTGCCTTCAGCTGCGCGTGACAGAGACCGGGGTACTGAGCACATTGTTTTTGCAAATAGGTTTGTGGAACTACAGAGATATAGTTTGTTATTATGTATCTGTAAGTGACTCAGCCAGTTGAAAGGGTTGGGTGAACAAAACCGTCTCTTCTAGCTGTAATCGTTTGGCTCATCAACCATTTTCTGACTTTAGGCATGAAACGATGTATTGCTCCCATGATAAACATGAAGCATTCTGTATTTTTAAGATTTCAGCACACTGCATCAATGCATTATCTTTGTAAATGTAACTGAATGCCATAAATATGCACATATTTGGATTGCACAGCTGCAATTGCACTTTTTGTTATTATCATCTGGTAAAATATACCGAAGTAAACCATAGTCATCATCTTTCTGATAAACTAGTTTGCTCAAACCAGATATGTACAAAGAAATGCTGGTCCTGTATTTTGATGTGGCCAGGGCAATTTAGAAACCTGGCACATAAGAAAATTTCCGCAACAACTGGAAAAGATATGATCAATCCACAGAAAATGGATGTATCAAAGGGATGGACATTTGAAGCAAACCATTGTGATATAAAAATGATGCATGAAGACAGGAAGAGAGAAAAAAGGAGAAAGAAAGAAAGAAAGAAAGAAAGAGGGTGGGAGAGAGAAAGAGAGAGAAATAGAAAGGGAGTAAGAAAGAGAGAGGGAGAGAAAGGGAGAAGGAGTAAGGAGGAAAATAGAGAGAGAGAAAAGAGGAAGGAAGGAAAAGAGAAAGCATGAGGGCGGGAGATAGAGAGAAAAAGAGAGGAAGGAAAAAGAAAGAAAGAGGGATGGAGAGACAGAGAAATAGAGAGAAGGGGAGGGAGGAAGAGAGAGAGAGAGAGAGAGAAAGTGTTTTTTTTTTGCTCCGTATAGACCAAACATTTAATCAAGCCAGCCAGCCCCCCCCCCCCCCGCCAGCCCTCCGCCAATGGTGTCCCACTTTACTAATTTTAAAATCTGGTCACTTTATCATTGTAACAAATTGCCAAATATTGCCAAAAAGGCACTAAGAGTTTTTAACCTAATGTTGCATAGCTTCTTCTCTGGAAATATTAAACTGCTAACCAGAGCATAGAAAACATTTGCCAGACCAATCCTTGAATACAGCTCACCCGTCTGAAACCCACATTACATATTGGACATTAATACAATTGAGAGAATCCAGAAATATTTCTCCTCTATTCCCCCTTTAATACATTCTATCTGATTATATCCTCTATAACCCTCATTGTGTATTATTGTGTATTGGGCAAAATAAACAAATAAATAATTAATAATAATCATGTATCTCCAACATTACTTTGCACATTTCAGCACATTCTAAATTTTCTTTGACAACCATCGAGAAAGTAGGGGTGTTATTGGATTTCCAACTCTGTGCATAAACAATCCTGGTTGTGGTAGTTATATGGAGTATTAATTTATTCAGACTTCGGAATTTGTAAGTTTCAAAAGCAGTAAAATTCCCATAATCCAGAATTAAATTAGGCAAAAGTTCTATTGATAGAAAAATTGGTGATATATTTGAGGGAACTTTTTTCCCTTAGTGGAATCTTTTTACAGAATCCTGAAAAACTGTAGTCTAGGGCAGTGTTTTCCAACCAATGTGCCATGGCACACTTGTGTGCCGCGAGACATGGTCAGGTGTGCCGTGAAGAAAGAAGCTCAGGTTCCAGTCTTGCAACTTTTTGCTGAGAGAGAGAGAGAGAGAGTGAGTGAGTGAGTGAGAAAGAAAGAAAGCAAGTGAGAGAGAAAGAGAAAGCAAGAGAGAGAGAGAGAGTGAGAGTGAGAGAGAAAGCAAGAAATAGAGAGAGAGAATGAGAGTGTGAGAGAGAGAAAGAAAGAGAAAGAAAGCAAGAGAGAAAGAAAGCAAGGGTGAGAGAGAAAGCAAGCAAGAGAGAGAGAGAACGAGAGAGAAAGAATGAAAGAGAGAGAGAGAGAAAAAAGGAGAGGAATGGAGAGAGAGAGAGAGAAATGAGCAAAACGGGGAGGAAAAAAGAGAAATGAGAAAATGATTGATACAGAGAATGAGAGGAAAGAGAGAGAAACAAAAGAGAGGGAGAGGAGTGACTCTTGATTTAAAGCATATGATAAAAAGAGAGAAACCCCCCCCAGCCCTCACATGTTTTTGGAAATGGTTCAAGAGTGTGTATACACACAAACGGGGGGGGGGGGGGAGGGAGAGACAGGCATGGAAAAAAAGAGGAGAGTGTCTTAGAGTGTCATTTTGTGTCATTTTGGTTGGTGGTGTGCCCCAGGATTTTGTAAATGTAAAAAATGTGCTGCGTCTTCAAAAAGGTTGAAAATCACTGGTCTAGGGTACAGGTAGAACAGAAACTATGCAAGTACGTCTTCTTAGTACCTTTTATTGTTGATTAGCCAATATCAACATACAGAATATAAAAAACAGAATGTTAGTAAGACCATATATAAAATGGAATAAAAGAAACAGATTAAGTAAAAAAGATAAAATGAAGAATGCAAATCAGTTTTTTGTATATAATTGATCCCCATTAGAGACACACATGGGGGAGAAAGAGAGAAAGAGAGAGAGAGAAAATCTCAGCTGGATTTTATTCAACTAAATTCAGACTTTTAAATTTTATCAGTACATGAAATATGTTGTTTTAATACAAGGATCCCAATAGGTTGTTTATCTAATGTGTGGTCCAAAATACTATTTTCTCTCTTTTTTATGACTTCTGGGTAATGAAAAGTGTTAACAGTTCCTCACACATAATCAGAATTTGAATGATTGGCAAATGGCATTTTCTGACCTTCCCAGGGAACTTCGGTCAAGCAATATCAATGGGAGAAGCTTTCCCCCGCCCTGTTCTGCAGCAAAAAAAGGTCATAAAATTGAACGCAGCTCGCAATGACCACATCACTCAATGACTGAAGTTCCATTCCTGTTCTGTCAGGCTCTCTGGTAGATGCCTCCCAAAAATTCACAGGTACAAATTTCAGACACACACACGTTTGAAAATTCAAAACAATGTTCTTTATAATGAAAATTCACTTAAACCAAGCCCTCTTTTGGTATAGCCAAGAGCACTTGTCTCCAAACAAACTGGTAATTTGTACAAGTCCCTTATCAGTTCTGAGATACTTAGCTTGCAGCTGTGAGGCAATTCATAGTCCTTCTTTCACAAAGTGAAATACACTTTGCTCTGGTTTAGTTTCAAAGCGGGGAAAAATCAGCACACAAAGTCAGTAAAGCAGTCACAAAACACAACGATCAGATAATCCTCCACAATGGCCAAACCCACAGGCTGCTATTTATAGCAGCCTCACTAATTACCACAGCCCCACCCAACCACAGGTGGCCTCATTTTCTTTGATAATAATCTCTCAGTTGTTGCCTATGCATTGCTCTCCGCATGAGTGGCTGTATCATTAACTCTTGTTCTGAATCCAAGGAGGAGCTAGATAATTGATCTCCTTCTGAGCTGTCTGCCGCACTTTCCTCCTCCCTGTCACTCATGTCTTCTTGGTCAGAGGAGCCTTCATCAGCAGATTCCACCGGGGGCAAAACAGGCCTGCAGCATATGGATGTCTCCCTCATATCCACAGTCCTTGGGGCAGGAGCTGGGCCAGAGCTAACCACAACAATTCCCAACTGTGATAATAAGTTAAGTACTACCTGTGCTACATCATCCTTGATTATTATTATTTTTACCTTCATGTGCAAAAGTTCACATTTTATCATAGCACATGCACCATTCTCCTCAGTTCCATGAGCCAAAAACATGGCTTAAATGATGTTTGCTTATTACACACGAGGAAACCGCAAAATTATTAAGTGGTCAAAAAAAGCAAAGTATCGGGAGAAAGAGAGGGACATGAACACTGGGTAAGAAAATACAGTATTTACACATCTATGTATCAAAAGACACAGATTATGTACATGTCTTTTTGGGCTAGTCCCATGATGGTGAACCTTTTTTTCCCTCTAGTGCCGAAAGAGCATGCGCGCATGCTATCACACATGCGCAAGTGCCCACACCTATAATTCAAAGCTTGGGGAGGGCGAAAACACTTTCACCCACCCTCTAAGGTCCTTTGGAGGCTGGAAATGGCCTGTTTTCCCAACATCTGATGGGCCCAGCAGGCTCGTGTTTCGCCCTCCCCAGGCTCCAAAGGCTTCCCTGGAGCCAGGGAAGGGTAAAAAAGACCTGCCCCATCCCTCCAGAGGCTCTCTGGAGGCAAACATTCACTCCCAGAGCCTCTGTGCAAGTCAAAAATCAGCTGGCCAGCACACATATGCACATTGGAGCTGAACTAGGACAATAGCTCACATGCCAGCAGATATGGCTCCACGTGCCACCTGTGGTACCTGTGCCATAGGTTTGCCATAGGTTTGCCATCCTTTTCAAGAAACAAATCCTTCCCATTTTTCAAAACAGGACTTTTTGTCCTGGGCAACCCATAGCTTATAGTTGTTCCTTTTTTGTAGTGCAAAAAGGCTTTAAAGCAAAGACAGAAAGATTTTTTTTCAGAAACGAGCCAGAAATTTTAAACCAGGGGTGTCAAACTCGATTTCACTGAGGCCCATAACAGAGTTGTGTTTAACTTTAGGGAGCTGAGGTGGGCATGGTCAGGATAGGCGGAGCCAGCTCAACACCCCTTGTGTCGCCTATGGCGGCCTGAGTGCTCTTCCAGTAAAAAAGAGATCCCGAGCTCTGTTTTCAGCTACAATGGCCTCCCGCAACCCTCTGCTAGTGAAAAGGGAGCTCCGGAGGGCCACACACAGGCCTCCCAAGATCCATTTTCACTGGCAAAGGTACCGTAGGCTGTTCCTTCGCTGTTCCTAAGGAAGTCCCGCAAGCCAGATCTAAGTACCCTACAGGCCAGATCTGGCCCCCAAGCCTTGAATTTGACACTCCTGGTTTAAATGTTGAGCTGTTCCTGGCTTCAAATGGGGAAAGGTTTGCAACGAAGGGAACCAATATGATGAAGTCTTTCCACAAAGCCCAATTCATTTTAGGACTCCGTTCTTGCGTGGAACTTTCCAGAGGTTCTAGAAATGATACGGAAAATAATTACAAGGGCAATCCTTAATGGAATGGTCTTTGGTTATTCCAAATGGAACACTTTTTAATAATAATAATAATAATAATAATAATAATAATAATAATAATAATAACAACAACAACAACAACAGCAAATCAACAAAACAACAACAACAATTATTATTATTATTATTATTATTATTATTATTATTATTATTATTATTATTATTAATTAGATTTGTATGCTGCCCCTCTCCATAGACTCGGGGTGGCATACAAATGTATGTATGTATGTATGTATATATATACATAATGGCATCAGAGTAGATATGAACATTTGAACTCTAAGAAATTAATCCTCTATTCTGCACCATGAAAGAAACATTTTTCATAAAAGAACCCCTCAAATAATAATTCTGTACAGTATATGTACATCCCCATCAAGGGTGAATTGCTACTACCGCCAGTACCGGTGTGATGTGCATGCAACTTTGGTTGTTCTTTTATTATTATTATTACATGCTATGCATGTTTTTTTGCTTCTGAGCATGCGCAGAAAGCAAAAATGTGCTGATAATGCATCGTGTGAGGGGACAGGTGCACAAGAGAGATTTCAGTGATTTTTTGCTTCCGCACAAAAAAAATCACTGAAATCTCTCAGTTGTGTGCATCCCCTTGCGAGATTTTGCTTCTGCCCATGCACAGAAGCAAAATATACAAAAAATTGAAAACAAAGATGGCGGCGCCCATAGGATTGGCTCTGTAGCGGCTGCGTGCAAATTGCGGAATCTGGCGGCCGCACCATCGTTTACTGTACTGGGAGCAACCCACTACTGATCACCACACACCTACTGCAATTGAGATGTTTAAAGTAAATATCACCTTTCCTAGGTCTGCTAATAATTTAAGTAGATTTAGAGGATATTTTAGACTCCATTTATGCAGTCTTTGCATTCTAGTTCACTTTTCCATCAGTAAAATAACAGCAATTAAAAGCAGAACAGCCAATGCTCTCCAATACCAATGAATGATTGGAGCAGATGCCCAAATTTCAAACAAAAATATTGAGTGTTAGAAACATCGAAACATAGAAGTCTGACGGCAGAAAAAGGACTCATGATCCATCGAGGCTGCCCTTATACTATTTTTTGTATTTTATCCTGGATATATGTTTATCCCAGGCATGTTTAAATTCAGTTACTGTGGATTTACCAACCACGTCTGCTGGAAGTTTGTTCCAAGCATCTACTACTCTTTCAGTAAAATAATATTTTCTCACGTTGCTTTTGATCTTTCCCCCAACTAACTTCAGATTGTGTCCCCTTGTTCTAGTGTTCACTTTCCTGTTAAAAACACTTCCCTCCTGGACCTTATTTAACCCTTTAACATATTTAAATGTTTCGATCATGTCCCCCATTTCCCTTCTGTCCTCCAGACTATACAGATTGAGTTCATGAAGTCTTTCCTGATACGTTTTATGCTTAAGACCTTCCACCATTCTTGCAGCCCGTCTTTGGACCCGTTCAATTTTGTCAATGTCTTTTTGTAGGTGAGGTCTCCAGAACTGAACACAGTATTCCAAATGTGGTCTCACCACTACTCTATATAGCGGGATCATAATTTCCCTCTTCCTGCTTGTTATACCTCTAGCTATGCAGCCAAGCATCCTACTTGCTTTCCCTACGGCCTGACTGCATGGTTTACCCATTTTGAGACTGTCAGAAATCACTACCCCTAAATCCTTCTCTTCTGAAGTTTTTGCTAACACAGAACTGCCAATACGATACTCAGATTGAGGATTCCTTTTCCCCAAGTGCATTATTTTACATTTGGAAACATTAAACTACAGTTTCCATTGCTTTGACCATTTATCTAGTAAAGCTAAATCATTTACCATATTACAGACGCCTGATTGGAGCAGATGCCCAAATTTCAAACAAAAAATATTGAGTGTTACTGGTGCATTTTCATTATCTAGTCAATCATGCAAGCTGTGTTTTCGGAAGGTTTTTCTTAGAGCTTCCAAGACATCCTGATTCCTCAGGCTATATATAAAAGGGTTTACCATGGCAGGCACAGCAGTAAAGAACAGTGTATTAACCATGGCTTCCTGTGGTGAATAAGAGGATGCAGGTTTCATGTATGTTGCAATAGCAGTTACATAATAGATCCCAACTACACACAAGTGAGACATGCATGTTCCTAAGGCTTTGTGGCTCCTTTGAGAAGATTGTACCCTCACAACTTGGACGAGGATGGCAACGTAGGAAGTGAGGATAAGTGTGAGGGGGATGAGAAGTACCATGAAGTTCCCAAAATATGTTGTTCTTTCAAAAGCAGAATTATCTGAGCAAGACAGCTGGATAAGAGCTGGATAGTCACACATGAAATGTTTAATCACATTGGACTTGCAGTAAGGAAGGGGCAGTACATAAAATGAGCAGGTGAGAGCCTGGACAGTGGACCAAAACCAGGCCGCCATTGACATCATATAACAGACGTTTCTCCTCATGAGGATGGGATATTGCAAAGGTTTGCAGATGGCGACGTACCTGTCATAAGACATGGATGCCAGGATGAGGCATTCTGCTCCTGCCAAAATCAGAATTATAGAAATCTGGACAACACATCCATTGAGTGAAATTATATATCTCTTAGTTAGAAAGCTGACAAATACTTGTGGAACGATGGAGAGAACTTGGCAGAGGTCCATGAAAGCCAATTGGCTAAGAAAAAAGTACATGGGAGTCTGCAGTCCAGAGTCTGTTTTAATCAGAAAAATGAGGAGGCTGTTTCCCATCAGAGCGATCAGAAACATGAAGAGAAGCCCCCAAAGGAACAGGGTGGGTGACCATTGATGCAGAAGACCAACCAGAAGAAATTCTCTCCATGAAGTTATGTTCTCCTCTCTCATCCCTCCTTCATTGCCAAGCTTTTATCTAAAGATACAAAAATAATTTGGGAGACCTCTTATCATAAGTCTTTTGAAATCCACAATTATTAACAGATTTTATTTCCGTTTTCACCCCTCCTCATTTTTCTTTAAATTGAAGAAATAGTTTATCATGGGCTGCCTCTGATAAGATTATTACTAATGTGCAGGAAGAATGGGGATATATGAGAAAATGCACAAGAATATGCACAGGACTTCATTAGGATATGTCAGCCTTGTGCAATTCACTACATGCCACTTCTGGTGAGATTAGATTTCCACAATTTTGAAGCATCCCAATATAAAAATAGACAGGCTGTGGAAAGCTGAGCCTCACTTGATTGCATTATTTGTTGTGTTAAACAAATTATGTATTGTTTGCTTCAGATTTGATTCTAAAAAGGTACCTTAGAATGTGGAAAAGTACGAAAGCAGCACTTATTTGCAATTCTTTGAAGCATCTATAATTTTTTCTGCCCCAAACACAGTTTGAAAAACTGAATTCCAGTATTATGTTTGGGACTTTGTTCCAAGGGATGTTTTGGTGCCAGGTGTTGCACAACTTTAGTCTGTTAACACATTTCAATTTTTATAAATTTTGTAAGGCAGCACTGAAAAATATTATTTTGATATATGTTATTCTATTGCATATAAATTAAACGAACAATAATCTTTGATTTTTAACCTCTATCCAAACTTTTATCCAAAGTAGTGTTGTTGTTTGATAGTAACTTTCAAAACCTGGAAGTCCGAATCCACCTTGTTTGATTTTATATTGTAAATATTTAAGTCTTACTCTCGGGTTTTCCCCTTCCCATACAAATTTGGAGATTGTGCTGTTTAATTTTATAAAAAAGAAAAATCAAAATACTATGAAATTTGGAAGAAATTTTATGACTGGGTCGAGACAAGAAAAAATAATAGTAAGTAAATAAACTAGATGTTCTCAAAATCAATCCGATACACAAAATTAAGATAAAATCAATCTGACTTTAGATTAATGGAATGATAGAACAAATGTTTGATAACCGCTGATGCCATAAGCTGTATAATGATATAAAAAAAAAGAACTGTGTGGCTAACAGTTCAACTGGGAGGGAGGGGGAACTATGGGCAGCTCTGTATAATATATTTTAGAATTTAAGTACAACAACTAGACAAATAACAATTATATTGTGGAATGATACAATATGTACAACACCATATGCCTGCTCTTTTTAATCTTTGTATTATAATAAAAAAATGTATTTAAAATAGATAAATTAATTAATTAAACAAACAAAAATTAAATAAATAAATGTAATGTAGAACTTAGTGTGTCTGTCTGTCTGTCTGTCTGTCTGTCTGTCTGTCTGTCTGTCTGTCTGTCTATCTATCTTTATTTATTATTTATTTATTTATTACTTAGATTTGTATGCCGCCCCTCTCCGAAGACTCGGGGCGGCTCACAACATGTAGAAACAAATCATAAGCAATCAGACAAATTTAAAATATTTAAATATTTAAAAAACCCATATACTAACAGTCATACACACAGACATACCATGCATAAATTAAACGTGCCCAGGGGGAGATGTTTCAGTTCCCCCATGCCTGACGGCAAAGGTGGGTTTTAAGGAGTTTACGGAAGGCAGGAAGAGTAGGGGCAGTTCTAATCTCCGGGGGGAGTTGGTTCCAGAGGGCCGGGGCCGCCACAGAGAAGGCTCTTCCCCTGGGGCCCGCCAACCGACATTGTTTAGTTGACGGGACCCGGAGAAGGCCCACTCTGTGGGACCTAATCGGTCGCTGGGATTCGTGCGGCAGGAGGCGGTCTCGGAGATATTCTATCTATCTATCTATCTATCTATCTATCTATCTATCTATCTATCTATCCTCTTTATATCATTTTTATCCACCCATTCATAGATCAATTCATAGGTTTAAATATGAATAAAACTAACAGATATCCATATATTTGAATGGTGTCCAAAATATTGAAGTTTTGAATTAAATTGTCTTCAAAACCAGATTGCCTTCCCAATTTATTCCTGTTTTGCTCTTTCTCACACAGCACTTTACTTCCCTGTAGCCATCCAGATTTTTCTTTACATCTCCATATCTCCAACCTGGAATATACTGTACTATCAGTCTGTCCAATCTCTTCTCTTTCCTCCCAGGTTTATTCCCTTACATCTTCTTCATGACCTGCTAAAAAGTAAAAACAAGAAACCTCTCCATGTTGCTTCCATATTCATCTGTCCCTATCATGTCGGATATTGGGTGAGAAGGTCCATTTCACGAGTGGCTGAGAGAGTAAATTTGCTCTTACACCAGTGTGTGCACCAGAAGAAGGCACAGCTGTGACGGGAGGCTCATATGAATGGTGGTGTCCAAAGATACTTCACCAGAAGAGCCCTTCACTCCTCCACTCGAAACAGAATACCCTACAAGACTAGACTTTCAATCCTGGGCCTAGAAAGTTTAGAACTAAGACGCCTTAAACAAGATCTAAGTATTGCCCACAAGATAATATGCTGCAACGTCCTGCCTGTTGGCGACTACTTCAGCTTCAACCACAACAACACAAGAGCACACAACAGATTTAAACTTAATATTAACTGCTCCAAACTTGACTGTAAAAAATATGACTTCAGTAATCGAGTTATCGAAGCGTGGAACTCATTACCGGACTCCATAGTGTCATCCCTAAACCCCCAACACTTTACCCTTGGATTGTCCACGGTTGACCTATCCAGATTCCTGGATAGGTTAGTAAGGGGCGAGTACAAGTGCACTAGATTGCCTTCCGTCCCCTGTCCTATTGCTCTCCTATATCTCCTATACCTTTCTTCTATTCCTATATCTCTTCTTCTATTCTTTCATTGATATGTTCTATTACTATACCTTCTCTTCTATTCTTTCATAGATATATTTTACTATGAGTATCTCCTCTATAGCCTTCATCATGTATTTTACTATGTGTATATATATATATATATACTGTATATACCCACTAAAACCCTCATTGTGTATTGGACAAAATAAATAAATAAAATAAAAATAAATAAATTGGTCCACAGCTTGACCGCTGATAGATTCAGTGCTCAGGTATATAATGTCCACACAGACGCAATTAGTTGAGACCATTTGCCTTGTCTGTCTGCGCTTCTTTTAATGAAACTGTTAGCATTTGTAACCAAAAACAATACATGTAGGCAAAATCATTCTCTCTCAACCCAGCCCAATTCACAAAGTTGTTTTGGCATGGAAAATAAGAGGAATATTATGTATGTTCATTGCCTTGGGTTACTTATAAATAATAAAGGCAGAAAAAATATCTAATTAATTATCACAGATTATTTTCTTGGAACATATTTTAAGCATTTATTTATTTATTGGTGTGTTCTTGTTTACCATTGGTGAGTGCCTAGACAAATGCGCTTGGGATTTGTCCAGGCATAATTTCTGGGTAAATTTCAGTGATTTGCCCTTGCCTCCTTCTTCCCAGGCTTGAGACAAAGTCACTAGCCCAAGGTTCATTCAGATAACTTTATGCCTAAAATGGGACTAGAATTTGGGGTCTTGTGTTTTCACACATGCACATAAACACATTTCTAAGATTATATTTAAATCCAACCAATCCAATTCAATTCTGTATCCATACCTGCAAAATCTTAAATTGGAACTGAATTTTCAAAATCTTAAACCTCAAATCAGTTCAAATTGATTAGAATGCATGATTGATAGATAGAGAAATATGGATGGATAGATAGATAGATAGATAGATAGATAGATAGATAGATAGATAGATGGTAGAGAGAGAGAGAGAGAGAATGAAAGAGAGAATGAGAGAGAGAGAGAAGATATAGATATAATATAAATATTTACTAAAAAGTAACAAGATACATTAAAATAGGATTGTTTTTTGTCCTTAGGATAGAATTGGGGAAATGCATGTCAATGTCTTCACCATCTTCAAAATAAGTGTCATGTTCAAGTAACTTGAACAGTTTGAACCCTTAACCCCCAACATTTCTCCCTTAGACTATCCACGATTGACCTCTCCAGGTTCCTAAGAGGCCAGTAAGGGGCATACATAAGTGCACTAGTGTGCCTTTCGTCCCCTGTCCAATTGTCTTTCCTTTCTTTCACCTATCATATATATTTTCTCCCTTTTATATATCTTCTCCTCTACTTTTATATCTTTTCTTTATATTTAATAGTTCATGTTTATTCTCTTCAATATGTATTGTGTATTGGACAAAATAAATAAATAAACTAAATAAATAAACTTGATATGTGTGACTAAATATGTGAATTATAAAATCCACAAAGCCCAGTTGGTGTCATGGTCAAGGATTATCTGAATTTTAGACCAAACCTTGGGTTGGATTGGTTGAGTTCTTAGATTTCTATCCTATCTCAGGAGGGCTAATTTTCCCCACAACAAAGAATATTGTGAGTGGGTGGACTTAGGGCAATGCACCCACTCAAAATCCTGGAGGGAACAGTGACCTAATCTGGGTTTTTTTCTCCTTTGCTCTTATGTCTCCCTGCTTTCACTTTGAAAACATGTGTTGCTTATCTCTTTCATCCTCATCTAGTTCCCTGCACCGTTCTGAGTTTTTTTTAAAGACAGAAAAATACTTTCCTTAATAGTAAGCACAAAAGAAAATATTCTTGAATGCTCCCATAACATGCTATACAAGAGAGAGCCCATATGAGCAATCCCAGGTCCCAAACAAATAATTTGCAATGTTTGGAATATATACACAAAATGTGTCCTTTCTCGAAGCAGGAGACAGAATATTCTCTTTATCCAACTCCTGTCAATATAATTAAACATTAATGAGAAGCTTTAGTTTTGCATTACTGATAAAGGAGGACGATATTGTCAAACAAACAATGAAAAAAATAAGGATTTATTTATCAAGATCAAGGTTTTTCCTAGCCAAGGAAAGGGCTATCTGCATTGTCAGCCATGCTGTTAAAATGAGATTTTGAGTTCACACACACACATTGAGAAAGAGAAAACACAAGAGCAAACCTGAGTGTCATTTACTGTGTTATTAATTCCTGCATATATGGTAGAAAGAATAATATTGTTAGTATTATAATAATATAAAATAATATTATATATTATTTTGTATACAGTGTATAATCAAATTATTGTTATTATATTTTTATTAATAAATCTATATATCTATACAATATATAGATATATCTATACAATATATAGATATATCTATACAATATATAGATATATCTAAAGCTCTATATCTATCTATCTGTCTGTCTGTCTGTCTGTCTCTATTTGTTTGTCTGTATGTATCAATCAAATTATAGATGCTTTTATGTCAAAATTATAATTGTTTATAAAAGTTTATATGAAACTTTTCATATAATCTGAAGTTTTTAAATACAGTTTTGAGTTGAATGGTTGCAGTATGAACTTTTACAAAATATCTGATTTCCAGGAACAATTGCCTCTTCAGAAATCAAGAATTACATACCTGCAGGTGTTCACAACAGCAAATGGAAAAACCAGGATATTTTAAATTCAGAAAGTTCCCTTTGATTGTCTGATTCTTTGCTCAGCTGAATTTTTTCCCGGTGGCTTTTTTCATGCCTTCCTTAAATCATGCCATCTGATTCTATTCAAATGTATTGTACGGTAATTATTTTTTACAATGAAAAATTTATTGTCTTGCATCCTTCAGGAAAGAAGCAACTTCCAGTCTGAAAATAAGTGAGACAGGCTGCAATTTTTAGAAACCAAATCAGGGAGACAACATTGTGCTAGAGATGTACAGGTGAGCCCAGGTATTGATGTCTGTTTGTTCCGATACAGATCTAATTTTTAAAAATATAGACTCTAATAGTAGAGCCATTTACACACGCTCACACACACACATACACACAAACTGAAAATAAGAAATAGACATAGTATCTAATAGATTAGCTATCTATAATGAACATAATTAAATGTTTACTTAGTAACTGAGGAACGGAGAGAAAACTTCAGTATGAAAAAAAATCAAGTTATGGACAAGGTTCTTGTCATTCTCCCTGTAGCCAGTCTTATATGCAGTGAGAACTTCTGAGCAACTTTTACTTCAGGGACTTTGGTTTTCAGCCCAAGATTTTAATTAAGATACCGTTTCAAAAGTGAAAAGTTCAAAGCATAAGATTATACTGTTAATTTGCAGGGTTTTTAGTGTATTTTATCATGTACGAGGGGTTATCCAGAAAGTTATCCGCCTTGGTCTCTTCAGCCTTGAAAGACGGCGTTTAAGAGGTGACTTGATTGAAGTGTATAAAATCATGTATAGGATAGAAAAGGTGGATACAGAAAAAATATTTTCTCTATCACACAATACTAGGACAAGGGGGCATTCCCTAAAGCTCATAGATAGTGTTGGGCGAACCCAACCCGCACAATTCGGGTCCATACCGAATTTTGTGGTGTTCGGCATGCCAGACCCGAACCCGAATTTTTTAAAAAATTTGTGCTTCGGTTCAGCGTTCGTGCTGAACACTGCGAAAGCCACCGCCCAGCTGTCATCTGCTGAGAAGAGGAGGAGGAGCCGGGAGCCGTGGTGGCGGAGAAAGGCGAATACCGGGGAGCTGTCGGACGGTCGGGAGGCTGGGAGGGAGGCACAAAAGGAGCTGGGGAATCCCACAAAGAGATTCCGGGGGCGGAGCTTTGATGTCACATATACCGGCAGGCTGCTAAGCACGCCAAGGTGATGCATGGCTCTTCTTATGTTCTTAAAGGAAGGTTACAAGGCACGTAGCTTGCGCAGGGAATGTTCACGGGAGAAGTTGGTATTACTACCGTGTAGAGGGAAGCCAGAGAAAGAGAACGAGCTGTGCCAGTGGTCAGTAGATCTCTGTAGGCATTGTGGTGAAGGTTAGAGATGAACGTCCTCATTCTGTTTTCCTCCAAATGCGAAGTACATGCTCCAATATGCTACATGAATACTAAGGGCATGAATACTGCTGCGATGGGTGCCCAAGATGTTTACTGAAGCTCACAAAATTGACAGAGTCAGTGCCGCCCTAGAATTTCTTGACCATTTCGAGATTGAAGGCGAGGCTTTTCTCAACTGTATAGTGACAGGAGATGACACTTGGGCTTATCACCATACTCCAGAGAGCAAACATCAATCAATGAAGTGGCGCCATGCCCATTCTCCTTCAGCCCAAATATTCAAAACTCAACAATTGGTGAGAAAAATCTTCGGTACCCATCACACACAAATCTTGGGATCACAGATCTCTTCCAGGAGTAATCTTTTCACTAGAGCTTCAGATGTACTGTCCCTGGATAATCTTGACTTAGGTCTGGGGGACGCAGAGTTGGCGGGGGGAATCACCCAGGAGTGGACACGATGCAGTCTGAAACACGCGCCAACCCATCAGGGGATGACCAAGAGGCATAGGATAGAATAAACAAAGCCACAAGGAGGGGAATTGAGGCAGATATCTGAGCCCTAGAGCAAACTCCCAGAGCCTCTTATTTCTGGGGCCACAGCTTACCTTAAGGTCCTCCCCACTACCAGGGTTGGATGAACAGGATACCTTCCTTACTCCCCAAGAGTCACTCGATATGCTAGCTGACCTGGAGGAGGGCCAGATACAGGAAGATAGCTTGCTGGACAAGCTAATGGATTTGGACTTAGCAGAGGACAAGGAGCTAGGCCCAGACCCGCCAGCCTCAACGGGTCTTTTTCAGCCAGCCTTCATCCGGTCCCTCCTACATAAGGCTAAAACCATGGCCAAACTGCCTAGCCTCAAGAAGGACCTTCTCAGGTGGACTCTCTCCTTGAGAAAGCTACCTCACAATCTGAAGTCATACCTGTCCCAAAGTTGTTTATAGAGGCTCTCGAGAAACAGTGGCAGTCTCCAGAGGTTATCCTCGCTTCCTACATTGCCATCCTCATCCAAGTTGTGAGGGCAAGATCTTCTCAGAGGAGCCACAAAGCCTTAGGAACTTACATGTCCCACTTGTGTGTAGTTGGGATCTTCTATATCAGTTCTCTTGCAACATACATGAAACCAGTGTCCTCTTATTCCCCAGAGGAATCCATGATTAACACACAGTTTTTTACTACAGTACCTGCCATGACTAACCCCTTCATATACAGCCTGAGGAATCGAGATGTTTTGGATGCTTTGAAGAAAAACTTTGGAAAAGTCAACTTGCATTAGTGACTTGATAGGTACAACATAATAGTGGAACATTAGTGGCATAGCATAATTTCTGTTTGAAATCTAGGCATTTGCTCCAATGGTGTTCTTGTTGTTATTATTTTATCCCATCTTATATGTGGAATTAAAGTGGTGAACATACCTAATAAAACGTCCTCCTATTTCGCCCCTCTATGGCAACCTTCAAAACCTAATGATGACAGAAATCTATACCTCATTTATCTTATTTGATCAATATAACATGAATTTAAAAATTGCATTCATAATATGATAGCATGGATGACAAATTTTGGTTACTCAATTCAATTATATGACTGGGAAAGTTTATGGAAAGTAAATTATAAGATGACATTATCTATACCCCCCTTCCATCCTTCTCCCATGCCTCCTTGCTACCAGTGTCTCCCCAAAGTACGAGGGTCACCCAGAAAGTAGTGCACCACATTTTTTCCTCCAACTATTGTTTATTGAACACAATGAAACTTACACGCAAGAAAGAATGATGTTTCTTCTACACTCCCTATTTTTCCACGTAATCTCCATCCCATTTTATGGCCTTCCTCCAGCGAGACACAAGGGTGTGTATGCCCTGTCGGTACCACTCCTTGTTCTGGTCACAAAGCCATTTCTGCACTGTGCACTGTCTTCTAATGGCCTCACTCTGTGCCCAGCGACTAACCGTACTTCTGTCGACTGAAGATTCTCCATAAACTGTACACAAACGTTTATGAATGGTCCAAACAGTTTCTTTCTCCACAGTGAGAAATTCAATGACGACACTTACAGGTGCCATTTTCAAACACTGTTGCAGCTATGCTATTTGTCTGAAGAAGCACAACATTTACACACGCACTTCTGACAATTGAAATAATGTATATCTAAAGTTTCGCACTCATACTATTACTGTAGGCTGAGAAAAAAAAATGTGGTGCATTATTTTCTGGGCGATCCTCGTAGCTGCCGTTGGAGTTGTGACAGGCAAGCATGAAGGCTATATGTTCAGGCAGGGTGAAGTGGGGGGAAATGGCCTTGACCCCTTTCAACAGCGCTAGCAAAGAAGATTGGAAGTTCCAGCCCATCCACCCAAGAGTGTAGCAGGTGGCGTGAAGAAGACCACTCGACATCAGGTTGTGCATGGAAGGGGGCAGGGGACCCCTGCCCTAGCATCACCTGCCCTCACATCACCTGCCCTCCCTTGACCTGCCTCTACCTTCCCCTCCCCTGGCCTCCCCCCACCTATCCTCCATGCATGAAGACACCTGCCCTGAACTCCTTGCTGCTCCCACACTAAAACTCTAATCCTGAAGACCAGAAAAAAGTGGGGTAGCAAAAATGGAGCTCCACCCCAAAGAACCAAATTTGCACTGAAAGATGTTGAAAGAAAATGCAGGGCGTGCTGCATAAGCCATGGCCACAGTGTGGTAGTAAAAAATTTGGTAGCCATTCACTGGGAGAGGTGCATCTTAAACTCCAAAAAATGCAGTACATTTATTTATTTATTTAGCGTATGGCATTCAATGTCAGGGAAATCTACATGCTACATATATGTAGATTTGACAGCATAAATATACATGTAATTGGATATAGCAGCATCTGTAGCTATTTCATTGAATATAGCCAGCAGTGGGCTACGAGCCGGAACCCTAAATAATAATAATAATAATAATAATAATAATAATAATAATAATAATAATAATAATGATGATGATGATAATAATGGTATTAATGATAATAATGATGATAATGATGATAATGATGATAATGATGATAATAATGATAATAATGATAATAATGATAATAATGATAATAATGATAATAATGATAACAACAACAACAACAACAATAGTTGTTGTTATTTATTATTATTATTATTATTATTATTATTATTATTATTATTATTATTATTAATTAGATTTGTTTGCCGCCCTTCTCTGAAGACTCAGGGCTTCCTATATTCCTAAATATAGAAAGAGAGAGTGGAAAAGGGAGAGGGAACATGAATGTCTAATTTCCTTTATTCTACACTTCTAGTTTACTGTAATTTAATTTTCCTTCTTTCTCAAATATAAACCTGCCTATATTGTTGCTTATACAGTGCTGTGACCATCAGGAAATAGCCTTAAATGTATGAAAAAGGGATGGAGGAGAAAAATGCCACATGATGGAAAGAATTTCTTCTGCTCGGACTCCAATATCAAAAATCACCCACCATTTTTCTCATTGCTATCAGCTTCATGTTCTTTATTGCAATTATTGGAAACTGTCTCCTTCTCTTGGTAATTAATGTTGACTCTAGCCTTGACACTCCTATGTACTTTTTTCTCAGACAATTAGCTTTATTGGACCTCTGCCAAATTCTCTCCATTGTTCCTCGAGTATTTGTCAGCATTGTACCCAAGAGGTATACCATTTTGCTCTATGGATGTGTTGCTCAGATTACTGTAACTTTGCTTTTAGGGGGAGCAGAATGCCTCATCCTGGCAACCATGTCTTATGACAGGTATGTGGCCATCTGCAAACCTTTGCGATATACCATCCTCATGAGGAAAAGCATCCTTTATTATTATTATTATTTATTAGATTTGTATGCCGCCCCTCTCCGAAGACTCGGGGCGGCTAACAACAATGAAAAGAGAATGAAAACAAATCTAATATTAAAAATAATCTTAAAAACCCCAATTTAAAGAACCACTCATACATACAAGCATACCATGTATAAATTCTATAAGCCTAGAGGGAAGTGAAATTTCAATTCCCCCATGCCTGACGACAGAGGTGGGTTTTAAGGAGTTTGCGAAAGGCAAGGAGGGTGGGGGCAACTCTGATATCTGGGGGGAGCTGGTTCCAGAGGGTCGGGGCTGCCACAGAGAAGGCTCTTCTCCTGGGTCCCACCAAACAACATTGCTTAGTCGATGGGACCCAGAGAAGGCCAACTCTGTGGGACCTAACCAGTCGCTGGGATTCGTGCGGCAGAAGGCGGTCCTGGAGATATTCTAGTCCGATGCCATGAAGGGCTTTAACCAACACTTTGAATTGTGACCGGAAATTGATCGGCAACCAATGCAGACTGCGGAGTGTTGGTGTAACATGGGCATATCTTGGGAAGCCCATGATTGCTCTCGCAGCTGCATTCTGCACGATCTGAAGTTTCCGAACACTTTTCAAAAGTAGCCCCATGTAGAGAGCATTACAGTAGTCGAACCTCGAGGTGATGAGGGCATGAGTGACTGTGAGAAGTGAGTCCCGGTCCAGATAGGGCCACAACTGGTGCACCAGGCGAACCTGGGCAAACGCCCCCCTCGCCACAACTGAAAGATGTTTCTCTAATGTGATGTCAGTGGCAGTTTGGTTTTGGTCCACTGTCCAGGCCCTCACTTGCTCTCTTTATGTCCTACCCCTTCCCTACTGCAAGTCCAATGTGATTAAGCATTACATATGTGTTTATCCAGCTCTCATACAACTCTCTTGCTCGGATAAATCTGCTTTTAAAAGAGCAATGTATGTTGGAAATTTCCTGGTACTTCTCATTCCCATCTCAGTCATCCTCTCCTCCTACATTACTATCCTCCTCCAGGTTTTGAGAGTACGATCTTCTCAAGGGAGCCACAAGGCCTTGACAACCTGCCTGTCCCATCTCTGTGTTGTGGGCTTCTTCTATGGAGCAGCCATGTTGACCTATATGACTTCCTCTTCCTCTTATTCTACTGAAAGAGCTATGATTAATACAGTGTTTACTACCATTGTCCCTGCCACCATGAATCCTTTCATATATAGTCTGAGGAATCAAGATGTCTTATCTGCACTCAAGAAATTATTTGGAAAACGCAAATAGTGTGTATGATTTTAGAGGCACTAACTAAAGGTTGGTCTTCCAAGATAAATTCAGATGGAAGAATAGTGGTACCTCTACCTAAGAACGCCTCTACTTACAAAAATTTCTAGATAAGAATCGGATGTTCAAGATTTTTTTGCCTCTTCTCAAGAACCATTTTCCACTTACAAACCCGAGCCTCCGAAACTGTAACCGGAAAAGGCAGGGAGAAGCCTCCATGGGGCCTCCCTAGGAATCTCCTGGGAGGAAACAGGGCCTCCATCCACCCTGTGGTTTCCCCAATCATACTCATTATTTGCTTTTACATTGATTCTTATGGGAAAAATTGCTTCTTCTTACAAACTTTTCTATTTAAGAACCTGGTCACGGAACGAATTAAGTTCGTAAGTAGAGGTACCATGGTATATGATTTTAGAGGCACTAACTAAAGGTTGGTCTTCCAAGATAAATTCAGATGGAAGTATTTATCAATGTATTTATCAGAAGATTGTCTAGAACAGACCTGTCAAACTGGTGGCCCATGGGCCAGACATGGCCCATGCAGGCCACACCCACTCTGGTTCCACAAAGACTAAAAACATTATGATACGTCATGATCTGGCCTGTAATCAAGGATGGGCTATGAAACGTAAACGCCGTTCCTGTGGCGACAATGGAGTGGGTGGGTTAGCTCCATTGCCACTGGATGTGCACGCGCCATGCACGCTCATCCGGCACAATTCCCCCCCTCCCAATTTTATTTTTGCTGCCGGAAGGACATCCACATGCTGTCTGCTACCACAATGTTGGGTTGCCTGCCCAATACCTGCCTGTCCATTGAATCTGGAAGTCCCACAAAGTCTTAGCCCTGTTATTCTCGACAATCTTTGTGGAATCTCCCATCTAGACCTGGAAGGTTCTAGTGCAGTGGTCTCCAAACTCGTTGACTTTAAGACTTAGGGACTTCAACTCCCAGAATTCCCCAGGCAGCAATGCTGGCTGAGGAATTCTGTGAGTTGAAGTCCCTAAGTCTTAAAGTGGGCGAGTTTGGAGACCTCTGGTCTAGTGACTAGAACACATTGTGCAGATGTTCCTGTGCACAATGGCAGCTTTTTGATTGTGTTGATTTAGAAATAGACTATATCAATGCCCTACAAAGAGAACATATACAAAATGTATTGTCTGCCAGACTTGTAAAAATATACTCTAACGTTTATTTTATTTATTTATTTATTTATTTATTGGATTTGTATGCCGCCCCTCTCCGTGGACTCGGGGCGGCTAACAACAGTGGTAAAAACAGCATGTGACAATCCAATACTAAAACAGCTAAAAACCCTTATTATAAAACCAATCATACATACAAACATACCATGCATAAATTGTAGAAGCCTAGGGGGAAAGAATATCTCAGTTCCCCCATGCCTGATGGCAGAGGTGGGTTTTAAGGAGCTTACGAAAGGCAAGGAGGGTGGGGGCTATTCTAATCTCTGGGGGAAGTGGTTCCAGAGGGCCGGGGCCGAAACAGAGAAGGCTCTTCCCATGGGTCCTGCCAGACGACATTGTTTAGTCGACGGGACCCGGAGAAGGCCCACTCTGTGGGACCTAACTGGTCACTGGGATTCGTGCGGCAGAAGGCGGTCCCGGAGATAATCTGGTCCAGTGCCATGAAGGGCTTTATGGGTCATAACCAACACTTTGAATTGTGACCGGAAATTGATCGGCAACCAGTGCAGACTGCGGAGTGTTGGTGTGACATGGGCATATTTAGGGAAGCCCACGATTGCTCTCGCAGCTGCATTCTGCACGATCTGAAGTTTCCGAACACTTTCAAAGGTAGCCCCATGTAGAGAGCATTACAGTAATCGAGCCTCGAGGTGATGAGGGCATGAGCTCCCAATCCAGATAGGGCCACAACTGGTGCACCAGGCGAACCTGGGCCAATGCCCCCCTCGCCACAGCTGAAAGATGAACCCAAGATGCTGGATATGTAAACAGGTACATGGCACATATTATCATACGTGGTGGGTGTGCCAAGTGGCAAAAGAATATTGGAACATGATAAAAAACATGAATACAAGAAATAACAGACTCCAAAATTGAATTCAAACCAAAAATATATTTATTAGAGATTATCACAGGACAACAGGCAAAAGAAAATCAATACCTTATAGTGCACATCTTTTTTTTAATTATTATTTTTTTTATTAAAATTTTTTATTATTAAAATATATACATCATATATACAACGTATGGTACATTGCAGAGCATATCGCATAAAAGAGAAAACAAAAACACAAACAAACAAACAACAACAAAACAAATAACAGTATCAGCGAATAAGCAGGGGAGTTGTGTTAAAAACGAAAATTAGATCAAGATATTTTTGCTCATTACCATATTTCGAATAGTTTGTCAAAAGTGTTAGATGCCAGAATTGCAATTGATATAATGTTGAGAGGTTAACAAATAATAATAGTAAATTTACATAGTTAAATACATATAAAGTCTCATGTAATAATATTAGATAATAGAATACTTTATACCAGATTTGTAGCAGTTCAAGCTTATTTAAAGTTTTACATTCTTAATGCCTATTGGTCTCGCTTTTGCTTCCTAGCCATTTATAAAGAGGGTCCCAACAATTATTAAACGTATCTAACGGTTCATTCCTAACTAGTAGAGTCAGTTTCGACATTTCTGCGCAGTACATTATTTTTCTAATTATTGCTTCATTTGGGGGTAGTTCTTCATTCTTCCACCACTGCGCATAAGTTAGTCTTGCTGCTGTAGTTAAGTGAATGATTAAGTGTGCTTGAGGTTTCGATAGATTTTGTCTGGTTATACCCAATAAAAAACATTCAGGGGTTTTGTCAAGTGATAAATTTAATATTTCTTCAATCCAAATTCCAATCTTATCCCAATATGTTTTGGCATTGTTGCATTCCCACCATAGGTGGAAATAGGTACCCAATTCTTGTTGACATTTCCAACAATTTGGTGAAAGTTTGTTGTTTAATTTGGTTAATTTAATTGGAGTAATATGCCATCGGTAAAACATTTTGACCAAATTTTCTTTATAGGAGGTGGCAATAGTCAATTTATAATTCTTAGTCCAGAGTGTTTGCCATTCCTCCTCTTTAATCTCTTTTTTGAGATCGAGATTCCATTTCTTAACATTAGATTTTGTGTTAAAGGTGTCCAAATCATTGTAATTTAGATAACCGTAAAAATTTTTGATTATCTTATCTTGGGGGCCTATACATAGCTTATCTAACAGAGCATTTTTGTTAATCCCGGAATTTTTTTTGTCTTTGTTAAATTTAGTCTGAATCTGAAGGTATTCCCACCATTCCATATAGTACACATCTTGACCGCTGCTAGAATAGTCTTCGCACAATCATGGAAAGCTGAATGCACCCCCACCCCCAGAGAACATAATAATAAAAAATACTGGATTATGCAGAAATGACAAAATTGACATTAGAGTTACAAATCTGTGAAAAAAGAGAGTATTATATGGTGTGGGAATTTTTTTTACAATTGACTAGAAATTAGAAAGAACAAAAAAACTTTCAAATTATTGTTAATGTAATTATTGTATAAAATAATTACATTGGCATCCTTCGGTCTCAAAAGACCATTGTATCAAGCTCTGGACTCCACAGAGCACGAAGCCTGGGTAGGTTAGTATGGAGGATAGGCTGTTACGCCAGCAGCAGATCCCCCCTCTCCACATCTCTGAAATAATCCAATGGAATGGCAAAGGCCATTTGGATTGGTTCCAGCTACGTCACCAGAATTATCAGAACGTGGCTGTACACAGTAATGAACTGCTTCTAGGACTCCACCTCCAGATTTTGCCTCAAGGTTTACTCCTGAAGCCTTTTTAAAATTGATTAATTAATCTATCTATCTATCTATCTATCTATCTATCTATCTATCTATCTATCTATCTATCTATTTATTGGATTTGTATGCCACCCTTCTCCGCAGACTCGGGGCGGCTAACAACAGCAATAAAACAGCATATAATAACAATCCAATACTAAAACAGTTAAAAACCCTTATTATAAAACAAAACATACAGACAGACATACCATGCATAAAATTGTAGAGGCCTAGGGGGAAAGAGTATCTCAATTCCCCGATGCCTGGCGGCAGAGGTGGGTTTTAAGCAGCTTACGAAAGGCGAGGAGGGTGGGGGCAATTCTAATCTCTGGGGGAAGTTGGTTCCAGCGGACCAGGGCTGCCACAGAGAAGGCTCTTCCCCTCGGTCCCGCCAAGCGACATTGTTTAGTTGATGGGACCCAGTTAAGACCCACTCTGTGGGACCTAATCGGTCACTGGGATTCGTGCAGCAGAAGGCGGTCCCTGAGATAATCTGGTCCGGTGCCATGAAGGGCTTTAGAGGTCATAACTTTTCCAATAATGGATATAGCCACAAGGTAGTGGAGGTTTGCAGTCAGAGTTTCTCTTCTCCTAGTAGTTGACCAGGGCATCCTTCGTGTCTTGCTGTGCTCTTAGTGTACCACATTGCTTGCAAAGACCACCTTCACGACAGTTGACCTATTCTAGTAGGTTTCATCCGCTCAGTCCACCAGAATCTGTCTTCACATGCTTGGGATAGACAAGTCGCTATCTCACCAAAGGTCAATGACACAATGGCTACTGTCAGCCTGATTCAGCCAGCCTGTTGAAGCTGTTGCCAGGGTATGCTTGCTATAGCTACTAGGAGCCACAGGTGAGAGCTGAGTGACAGGTGGGGCCAAAGATGAACGAGCTGCTCTAAATAACATGCCCCTACACCAGTGGTGCTACCCCTCCCTGAGCACCATACAGTCCATAAAATAAAATAATAACATAATAAAAATACATATATGTATAATGACTTTGCATAAAGTTTTTTTTCCTCCTCCATAAATCAAATGTTTACATCACCATAAACAAAGGGTAATAAAAAGTCACCAAGAATACCTTACTTTGGCTTCCATCTAAATCCTTACTATCAGTGTCCGCAAGTCTGAACTTCCTTTATATTTTCCCTTGCTCCTTTTTCCCTTCCCTCTTCTCCTCTCCCACCTACATTCTTTAACTTTCTCTCCCTCTTCCTTCTCCACTCTTTATCTCCTCCTATCTTCCTCCTTCCTCTCCTTCTTTCTTTTACTCTTCCCTGAGTGAAATATCTTTAATTCTAACAAACATTTATTGAAACAGACTGGCAGTTTCTTTCTGCATTCTTATAGTCTTGCCAATGCTTTTATTATTATGTTATTATTTTCAATCTAACATTTGAATTTATCTTTGATGTATAACCTTCATCAGTGCTGCCTCCCTGCTATTTTCCTCACCTGGGGTAATAATAATACTTCTGACCCCCTTTTTTCTTTTTAATCTTTACCCAATCTCTTTTCTAATTAAATTTATTGTCTATCCACACATAAAATTTCACCCATATTTTATAATATTTTGAATCTTCTTCATTTTTAACTTTCATTTTCAATCTATTCATTTCTGCACAATCTAGTACTGTATCTTCTTTAGCACTTCTTCCATCGGAACCACCTTCAATTTCCACTTTGAGGTATATGCTATTCGGGCAGCAGTCACCACATATATACGTTTTTTCTTTTTTTTTTCTTTTTTGAATTTCTTTGACAATATTCCCAATAGTAATGTCTCTAGTTTCTGTTCTGTCTGGGCCGGACCACAGTCATAAATAAAGAGCCACAACACACTGTTCAAAAGGTGACCAAAATGTATTGGGAAAACGAAACATGCAAATCACTGGTTAATTCTAAAGAATGTCCTGCTGGCCACATTGCTCTCTAATGAGCTGGAGATAAAACTCCTGGGCTACAAGCCAGAGGGCTATAAACCTTAATTCTTGAAGGGTCTCTGGCAGCTTGAACAGACTCATAGTTCAGCAAAAAAAAAGGTGCAAAGCATCACACAGACAGGAAGGGAAAGGATTGGAACTCCAAAAGTCCTCTCAGCTCAGATTCTCCAGCATCAATGATGAGGTAGATTGCCTGCCATGTCCACTTTCCCTTAGAAAGTCCCTTATATACTGGCAAGGTGTGGCCAAGTGTCCCGTAGATCTGTTAACACCAAGAACCCCTCTTTTTTCAGATATTCTTGCCTAGACCACATTCTCCTGACTCTTGTATCTAATGGGGGTGCTCCCCTTCTGATTCCCCATGGTCCTCTGACTCACTAAGTCCCATAACTGGGGATGCTACAGTCTCTGGTGGTTCCTCAGTCTCCAGTTCCCCTTCACTCTCACTCTGAGACTCAAGCACTGGCCTGCAATGCCAGTATTCATCTGTCTCCTAGTCCTTGAAATCCATGACCAGCTGAGTCAGACGTGGACCACTGACCAATAGTTTCCACTCTAGTTTTTGGCCCAGCATCTCTTCTAACCATGTTTTAATCATAATCCAATATTTGTTAGCTTCAGTGCTGTGATAAAAAGAGTTTGGAACTTGCTTACATTTCCAACATTCCATAGATTTATCTTTACACATTTTTGCTATTCTTTCTGGTGACATATGCCACCTATAAAACATTTTATACAAATTCTTTTAATTAGGCAGTAGCCATAGTCATTTTATAGTTTATTTCCCAAAGTTGTTGGCATTTTTCAAATTCTATCGTATGACTAACGTGTCTCATCCATTTTATGATACCATAGTCTCTTTCACCTGTTCAAATTCTAGATTGATGGTAAGTGATTGTAACTTTTCTGTATCAATTTTTCACTTTTCCCTAGTAGAATTTCATCTAAGTCACTTCTAGATTAATACCTTCTCCTTTTTACCTGTATCAAATCAAGATTGTAGCTGCAATCTCATAAACCAATCCATTTGTATTCCTTGTTTCTCTAAAGTTTGTGCTGATTTTAATTTGCCATTCTTTGTTAAAATATCCTTATACAGTACCTTGGAAGATAGTCCCAATTAACTTGGTGTGGATGTGATAAGGCTTCAATAATAGATATCCAATGTGGTACATTCAAATAATGTTTAGACTTTATTTTTTCCCATACTAAGTAAAGTAAATTTCTAACTGCATGTCTCTGGAAGTATGAACTATGTATTTTATTCTTTCCATACCAAATAAATGTGTGCCATCCCACATGTAAATCATATCCCTCTAATTCTAAAAGTCTCTTATTGTCTAATAAACAAGAAAGCAAGCAAATTTAAAGTTTCATGGAGAAAAATATCATGATCATGGAATTATTTTGGTGTGGTAATGACAAATGAGAAGGGTCCATGGTATCTGATGCTATATGTGGGTTTGTGATCAAATGATTCTGTGATTTTAATACCAGGCACCTCCTTTTTTTCCTCATACATCACATTGTTAGCAAAATGGTTTTTTTCCATTATTGTGAATAGAATTGTCGGACATCTTTTTAATCTATTTCTGTAATTAAAAAAAAGAATATTGACAAAAAAAATATTTCAGCTCTTTTATTAATAGGATGGATGTCTTACAAGGAGTTTTTGTGAAGCTGCTATAACATCTCTGTTCCGTAAGCTACAGATAAAAGGGTTCAACATTGGAGGAACAACCGTGATGCAGATCGAATAAATCATGGACCTACGGGCTGAGTAAGAAGACACGGGAGTACTGTATGTCAGGATGCCTGCCCCATAGAAGATGCTCACTACACATAAATGGGACACGCAGGTGCCCAGTGCTTTGTGCCTTCTCTCAGTTGAGTTCATGTTCAAAATCTGCACAAGAATGGCCATATACGAGAAGATAATCACTAAGATGGGCAAGAGAATTATCAGCACATTGTCAATGTATATTACTTTTTCAAATCCAGATGTATCAGCACATGTTAATTTCATTAGAGCTGGGAATTCACAGACAAAATGATCAATTACGTTTGACCTACAGTAAGGCAGGGATTGTACATAAATTGTTATTACCGTGATGATAAGTGATGAAGAGTACCAAATTCCAACACTCATGATTAGGCAGATGGTTCTTCTCATGAGAATTGGGTACTGCAAGGGCCTGCAGATGGCTACGTACCTGTCGTATGACATCACAGTCAAAATGAAACATTCTGAGGTCCCCATGGTCAGAGTTAAAAAAAAATCTGTGCTACACAGCCTCCCAGTGAAATAGTGCTTCTTTGAGTTAAAAAAATGTGTGACATTTTAGGGACCACAATGAGGATTTGGCCCATATCCATACAGGACAGTTGGCTCAGGAAGAATGACATGGGGGTATGAAGTGAGGAGTCCATCTGGATTAGAAAGAGGAGGAGGGAGTATCCCGTCAGAGCAATAAGATTCATGAACAGAACAACGACAAAGAAAACAGTAGGCGCTTTCAGGAGACTAAGTCCAACAAGATAAAATTCTGTCCATGAAGTTAAATTCCCATTTCCCTTTGTTGGCTGGATTTTTGTTCAAGACTGAAAGACAAAGTTTACAAGGGTATAAGTCATTGAAATACCAGTAAAAATAATTGTGTTAAGATATAATCGGAAATATACCCTAAAATATATCAGTCATGTTTCAGGATCTTTTGTGCTAATAGACATGTGGTTTCAGGTACATCTCTTATTTATTTATTTATTTATTTATTTATTCATTCATTCATTCATTCATTCATTCATTCATTCATTCATTTATTCATTTATTCATTCATTCATTTATTTATTTATTTATTCGATTTTTATGCCGCCCTTCTCCATAGACTCAGGGCGGCTTACAACGTGTTAGCAATAGCACTTTTTAAATTGTATATTTTCTTACTGTATATTACCCCCTATGAGTGATTCTGACCAACAGATTTTTTTTAAAGTTCATTTCATCGTTGCTATCAACCATCTCCTCCCATAAATGACTGTATGACTGTAACTTTGTTGCTTGTATCCTTACAATTTATATTAATATTGGTTCTGGATTGCTTATTTGTACCTTATGAAAATCATTAAGTGTTGTACCTCATAATTCTTGCCAAATGTATCTTTTCTTTTATGTACACTGAGAGCACATGAACCAAAGACAAATTCCTTGTGTGTCCAATCACACTTGGCTAATATAGAATTCTATTCTATTCTATTCTATTCTATTCTATTCTATTCTGTGGAAGGGATCCTGATGTTCAGAGTGAGCCATTGCAAAAATTATCTGAATTGGACGGTTTTGAAACATCTAGGAAAGTGATTTTTATTTATTTTTTATTCATTTGTCCAATATGCAATACATATGGAAGAGAATAAACATGAAGTAATATATATTACCCGAGTCTACGGAGAGGGGTGGCATACAAATCTAGTAAATAAATATATAAAGATATAAAGATAATATGTAAAAATAGAGGAGAAGATATATGAAAGGAAGAAAATATATATGATATATGAGATAAAGGAAAGACAATTGGACAGGGGATGAAAGGCACACTAGTGCACTTATGTACGCCCCTTAACCTTTCTAACCTCTCAACCTTTCTAATGCCACGGCTCCTTAATACAGCTCCCCATGTTGTGGTGACCCCCAACCATACTTCTAGTGACAATTCTTCCAACAGAGCTTTAAGATGATTGGCAGGAAGGTCAGAGGGACACCGCCCACTGTAAACACCTGATTGGTCAGATTGTAAAAATATGTTCCAAGGTGCCAGAATAGAAGCTTTATTTCCTAACACCACGGGAAATTTGTCTTTTCCCATGCTCTTAGGCGACCCCTGTGAAATAGCCGTTCGACTCCCACAAAGGGGGTCCCAACCCCCAGGTTGAGAAGCACTGATCTAGGATCAAGTTCTACCACACTTGCCTAATTTGACAACTGTTCCCAATGAAACATTTTAAACAAAGAGCTGGTGGCTAAAATATTTGAATGGGTTTTAGAATGTTTTAAATATTGAACGGGTTAAAGGAGAATATTCATTGCTCAGGGTCAAAATGAGGGGCCCTTTACTAGCACTGATCATGTTACCTAGTTTGGGTAATGAAATGTCTGCAAGAAAACAACCAAGCTCAGATCCCTCCTTTTAGAAATGCTCTGTTCAAACCCTTTTTCTGTTTTGGTCTCACTGACCCAGATTCAATCTTTCAGTCCCAACTATCAAGCAGGATTTTTCTTCAATGTGTAACAGAAGAGCCCTTCACCCCTCCACTCGAAATAGAATACCCTATGAGACTAGACTTTCAATCCTGGGCCTAGAAAGTTTAGAACTAAGACGCCTTAAACAAGATCTAAGTATTGCCCACAAGATCACATGCTGCAGCATCCTGCCTGTTGGTGACTACTTCAGCTTCAACCACAGCAACACAAGAGCACACAACAGATTTAAACTTAATATTAACCACTCCAAACTTGACCGTAAAAAATATGACTTCAGTAACCGAGTTGTCGAAGCGTGGAACTCATTACCGGACTCCATAGTGTCATCCCCAAACCCCCAACACTTTACCCTTAGATTATCTACGGTTGACCTATCCAGATTCCTAAGAGGTCAGTAAGGGGAGAGTACAAGTGCACTAGAGTGCCTTCCATCCCCTGTCCTATTGCTCTCCTATATCTCCTATACCTTTCCTCTATTCCTATATCTCTTCTTCTATTCTTTCATTGAAATATTCTATTCCTATATCTTCTTTTCTATTATTTCTTAGATATATTTTACTATGAGTATCTCCTCTATAACCTTCATCATGTATTTTACTATGTGTATATTGATATATACCCACTAAAACCCTCATTGTGTATTGGACAAAATAAATAAATAAAATAAATAAATAAATAAATAAATCTTAATGGAAAGGTAGCATGTACATGAAATCATAAATAAAATCACAACCAATAAAACTTTCTGACGAAAGATATCTGGATCAAGGTTTGCTTTGTTCATTTTAAAGGCAGAAATAAGAACCAGTATAATAAAGCCGAATTTCAATTTATATTCCATATAGATTTCAGTAAAATTAACTGTTAAATTAGTGCTCGGAGACTGCTTCAGTTCAACAGGTTTATTTCGATAGGCATAATCAGTGGAACAGCTCTCTCCAACAATCGACTCCCAACAAGGGCAACGGCTAATCCGTTGCCCTATTTATACAGTTCTTTTACGCGGGAACATTTTCTGACAACCGTTTATTTTTGGCGGCATTCTAACTTAAACCACGTCTTAACCAATCAGTGATTTAACCATTTATTTTCTTTTTTACAGACATAACATTAACAATAAGGTATTGCTTAACATTGTCTAATTGAAAGCACTATAACTGTCAAAAGTTGGCTAGATTGTGATTTCTGCTAGCAAAATAATTTTCAGTGGCTGTACTAAAATATGATTCTTTTTTTTTTAATAAACACTATTTTTTTTAAACAAGCTAACTTGCTATAGGAAAGCTAGGAAGTTTCCTAATGAGAAATATAGGCAGAACTACACTGCTCAAAAAAAAATAAAGGGAACACTTAAAGAACAAAATATAACTCCAAGTAAATCAAACTTCTGTGAAATCAAACTGTCCACTTAGGAAGCAATACTGATTGACAGTCAATTTCACATGCTGTTGTGCACATTCAAGTTTGTATGGAACAAAGTATTCAATGAGAATATTTCATTTATTCAGATCTAAGCTGTGTTCTTTGAGTGTTCCCTTTATTTTTTTGATCAGTATATATTGCTCATACTACTTTTACATCTACCATAAAAACAAAATGCTTGACTGTTCTGTCTGGGTCACTCCGGAAGCTATGACCAACCCAAAATGATAAGCCAGACACACCGGTAGAATCCAAACACAGTTTTATAATGGTAAAGAGAAAAGAAGCCAACAGAAAATGTCCTTACAAATCAGGAAAACACTGGAACTCCAAATGGATACATGAAGGCAATTGTTCATATAGAAACACAGGATCCTTGATACCAAGATGAGGCTGTAGATAACAGACATACATCTCCCACAGGTCTTCAAGACTGCTGGGCCACGAGCCAGGAACAGAAACGCTGAGAGACAATGCAGATTACAGCAACTCCACTCTGATAACACTCCGCACTGTAGAAAGAGTTTGCCTGCCTTATAACCCCTTCCCTGCTAATGAGGACCACCCTCCCCCCTGGTGTTCCTCATTCACCGATGATAATATTTCTTCAATTGATCCCTCCTTTGATCTATACGTCTCTGTCACATACTAATGACAGCTTGTGCTTCGTCATGTAATGACTCCAGAGACGCCAAGCTACTGGCTTGAGAGAGCCCCTCCCCAGGGCTCCCAGGCCGTTCTTCCTCGTCACATTCCTGACTGTAATCTCCCCTGTCCGACTGCCCAGAACTCTCCTCTTTGCTCTCATCCTCCCCCGGGCATGGAGCCAGCAGAGAAGCAGCTGGTCTTTCATCTGACGCAGGCTGAACCACAACATTGACTTACAACACAAAATATACATATACACTCTCCTCATACCTTCATACGTCCATGCATTAAGAGGAAGAAAATTGTTTGGATCGTAAGAGAGTAACAAAAGTATCTGCCAGAATCTAAATCTATATAGCATAAGTCATTTTTGTTTATAAAAACGATCCATCTCTTAGAGACAATTAACTCTCAGTATTGCATTTGAACTCAGTTTTGTGAGTTCTAACCTAAGTCCTCTGTCCATAGGGAAGAGAAAATGGCTATGTAATAAACATTGTTTCTAAGCTTAGTTGATTCCACGGGGAACTAATAATGCTGTTTCTTACTTATTTTGGTCTGAACACAGGTTGGTGTGAGCATCATTGAGCCTACTCAGGCATTGCAGCATGTATGAAGAAACTACCGGTGGGCTGCATCCTTTGGAGAATTTGACTTATTAAATGTTGCTATTCAAAAAGATTCCCTGAAGAACCAAGCAGCAGTTAACAATAACATTACAAATGGAACTTCCTAATCTGATTGTTGTTGTTGTTGTTGTTGTTGTTGGCTCAGACTACAAAACTATGAAAAAAGAGATCTCCATGAGAATTACATTCCTGGAAATTCCAGGGATTATAATGTTAGGGACCAATCCAGGGATGAAATCCAGCAGAGAATCAGTAGCGGAAATTTTGAATTGTTCAGAGAACAGTAAATGCCATCTCTGGCTGGCCCCAGAGTGGGGTGGGAATGGACATTTTGCAGTTTGTTTGTTTGTTTGTTTGTTTGTTTGTTGTTGTTTTTTTATTATTATTATTATTATTATTATTATTATTATTATTATTATTCATTCATTCATTTATTTGTATGCCGCCCCTCTCCGCAGACTCGGGGCGGCTAACAACAAGGGTAAAAGACAATATGTAACAATCCAATTTAATAAAACAACTAAAAACCCTTATTATAAAAACCAAACATACACACAAACATACCATGCATAACTTGTAATGGCCTAGGGGAAGAAATATCTTAACTCCCCCATGCCTGGCGACAAAGGTGGGTCTTGAGTAGTTTGTGAAAGACAAGGAGGGTGGGAGCCGTTCTAATCTCTGGGGGGAGTTGATTCCAGAGGGCCGAGGCCGCCACAGAGAAGACTCTTCCCCTGGGGCCCGCCAAATGACATTGTTTGGTCGATGGGACCCGGAGAAGGCCGACTCTGTGGGACCTTATCAGCCGCTGGGATTCGTGCGGTAGAAGGCAGTTCCAGATGTATTCTGGCCCAATGCCATGTAGGTCATTACCAACACTTTGAATTGTGACCGGAAACTGATCGGCAGCCAGTGTAGGCCGCAGAGTGTTGCAGAAACATGGGCGAATCTAGGAAGCCCCACGATGGCTCTTGCAGCCACATTCTGCACGATCTGAAGTTTCCAAACATTTTTCAAAGGTAGCCCCATGTAGAGAGTGTTGCAGTAATTGAACCTCGAGGTGATGAGGGCATGAGCGACTGTGAGCAATGACTCCCTGTCCAGATAAGGCCGCAACTGGTGCACCAGGCAATCCTGGGCAAATCCTTCCCCTCACACACACACCAAACTACACCCACAGAACCAGTAGGGAAAAATTTTGAAGAAATTAAGTTAAATTAAAAAGAAGACCGCCTTCTGCCGCACGAATCTCAGCGACTGATTAGGTCCCACAGAGTGGGCCTTCTCTGGGTCTCATCAACTAAACAATGTCATTTGGCAAGCCCCAGGGGAAGAGCCTTCTCTGTGGCGGCCCCATCTCTCTGGAACCAGCTCCCCCCAAAGATTAGAACTGCCTCCACACTCCTTGCCTTTCGTAAACTCCTTAAAACCCACCGTTGTCGTCAGGCATGGGGGAACTGAGATATCTCCCCCGGGCCTATACAATTTATGTATGGTATGTTTGTACATATGTCTGCTTAATTTTGGGGGTTTTAAAATATTTAAATTTTTTTAAATTATTAAATTTGTTATGAACTGTTTTATTGTGTTTTGAGCCGCCCCGGGTCTACGGAGAGGGGCGGCATACAAATCTAATAAATAAAATAAAAAATAAATAAAATAAATAAAAATAAAACCTGATTTGAATTTTTTTTTAAAAAAAGATGGCAGCAGTTCCAGTGTTTTGCCAAGTTGCCCAGTTCAGGCAAAGTGGTCTGAACCTGGAGGAACCCACCTGTGCTTCATTTATTTATTTATTTTATTTATTTATTAATTCGATTTGTATGCCGCCCCTCTCCGCAGACTCGGGGCGGCATACAAATACCCTTCCCTTTGACTTTCTTGTACATTATCAAGATTTTCGTTATGAATTTTATACTGACGATAGCCAAATCTTTTTAATATAGGTGTTAATGGCAATGTGTTGCCAACCAGAATCTTCAAGCAAGCCAGACAAGTCTCAACAGAGAAGGCCTCATTAACAACAGTGAAAATCTCATATATCATATCTACTATTCTTCTATTCTAATCTTCTTATACTACTCTAATATTATCCTTCTATTCTCTAATTGATATATTCTATTCCTAAATTTTCACTTCTATTCTTTCTCTAATATATTTTACTCGAGTATAACCTCTATAACCTTCATTGTGTATTGTTGTGTATTGGACTAAATCAATAAATAAACAAATAAACAAATAAACAAACAGACAAACAGACAGACAAACAGACAAACAGACAGACAGACAGACAAACGGACAAACGGACAAACGGATAAACGGATAAACAAATAAACAAATAAACAAATAAATAAAAAATTGGAATTCCATGCTACATTGGTTAACACTCAGATCAATAAGGACTGTTTTGAGTTCTATGGTTCTGCAATGAAGGGCTATTATTTATTTATTTATTATTTATTCATGTATAGTTGTGTTAAGTTCGGAATAAGGAGAGAGACACGTTGTGGCCTGATTCGAATTTATTAGGAATCGGCTCTAACAGCAACGCATTCGCAGTAACGTAAAACAGTGTATCGCAAGGGAAAGTGAAGTCACGCGGCTGTGCTGTACTTTTAAAAGTTTTTTCCTGTAGAGGCGCAGCTTGACAGACTCTTGAATTCCCTGGCCTTGGCTTAGCCAATCCGCGGCTGGTATGCATATGCACTAGACTAACATAACATATTTACATATTACTTAATTGCCTACAGCACCCTGAGTCTGCAGAGAGGGAGGGGCATAAAAGTTGAATAAATAAATAAATAAATAAATTTACATACATAACAAGTTGCACATCACAAATTCATGACTATGTGTGGCAATTAAAACAATTAAAACCAATATAAAAATAAAGCAAAACCCATTTCTTTGGGTTACACTTGGGTTCATTTCCTTATTGAAAGAGGCAGTAAAGGGCAGCCATTCACGGCTGGAATGCTCGGGAGGGGTGCACTGGGGTGGGCGGGCACATGCCCACCTTTCAATTTCCTGTGCATGAGTGAAGTCACGGGCCAAAGCTGTCCCACCTGGGAGTCACCAGCAGGAAGAAATCCTGCAAGAAGGAAGGGATTTCTTCCTGCTGGCAGCTCCTGGCCAGGATGGACCACCACCACCATGCAGAACCCAGCCCTGTGGCTGCTAGTTAGCTGCATCGGCCGATGTGCCCCAGTTATTCCTGCCCAGGAACCACCAGAAGGAAGAAATCCTGCAGGAAAGAAAGGATTTCTTCCTGTTGGCAACTCCCAGGTGGGAATGACCGGGGTGCCTCCACCGCTGCTGCCGGTGCAGCCAGCCAGCAGCCACAGGGCTGGGTCCTGCGCGGCGGTGGCTGCAGCAGTCAATCCCGGCTGGGAGCCACCATTGGGAAGAAATCCTGCAGGAAATAGAGCAGCTTCTTAGGGAGACAGCGTAGCTCCCGCATCGCCTGCTTGCCAGGAAGGACAGCAGCTCATCGGGGAGACTCTGACAAGCAGGCGAAGCGGGAGCGACGTCGTTTCCCTGACAAGATTCTCTCCTTCCTGGATGGGGCGGTGATATTTGGCTGCTGCAGAATCTCACATGTATGCACGTATACCGCCAGCAGTGATGAAGCTGCGCGTTCAGCTTCATTTATGCCAGTGGAACGGCGTTCCATGCTGTCCCCCTTGCTGCCCAAGCCTGATAAGAGGGATGAGTCTTGGATTATGATTCAAAGTGTTGGTCATGACCTTTAAAGCCCTACATGGGATTGGACCGGATTACCTCTGGAACCGCCTGCTACCGCACAAATCCCAGCGACCAATAAGGTCCCACAGAGTTGGCCTTCTCCGGGTCCCGTCGACTAAACAATGTCGTTTGGCGGGCCCCAGGGGAAGAGCCTTCTCTGTGGCGGCCCCGGTCCTCTGGAACCAACTCCCACCGAAGATTAGAACTGCCCCCACCCTCCCTGTCTTTCGTAAACTACTCAAGACTCAGGCATGGGGGAGTTAAGATATTCCTTCCCCCTAGGCCATTACAAGTTATGCATGGTATGTTTGTGTATATGTTTGGTTTTGTAATAAGGGTTTTTAGTTGTTTTATTAATTGGGTTGTTACATGCTGTTTTTATCATTGTTGTTAGCCGCCCCGAGTCTACAGAGAGGGGCGGCATACAAATCCAATAAATAAATAAATAAAATAAATAAAATAAATAAAATAAATAAAATAAATAAAATAAATAAAATAAATAAAATAAATAAAATAAATAAAATAAATAAAATAAATAAAATAAATAAAATAAATAAAATAAATAAAATAAATAAAATAAATAAAATAAATAAAATAAATAAAATAAATAAAATAAATAAAATAAATAAAATAAAATAAAATAAAATAAAATAAAATAAAATAAAATAAAATAATGAATGAATGAATAAATAAATAAATAATAAAATAAATAAATAAATAAATAAATAAATAATGTGCTTGCCATATTACAAATTTGGGGCCGTGACCAACACCCCTGATCTGCTTACCTCTAAGCAATTATTTTCCCTTTTGTTGCACTTGACATTGACTAATGTACTTAATTTAGAGTCAGAGATAAAAACATATTCTTCCTGCACGCGCAAAAATTCAAGCCTATTGAAATACATTTAATGTATGTGTCTTTTGAAAAGTTGCACCTTAAATATTACTTTTCCTTCCTGTTTCTCATATAAATTTTTCCTAAAATCCATTCACAGTTAATCCATGTTTGAAATGGGAAACATGAAAGCATGAAAATTATCTCTACAGCAAATTGATTCAATGGAAGATATTCAATTATGAAAGAATAACTAACACTACCATTCTTTCAATATCAATTTAAAAAATCATGAATAGCTTCTATCTTAATGAAGCCATCGAATTCTCTGTTTACAATGTTTGCATTTCTCTGCTTTGAAAAGTTGACTTGCAAAACTTTTCCTCGTTAAAAGCTCTTTAATGATAGAGTTAAAATAATCAGATTTAACTAGACCCATTGGTACCTATTAACAGACTTCAATACATAGCTGTTGCTTAAGAACTATTTTTAAAAATGTAATCTAAAGAGAAAAGGCTTCAGTTAATGAGATTCTTTGCTATTGGGAAATGGAAGAAAGTATAAGAAGCTCTTGAGATATTTTGGAGTCTTGGGTGTAGATTCTCAAAAGATTTAAATATTTATGTTTGGGTTGCATTGCTAGAAAATATTAACTATAGGATAAGTAGAAATTTAGATTTGTTGTAAACTGTTTTTTCACTTTGTTGTGAGCCGCCCCGAGTCTGCGGAGAGGGGCGGCATACAAATCTAAATAAACATAAACATAAACATAAGTGCCCATGCTATTGCATTTCAGCTAATAAGACACATTCCTCAAAACAAAATCTAATTGTTTATTTAGTATCACCCTATTTTATACATTATCCATATTTTTTTTTCCAATTTCTGATTATCAATATAAGTGGAGTCTCCAAATTTTTGATTAGCTCCATTTTCTTCCCACAACTTTCCCAATGCACGTACACATCCAAATTGGAGAATTAGGGCGGTGGGGGGATGCTAAAAGTGAAAAACAAGTCTTGGAAAATGACTGAATAATATGGATAATCACTTTTAATGAATTCTGATGATGTATAATCTTTTTTTTTTAGTTTAAAATGTGGATCTTTTTTTAATTTTATTTTTATAATTTTCATACTTTTCACTCTTAAGGGTAAAGGGTTAAGGGTTAATGATGATGTATAATCAACTCATTTAATCCACACACACACAAAAAGATTTTGATGGAGAAATCCAAAGATTGGTAATAATTCCATGTTAATTCATGAGAGTTTTTCCCCCAATATGTTTTATTTGGTTTTGGTCTTTCAACAGCTCATGTCATGAGCATTTGCTTTTTAAGTTTCATACATTCAAACAATGATCTAAATAATATTTTTAGTTTTTAAAATAATTAAAGTTCATTATCATTTCATTTTCAATACATCTCTCACATTTCTTTTCCTCTTAATATCTATCTTTTGTCTTCCCCCCCCTCTTATTTTATCTCTACAGTGATACCTCGTCTTACAAACCCCTCGTCATACAAACTTTTCGCGATACAAACCCGGGGTTTAAGACTTTTTGCCTCTTCTTCCAAACTATTTTCACCTTACAAATCCAAGCCGCCACCACTGGGATGCCCCGCCTCCGGACTTCCGTTGCCAGCGAAGTGCCCATTTTTACACTGCTGGGATCCCCTGAGGCTCCCCTCCATCGGAAACACCACCTCTGGACTTCCGTGTTTTTGCGATGCTGCAGGGGAATCCCAGCAGCGCAAAAATGGGCACTTCGCTGGCAACGGAAGTCTGGGAGGTGGGCTTTCCCAGCGAGGGGAGCCTCAGCGAAATCGCAGCATCACAAAAACATGGAAATCCGGAGGTGGGGTTTCGAGGACTTCTGTGTTTTTGTGATACTGCAATTTCGCTGAGGCTCCCCTCGCTGGGAAACCCCGCCTCCGGACACCCGTTGCCATCAAAGCACCCGTTTTTGAGCTGCTGGGATTCCCCTGCTGGGATTTCCCTGCAGCATCACAAAAACACGGAAGTCTGGAGGTGGGGTTTCCCATGGAGGGGAGCCTCAGCTGAATCCCAGCAGTGTAAAAACGGGTGCTTCGGCTGGCAAAAGGGGTGAGTTTTGGGCTTGCACGCATTAATCGCTTTTCCATTGATTCCTATGGGAAACATTGTTTCGTCTTACAAACTTTTCACCTTACAAACCTCATCCTGGAACCACTTAAGTTCATAAGATGAGGTATCACTGTATTTTGATTCTTTTTTCTTTCCCCCTTTTTTATTCTCCTTCCATTCCAGCAAAGATGTGGTCTTTTCCCACCTTATATATTTCTAATATTTAGTTCACTTATTTCCTAAACAGTAATCAAAAATCAACGTTTACTTTTTAATAATACCTATCACTTTGATCACATTTGTATCAATCATTCAAAACTAGTTTTTTTTCTCTTATACCCCATATTATCATATTTTCAAATTTACATACTTTCAATATTTCTATATTATGTTATTTTATAACTCCATTTCGACATATTATTCATACATATATTTATATGAATTATTTTTCCACATTATAACTCTTCTATCATCATGGTTTTAATTGAAAAAATATTACTTTTATTTTTTTGATCACCAGAATAAACAATTCATTCATAATTATTGAATTCTAGTAAACTAATTAAACATCCCCCTTTTTATTCTTCTTTTATCCCTTCTCTTTTACCCTGCCCCATAATTTTGGATCTCTTTTCTTTTTCTTTTTTGGGTTGCCTCCCCTCTATTTCTTTTAGCTCTCTTATTTCTATCTTTAACTCCTTTTTTTTTTTTTGCTATAGTCCCTATCTTTCTCTTCTCTCTTTTCCCCTCTTTGTTGTCTTATTTTGCTTTCACTTTTTCTAGTTTTTTCTTCCTTTTCCCTTCTAGCTTTCTTTCCTTTCCTCATTTTTCTCATGCCAGGGCACCCAGTAATGATAGCCCCTAGGTTTAGCCATGTAACATCTCTGTTGTTAACTATATGTGCTGGTATGTGCATGTGTGTATGTTGCATGTGTATGTGAACTGTGTTGAAGCAGAATAAAAAGCATAAATGCTTATACAGGGAGTGGACAAAAAATGGAAACACTTTACTTTTTGGCATCATAATGTTTGAACATTTTATTTTATTTTATTTTACTTTACTTTACTTTACTTTACTTTACTTTACTTTACTTTACTTTACTTTACTTTACTTTACTTTACTTTACTTTACTTTACTTTACTTTACTTTACTTTACTTTACTTTACTTTACTTTACTTTACTTTACTTTATTTATTTTGTCCAATACACAATGAGAGTTTTAGTGGGTGGGTGTCAATAACACACACACACACACACATAGTAAAATACATGATGACGGTTATAGAGGAGATACTCATAGTAAAATATATTTATTTATTTTATTTTATTTATTCTTTGTCCAATATACAATACATATGAGAGGGAATAGACATTAGGTAATATATTTAAAGATAGGAAGTAAAAAAGAAGAGAAGTGGATAGGAAGAGAATATATATAGAGGAGAGAATATATAAGATAAAAGGGGTAAGGAAAGAGAATTGGACAGGGGACGATAGGCACATCAGTGCACTTATGTACGCCCCTTACTGGCCTCTGAGGAATCTGGAGAGGTCAATCGTGGAGAGTTTAATGGAGAAGTGTAGGGGATTGGGGGTTGACACTATTGAGTCCGGTAATGAGTTCCACGCTTCGACAACTCGATTGTTAAAGTCATATTTTTTACAGTCAAGTTTGGAGCGATTAATATTAAGTTTGAATCTGTTGTGTGCTCTTGTGTTGTTGCTGTTGAAGCTGAAGTAGTCGTTGACCGGAAGGACGTTGCAGCTTATGATCTTGTGGGCAATACTCAAATCGTGTTTTAGGCGCCCTAGTTCTAGGCTTTCAAGGCCCAGGATGGTTAGTCTATTTTCGTAGGGTATTCTGTTTCAAGTGGAGGAGTGGAGGGCTCTTCTGGTGAAGTATCTTTGGACGTTTTCGAGAGTGTTGATGTCTGAGATGTGGTGTGGGTTCCAGACAGATGAGCTGTATTCGAGAATGGGTCTGGCATAGGTTTTGTAGGCTCTTGTGAGTAGTGTGAGATTGCCGGAGCAAAAGCTGCGTAGAATCAGGTTAACAACTCTGGAGGCTTTTTTGGCGATATAGTTGCAGTGAGCTTTAGCACTTAGGTCATTTGATATTAGTATTCCAAGGTCTTTTACTGAGTGTTGGTTGGTAGTGAGGATTTGTTTATTCAGTTCATATATGTGGTTTGGATTCTTTTTGCCGATGTGGAGGGTAGAGCATTTGTTGGTTGATATTTGAAGTTGCCAGGTGTTGGACCAATCTGAAACGAAGTCAAGGTCTTTTTGGAGAGTGAGTGTGTTGTCAGTGGTGTTGAAAAGTTTCACATCGTCGGCAAAAAGTACACAGTTGCTTACGATATTATCACAGAGGTCATTGATGTATAGGATGAAAAGATGTAAATACAGGAAATAGTAAAAGGGCAGACTAGATGGACCATGAGGTCTTTTTCTGCCGTCAGTCTTCTATGTTTCTATGTTTCTAAGAGTAGGACCTAGTACGCTGCCTTGGGGAATGCCACTTTTGACAGGGACGGGGGTGGAAGCGGCGCTTCCAATTTTGACAACTTGTCTGTTTGACAAGAATGCGGTAATCCAGTTGTGGAGGAGACCTGAGATGCCATAGGATTTGAGTTTTAGGAGAAGTTTGTCGTGAACCACTGAGTCAAAGGCTTTGCAGAAGTCGATATAGATTGCATCGATGGATTTTCCTTGGTCAAGGTGGGTAGTCCAGATGTTTTTGCAGTGGAGTAGTTGTAGGTTGCAGGATAGTTTCTTTCTGAATCCAAATTGTTTTTTTGATAGTAGGTTGTTAGATTCTAAGTAAAGAGTGATAGAACGATTTATAATTGATTCCATGATTTTACAAGGTACACAGCATAGTGATATTGGTCTGTAGTTGTCAACTAGTGATGGGTCTCCTTTTTTGAAGATGGGGATGACTACTGCTTTTAACCACAGTTTGGGGAGAGTGCTGGTGATGAAGGAATTTTGGAAGATAATGCTTAGGGGTTCAGCTATGGCAAATGAGAGTTTTCTTAGGAAGTATGCACAAAGACCATCTGGACCGGCAGATAGGGAAGGTTTGAGATCACGGATTGCTTTTTCAACGTAGTCTGTGGTGAAGATGATTTGGCTTAGGTTATTTAATGAGTTAGGAGTGCGGTTTGTGAAGAGGGGGGATGAGTCATTACTGTTAACAAAAACGGAGCCAAAAAAGGAGTTGAATAGATTTGCTTTGGATGGGTCGTCGTGGTACTCTTTGTTGTGTGGTCCAATGAGAGGTGGAATAGGTCTGGAGTCGTTAAGTTTGTTGTTGACGAAGTTGTAGAAGGCACGGCTAGATTTGGTGCGTAGGAGGTTTTCCTCTTGTTCACTGTGATAGTTTAGACTTTCTACTTTTATTTGTTGGCATATTCTTCTGTAGCGGTTTTTAAAGTTGTTTACAGGACCTTTTTTGTTTCTACGCCAGAGGGATCTTTTTTTGGTTTGTAGTTTCTTTAATGAGATGGGAACGTTGTTTTTCTGTTTTCTTCTAGGAGAGGCAATTGGAACATACAGATCTATAAGTCTATTGATTTGGAGTAAGAACGTGTTGTAGAGGTCATCGATGGAGATGCAGTTGGAGAAGAGGGATTGCCAATTAATAAATGAGAGATTGACGTCTATGAGTTCGTAGTTGGCTTTCCTGAAATTGTACTTAGGTGTCGCGTTGTTCTGTTGAGTGTTATGATGGTGTAGGTTGAGGTTGAAGTTGATCATACTATGGTCGCTGTTGGAGAAGGGTTCTATGATATGCAGTCCATAAATAGCACTTTTACTATTGCAGAAGATGAGGTCGAGGCAGCTGTTGAGTCTGGTGTTGTTTAAAACTAATTGTTCCAGTCCCAGGCTGGTGACGATGTTGTAGATGGTGGTATGTATAGGTTCGGTAGAGCATTCATTTAGTGTCCAGTTGATGTGTGGTAGGTTGAGGTCACCTAGGAAGATAATGGGGTAGGGGCAGGAGGATGCCCATGTTAGTAGGGAAGTTAATTTTGATGCATGGGAAGTGTCATAGTTTGGAGCTCTATAGCACAGTAAAAAGCGGAGAGTGGTGTTGAGGGAAAGATCGCAGATTAGGGTTTCAGGAAGGAATAAATCTTGTGCGACTTGAATGTTTTTTAGATTGAGTGAGCTTTTGTAGAATATGGCTACACCACCTCCTCTGCGGGATTCGCGGTCGGACCGGAAAACCAGGTAGTTATTTTGTGTAATGATGGAGTCAGGAAAGGAACAGTTCAGCCATGTTTTGCAAACAAAGATTATGTCAAATAAGTTGGTGTTGAGTAGAAGGAGGAATTCTGATAACTTGTTGATTAAACTTCTTGCATTGATTAGTTTGCATTTGAGGTTGTGTTTGTGTTCAGGAAGGGGATTGGATTGGGTTGAGTTGTGGCAGGATTGAGGCGAGGTAGTAAGGGGTGCATTTTCCTATTCATTGCTGGAGGTGCTGGGGAGGTCCGATTGTTGATGTGGGATGGTGGGTGGAGAAGTGTTGGAAAGTTGAGGAAGGGTAGCGGGTTTGACGATAAAGGGAGGGTTGTGGGTTTTGGTTCTGATGCAATCAGAGCGGTAGTCTATGTAGAGGTTATTTTCGCCGAGTTCGCACCGTCTCCTGAGTTCGGCGCGTAGTTCACGGGAGCGGATACGTTGGAGTAATGTTAAGTCAGGTCTGCATCTGAGTTTGTTGTATTTGGTGTTGTTTCTGGCAATGGTGTTCATGGTCCTGATGAATTGTTGTTTGGAAGTTTCGTTAGTGCAGACTATTCTGCACAGTCGGGGAGCCGTTGATCCGTCGCTGTACTTTAGTGTGGGGCCACTTCTGGAGACCTCTAGGATGACATCAGGGGTAATTGTTTGAGGGTGTTGATTGTGGATAATGTTTCGTATATTTGTTAGGTCGGATTCTCCGATTTCCTCGAGTCCAAAAAGGATGGCATTGTGGCGTTTTTGTGCCCTTTCCATGGCATCGTTCACCAGGGTGGGGATGTCGATGGTAGGGTTTGGAGGAAAAGGTTTTGGTGGCCTAGGTAGGGAGTAAGGTGGTGGTTGTGGGGTGCTTGATTAGGTGTTTTAGTGTTAATCAGGTCTTGGATGATTTTTTCCAAGGAGGCGATCCGTGGTTCGATACTATCAGTGTAGGATTGTTGGGTTTTGGAGACTGCAGATGAGATTACCTCGGACAAGTTGTCGAAGGAGTCCTGTTTGGGAGTGCAAGATGGGCAGGAATAGTAGAAAGAGGGGTTGTCGTGTAGAAAGGTGGCAACATGTTTGTTGATGTTTAAACAGGTATGGTGAGCTGATTTTTTGCAGGAGTGACACTTAGTGGTTCCTTCTTGGGAATTTATATTGTTGTTGCATATAACGCAATTATTAACAGAAAAGTTAACTTGGTTTGTTTGGGGTTTCTTCTTGGAAGGCATGATTGCGGGGGTGGGGTTTGTAAGTTTGTTAGAGGGTTCTGAGTGTCTTGCGTTGATGTGATAGCTGTGCTCAGGGCGAGAGGTCAGGGGGTAGTGGAGGATCTGACACTCTGAGTTGGTTTACAGGTGGCAGCCGTAGGTGTGATTATTATTGTTATATTATTATGGTCTTCAGGTTGTGTTCCAGGTGACTTCTGCTTTCTCCTTTGGCTGTGTGCTGGGTGGGTGTGAGGTTTGGGCTAAAAAGGTGGGGTCAATTTGGCTTCCCAGGGGAAGAAAGAATAGAAAAAAAGATATAGCAATAGAACATATCAATGAAAGAATAGAAGAAGAGATATAGGAATAGAAGAAAGGTATAGGAGATATAGGAGAGCAATAGGACAGGGGACGGAAGGCACTCTAGTGCACTTGTACTCGCCCCTTACTGACCTCTTAGGAATCTGGATAGGTCAACCGTAGATAATCTAAGGGTAAAGTGTTGGGGGTTTGGGGATGACACTATGAAGTCCGGTAATGAGTTCCACGCTTCGACACCTTGGTTACTGAAGTCATATTCAAATCAATCAAAACTTGACATATTTTAATGTTTTTTAAAAATTCTGTTATTTGATATGTTTTTTTAAACTACCTTTTTTTTAAACAGAAATTTAAGGAAATTGGTTACAACCTTCTAGAAATGGCAGACCTCTCAGACTTTCAAAGAGGCCAAATTGTTGGTGCTCGAATGGCAGGCCCTAGTGTAAGAGAAAGTGCCTGAATGTTTGGCGTTTCAAGAGGTCATGTCTCAAAAGTAATGACTGCTTTTGAAAGAGAAGGGAAAATGTCCTCAGCCAAGCACAGGTCTGGTTGAAAGTCGAAGTTGTCTGAGACAGAACATCGGACTCTAAAGCGACTTGTTAGAGTGGATCGCAAGACCACAGCTCCTTAAATCACTGCAGAGCTCAATAGACACGTACAGAACCCAGTTTCCACAAAAACTGTTCGAAGGGAGCTTTACAAATCTGGATTCCACGGAAGAGCTGCAAGGTGTTTCCATTTTTTTGTCCACCCCTGTATATTCTGGTATTGGAGAACACAACAACACATGAGCACACAACAGGTACAAACTTAATGTAAACCGCTCCAAACTCGACTGCAGGAAATACGACTTTAGTAACCAAGTAGTTGATGCGTGGCGCTACCAGACTCATCTGGTAGTGTACCGTCACCTAACCCCCAAAACTTTACCCTTAGACTATCCACTGTTGACCTCTCTCGATTCCTAAGAGGTCAGTAAGGGGCGTGCATAAATGCACCAGCATGCCTTCCGTCCCCTGTCCTAATGTTTCTTTATATTTTTTACTAGTATCATGTATACGAATATTATTGTATCTAATGTTTTTTTCTTATTTTTCTTTTTACTAGTATCATATATATAAATATTATATCTTTGCATATCTCCAATATGTACTTGACAAAACAAATAAATAAAATAAATAAATAAAATAAGACTCCTGAGAATACCATGAATAGTCATAGACCTGTGAAAGTAACCAATGAATTTCAGATGAGAAAGAGTGATCAACTGATTAAGGATCATTGGAAATCACTCAAAGGGAAATCACTGTCAAGCTTGGTTTCTAACAGGAATGTGTGAGTCACATTGTTGATGTTCTTCAATACTGGAAGATTTGTATAAGAAGTGTTGTGGTTAGCTCTGGCCCAGCTCAGGCCCCAAGGACTGTGGATGTGGGGGAGACATCCACATGCTGCAGGCCTGTTTTGCCCCCGGTGGAATCTGTTGATGAAGGCTCCTCTGACCAAGAAGACATGAGTGACAGGGAGGTGGAGAGTGTGGCAGACAGCTCAGAAGGAGATCAATTATCTAGCTCCTCCTTGGATTCAGAACAAGAGTTAATGATACAGCCACGCATGCGGAGAGCGATGCATAGGCAGCAATAACTGAGAGATTATTATCAAAGAAAATGAGGCCACCTGTGGTTGGGTGGGGCTGTAGTAATTAGTGAGACTGCTATAAAGAGCAGCCTGTGGGTTTGGCCATTGTGGAGGATTATCTGATCCATTGTGTTTCGTGACTGCTTTACTGACTTTGACCTTTTGTGTGCTGATTTTTCCCCGCTTTGAAACTAAACCAGAGCAAAGTGTGTTTCACTTTGTGAAAGAAGAAGGACTGTGAATTACCTCACAGCTGCAAGCTAAGTATCACAGAACTGATAAGGGACTTGTACAAATTACCAGTTTGTTTGGAGATGAGTGCTCTTTGCTATACCAAAAGAGGGCTTAGTTTAAGTGCCTTTCCATTATAAAGAACATTGTTTTGCATTTTCAAACGTGTGTGTGTCTGAAATTTGTACCTGTGAATTTTTGGGAGAAGTCTACCAGAGAGCCCAACAGAACAAGAAGGGATCCACTCATGTTGATGGCCGAGATGAAAGCCGCAAGAGCTGAAATTTACCAACAACTGTTTTCATATTACAAGAATGAAGGTGGGGAATTTCCTCACAGAACTTTGAGAGTTGACAAAATATAAGGTCAACATTGTGAACCCCCCTCCCCAAAAAAGTTATCAGTCCATTGATTATCATTACTGTAGAAAGATTCATCTGTGAAAGGAAGTGGTCAAACCTCAGGTTTCAGGAAACAACATAACAGTAACAATTATTTGGAACAGGGATATAGCATCATTCACATGGAGTTCCTTGACCCAAAGTTTTGAATGTTGCAGTGTAGTTGCTCTGAAACTAGTAACAAAGATTAGGCAATGTTCAAAGAAAAAACTCTAGGCCTCAAACCTTATGCAACACCCAAGAGGCAATTGTGAGGTTGGATCTCACCATCTTACCCAACACACCATATAATCCAGACTTGGTGCCATGCCGCGCAACTTTTACCTTTTCCTTTGTGAACATCTGTCCGACTTAAATGGAAAAGAGGCAAAGGGATTTCAGGACTTGGCTGAAGAGACAGAATGTGGAGTTTTTTCTTCACAGCTGTATAAAGTTTATCCATGATGGGCAGTGGTATGTAGTGAACAGCAGTGGTTATGTGGAGCAGTAAATACGTTAAAATAAGAGCACATTTTATGGATTATTTCCCTGTTTTGTTTATTAAAATAACCTTTTTAAGCTAAGGATAATAGACATGGAGACATTTATATGTTCATTTTTGTAGTGAATATATTAATATTTACTAGTAAATGAATATTAATATTTGACTAGTTTTCTACAACTTGCACGACTCAGCCAAATTAATAAAAACATTGGTTTTTTTCATTGTCCAAACTCTTCTTTTCATTTCCTATCATCTGTACTCTGCTTTAATCATCTTGAAATAACAAGCAGTCAAGTTAATTGCTTGGGAAAAAAATACAATCTTCTGGGATTGATAAAAAATATGAGAAGGATATAAATTAATTTCTTCTAGGTTCTTCAATATTGCATCAACGGATTCGCATGATGTTATTGGAAGGAAAGAAACCAACTTTGCTCATCAAAACAAAAATATAGCCATTTTTCTTTTTTTTATATTGTAAGTTTATTGTTGCAAGTGTAGGCAAACAGATATGTAAACTCTAAGAACTGACAGATGAAAGGAAGAAAGCATCTAAGTGAGATCTCACATTAATACAATGAGGCAATATTCTGATCAAATGACTTACAAAGAAAGAAAAAAGCATTGTGAGAATAGATGAAAAAGATCAGAGATGAATGAAGGTAAGATATTATATGACAAACAATCCAGATTGTTATGATTGAATCTATATAAAAAATATATATAGCTTAAACTAAATTTAAAACTTGTTAATTTGCTATTATCTTCTGTCGTGTCAATGTAATGTTTGCATACATTCATGTAGGCTGCCCAGAAGTTACAGTGAAACCTACTGATAAATCTCCGAGTGTAGAATAGTTAGTAGAAGGTTTAGGCTCAGAATTGTTTAACAATAACAACAACAATGAACTCATAGCTGACCCTCACTCTTTCAAAGACCTGGGATATTCATATCTAATGACCTAAGTGCTAGAGCCCATTGTAACAACGTTGCTAAAAAAGCATCAAGAGTTACAAATCTCTAGAAAACTGATCTGCTAACCAGAGCATACAAAACATTTGTCAGACCAATACTTGAATACAGCTCACCTATATGGAATCCACATTGTATAACTGACATTAATATAATTGAGAGAGTCAATTGTGCCTATGATCCCTGTCCTACTCCCCTATTATCCTTTTTATCACTACTTTCCACTTTGTTAATACAAACTATAATTCTATTCTTGTTTTGACAAATAAAATAAATAAATAAACAAAACAGTGGTGAGTTGCTGGCAATTAGGATTGGTTGTTTAGAAACAGTTCTTTAGAACCAGTAGCAGAAATTTACTGCCTTCCGCCAAACTGACAGTGATGGCCGGCGGTCCATGCTACCAAACCTGTCCTCTGGTCACCATCACTTGCCATAAACCCCTCTCAGCATGTGCAAAGGCTTTTGCACATACGCAGAGGGTCATTTCCTGGTGTTTTGCGTGATGTGATACATTTCATCATGATGTGAACTAGTAGGGACTTCCCCTAAATTATGTTCTTGAAACAAGGGCAATGTGGTGTAGTTAGGAGAGTTGTTGCAAGGAAAGATCGAGCAGTCCAAGTCCCGAATTTATACTGAGATCAAAATCCTGGATTCAGATATCTTGAATTCTACTTCTGCACCTCACTCCGGCTGTGTAATTGCACAAATCTACCGTTTTGCACAAGTCAAAGCTGCTTGCATTTCCTACTGCACATAACAAAGGAGATGGTTTTTCCTTGCTTTTGTCTCTCTTTTAATGTGTATCAGTCAAGTCTGTAAAATAAAATTACATCTCTGTGGAGGTTTTCTGACAGCTGATTTGCTATCTGCTAAAAACTGAACTGCCTGTTTTCATTTTTGGTCTCCATTGCCTGGTTAATGGATGTCCTTTGTATGTGCAGAGTAACTCTTGAGTAGCAAGGATATGCACATAGAAATATACTGGAGTAGGTATGAATATCTATCTATCTATCTATCTATCTATCTATCTACTTACTTACTTACTTACTTACTTACTTACTTACTTACTTACTTACTTACTTACTTACTTACTTACTTACTTATTTTGTCCAATACATAATGAAGGTTAATGGATTAACCATGTAGAATATATATCAAAGAAAGGAAAAAAAGAAAGAAAGAAAGAAAGAAAGAAAGGATAGGAGTAAAGATATAAGAATAAAATGCAATACATTAATGGAGGATAGAGGAAGAGATATATGAGTGGAAGAAAAGAAATATGAGATATAGGAGAGACAAATGGACAGGGGACGGAAGGCACCCTGGTGCACTTATGCACGCCCCTTAAGTCCTCAGTCCTACACAGATACTTTAACTTATGTTAAAGTTTCCTTTAAGAAACAGCACAGTCCAATAAACAGCCCAGATCACACACGTAATAGTGAGAATAACAGTCCAAACAATATCAAATTACAAAATCTTCTTACCAGTTTTCTTTGTCATGAACAGTAAACCAAGATACCACCAAGCTTTGAGAAAATATCAGAGAGGGCAAGCTATGATCAGAGAGAAAGGACTGTGATGTCCAGATCCCTCTTATGGCAATCTGCAACACCATCATCCAATCAAACATAGCATATTATTAAAGCTACATAACATACATTATTAGTTTATATATTGCTAACCCAACTGCTTGGACAGAGTCCTAACACACTGTAGTATTGACAAGGTGAGGGGAAGCGATGTTCCTTGTGTATTCTCTGATTTGAAGATCAACAAAAGTGAAGACATTCATGGATCAAGTTATTTCTGCCTTAAGAGAATGATGTGAAAGTGCCCTTTGAAGAACCTTGGTGGTGCAGTGGTTAGAATGCAGTACTGCAGGCTACCTCTGATGACTGCCAGCTGCCTGCAATTTGCAGTTCAAATCTCACCAGGCTCAAGGTTGATTCAGCCTTCCATCCTTCTGAGGTGGGTAAAATGAAGACCCAGATTGTTGGGGGCAATATGCTGACGTGTAAACCACATAGATAGTGCTGTAAAGCACTGTGAAGCAGTATACGGTATAAGTCTAAGTGCTATTGCTAGTACTTTCCAGGGTGGAATGGACATGAAATCCAACACAGTGTCCCAGATATAGAAGTTATTCACATTACACCAACCTTCCCAAAACAGCTAAGAAGTTTAAGGAGTTGCAAACCCAGAATTATTTGGTTAGCATCAAATTAAGGAAGGATAGTCTAGGTACTGCAGAGTTAATTTATTTATTTATTTATTAGATTTGTATGCCGCCCCTTTCCGTAGACTCATCCATAGACAATGGGCAACTCCTTCAGAGCACAGATCACAAACCAATGCATAGAAACATAGAAGACTGACGGCAGAAAAAGACCTCATGATCCATCTAGTCTGCCCTTATACTATTTCCTGTATTTTATCTTAGGATGGATACATGTTTATCCCAGGCATGTTTAAATTCAGTTACTGTGGATTTACCAACCATGTCTGCTGGAAGTTTGTTCCAAGCATCTACTACTCTTTCAGTAAAATAATATTTTCTCACGTTGCTTTTGATCTTTCCCCCAACTAACTTCAGATTGTGTCCCCTTGTTCTTGTGTTCACTTTCCTATTAAAAACACTTCCCTCCTGGACCTTATTTAACCCTTTAAGGGGGAATATTAATAAAACCTTTTTAGCTGAATGAAATTAATGGATCAAGTCCCACAGCGTAGAGAAATTATTGACAGAATATGGGATCAATCGCCATTTTTATCTGGTGAAAAATAATATTCCCTATTTCTACATATGGTGATTATTTGGAACATGAAAATAAAATTGAGCTATTGTGTTACTATGTTTGCCAAGGGACTATTTCCTTTCAGCTGGTGTATATTTATGCATATTTATGACTGTTGTATATAGATAGATGGGGCCGAACCAAGGGTGGGCTGCTGCCTGGATGGAGGAGGGGGACGCATTGGGGTAGCGAAAATGGAGCTCCACCCCAGAGCACCCAATTTGCACTGAAAGATGTTGAAAGAAAATGCAGGGCATCCTGCATAAGCCACGCCCACAGTGTGGTAGCAAAAATTTTGGTAGCCCTTCACTGGGCCGAACCATTTGTTAAAGGTTCTCCTGAGAAATGTATTCTAGAAAGCTCACCAAACTGTTATTTCTATTTTTTGTTTATTTATTTATTTGTCCAATACACAATACATATTGAGGAGAATAGGCATGAAGGATTACATATAAAAAAAAGATATGAAAATAGAGGAGAAGATATATGAAAGGGAGGAAAGATATATGATATATGAGATAAGGGGAGACAAATTGGACAGGGGACGAAAGGCACACTGGTGCACTTATGCACGCCCCTTACAGACCTCTTAGGAACCTGGAGAGGTCAATCGTGGATAGTCGAAGGGAGAAATGTTGGGGGTTAGGGGTTGACACTACTGAGTCCGGTAATGAGTTCCATGCTTCGACAACTCGATTGCTAAAGTCATATTTTTTACAGTCAAGTTTGGAGCAGTTAATATTAAGTTTAAATCTGTTGTGTGCTTTCTTGTGTTGTTGTGGTTGAAGCTGAAGTAGTCATTGACAGGCAGGACGTTGCAGCATATGATCTTGTGGGCAATACTTAGGTCGTGTTTTAGGTGTCTGAAGGATTCTGGAGGATTCTGGTGAGACTTGGTAAACTAGAGATCTCTGAAGGAGTGGGGACAACATTATGTTGTGAGCCGCCCTGAGTCTACGGAAAGGGGCGGCATACAAATCTAATAAATAAATAAATAAATTACAGTGAAATTGGTGGCTAGTGGGTGCAACGTGGCAGGCAAAACCTCTCTCTGGAGAAAGGAGAAATTGTGAGATTTGGAGGTGGGCTTCAAAAAATTTAGCAACAGGTTTTCTGCCCGGTTGCTGGGTAGATGTGTCCATAACGGGCATAGCCTAGTCAGCCTCCTGCACCAAGGTGGGGGCAGTATTGGGCTGCCCCCAGTAGACCTGGGATCACTGATCTGGTAGCGGAAACAATGATCTGCTCATCCCCGCAATACACATGTGCACTCCGGTGCAGCCTTGCATGAGGTTTTGCTTCTGTGCATGCGCGGAAGCAAGGAAATTGCTGAAAATCACACTTGTAAGTGTGAGTTTTCTGAGATTTTCGGCCTTTCTTTGCTTCTGTGCATGCGATTCGGTAGGAAAAGATAAGTGCGGCGCTTGGCTGGGTGGGTGTTGGGAGTGTTTTTGCGCTTCCCAGGCTCTGAAGTCTTTCTTCTAGATTATTATTTATTATTTATTATTATTTATTAGATTTGTATGCTGCCCCTCTCCGAAGATTCCCAAAGGGGAAAAATGGCCTCCAGTTTCCAGAAATTGGCCCATTTTTGCCCTCCCTGAGCCTCTGCACAAGCCCACATAATAGGCATAACTTCATTATTCAATGGCAGCAGTTTTCTCAGATTGATTTAGCTCACTATCATTTGCAAAAATAGCCGTCTTAATTCTGCATTATTTTAGAACATAAGAACATAAGAAGAGCCATGCTCAATCAGGCTAAAACCCATCAAGTCCAGCATTCTGTGTCACACAGTGGGCCACCAATTGTCCATGGGGATCTTGAGCAGAAAGAAAGGGCAAAACTCTCCCTTTCCCCTGACCCCCAACAAATGGTACTCAAGGGAATCCTGCCTGCCTCAACCAACATAGAGGTGGTACATGGACATCCGTTTCAATAACCACCGATACACTTGGCATCCATGAATCTGTCTAATCCTGTCTTGAAGCTATCCAGGCTAACAGCTGTCACGACCTCTTCTGGATGTGAATTCCATAAACCAACGACCCTCTGAGTGAACAAATATTTCCCTTTCTTTGTCCTCGATTTCTTTTTTTTTTTAAAATATAATAATAATAATAATAATAATAATAATAATAATAATAATAATAATTGTTGTGGTTAGCTCTGGCCCAGCTCCTGCCCCAAGGACTGTGGATGTGGGGGAGACATCCACATGCTGCAGGCCTGTTTTGCCCCCGGTGGAATCTGCTGATGAAGGCTCCTCTGACCAAGAAGACATGCGTGACAGGGAGGAGGAGAGTATGGCAGACAGCTCAGAAGGAGATCAATTATCTAGCTCCTCCTTGGATTCAGAACAAGAGTTAATGATACAGCCACACATGCGGAGAGCGATGCATAGGCAACAACAACTGAGAGATTATTGTCAAAGAAAATGAGGCCACCTGTGGTTGGGTGGGACTGTGGTGATTAGTGAGGCTGCTATAAATAGCAGCCTGTGGGTTTGGCCATTGTGGAGGATTATCTGATCATTGTGTTTCGTGACTGCTTTACTGACTTTGACCTTTTGTGTGCTGATTTTTCCCCACTTTGAAACTAACCCAGAGCAAAGTGTGTTTCACTTTGTGAAAGAAGGACTGTGAATTGCCTCACAGCTGCAAGCTAAGTATCACAGAACTGATAAGGGACTTGTATCAATTACCAGTTTGTTTGGAGACAGTGCTCTTTGCTATACCAAAAGAGGGCTTAGTTTAAGTGAATTTTCATTATAAAGAACATTGTTTTGAATTTTCAAACGTGTGTGTGTCTGAAATTTGTACCTGTGAATTTTTGGGAGGATTCTACCAGAGAGCCCCACAGAACAAATAATAATAATAATAATAATAATAATAATAATAATAATAATAATAATAATAATAATAATAATAATAAACAACTCCTTTCTTTTTTACCTTAGGTGACCATGGCAAACCATCTCCCATGGGAAAATAAAAGTTCTGTCTCTGAATTCATCCTTCTGGGCTTCTCAACCAGGCCGCAAACTCAACGCTTCCTTTTTGCTCTCTTCCTCATCCTGTATCTGATGATTGTGCTAGGCAACGGCCTCATTATCAACCTCATCAGAATAGACTCTCGCCTCCACACGCCCATGTACTTCTTCTTGGCCAACCTCTCCTTCTTGGACATCAGTTACAGCTCTACCACAATGCCCCAGTTGTTAATACACCTCCTTTTAAAGAGGAAAACCATCTCCGTGGCTGGCTGTACTGCTCAAATGTACATCTTCCTGTCTTTGGGGATAAGTGAATGCGTCCTCTATGCCGTGATGGCTTACGATCGGTATGTAGCCATCTGCCACCCGTTACACTACACTATCATGATGAGCAAGTCAATCTGTGTTAAGATGGCCGTCGGGTCCTGGACTTGCGGCTTCCTCTTTGCCATGATGCACACCGGCTTCACTATGCGCTTGCCTTATTGCGGCCCAAACGAGATCAACCACTTCTTTTGCGAAGTGCCAGCCATCTTGGAACTGGCTTGTGCCGACACACGCGTTAATGAGGTGGTGGATTTTGTGTTGGGGGTGATCCTGCTCATGTCCCCACTGTCTTTGATTGTGATCTCTTACGTGTTCATCTTGAGGGCTATCCTGAAGATCCGCTCTGCGGAAGGGAAGTTCAAAGCTTTCTCCACCTGCACCTCGCACATCACAGTGGTGACTCTCTTCTACGGGGCTGCCATGTTCATGTACATGCGCCCAGCTTCCAGCTATAAGGCAGAGAGAGACAAGAAGTTTTCTCTCTTTTACAATGTGATATCTGCTCTTTTGAACCCATGTATTTACTCCCTAAGAAACAAGGAGATCAAAGGAGCCCTGTGCAAGTGGGTTTGCATACAATAAATGAACGTGTCTATTATTTATTAAAAGGCAAAATGTCGCTACAGAGCACTGCACACCAAGACAACTAGACACAAGAACAGTTTTTTTCCGAACGCCATCACTCTACTAAACAAATAATTCCCTCAACACTGTCAGACTTTCTACTAAATCTGCACTTCTGTTCTACTAGTTTTTCTCACCATTCCTATCACCCATTTCCTCCCATGTTGACTGTATGACTGTAACTTGTTGCGTATATCCTAAGATTTTTATTAATATTGCTTCTTCATTGCTTATTAGACCCCTATGACAATCATTAAGTGTCGTACCACATGATTCTTGACAAATGTATATTTTATTTTATGTACGCTGAGAGCATATGCACCAAGACAAATTCCTTGTGTGTCCAATAACACTTGGCCAATAAAAAAAAATTCTATTCTATTCTAAACAAGAGGACTATTTTATAACCATGCTATAATTTATGCAGGATACACAAATGATCCCCCAACTCACAAGGACACTTTTGTGTAGCTATATAACCATTGTAGTATGTCTTGCTGCATGAATGGGAATGAATGATTTTCAATGTTATTAGAGTTTTTAAAGTTTTTTAGCGATATTAATTGGAATTTTTTAGATATGCACATTGTATATTGTTTGATATGTTGTGAGCTGCCAGAGTCCTTGGAGAGGGGTGGAATACCAATCCAATAAACAAATAAACAAATAAATACTGGGATACACTCATAACAAAATAATTTTCCAGACAGACATTCTAGCATAATTCTATAATATTCACTCAAATGTGAATGTTCATAGGAAGGCTGTGAGTTCTAGTTCCATTTTGGGCATGAAGTCTGCTGGGTGACATTGGGCCAATCCTTCTCTCTTATCCCTAGGAAGAAGTCAAAGGCAAACCACTGATGCTGAAAATCTTTAACCTCAGATTGTCTACAGTTGACCTCTCCCCTTCTCTAAGAGGTTTGTAAGGGACGTGCATAAGCGCACCATAGTGCCTACCCTCCCTATCCTATTGTCCTATTTTCTTCTTTTATCATTACTTTCTACTTATGTTATGTTTATACAAACGACAATCCTTTAGTTGTTCGACTAAGTAAGTAAATAAATAAATAAATAAAGAAAGAAAGAAAGAAAGAAAGAAAGAAATAAAGAAAGAAAGAAAGAAAGAAAGAAAGAAAGAAAGAAAAAATAAATAAATAAATAAATATTGCCAAGGAAACTTCTGTGATTTTTCCAGGCGGTCACCGAGGCACTCAAAGGCACCAGAGAATTTTAAAAGTAAAACTTTCCGTTGTGTGAAAGTGAATATTATAGTCTTATAATTGCTACAGAGCAGATCGGTTGGTTCTTAAGAAGATAAGTTAGACGGGCTAGGAGCTGTGTTTGAATTTTAAAAAAATGATCCCAAGTTTATAATTACTGGGTAAAAATAGCTTGTTAGAATAGATCATAGTATGGGTCCAGGTTACCTGAAGACTTGATCGAAGAGTATAAAATCATGCATGGGATGGAAAAGGTGGATAGAGAAAAAATATTTTCTCTATCACACAATACTAGGAAAAGGGGGCACTCCCTAAAACTCATAGGTAAGAAAGTGAGGACAAATAAAGGGAAATATTTCTTCACCCAAAGGGTCATTGGTTTATGAAACTCATTTTCAAAAGAGGCCGTGACAGCTGTCAGCCTTGATAGCTTCAAGGCAGGATTAGACAGATTCATGGATGCCAAGTGTATCGGTGGTTATTGAAACAGATGTCCGAGTACCACCTCTATGTTGGTTGAGGCAGGCAGGATTCCCTTGAGTACCATTTGTTGGGGGTCAAGGGAAAGGGAGGGTCTTTCTGCTCAAGATCCCCATCAACAATTGGTGGCCCACTGTGTGAGACAGACTGCTGGACTCGATGGGCTTTGGCCTGATTCAGCAGGGCTCTTCTTATGTTTTAACCATCTCATACCAATCGGATTGACCTGCCCCCCTCATTCTGGCAGAAGAGGCCTACTCCATCACTCGAAGAATTTCAGTTGGTGGAGTCTATGAGAAGAGCCTTTTCTGCCATGGCCACCGCCCTTTGGAACATCTTGAAACCAGAGTGAGGTCTGCCCTCTCACCATTCTAGGTTTCAAGAACAGCCTTACCCCTGGCTCTGCCAGTTGATATGAGGCCCTGATGGATAAACTCTAGGCCAGAGGTGGGTGGGTGCAATGCAGGGGTGGGTTCCTTTTTACCTTTTCCTAGCAGTGCACATCATGATGTTTCACACATGCGCTCTCTCTATGCTCGCTCACGCACATCCCCTTACACGATTTCATTTCCGTGCATGCTCAGAAGGATGCTTTTACTTCCGCGCATGCTCAGAGAGCCAAAAAATCACCAAAAATTACCAAAAAAAATATGGCAGTGCATACAGCCCAGCCCAGACATCCCTAGAGCCATCGCACCAAAATTGTGACATTGGTGGGTCGCTACCAGAGTGCCCGCACTGGTAGGAACCCACCCCTGGTGCAATGTCAGAGAAGGTGCCAACACAGCTGTGCTCCAAACTTTTGATCTCTTAGTTTGTATTTAATATTTGGGGATTTTAATGTGCTTTTGTTCATATAATTGTCTTTATATCTCTATATTTCATTATCTTGTAAGTCATTCAGTCTCTTCCAGCTGAGAGATGGGTAGCATATAATATTAATTCATAAATGAATCATGGCAATGATAAACCAAATGCAGTTCTTTCTACAGTTCTATGATGTCCAAATTATTTTACTGATTATTGTTTGTGTTCCTTTCATCCAAATCAATAATCAACCATTTAAAAAATAGAGTCAGAATGGATTAAATATTAGATATGAGCCTATCCAGTCTAATTATCAAAGATGATGGTTTGATACCATATACACTTAGATCTCTATTTACAGCCATTCAGTTAGTGACTCTTTGAAGTTATGTCTGTCAGGGTTCTAAATAGCATCTAAAATTAAATCAAAGTCCGAGGCATAGCATTCCTCAAAGTCCCAATTTATTAGCAGAGCCATGTTGGCACATCTGTGAGAAACCCGAATCTAAAGCTACGAGGGTTTCTCCATCCAGTTTAAGTTTCAAGTTTCAAGTTTTATTGGATTTATATGCCGCCCCTCTCCGAAAACTCGGGGCGGAAGTTAAAGTTCAGTCCATTGTTCCCATACTCACAAGTTCATCATGTTGACCAGTCTTCTTCTGTCAGCATGTCAGTTACTCCCATCAGCTTCCGGGCAGGTGCTGAACAAAGGAGGACCTTAAGAACCTAGAAGGAATTTGTGATGGCTAGATCTCTACATCCCTCATGCAACAGCCCCTCCCAAGTTCCCATAGAAAGATACGTTCCAAAGCATAATTTATGGCAGGCCAAAGTCTCCAGGTCAACGATGGCTTCGACCTGACAATGTCACTGAAAAAAAGGGACTTATGACCAGTTTTCACACACATGATTGTTGCACCATTTCCAAGGTCGTGTGGTCAAAATTTGGGTGCTTGTTGCTTTTATTTTGGGTGTACTGTTCCAGGGAGACACAATCAACATTTGTAACCTCCCTACCCAGCTTCTGACAAGCAAAGTCAACGAATGAATCAGATTTACTTAACAATTGGAGTAATTTGCTGGTTTTTTGACAAAAAAAGTCACAAAAGTGGGGCATAATTCATTTTACAAAGTCCTTGCTTAGCAATGGAAATTTTGAGCTCAATTGAGGGTGTATGTCAAGGAGTACTTTTATTTCATTTTCCCTCTGCTTCTCAATATTACAACAGCAATTACTCACTTTAGTGAGTCCCAAATTAAAGTCTTTGGAATAGCAAATGAAGTCTCTAAAGGTTGGGGGTTTTTTTTATTCCCATCCTGGAGGCGTGAGATTTTCAGTTGCCTGACTGATGCAATAATTAGCCAGCCATTCTTTCAAAACAAAACAATTACTTACCACAGCTTGTTCAACATAGCAGAAGTTACTGAACAGTGGAAAGTATTTTATTGTAGGAAGGCAGCTAAAAATGAGGCATGAGGAAAAAGCCTGGAAAACATGAACGAAATATATTTAATTAAATGTATTTAATTAATTAAATTTACAGGCTGCCCTTCTCCAAGTGGACTCTCTAGCACGTAACAATGGCTTTGGGATTGAAATTGGGTTGTTGTGAAGAATATTTGAATTTCTAAAAAATCATCAGCCAACCGCAATTTCTTCAGGGATCATAATACAACCCAATCATAATCACAATCATAATACAAAGGTGAATGATTGAATGCATAGGTAAGAAAGCAAATATGGATGTGAGACACAGTCTTGATGTTTAGAATAACAGTTGGAGTCCCTTTGGTGGGGTGGGGAATCAAACACATTTCCAAAAGACAGACTTACATTTTTTTCAGGTGTAATAATGAAAGGACATCTGTTCTCTTCTGCAATAGGTAAAATTTAAAGCCAGGCTAGTTTTCCTAATACTGAAGAAGTGTTTGTTTTTTTAACTGTTTGATAGTGGAAGATAGCTCAGCAAAGGATTCAAAGATGTTCTGACAGCAGGTGTATGTGTGTGAGTGTGTGTGAGTGTGTATATGTGTCCCAAAGGTGCTTGGATCAAGGTGTTGGATCAAGGTGGTGCCGTGGATATTGCCTACCTGGACTTCAGCAAAGCCTTTGATACGGTTCCACATAAAGAGCTGATAGATAAATTAGTGAAGATTGGACTTAATCCTTGGATAGTTCAGTGGATTTCAAGCTGGCTGAAGCATAGACATCAGAGAGTTATTGTTAATGGCGAGTATTCTGAGCAGAGACAGGTTACAAGCGGTGTGCCACAAGGGTCTGTTCTGGGTCCTATTCTTTTTAATATGTTTGTGAGTGACATAGGGGAAGGTTTGGTAGGGAAAGTTTGCCTATTTGCCGATGACTCTAAAGTGTGCAATAGGGTTGATATTCCTGGAAGGGGTCTGTAATATGATAAATGATTTAGCTTTACTAGATAAATGGTCAAAGCAATGGAAACTGCAGTTTAATGTTTCCAAATGTAAAATAATGCACTTGGGGAAAAGGAATCCTCAATCTGAGTATTGTATTGGCAGTTCTGTGTTAGCAAAAACTTCAGAAGAAAAGGATTTAGGGGTAGTGATTTCAGACAGTCTCAAAATGGGTGAGCAGTGCAGTCAAGCAGTAGGGAAAGCAAGTAGGATGCTTGGCTGCATAGCTAGAGGTATAACAAGGAGGAAGAGGGAGATTATCATCCCGCTATATAGAGTGCTGGTGAGACCACATTTGGAATACTGTGTTCCGTTCTGGAGACCTCACCTACAAAAAGATATTGACAAAATTGAACGGGTCCAAAGACGGGCTACAAGAATGGTGGAAGGTCTTAAGCATAAAACGTATCAGGAAAGACTTAATGAACTCAATCTGTATAGTCTGGAGGACAGAAGGAAAAGGGGGAACATGATTGAAACATTTAAATATGTTAAAGGGTTAAATAAGGTCCAGGAGGGAAGTGTTTTTAATAGGAAAGTGAACACAAGAACAAGGGGACACAATCTGAAGTTAGTTGGGGGAAAGATCAAAAGCAACTTGAGAAAATATTATTTTACTGAAAGAGTAGTAGATCCTTGGAACAAACATCCAGCAGATGTGGTAGATAAAGCCACAGTAACTGAATTTAAACATGCCTGGGATAAACATATATCAATCCTAAGATAAAATACAGGAAATAGTCTAAGGGCAGACTAGATGGACCATGGGGTCTTTTTCTGCCGTCAGATTTCTATGTTTCTATGTTTTTCAGGAGGCAACTGGACTTTCTTGTCTTTTCTTTTGAAGATGTTTCGCTTCTCACACAAGAAGCTTCTTCCACTCTAAGTGGATGGTGAAGAATGGAAGGATTTATATTCTTTGCAGACAGCTGGCTATTTGAATCCTTTTTGGAGAGTCATTGAAGCACTTGGAAGCACTAGTCCTCAGGGTCATGTGAGTAGTAACCAATCTGTAATTTTTCCTCTGGAAATCCATTCCTACTCCCATACCATTCAAAGGATGTTCATCCCAAATTGTATAGCTAAACGTATGTAGAGATTTTCAGTCATGACATAGATGACTGAAAATCTTTATAGGGGTATATTTATGTCAGGAATCCACAAACTTGGCAACTTTAAGACTTGTGCACTTCAACTCTCATAATAACCATTAATAATAAGAAGCTACATAAGATTAGGTTAACAACTCTTGAAGTCCTTTTGGCAATGTTGTTGCAGTGGGCTTTGGCACTTAGGCCATTTGTTTTATATTTATATTAAAATATTATTATATTATATTATTTTTATATTATTAGTATTAACATTATTATTATATAATTAATATAATTAATACATACATACATACATATATATATATGTGTGTGTGTGTGTGTGTGTCTGTGTGTTGTTTTGTTTTTTGCTGAATTTGAAAATTAAGGGAGACTAGGATAGATCTATTTCGGCCTTATTTTGGCCTCATCAGCTAGCCATACCCTCACTGGGACTTGAACCTGCAACATATATACACCAGGGCGATCCGACATAAAAAAACCATAGCCCCTCCCTGGTACAAAGCTGAAACGGATCAGATCTGGTGGCCTAGAGGTTAATTCTGCCGGATCAAATCCCACTAAGGGGTGGCTAGCTGATGAGGCCAGAACAAGGCCGAAATGCTGCCATCCTAGTCTCCCTTAATTTTAAAAATTCAGCAAAAAAAATGTGATATATATAACAAATGACCTAAGTACCAAAGCCCACTGCAACAACACTGCCAAAAGGGCTTCGAGAATTGTTAACCTAATCTTACGTAGCTTCTGCTCCAGTAAATACAAAACTTTTGCCAGAGCAATCCTTGAATACAGCTCATTTGTCTGGAATCCATACTGCTGTTTGGACATAAACACTTTAGAAAATGTCCAGAGATAAGTTCTAGGCCGGAGGTGGGTTGGTGCAATGCAGGGGTGGGTTCCTTTTACCTTTTCCTAGCCCTCCACTCCTCCACTCGCAACAGAATACCCTACACAACTAGGGTTACAATCGTAGGCTTAGAAAGCTTAGAACTATGTCGCCTTAAACATAACCTAAGCATAGCCCATAAAATCATCTGCCACAACGTCCTTCCTGTCAATGACTACTTCAGCTTCAACCACAACAACACAGGAACACAAAACAGATACAAAAGTAAAGTAAATTGCTCCAAACTCGACTGCAGGAAATACGACTTAAGTAACCAAGTAGTTAATGCATGGAACGCACTACCTGACTCCATAGTACCATCACCTAACCCCCAAAACTTTACCGTTAGACTATCCACTGTTGACATAGAAACATAGAAGATTGACGGCAGAAAAAGACCTCATGGTCCATCTAGTCTTCCCTTATACTATTTTATCTTAGGCTGGATATATGTTTATCCTAGGCATGTTTAAATTCAGTTACTGTGGATTTGCCAATCATGTCTGCTGGAAGTTTGTTCCAAGCATCTACTACTCTTTCAGTAAAATAATATTTTTTCACATTGCTTCTGATCTTTCCCTCAGGTTGACCTCACCTGATTCCTAAGAAGTCAGTAAGGGGCGGGCATAAGTGCACCAGCATGCTTACCATCCCCTATTCTAATGTTTCTCCCTTACTAGTATCATGTCGTCTGGCGGGACCTAGGGGAAGAGCCTTCTCTGTGGTGGCCCAGACCCTCTTGTACCAGCTCCCCCCCACCCTCCTTGCCCCCACCCTCCTTGCCTTTCGTAAGCTCCTTAAAACCCACCTCTGCCGTCAGGCTTGGGGAACTGAACTACCCTTTCCCCCCTAGGCCTATACAATTTTATGCATGGTATGTTTGTGTGTATGTGTGGTTTTTAAATAAGGGTTTTTAAATTATTTGAAACTTTAGATTTGTCATATGCTGTTTATTACTGTTGTTAGCCGCCCTGAGTCTACGGAGAGGGGCGGCATACAAATCTAATAAATAGATAGATAGATAGATAGATAGATAGATAGATAGATAGATAGATAGATAGATAGATAGATAAATAGATAAATAACAAATAAATAAATAAATAAATAAATAAATAAATAAATGTAAATAAATGTAAATAAGCATTGTTATAATTCTCCAGCCAGCTATGCTCAAGTCTCAAAGTTGCCAAGTTTGAAGACCTCTGGCATATGTGATTCTTATCCAACTACTACCAGCTTTGATTTAATTTTCTTCTCCAACTCCCATGATTTTCTAGCTTGAATTACAAATATTTTGTGCTTTTGTTTTCAGGAGAGCTCATAACGGAAACAATGAACCGAACTTTGTGGACTGAATTCATTCTTCTCGGACTTCTGAATCACACGGTGACACATACCGTTTTCTTTGTGGCGATCCTAGCGACCTTTTTTGTTGCCTTACTTGGAAACACTCTTTTCTTTTTGGTAATCGTCATGGGTTCCTATTCCAGGGTCCCTATGTACTTTTTCCTCAGCCAGCTCTCCTTGATAGACCTCTGCCAGACCTCTAGTATTGTCCCTAAAATGTCTGCGGGTTTTGGGAAAAAAGACTCCACAATTTCATTGGCTGGATGTGGGGCTCAGATTTTTTCCACCATCATGATGGGAGGAGCACAGTGCCTCTTACTGACTGTCATGTCTTATGATAGGTATGTGGCCATCTGCAAACCGTTGCACTATCCAGTTCTCATGAGGAGGAGGGCATGTGTGACCCTGTCGGGTGGAGTCTGGTTTGGGGCGATCCTTCATTCCACCATGCACACTTTTTGTGTGCTCCAGCTGCCTTTCTGTAAGTCTAACAGAGTGGATCAGTTCTTCTGCACAGTCCAAGCTCTGCTGAAGTTATCTTGTTCTGAAACATCCACCTATGAAAACTGGTTGTTCCTAGTTGGCAGTATATTACTCTTGGGTCCCTTCTCCATCATCCTGGCTTCCTACATCTCTGTCCTTTTGACGGTCCTGGGAATGCAATCGGTGGAAGGAAGGCATAAAGCCTTTGGTACATGTCTCTCCCACCTCTGTGTGGTGGGGCTCTTCTATGGGGCAGCAAGTTTTAAATATATGAGACCCAGGTCTTATCGGACACCAGAACAGGATAAGGTGGTCTCTTTGTTCTGTGACATTGTGACCCCCATGCTGAATCCCTTGATATACAGTTTGAGGAACCATGACGTGCTAGTGGAACTGAGAAAGCTCATTCAGAAATGTAAGTTGCATATCTAACCCACCTAACAAGGGCCATATCAGAGCCAATCAATGGGGCTATTTGGAAGAAAACAAAAGGAGAAAAATATTGTTAGATTAGATTATTATTAGAGTTGGAAGGGACCTTGTAGGTCATCTAGTCCAACCACCTGCTCAAGCAAGAGTCCCTACACCATTTCGGACAAATGGCAGTCCAATCTCCCTTTGAAAGTCTCAAGTGTTGGAGTTCTCACAACCTCCACAGGGAAGCTGTTCTACAGGTTGATCGCTCTCAGCATTAGAAAGTCCCTCCTTATTTCCAGGTTGAATCTCTCCTTGGTCATCTTCCATCCGTTGTTCCTTGTTTAGCCTTCTGGTGCCTTGGAAAACAGCCTGACTCTCTCCTCTCTGTGGTAGCCCCTCAAGTATTGGAATAACAACAACAATAACAACAACACTGATAAAAATAATGATAACACTGTTATTTACTTACTTACTTACTTACTTACTTACTTACTTACTTACTTACTTACTTACTTACTTACTTACTTACTTACTTAGATTTGTATGCCGCCCCTCTCCGTAGACTCGGGGCGGCTCACAACAGCAATAGAACAATTCATAACAAATCTAATAATTTAAAAACATTTTTAAAACCCCATTATTAATCAGACATACATACAAACATACCATACATAAATTGTATAGGCCCAGGGGAGATATCTCAATTCCCCCATGCCTGGCGGCAAAGGTGGGTTTTAAGGAGTTTACGGAAGGCAAGGAGGGTGGGGGCAGTTCTAATCTCTGGGGGGAGCTGATTCCAGAGAGCCGGGGCCACCACAGAGAAGGCTCTTCCCCTTATCCTCTTTGATAGATTGTCCATGCTCAGTTCCTGCAACCGCTCTTCAAATATTTTAGTTTCCAGTCCCCTGATCATCCTGGTTGCTCTCTAGAAACTCTCTAGAGTTTCAATGCCTTTTTTGTAGTGTGGTGACTAAAACTGGATACAGTATTCTAGGTATGGTCTAACTAAGGCTTTTTAGAGTGGTACTGTGTAACAGTCATGAGTAGCAATTACTAATAATCTAATCATCTCTGAAATCATCAAAGCTATGCAACCTAGTAGCTACTGCATCTTGTAATTTATTTTATTTATTTTATTTTATTTATTGGATTTGTATGCCGCCCCTCTCCGGAGACTCGGGGTGGCTAACACCGATAATAAGACAACATACAATAATAATCCAATGCTAAAAACGATTAAAAACCCATTAATATAAAAACCAAACATACATACAGACATACCATGAATAAAATTGTAAAGGCCTAGCGGGAAAGAGTATCTCAATTCCCCCATGCCTGGCGGCAGAGGTGGGTTTTAAGTAGCTTACGAAAGGCAAGGAGGGTGGGGGCAATTCTAATTTCTTGGTGGAGTTGGTTCCAGAGGGGCCGCCACAGAGTTGGTTCCAGAGGGGCCGCCACAGAGAAGGCTCTTCCCCTGGGTCCCGCCAAGCAGCATTGTTTAGTTGACGGGACCCAGAGAAGGCCCACTCTGTGGGACCTAACTGGTCGCTGGAATTCATGCAGCAGAAGACGGTCCCTGAGATAGTCTGTATTGCACCAAGCAAATTCCTTGTGTGTCCAATCACACTTGGCCAACAAAGAATTCTATTCTGTTCTGTTCTATTTGTGGAATTCATACTGAAATTACAGCATATGCAGGGGTGGGCTACCGCCCAGACGGGGGTGAACGCAGTGGAGTAGCAAAAATGGAGCTCCACCCCAGAGCATCCAATTTGCAGTGAAAGATGTTGAAAGAAAATGCAGGGTGTCCTCCATAAGGAACGCTCACAGTGTGGTAGTAAAAATTTTGGTATCCCTTCACTGAGTATATGTGAGGTTGGGACTCCTTTTCTTTGTCTTATATTATTCAGTTCGTATTTTGAAAATTGGAGAAAAATGTCTCCATGCAATACATAATTTTACATTACATCAACACTCTGAGTCATGGAAGATCATTAGATGGTTCTGTCTGAGCCCAAAGTCCATAGAATCTTAAATTCTTATAAAGCAAGAATGTTTCTATCCTGCTTTCTGGAAAATAAGAGAGTGAGTTGTTTCCTAACATTAAAATTATGCAAACTGTCAAATTGCTTGATATTTTAAAATCCCTATATATTGCTTAAGTTTGTTTTGTGTGTGTGTAAGGATATTGTCATGGCTCTGGTCTCCAAAAGTGGTCCCATGAATTTTATCGAAGTCACCAGTGCAACAACCAAGTGCAACAAACAATGCCGCACGAATCCCAGCGACCGATTAGGTCCCACAGAGTGGGCCTTCTCCGGGTCCCGTCAACTAAACAATGTCGGTTGGCAGGCCCCAGGGGAAGAGCCTTCTCTGTGGCGGCACCGGCCCTCTGGAACCAACTCCCCCCAGAGATTAGGATTGCCCCTACTCTTCCTGCCTTCCGTAAACTCCTTAAAACCCACCTTTGTCGTCAGGCATGGGGGAATTGAAACATCTCCCCCTGGGCATGTTTAATTTATATATGGTATGCGTGTGTGTATGTCTGTTAGTATATGGGGTCTTTTAAATCTTTAAACATTTTAAAAATTGTTGGAGTATTTATGATTTGTTGTTACATGTTGTGAGCCGCCCCGAGTCTTCGGAGAGGGGCGGCATACAAATCGAATAAATAATAATAATAATAATAATAATAATAATAATAATAATAATAATAATAATAACAACCAAGTTGATAGAGGAAATATGATTGAATTGTTGAGGGGCATATGGTCTTCTGTTGGTAACATTAATACATCTTCAACAGTAGTGTAGGTTCTAAAACCCATTGTTACTGGTTCAGACGGGCATGACTCTCTCTGTGTGCAATCCTTCTGCACATGCACAGAAGGATCTCAGGCAAGTGGGCGGAGCCTACCACCACCACCGCTATCAGTTTGCAGAACCAGGCTGAACCGGGAGTAACCCACTGCTGATCTTCAACTTTGGGAAGGACTGTGTGATACTAGGGAATAATTGTCTACTCCCAAATACTTCCCTTGCAGCACAGCAGCCTTTGTCTCACTTCACTTTTAGATTGTGTTGGGAAAAAAATAAACAAGTGTTTAGAATGCTACAGAGCAAACAGCTGATAGCACTGTAATTCTTTGCAGCAGTATTGTGGCTCCACAAATGCTCCACCAAGAGGGTAGTGTGCTATAGTAATGTTTTGTGGTAGTCTATATCCCTTCCCATAAAGGGGGCATTAGGGCTCAGTGGTTAAAGACACTGAGTTTGTCATCTGGAAAGCTCACAGCCTGGGTTCGAGACACGAGTGCTGCCCCAGCTTCTACCCACCTAGCAGTTTGAAAGAAGTTGGAAAATATGAACATGTGAGTAGATAAACAGGTACAACTTCGGTGGGAATCTGAACAGCATTTGCTGGCTTCATGACCACGGAAAGTGTCCTCGGCAATGTTTCATCCCTTAATTTGTAGTTATGGTCCATAATATAGAAACATAGAAACATAGAAGACTGACGGCAGAAAAAGACCTCATGGTCCATCTAGTCTGCCCTTAGACTATTTCCTGTATTTTATCTTACAATTGATATATGTTTATCCCAGGTATGTTTAAATTCAGTTACTGTGGATTTATCAACCACATCTGCTGGAAGTTTGTTCCAAGGATCTACTACTCTTTCAGTAAAATAATATTTTCTCATGTTGCTTTTGATCTTTCCCCCAACTAACTTCAGATTGTGTCCCCTTGGTCTTGTGTTCACTTTCCTATTAAAAACACTTCCCTCCTGGACCTTATTTAACCCTTTAATATATTTAAATGTTTCGATGATGTCCCCCCTTTTCCTTCTGTCTTCCAGACTATACAGATTGAGTTCATTAAGTCTTTCCTGATACGTTTTATGCTTAAGTCCTTCCACCATTCTTGTAGCCAGTCTTTGGACCCATTCAATTTTGTCAATATCTTTTTGTAGGTGAGGTCTCCAGAACTGAACACAGTATTCCAAATGTGGTCTCACCAGCGCTCTATATAGCGGGATCATAATCTCCCTCTTCCTGCTTGTTATACCTCTAGCTATGCAGCCAAGCATCCTACTTGCTTTTCCTACTGCCCGACCACACTGCTCACATATTTTGAGACTGTCAGAAATCACTACCCCGAAATCCTTCTCTTCTGAAGTTTTTGCTAACACAGAATTAGAATGAATAGAAGTATGTTGAGTTATATTGAGTAGAAAAGACAATTTATTTTTCAGGAAATGAAAACAGCCCCTTTCATACACGGGTTGAATCATGAGCCTTACCAACTAATGCTGGATAAACAGTATTATATAGAATATTATGTAATTACAGTATATAGAATATATACATAATATAGAATATTATGTAATTATCAGTGTCAGGTATCATTGGCTATTCTGTTCAGATCACATTCTGCAAAAATGCCTTGCTTTGGATAATCTGGTGAGGAGATCTGTCTTTATAAAGCAAGACCATAAATAGAAAAACAAAGAAACAGTTTAAACAATACCCTTGAGATTTAAAATATTTCATTTGGAAATTAGAAAGCATTATAGGTTAGAAACAACAACCAAAACATTTAAATTATAACCCAAAAATACGTGGATCATTGATAAAAAGTCAATCTGGACTTTGCAGATTTGGTACCTCTACCTAAGAATGCCTCTACTTATGAACTTTTCTAGATAAGAATTGGATGTTCAAGATTTTTTTGCCTCTTCTCAAGAACCATTTTCCACTTAGAAACCCGAGCCTTCAAAACTGTAACCAAAAAAGGGAGGGAGAAGCCTCCATGGGGCCTCTTTAGGAATCTCCTGGGAGGAAACAGGGCCAGAAAAGGCGGGGAGAAGCCTCCGTGGGGCCTCTCTAGGAATCTCCTGGGAGGAAACAGGGCCTCCACCCTCCCTGTGGTTTCCCCAATCGCACACATTATTTGCTTTTACATTGATTCCTATGGGAAAAATTGCTTCTTCTTACAAACTTTTCTTCTTAAGAACCTGGTCATGGAACGAACTAAGTTCATAAGGAGAGGTACCACTGTAATATAGGCTACTTCTGCTGACTGCAATTTGGCAGTTCGAATCTTACCAGGTTCAAGGTTGACTCAGCCTTCCATCCTTCCGAGGTGGGTAAAATGAGGACCCAGATTGTTGGGGGCAATACACTGACTCTGTAAACTGCTTAGAATAGAATAGAATAGAATAGAATATAGAATAGAATTTTTATTGGCCAAGTGTGATTGGACACACAAGGAATTTGTCTTTGGTGCATATGCTCTCAGCATACATAAAAGAAAAAGATACATTTGTCAAGAATCATGTGGTACAACACTTAATGATTGTCAAAGGGGTCAAATAAGCAATGAAGAAACAATATTAATAAAAATCTTAGGATATAAGCAACAAGTTACAGTCATACAGTCAACATGGGAGGAAATGGGTGATAGGAATGATGAGAAAAACTAGTAGAATAGAAGTGCAGATTTAGTAGAAAGTCTGACAGTGTTGAGGGAATTATTTGTTTAGTAGATTGCAGATTAAACAAAAAATAAGGTCCATGTACAATACTAGTACATGTTTTGTTGGAACATTTTTAGTAAGAAAGCTGCAATTGAATTCCTGCAGGTGATGATCATAATTCTTCTCCTAGTTGTTTTTAGTTGAATTGTCTGGGTGGCATTGATTGATTGATTGATTGATTGATTGACTTACTTACTTACTTACTTACGTACTTACTTACTTACTTACTTACTTACTTACTTACTTACTTACTTACTTACTTACTTACTTACTTACTTACTTACTTACTTATTTAGTATGCTGCCCCTCTCCGTAGACTCGGGGCGGCTCACAACAGTAATAGAAAAAAACAATGTAGAATTACAAATCTAATAATTAAAACTAAAAACCCATAATTTTTTTAAAAAAACATGCACACAACATACCATACATAAACAATATAGGCCTGGGGAAGCTTTTGATAGCTTGTCATTGTGAGCTAACACCATAATCTGCTCCCAAACTCTTAGTTGGAGTCACAGCCAAATAATTCTTCTGTAAGTAAATTATTCTTCAATAAAAAAGTAAATTCTTCCACAAGAATTGATTTTATTTTATTTGATTTATTGGATTTGCATGCTGCCCCTCTCCGGAGACTCGGGGCGGCTAACAACAATAATAAAACAATATACAAAATGATCCAATACTAAAAACGATTAAAAACCCATTAATATAAAAATCAAACATACATACAGACATACCATACATAAAATTGTAAAGGCCTAGGGGGAAAGAATATCTCAGTTTCCCCATGCCTGACAGCAGAGGTGGGTTTTAAGTAGCGTACGAAAGGCAAGGAGGGAGGGGGCATTTCTAATCTCTGGAGGGAGTTGGTTCCAGAGGGCCGGGGCCGCCACAGAGAAGGCTCTTCCCCTGGGTCCCGCCAAGCGGCATTGTTTAGTTGACGGGACCCGGAGAAGACCCACTCTGTGGGACCTAACTGGTCGCTGGGATTCGTGCAGCAGATGGCGGTCCCTGAGATAATCTGGTCTGGTGCCAAGAAAGTATTATTTTATGCATTGTGGATATTAATTGCTGCCCTTATGGCAGACTTCATGGCAGTTTCAATCCAACCATGTGGTTGAATTGTGTATTCCCCAGCAAAGAAGATCCTCCCTTCATTCTGGGCCAGTAACTGGGAATAATGGGTAAACTGGTATGGGGTGTATGTGCTGAACGCTCCCTTAGAGTATTGGTCAAGGCTCCATTTTTGTACCACGTGTTTGCCACAGATCGACTTGAGATACTCTTTAGATACTTGATGGATCTCCACAAGGTCATCCATCACCACGTCAGCACATTTTTCATCACTGAGTGTCATATAGAAATCAGAGTCCGAATACCAAGTATAGGATGCCAGGAGGACACCTATTCCGTGGGGGGAGTCGTGGTTTGGATAGTAAATTATTCGTGATGGGAGATCCGTGATTGACCTCCCTCCGTGGATCCCATCTTTCTCCCAGAACTTCTCAGTGCAAACCAAGGCAATTTTGGTAGAACTTGCATAAGACATAGATCGCAATGCCCGGGTCTTGGGAACGGAAAGAGGTGGCACAAACTTGATGAGTCTTGTGGCTCTTGCTGCAGCGGTGACAATGACATAGTCGGCAGCTAGAGAGGAAGACCTGGAAAACCATTTGTAGAAGACTCTCACTTTGTTTCCGGTGCGAAATATCTTCTCCACGGTGCAGTTGAAATGGACAATTCTAGCCATCTCCTTGAAGAAACTTTGAGGAAGTTGATCAAATCCACCAGTAATTTCATCAAAACTGAATTTGAGAGAAGGGGGGGGGGTTTGAATACAAGTACAGTTTACCAGTTATTTCTAAGTTATCTCAAAATATATTCATTGTTTCTGAAGATAATGCAATTAATGTCAACTCTGAAACGTGTCAGGCCTGTCGCAGCCATCTTTCCATTTCCGAAGTTGCCATACAGCTTGGGGATAGGGTGATTCAGAATTCACACCTGCCAAAACAACTTGCTATCTCCTGGGAAGCAAGGTCATCCCAACCACCACTGACTAGAGACTGAACCCAATTGCCAAGGAGATGACACAGCACCCAATTGGACAACAGGACCTGCAACCTAGAGGGGAGGGGGGATGCTTAACTTTTAACTATGCAAATGAGTGTGAAATAGCCAGAGCTTGTTGTGAGTGCTCCTTGTCCACCTCAGATCATGTCAGATTCTGAGGAGGATGAGCCAGGCCCCTCTGGGTAGTTGCCAAAGGAAGAAGAGAGCGAGAATGAGGCAGAAAGTGACTTGAGTGAGCCTGAGGAACCGCTAGAGGGGGTTGAGGTGACATTGGGAGAGTGGTCCTAGTCAGACAGTGAAGACGACATGAGAGTGGAAAGCCATTGGATAAATCCTCACTATAGAACAGGGGTGGGCAATTAATTTTGCTGTGGGGCCGCATGAGAAATTGGGATGGTTTTAGAGGGCCGGACTACTATAATTAACTCAGTTCTACCCAATACTGTAGAGACCCAGACCCTGGCTTGACCTAAGCACCCAGACCCACTCTACAGACCCCTAATTGTTTGCTTTACGGCAACACGGTGCACCACAGTCACTGTGCTGGAGTGTTTGCATGGTTTCTGTGCTTGACTGCTCTTGGTAGGAGGTTGGGGTCCGCTCCAGTGTGAGGATGAAAGAGCCCACCCTGTCTGCCGGGACTCCTCCACTTCCTGCTTTCCTCATGATTCATCAGGAAAACAGGAACCAGAGGAGTCCCGGCAGATGCGGTGAGCTTTTTCTTTTTCTTTTTTAAAAATTTTTAAAAATACTTTATTGATTATTTACATTAAAAAAGAATAGGTATAAACACTGCAACAATACAACATTTACAAGGTGCATAAAATTACATAATTATTTATGCATAGGCATCCTTAGAAAAGAAAAGAAAAGAAAAGAAAGAAGGAAGGAGGAAGAAAAGTGAGAAAACAGGTGGGGTAACAACATACATATATATATACATTCAAGACAAAATAAAGCATTGTGCTTTCTACATGAGTTATTTTGGTATCAGAACTTTTATTTTATTTTATTTTATTTTATTTTATTTTATTTTATTTTATTTTATTTTATTTTATTTTATTTTATTTTATTTTATTTTATTTTATTTTATTTTATTTTATTTTATTTTATTTTATTTTATTTTATTTTATTTTATTTTATTTTATTTTATTTTATTTTATTTTATTTTATTTTATTTTATTTTATTTTATTTTATTTTATTTTATTTTATTTATTTTATTTTATTTTATTTTATTTTAAATTTTATTTTATTTTATTTTATATTTTATTTTATTTATTTATTTATTTATTTATTTATTTATTTATTTATTTATTTATTTATTTATTTATTTATTTATTTATTTATTTATTTATTTATTTATTTATTTATTTATTAGATATGTGGGTGGGCCGGTCACAGACAGCAGGTGGGCCAGATGTGGCCCGTGGGCCACCCCTTGCCTAGGTCTGCTATAGAAGAATGCTCAGAAGGCAAGAAGATTTACAAAGTAGAAGGTATTAATTTACAGCCTTGGCTCTTTGAGCAGTGATGTCACTTCCAGGCATTATAAAGGAATGGGATTGTGGGAAACGGGGCATGGAGACTCAACGCCATTCTTTGGAAGAGACATGAAACTGGGGGTGTGCTGGAACGAAGCTTTAAAACCATGATTTCTGCTTCAAAAAGACAATCCTTGTTGGATGCTGTGCTTGGGAAAACTTTGGTGAGCAGAACTATGTTTCAGTAAATTGACTTTGGGACTTAATCTCAGGAATGTAGATAAAGAATGAGGTTTTGGCGCTCTTCCCAGACATAGTTCAAAGCTAGCTCTAAAAGAAAGAATATTTACTCATGTGCTGCTTTAACCCTGCATTTTTATTGATGTATGCTTGATTTTGAACAAGAGTGAGTTTTTATTAATAAATAAATAATTTCGGAGATTGGAATTTGCTGGAGGCCCGTGAATCAGAACAGAGCCCAATTGATCTACTCAATACATTAGCGCTTTGAAGAAGATTGAGTACTGATTTGCTTGGGTTCATCAGTCAGAATCTTGACAATACTTGACAATGCAGTCCAACACTAGTTATTTTAGCCCATCTACTTGAGATCAAAGATTAGTTTCTGTTTCAGTCCAGTACTATTTTAACTATCATAATTACCAAGAAGATAGTAAATATAATTAATATTCTAAAAAAAAAAGTTAAGACAAAAATTTAACAATCAAAATAAATGACAAGAAACACATGAAATGGGGAAAATACATGAAATAAACTATTTTAAAAAGTAGCCTTTGGTTCACTGCCAACCGCCACCACCTTACTTACCTGTTATTCGCAAAAATGAAATGATCCATAACAGAAAGGAGGAACGAGGAATGAAATCCAGATTCTTCATTCAGAAAATCGCCAATCATCTCAACAGCTCCTTTGCTCAAATTTCCTTCCTTAATGAGATATTCCTAATACACAAAAAATATTTGATGGGGGAAATACTGAATTTTCACACTCATGAATATACAGTAGAATTCATTCTTCTTTTAATTCCATACGTATACCTCTAGACCAGTGGTTCCCAAACTTGGCAACTTTAAGACTTGTGGACTTCAACTCCCAGAATTCTCCAGCCAGCTATGCTATGCAATGCTATGCTACATTGGCTGGAGTATTCTGGGAGTTGAAGTCCACAAGTCTTAAAGTTGCCAAGTTTGAGAACCACTGCTATAGGCTATGATTTTATAATCATACTAGCTGATAAACCCTCATTTCCTGGGTATTTATTTATTGCCAGTCCTGTGTTAGATAGGAAAAGGAATGAATTATATCTATAGTGTCAAATAATTAATCTAGCCAACAGTGTGGGAAAAATTCTACAGAGAACAATCTTTGAGGTGATTATCTGCATTAGCAGGCACCTCCCCCAATGATTGACCTCTCCAAGTTCCTAAGAGGTCAGTAAAGGCCGTGCATAAGTGCACCAGTGTGCCTTTCATCCCCTGTCCAATTTGTCTCCCCTTAACCCATATATCGTATATCTTTCCTCCCTTTAATATATCTTCTCCTGTATTTTCATATCTTTTCTTTATATGTAATACTTCATGCGTATTCTCCTCAATTTGTATTGTGTATTGAAATAAATAAATAAATAAATAAATAAATAAATAAATAAATAAATAAACAAACTTGCCCTCTTTGCTTGAAGCTAAAGGACAGTGATGGCGAACCTTTTTTTTTTGTTTGCGTGCAAAAAGGGTGTGTGTGCCTTTGTTAGCAAACCCGCACGTGCCCACAACGATTCACTCCCACCCTCCATGCATGTGCAACACCCCCTGCGATGTCCCATTTCGGCCATTTTTTGCACTCTGGAGCCTTCAGGGAAGTTTCCTAAAGCTCCAGATTGTGAAAAACAGCACAACAGGCAAACTGAAAGTCCATTTTTCTGAACTTCTGGTTTGCACATTGGGTGGTTTTTTACACTCCGGGACTTCAGGGAAGCTTCCCGGAAGCCTCCTGAGGGCGAAACACCCTTCCCCAAGGCCAAAAATGAGCTGGCCATCGCAGGCAATCAGCTGCACCCTAGAGCTGACATACGGCAACGGGTCGCATGCCCTCCAATATGCCTCCAAGTGTAAGGTGACCAGACGTCCCGTTTTTGGCAGGACAGTCCCACTTTTGAGCAATTTGTCCCGCATCCCACAGCATTTTTAAAAAGTCCCAATTTTTAAAAAATGGGACATAGGAACATAGAAGATTGACGGCAGAAAAAGGCCTCATGGTCCATCTAGTCTGCCCTTATACTATTTTCTGTATTTTTTCTCTTAGGATGGATATACTGTTTATCCCAGGCATGTTTAAATCCAGTGACTGTGGATTTATCAACCACGTCTGCTGGAAGTTTGTTCCAAGCATCTACTGCTCTTTCAGTAAAATAATATTTTCTCACGTTACTTTTGATCTTTCCCCCAACTAACTTCAGATTGTGTCCCCTTGTTCTTGTGCTCACTTTCCTATTAAATCTGGTCTCCTTATCCATGTGCCACCTGTGGCACGCGTGCCATAGGTTCGCCATCATGGGTCTAGGGGGTTATCTTTTGTTTTTTGTTTTTTGAAAGAACCAATCCCCCTTAGGGAGCCTCCTTGTGAAGCACTGTGAAGCCATTACTATGGCAACTGCACTGTGCTGTACAGTAGAAGCCATTTTAAGGCATAACAAGCTGTGTTGTAATGGAACTTGAATCTAAAATGCACACTATCACTGTTAAAGCTGCCCTGCACCTACGGAGAAAGGTGGCCTAGAAGTCCAAACAAACAAACTAACAAACTGACAAACTGACAAACTGACAAACTGACAAACTGACAAACTGACAAACTGACAAACTGACAAACTGACAAACTAACTAACTAACTAACTAACTAACTAACTAACTAACTAACTAACTAACAAACCACAGAAGCAACAAAATGCTGAGCAAAGCAACAGCAGCAGTCAGCCCGAGCTCTGCTATGCTCTCTCGCACTGCAGCAGGCATCTCAGAGCACAGTGATGGAACAACTCACTTGCCCACCCCATCGCCATGGGCTGAGCTGCTGGGCTCCGTTACGGCTCCCTTTGGTTTGCCCTCCCCTCATAGGTGCCGCTGACCGGCCCTTCTCCTCGTTCTTTGAGCACAGCCGCATTGCCGGAGCTGGTATGGGAGGTGCCACTTTTTGGATGCTTGACATTTCCTTGCTTCCGCACACATGCTTCATATATATGAAGGTCTTGATATATTCGTGTTTCTTCCCGTGTAAGTTTCAGAGATTCCTGGCGACGTTTCGACGAGGTCCCACTCATCGATATTTCACCAGAAGAGCCCTTCACTCCTCCACTCGAAACAGAACATCCTACGAAAATAGACTAACAATCCTGGGCCTAGAAAGCCTGGAACTACGGCGCCTAAAACACGATTTGAGTATTGCCCACAAGATCATATGCTGCAACGTCCTACCGGTCAATGACTACTTCAGCTTCAACCGCAACAACACAAGAGCACGCAACAGATTCAAACTTAATACGAACCGCTCCAAACTTGACTGTAAAAAATATGATTTCAACCATCGAGTTATCGAAGCGTAGAACTCATTACCGGACTCAATAGTGTCAACCCCTAACCCCCAACATTTCTCCCTTAGACTATCCACGATTGACCTCTCCAGGTTCCTAAGAGGCCAGTAAGGGGCGTACATAAGTGCACTGGTGTGCCTTTCGTCCCCTGTCCAATTGTCTTTCCTTTCTCTCACTTATCATATATATTTTCTTCCTTTCAGATGTCCTCTCCTCTAAGTTCACTTTTACCCTTATATATGTTTATTTTTCTTCCTATGTATTTGTGTATTGGACAAAATGAATGAATGAATAAATAAATAAATAAATAAATAAATAAATAAATAAATAAATAAATAAATAAATAAATAAATAAATAAATAAATAAATAAATAAATAAATAAATAAATAAATAAATAAATAAATAAATAAATAAATAAATAAATAAATAAATAAATCTTCAGGCTGGTGCTTTTGGCCTTGTGCTAGTGTTTGCCCTAGCATAAGTCTAAAAGCACCAGCCTGAAGATAACGAGTGGGACCTCGTCGAAAAGTCACCAGGAATCTCTGAAACTCACATGCATAGAAACCTGAATATGCCAAGACTTTCATACCTGTACCCGTGAAAATCTAAAAAAAACAAATATACATACATATACATATACTGTATTCTGTCGGAAAACACACACACACTCACACTCTCGCACATATATATATACGGTATATATAAATCATTGGAAACAATATAATCAACTGAAGATAGTGAAGTGTTACGTCCCTTCAAGACATTGCTAGCTGCCGCTGCAGCCACCGATTGGTTAGAACCAACTCAGCTGCTGAGCGGGAAAACCTTGACCTCTCATTGGCTGCTGCATTGGCAGCTGCAATATAAATCGCATTGTCAGACATGGCTGAGGTGATTCTGTTCTGAGTGGCTCCATTTGGGATTCTGTTCTGCTGTTCTTTGTTCGAGCCCTCATGAAAGGCTTCAAGTTAAATGACACTCGCCTCGCCTCATTATTTCTGGGATCCGGCCACAACACAAAGCTTTTCATTTTGTGAAAAGAATGAATAACAAACATCAGTTTTACCTTTGTGGAAAACGAATCATATTTTTCCTTCAGAAGGGTACAGTTGTCTGTGACCTGAATAGGAGAATAAATATAGTTAGTTGCAACTTCTTTCCATTTACATTTGCCTTAAACCAAGTGGGTCTTCCCATATAAATAAAGCAAAAGAAAACCTCTGCACTTTTTAAATATTTCATGCCATTTAATATATTTTGTATGTGATATAAAGTGCTTTATGCACATTATTTCAGTAAGTATTCTAGCAGCTTTCCCTAACCTTTCCCATCCTTGGTATTATTCTCCCACTCTCGAAATAAGTATACGAGTACATTAGCTTGGTTCGTGTACATTAGCCTGGTGCACCAGTTGCGACCATATTTGGACCGGGAGTTGCTGCTCACAGTCACTCATGCCCTTATCACCTCGAGGCTTGACTACTATAACGCTCTCTACATGGGGCTACCTTTGAAAAGAGTTCGGAAACTTCAGATCGTGCAGAATGCAGATGCAAGAGCTATCATGGGCTTTCCCAAAAATGCCCATGTTACACCAACACTCCACAGTCTGCATTGGTTGCCGATCAGTTTCCGGTCACAATTCAAAGTGTTGGTTATGACCTATAAAACCCTTCATGGCACAGGACCAGATTATCTCAGGGACCGCCTTCTGCTGCACAAATCCCAGCGACCAGTTAGGTCCCACAGAGTGGGTCTTCTCCGGGTCCCGTCAACTAAACAATGTCGGTTGGCGGGACCCAGGGGAAGAGCCTTCTCTGTGGCAGCCCCGACTCTCTGGAACCAGCTCCCCCCAGAGATTAGAATTGCCCCCACCCTCCTTGCCTTTCGTAAGCTGCTTTAAACCCACCTCTGCCACCAGGCATGGGGGAATTGAGATACGCTTTCCCCCTAGTCCTTTACAATTCTATGCAAGGTATGTCTGTATGTATGTTTGGTTTTTATAATAATGGGTTTTTAACTGTTTTTAGTATTGGATTATTATTATATGCTGTTTTATTATTGCTGTTAGCCTCCCCGAGTTTCCGGAGAGGGGTGGCATACAAATCCAATAAATAGATCGATAGATCGATAGATCGATAGATCGATAGATCGATAGATCGATAGATCGATAGATCGATAGATCGATAAATAAATAAATAAATAAATAAATAAATAAATAAATAAATAAATAAATAGCTTGTACATCCAGTCTACTCCTTAAAACTACCTTCTTCAGTGTCTCATCATACAGCTGGTCTGCAGACTTTCCCTTCTCATTGGGGTTAAGTTGGTATCCAAAGTTTTCAGGATTGTGGGGTGTCATTTTTTGTCTGACATTTTGAATTAAATACCAGGCATTCTCATCAGTCTGTTTGAATTGGTTTAGACGAAGTTTGAACTTCTTAATGTATTCACGTACAATTCTGTGTAGGGGGGAAAAACCAGATTTATTTGCAAACTTATTTCTTTATCACAGCAATGGAAAAACACAAAATTTGTCACATTAAGAATTGTTCTGCTCTAGCCTTACCTGGTTCTCAATTACCACCAAGGACAATTGCCTGTTCCTACCATTGTTCTTTTGAAATTGCACCTTAGAAACAGACTTGTCATCATTCAGGTAATAGCTTGTAATCCTAATGACTACTAGCCACCAGGCTTAAAATGCTGGGCTTAGACAACTTAGAACTACAGTGCCTTTAGTCTGACCTGAATGTAGTACATTAAATTATCTGCTACAATGTCCTACCTGTCAATGACTACTTCAGTTCCAATCACAATAATACATGAGCACACAATAGATATAAACTTAAGGTAAACCACTCCAAACTAGATTGCACAAAATACGACTTCAGCAACAGAGTTGTTCATGCCTGGAACTCACTACCTGATTCTGGGATTTCTTCTCCAAACCCACACAACTTTAACCTTAGACTGTCTACCGTTGACCTCACCCCATTCCTAAGAGGTCTACCGTCCCTGTCCTAATCCCCCCATTTATTCGTATTCATTTCATGTATTCATTAACATGTTTAATACAGTATATACTGTATCTGTTATATTATACATGTGTTGTGGTTGGCTCTGGCCCAGCTCCTGCCCCAGGGAATGGGGAGGTGGATGCAGGGGAAAATTCAACATGTCACAGGCCTGTGTTATTGCCGACAGAATGAGTTCAGAGTTTAGTTTCCTCGGACGAAGAAGGTGGGAGTGACTCGGCAGAGGAGGGCTTGGCACACAGCCAAGGCAGTCACTCTCCCTTATCTTCTATAGCTTCATATGATGACATATTGGACCCACGCAAGTGCAGAATTATGCGTAGAAGAGACCAGGTAAGAACATATTACAGGAAATAAGGGAGGCCACCTGTGTTTGGGTGGGGCTCCAGTAATTAGGGCTGCTGCTATAAATAGTAGCATGTGGGTTTGGCCATTGTGGAAGAATATCTGTTGCAGTATCGTCAGGAATCTTGTGTGCTGGACTTTGTTGCTTTTTCACGCCTTTGAAACCAAAGCAGAGCAGTGTGTGTGTGTGTGTCCCTTCATTGGAAGAAGAAGGGGTGTGAAGTTTCTCCACAGCTGCTTGCTAAGTACTTAATGACTGCTTGAGGGAAATTGTACAGACTACCTGATTGTGTTGGGAAGAGTGCTTATTGCAATACAAAAAGAGTGCTTAGTTTATTTTGACTTTTGTGATAAAGAACATTGTTTTGAATTTTCAAACGTGCGCGTGTCTGAAATTCGTATCCTTGAATTTTCAGGAGGCTCCTATCAGAGAGCCCGGCAGAACATACATGTTTGACAAATAAATACAAATAAATAAAAAATAAAAAAGATCCTCCATTAATTGATGTAACCCCCACGGTAAAATTTTATTTTTTAAAAAAATTCACACCTTAGCTTTCCATGACAGAATAGTGTCTTTATAAGAGAGTTGAACAGTTTCAAGGAACTATCTATCCTTAATTTAATATAAAAGTTTGAAATAATAGTACAGTTTCCAAAAGGACACAGTTCTAGTCCTACTCTCTGGAACTCTCCACCACCATCCAAAATCTAGCTGGTCTTGACACAGCTGGCATTTCTGAAAAGTTTAAAAATGTAGCCATTTCCCCAGGTTCAGGACATTGATGAGGCCCACGAAATCAGCTACCGCTACCACTCTATAGTGATTTATTATGGCTATTGTTATTAGATGTCTTTGAATGAGTTTTACTTTTATATGGGCCACCCAGAAGTGATGTTCTGACCTGGTACCAACTCGTACCGGGTCTCCAGACAGCTGGGATTCAGGGTTCCCCTGCTGAGTGTGGGGAAGTCCATGCCACTGCAGCATTGGCCATGCCCCTTCCTCCACCCAGGAATGATGTAGCAAGATGCACTAGTGCAAGATAGTTTCTGGATAGTTTTCCTTATAAACTACAACTGATGTCCCGATCCAGTAAGCAATTTAACTGTTTTGATTTTTCTAACAATATACCTAGTATTTCAGGAAGGCAACAATTTATTTAAATGCAAATGACTTTGCCTCTCATGATGGATGGAGAAAGACCATTCAATCAACCTTACCTGTGAGTTTTGGGCAATCGCATCGGCCCCAGATCCACGTACCAGTCATTTTCTCGGTGAGTTTTTATGCGTCCTCCCACACGGTTACTGGCTTCCAAGATCACAACCTAGGAGAAAAAAGTACTGATGAGGAATGGATTGTTCTAATTTCTCTCTCTTCTTATTAAATGTTTCATGATATGCTCCTATGTGTGCCTCCCCTTGCAAATCTCTCTTTGGTTTCATGTGAACCTTGATTTACCTTTGCAAACGCTTATTGGCTGGACTTATATCCTCTGTTAGCTATTTATATATTACACAATTATTATAAAGTTTGGTCCTTTTATTCCTCTTCCTCTGCCTCCTCCTCCTCCTCGTTCCTTTCTCCACCTATTTGGACACGTCCCTACAGTTTTATTGGCAAAATACAGTTTTATTGGAACTCATTACCAGACTCCATAGTGTCCTCCCCAAACCCCCAACACTTTATTATTATTATTATTATTATTTATTTATTTATTACTTAGATTTGTATGCCGCCCCTCTCCGAAGACTCGGGGCGGCTCACAACACGTGGAAACAAATCATAAATAATCTGACAATTTAAAATATTTAAAGATTTAAGAAAGACTCCATATACTAACAGACATACATACAAGCATACCATATATAAATTAAACATGCCCAGGGGGAGATGTTTCAGTTCCCCCATGCCTGACGGCAAAGGCAAACTCTTAGATTATCTATGGTTGACCTATCCAGATTTCTATGAGGTCAGTAAGGGGCGAGTACAAGTGCACTAGAGTGCCTTCCGTCCCTTGTCCTATTGCTTTCCTATATCTCCTATACCTTTCTTCTATTCCTATATCTCTTCTTCTATTCTTTCATTGATATGTTCTATTACTTTATCTTCTTTTCTATTCTTTCTTAGATATATTTTACTATGAGTATCTCCTCTATAACCTTCATCATGTATTTTACTATGTGTATATAGATATATACTCACTTATTTTGTATTGGACAAAATAAATAAATAAATAATAAAATAAATTAAATAAATCTTTTCAGAAGTGATTTGCCGTTGCCTCCTTCTATGGTCTGAGAAAGAGTGACTGGCCCAGGGTCATCCAATTGGCTTTGAACCTAAAGCAGAACTAGAATTCACAGTCTCCCAGTTTCTAACCTGTGGTCTTAATGTCTACACTTAATGTCTACAATGTTGTCTTAATGTCTACACTTAATGTCTACACTATATACTGACCATCAATTAAATCAAAAATTCAAATAATAGAAGTAAATATTCACAAATTAGGATCAATTTTTAGTCTTCATATTATTTAGGTTGCAGGCTACTTCTGCTGACTGTCGGCTGCCAGCAGTTTGCAATTCATGTCTCACCGGCTCAAGATTGACTCAGTCTTCCATCCTTAAGAAGGTGGTAAAGTGAGGACCCAGTTTGTTGGGGGCAATAGGTTGTGTTTTCAAACCGCTTAGAGAGGGCTATAAAAGCATTGTGAAGCGATATGTAAACGCTATAGCTAAATGCTAAGTGCTATTCATTAAATATTATAGAAGTAGTCCTCAACTTACAACCACGATTGAGGCTAGAATTTCCATTACAGTTGTTAAATAAGCTATGCCCAATTTTTTGCCATTTTTTTTGCCATGGTTGTTAAACAAATCGCATGGTTGTTAAGCAAACCCAGCTTCCCTCCTGTTGACTATGCTTATCAGAAGCCTGCTGGGAAGGTTGCAAAAGGAGCCAGGGTGGCGCAGCAGGTAAAGTGCTGTACTGCAGGCCACTGAAGCTGACTGTAGATCTGTAGGTCAGCGGTTCAAATCTCATCACTGGCTCAAGCCTTCCATCCTTCCAAGGTGGGTAAAATGAGGATCTGGATTGTGGGGGCAATATGCTGGCTCTGTTAAAAAGTGCTGTTGCTAACATGTTGTAAGCCGCCCTGTGTCTAAGGAGAAGGACGGCATAAAAATTGATTGAATGAATGAATGAATAGTGAGTCACATGACCATTATAAATACATGCCAGTTGCCCCACATCCAAATTTTGATCATGAGACCATGCGGGAAGTTGCAACAATCGTAAGCATGAGGACTGAATTATAACTCACTTCTTTCAGTACCATTGTGACATTGAAAGTCAAGGACTACCTTCACTTGCCCATGATTGCTTGTGTGCTGAAACCATCACAAACACACCTAGTTTGGATAATTACCTGATGTCCAGCTTCTCTGAGTAATTTGGCGGCAGTCAGTCCACTAATTCCTGCTCCGACAATCACAATTGTCTTAGATTTTGAAACCCTTCTTAGACCATGCCTGGCAATCTCCAACCAGTTTTCATATTCAGGTTCTTGGAAACAATCTTCTATATTGGTAGCATGATTTTCTATTCTCGGCACACCCCAGAATAGTAGTAAAAGAAGTAATACTAGAAATAGGCAAAACAAAATAAAAAAACAGAATTTATTTTTACTCTAAATATCTCTTCTTATTTCTCTACTAATATCTACTTCACTCACATCGAACAGCTTTTGAATATTTAGTATGGATAGATTGAAAAACATTGCACCTTGCAGTTAAACAAAGACCTTAATCTTTCACTTTTAAAACTATTTTGATACCTAATATGCATAGACTCTTGCATTTTAACCATCATTTTTTGAATCCACGTGAGGGTTGCCTGAATATTTTGTGTGTTTATATTTAAACTAATTCTCTCCCCCATCATGCTGTCGGTGGTACATTGGCCTGCAGGGGATGGGGTAACTATCTTTTGTCAAGTCTTGGGCATTGTTGACGTTGTGCTAGTCATTTTTAGTATACTCTAAAGTTTGTTCCAATATAGCATGCACAACTTCTAACTGTTAATAGTGCTCTATCTCCAATCAATATACAGTGGTACCTCAACATACGAGTTTAATTAGTTCCAGACCCGAACTCGTATGTCGATCAACTCGCATCTCGAACGAATGCCTTTAGACTTTGTTTTTCATGCCGAGATAACTGGAAGCAAGGAATTCTTGTGCCACCTAGTGGAAGCTCGGCTCGTATCCCAAATTTGAGCTCGGGTGTCAAACAGAAATTTTGCTAGCATCTCGGCTCGTAACTTGGAATACTCGCATGTGGAGCAGCTGGTATCTAGAGGTACTACTGTATATGTTATCACAGTTAATCTCAGTTTATCATATTATTTGTGCAACAAAATTTCACTTTATTCTCTACCACCAATTAATTAGTTTTAGCAATCAATTCCCAAAATTAATTATACCCTTCCCTTATTTATATAGTTCTATTTTATTTTTAGTGAAAATTATATAATTACAGTTATCGTTTTTCCTTCGCCAAAAATCAAGTTTGTTTCAAATCTATCAGTTAATCAGCAAATAGTTAATCTTTTACTCTTCTAAATTATCTTCTGTAACTATCAGTATCAATTTTCAGAACTCTTATTCTTATACTGTATATCAATATAAACAAGTATAATTAAACAAAATATGCTATGTATAAATATAGAGTGCAACGATCAAAATAATTAAATGCAAAATACTATATATGTGATTGTGTGTGTTTGATTTACACTCTATTATTGTTATAATCAATGTTTGACTTTAATTCAGTTTACTTATAAGCTTATAGTCTTTCTTCTTTACTCAATACTTGCTCAGTCTTTATAAGTCTTCTATTTCCCCCTTCAAAAAGACAAAATGTCTCCCCATCTTTTTCCTTGTCATTCTCTAATCTCAAATCCTCTTCTTCCTTCAGCTCACTTCCTCTCACTTCCTCTTACTTTCTGCACTTCCTGTCAGTCTTTCAAGCCTTTTTGCTCAAGCAGTTTTCCAAAGCAGAATTTAAATCCTGACACAATCAGGATTGTGCTTCTGCACCGTTCTTTGCTCTGTCAAAGTCCTCTGCTGTAACTTCTACTCCCAACAGCAATCACTACTTTTACCTTCAGGGAGTTTTTCTCTGCCGCCCTTAATGTCAATAAATTAGCAAAAAGGCAGCCTTTCTTAACTCTTCCTTTTAGATGTTGAAAATCTGCCTGCCTGTATCCCTCTCAAATTCCTCTGCTTCTCTCAGCTGTTTTTCCTCTTCTCGCTTCCCTCTTCTATGTAGTCCTGTCACACCTCCGGATTGGCCTAAAAGGCCAATTTCTTTCGTGACCAGATCAGGGGCTTCCTCCTCGCTATCGCCTGTCATCCCTGTTCTTCAATTCTCATGCAATTCTAAGATTTCTTCCTTTGTGTCTTTCTATCATGAATACTAAATGCTGACTCGTTTATGTGGTCAAATGCTTCAAAGGGTAACTGGGGAATATATGATTCCCAATCTAATAAAATTAAAACAAAAGCTTTCTACTTGAATGATGTAGCTATAGTAAGTCTGCATCCTTTATTCTGCCATTTTACAGCTTCTATCTCACCTGCATTTATGAGATCTGGAAAACCACAAAAGATCTAAAAATGAGTAAGCAAAGAAGGCTTTCCCATGAATTTCCATTAGATAATTTGTTTTATAGCAACACTACAGCAGAAGATAAAATAAATGGAGGAATGCAAGTACTAATATGCTACGGTTTTTAAATTAATTATGTGGCAAAATATCTTAAATCAACTATCTTTCATTTACCCCACCAGACTGAGATACACACAAATTTCAGCTGATACCACTTTAGAAGTCAAATATTTCTGGCAATGGGATCCAAATATTCTATCTAAATTTTTTTAACTACAGGAATTCATCCAACTGCCTTCACAGTTAACCTACTAGTCTAATACAAGTTTGGTTGGTTGATTCATTCATAGAAAATCAGATTATTGGTCTGCCTAATCCTAATACGGTGTCTTCCACACATGGACTTCTACTATCATAGAAACATAGAAACATAGAAGATGGATGGCAGAAAAAGACCTCATGGTCCGTCTAGTCTGCCCTTGAACTATTTCCCGTATTTTATCTTAGGATGGATATATGTTTATCCCAGGCATGTTTAAATTCAGTTGCTGTGGATTTACCAACCACGTCTGCTGGAAGTTTGTTCCAAGCATCTACTACTCTTTCAGTGAAATAATATTTTCTCATGTTGCTTCTCATCTTTACCCCAACTAACCTCAGATTGTGCCCCCTTCTTCTTGTGTTGACTTTCCTATTAAAAACACTTCTCTCCTGAACCTTATTTAAACATAGAAACGTAGAAGATTGACGGCAGAAAGAGACCTCATGGTCCATCTAGTCTGCCCTTATACTATTTCCTGTATTTTATCTTAGGATGGATATATGTTTATCCCAGGCATGTTTAAATTCAGTCACTGTGGATCTACCAACCATGTCTGCCAATAAGGATGTCTAAGATTTGAAAAGACTCTGCCCCAAAATCATAACTGATTTCTCCTATTAAATAAATAATCTGTATTCTTAATTGTAGAATGATGAATTGGGATAACCTACCTAGGAAAATTAATGGGTTCAGGTCTTAAGACATATAGAACACACACCCTTGTTTATTGTTATGTATTTATTAGATTTTTATCCTACTTCTAGTACTTTATAGCTTCACTTTACTTTATTGTTTAGCCCTTGGCCATATCAAATTATTATTAAAATCTGATTTGAAATAGCAATTTAAAAGAAATTGGATATAATAGAGTTCAAAATGAAATTTGAATAAAATACAATTTAAAATGAAATTTGAATAAAATAGAGCAATTTAATATATAGATATAATTACATTTCAGTATCACCCCCTACAATCTACTCCAATCAGTCCCACATATGCCAACCAAACAATTTTCTTAAATACTGGGCTGTGTTAAATGTTATTTTCATATTCTGACCGCAAGTAAGATAAGTTGTGTATTCTTAACTATGGAATGATGAATTCGGATAACCTATCTAGGAAAATTAATGGGTACAAGTCTTAAGAAATATAGAATATACAGTATGTCTTTGTTTGTTTGTCTGTTTGTTTGTTTGTTTGTTTGTTCATTCGTTCATTCGTTCATTCATTCATTCAATTTTTATACCACCCGTTAACATATTTAAATGTTTCGATCATGTCCCCCCTTTCCCTTCTGCCCTCCAGACTATACAGATTGAGTTCATGAAGTCTTTCCTGATAGGTTTTATGCTTAAGACCTTCCACCATTTTTGTAGCCCGTCTTTGGACTCATTCAATTTTATCAATACCTTTTTGTAGGTGAGGTCTCCAGAACTGAACACAGTATTCCAAATGGGGTCTCACCAGTACTATCATCACTCAACATGGTACAGTGTATCACAGAAAAACACAACAATACAAATACGTTTCGCTTATTCTACTACAGAGAAACACAACTCCTGTTCTCCTCCGATCCTTTTCAATAGAAAGATCAAGGACTAAATCTCTGGCTTCACAGGCTTATTATAATACTGAGTTACAAATATGCATTATGCATTTTAACCTGTGTTGGAAACTCAGAACAAAATAATTCACTTACAGAAGGACTCCATCATCTTTCCATCAGCCGATAGCACCGACTGGAGAGCAAATAGTAATGGGGTTGAGAATCCAAGAAAACTAGCTTTCTCACATAAAACCTTTCTCTTGTTTTATAATGCAGTCACTACCCCTAGGGCTATTCTAGCAAATGATGGTCCATGTCATCTGATATGTACACATTCTATAGTAACAATGCCATGTCGTGAGTTCCTAGAACAGTGCATAGGAAATGCATATTTTATTTTTATTTCTTTTAAAGTAATAATAGAAAAAGAAATGAGAAATAATAGAAAAAGAAATAATAGGAAAAGAAAATTAATAGAACAGAAGACCATTTGTAGTGTAGATTCATCCATTCTCAAAAAAAAAATGCGTAAAAAGTGCTTTTTTAAAAAAAGTGAAAGAAAAATAAAAAATAAAAAAAATTATAATATGTTGTTAAAACAATTCTATAATTCAGCAATATGTACTTGCCTAATGCAAATATTATTCAGATAGATAGCTAGATAGCTAGATAGCTGGCCAGATGGATGGATGGATGGATGGATGGATGGAAGATAGATAGATAGATAGATAGATAGATAGATAGATAGATAGATAGACCGACATAGATAGATAGACAGTCAGACAAATACATACATACATATATATATGCATACATACACACACATATATACATATACATACACATACGTATACATACACACATTTATATAACTATCATTCATCTTATTGTCTTATTGATTTATTATCCTTTGTATAAATGCATCCCATATGTCCTTTGAATTATCCATACAAAGTCTAGATCTTTAGGCAAGACTATCATAGGTAGTGATCATGACTTCAATCCATTGGGTAAATTGGGTTGTACATTTACCTTTTCAATGCTGCATTATCAATGTTTTGGCCATAGTAATGGCATATAATCAACTACTTTCCCCCAAAATGTAATTATAAGACATTATAAAAAGCATATGTTTTCAAAAGCATTATCCTTATCACATCTCCAACAAAATGCTCTCCTAGACAATTATTTTCTAGACAGAAATAATGTACAGAAGTAAATGGTACATTCTAGTAAATTCTAAATATTTTTATTATATAAGTTGTAGTTCAATATTAATAGATATTTATGATATAGAAGTGAAGACATTTACTCATTGTCTAGGCAATATAGGAACTTCTAGTTCTTAATTCTACTCATTTTTTAATACCTGCATATCAAGCTGATTTATTGATAACAAATATCAAATTTCAAATATCTATAATACTAATAATAGGTATTTTAGTTTTAAACAATTTAATAAGCTGTTCTAGTAGATGTCTCCAAATGTGAAAATACTGTTAGATCTAATAAAGTTGTTAACAAATGTTGTAGCTGTGAATATTGCCATTGAGTTACATCAGATTTGAGATGTGCTATAAAAACAGAAAATATAACATATATAAATATAACATCCTATATTGAGATGTATGTGGCAAGATATTAGGGTTATTACTGACTATAAGGCAGCTTCCCTGACTCATTCCCTTCTCTAAACAAACTAAACATATTTTTGGGGTGGTTTGAGGTGACAAACAACATTTCCACAAGGACCTGGTGAGCAGGTTCTCAGGTTTGATACAGCTGCTATTGGGAAGGTTCTGGGTAAAGTCCATAATCGGAAAGCTGCTGGTCCTGATAATATCCCCAGGCAAGTACTTAAAGGGTATGCTGACCAGCTGGCCATTATTCCCACAGACATCTTCAATCTCTCTTTTGCATCAGGCTTTTCATTGTGCAATAATTGTACCAGTGCTCAAAGAAACTATCATTATATGTCTTAATGGCTAGTTCTGCTGACTGCAATTTGGCCGTTCAAATCTCACCACTGGCTCAAAGTTGACTCAGCCTTTCATCAATTTCCGGTCACAATTCAAAGTGTTGGTTATGACCTATAAAGCCCTTCATGGCATCGGACCAGAATGTCTCCGGGACCGCCTTCTGCCGCACAAATCCCAGTGACCAGTTAGGTCCCACAGAGTTGGCCTTCTCCGGGTCCCATCGACTAAACAATGTCGTCTGGCGGGACCCAGGAGAAGAGCCTTCTCTGTGGCGGCCCCGACCCTCTGGAACCAGCTCCCCCCAGATATCAGAGTTGCCCCCACCCTCCTTGCCTTTCGTAAGCTCCTTAAAACCCACCTCTGTCATCAGGCATGGGGGAATTGAAATTTTCCCTTCCCCCTAGGCTTATAGAATTTATACATGGTATGCTTGTATGTATGAGTGGTTATTTAAATTGGGGTTTTTTAGATTATTTTTAATATTAGATTTGTTTATATTGTCTTTTTATATTGTTGTTAGCCGCCCCGAGTCTTCGGAAAGGGGTGGCATACAAATCTAATAAATAAATAAATAGATAAATGAATGAATAAATAAATAAATAAATCCTTCTGAAATTGATAAATTGAGGACCCAGAGTGTTGGGGGGGGGGATATGCTGACCCTGTAAACTGCTTAGAGAGGGTTGTAAACAGGGGTGGGCTACAGCCCAGACGGGGGAACACATTGGGGTAGCGAAAATGGAGCTCCACCCCAGAGCACCCAATTTGCACTGAAAGAAGTTGAAAGAAAATGCAGGGCGTCCTGCATAAGCCACACCCACAGTGTGGTAGTAAAAATTTTGGTAGCCCTTCACTGGTTGTAAAGCACTGTGAAGCAGTATGTAAGTGTAAATGCTATTGCTAATGATTACCGTCCAGTTTATTTATTTATTTATTTATTAGAATTGTATGCCACCCCTCTCTGCAGACTCGGGGCGGCTCACAACAACAATAAAACAATTCATTAAAAAATCTAATAATCTAAAACATTTTAAAAACCCCATTATTAAACAGACATACACACAAACATACCATACATAAATTGTATAGGCCCGGGGGAAATATCTCAATTCCCCCATGCCTGACGGCAAAGGTGGGTTTTAAGGAGTTTACAAAAGGCAAGGAGGGTGGGGGCAATTCTGATCTCCGGGGGGAGCTGGTTCCAAAGAGTCGGGGCCACCGCAGAGAAGGCTCTTCCCCTGGGACCCGCCAAACAACATTGTTTAGTCGACGGGACCCGGAGAAGGCCAACTCTGTGGGACCTAATCGGTTGCTGGGATTCGTGCAGCAGAAGGTGGTCCCGGAGATATTCTGGTCTGATGCCATGAAGGGCTTTATAGGTCATAACAGTTGCATTAACTTCCAATATGATGAAGTGTTTTGAGAGATTGGTAAAGGACTATACGATTTCATGCCTTCCTCCTACATTTGACTCATTACAGTTTGCCTATCAGAAGAACAGTTCTATAAAAAATGCACTTTCCTATGTGCTTCGTCTTAGCACACCTGGAAGAGAAGAATACTCAGATGTGAATGTTGTCTGTTGATTCTAGTTCGGCATTCAACACAATCATTCCTCAGCATTTCATGAACAAACTGGGTCTATTAGGTTTTAATACTCCTTTATGTAATTGGATACTGGATTTCCTTATTGGGAGGCCCAGAGGTGTATTGCTTCTAGTTCAGACCGGTTCTATAGAACCAATAGCGGGAATTCCCTCCTGCTTGCCAAACCAGGAGTGATAGCCAGCTGGCCCCGCCCCCAAACCGGCTCTCTCAGCAGTGTACCACCAATTTCTTTTTCACTTCTGCACATGCACAGAAGCTAGGTTTTCCTCCCGGCCACATGGTGCGTGAGGAAGCAAACTGGTGATGAGGTAAGTTAGATGAAGACAACCGAACAAAGACACCTCATGGTATCTGTTGTGGTTGGCTCTGGCCCAGCTCCTGCCTCAGGGAAAGGGGAGGTGGATGCAGGGGAAAATTCAACATGTCACAGGCCTGTGTTATTGCCGACAGAATCAGTTCAGAGTTTAGTTTCCTCGGATGAAGAAGAAGGTGGGAGTGACTCGGCAGAGGAGGGCTTGGCACACAGCCCAGGCAGTCAATCTCCCTTATCTTCTATTGCTTCAGATGATGACATGTTGGACCCACGCAAGCGCAGAATTATGCGTAGAAGAGACCAAGTAAGAACATATTACAGGAAATAAGGGAGGCCACCTGTGTTTGGGTGGGGCTCCAGTAATTAGGGCTGCTGCTATAAATAGCAGCATGTGGGTTTGGGCCATTGTGGAAGAATATCTGTTCGCAGTTTCATCAAGAATCTTGTGTGCTGGACTTTGTTGCTTTTTCATGCCTTTGAAACCAAAGCAGAGTAGTGTGTGTGTGTGTGTGTCTCACTTCGTTGGGGGTGTGAAGCAGTGTGAAGTTTGTCCACAGCTGCTGGCTAAGTACTTAATGACTGCTTAAGAGAAATTGTACAGACTACCTGGTTGTTTTGGGAAAAGTGCTCTTTGCAATACAAAAACAGTGCTTACTTTATTTTGAATTTTGTGATAAAGAACATTGTTTTGAATTTTCAAAGGTGTGTGTGTCTGATATTTGTACCCTTGAATTTTCGGGAGGCTCCTATCAGAGAGCCCGGCAGAACAGTATCTGTGGCCATTTTCTTGAGACTCAACTGAATCTAGCCCGGCTAAGGGTGGCAAACCAGCAATCACCAACTCCAGCCTTCTTTGACCCTTAAGATGGAAGAATGGCAAACGTATATGTCCCAATTTCTAATGTTCCTGGAAGCCAATAATTTCCAGGATCTACCACACAATAGGAAGAGGGCTTTCTTCCTGACCTATTGCAGACCGAAGACAAACAAGATGGCCCAAACCCTTGTAGCACCAGTAGACATAGAATCAATTTCCTGAACCACACTGAGGGACCACTATGCACCCTCTGATCCCCTGATAGTAAGCCACAATGAATTTTACCATCAGAAGCAATGAGAGGGAGAATCTATCAATGACTTCATTGCAAACCTCCAGGAACAGGCATCTAAATGCAAGTTTATTGACCTGGAGGAAATGATGAAGGACAGAGTTATACTGGGCCATGAGGGATCTCACCCTGCAAAAGAAACTCCTTAGTCGAAGGGAAGCCACCTCCAAAGATGTGGTAGACAAAGACAAAACTGCAAAATCCTCAGACAACTCTACAGCAATGATCCAAAGTTCAACCAGAATCCACCAAACCCCAAAACAGGTCGACTGGAAGTCTGGAGTTTCAGAGGATGAGGATAACTGCGAGTATGAGGACAAACATGTATACCATGTGCAGCAGGATAGAAGGGTGAGTCACAGAGAGTCTGTACCCCAGCAGCTCCCCTGTTCAGGCTGCATAGGCAACCATACAAGGGCAATGTGCAAATTCCGAGATGCCATTTGCTAGCATTGCCAAAAGAGAGGCCACATAGCAGAAGCATGAAGAGCATCTTAACCACCCACCTACCAAGTCGCCCCCTAATTCCAGGCAGACCAGCCATGGGGTACAGCAGACAAGGACAGACCCAACCCGGGGAACAAAGGGGCAGATGAAGGGAAGGTTATACACACCAGGAAAGTAGAGGTCTATATCACACAGTGGGCCCTTCTGATGCTGGGAAAGGAGGTTTGTTTTTTTTCATAACATACAGATAAATGGACTTCCTTGTACATGGAGTTAGATACTGGCTCTACATTCACCATGGCCTCTCCAGGTTCCTAAGAGGTCAGTAAGGGGTGTACATAAGTGCACTAGCCCACCTTTCGTCCCCTGTCCATTTGTCTCTCCTTATCTCATATATCATATATCTTTTCTTCCTTTCATCCTCTACTTTTATATCTTTTCTTTATATATAATACTTCATGTCTATCCTCTTCAATATGTATTGTGTATTGGACAAAATAAATAAATAAAATAAATAAATGATGGACTGGGAAACATTATTGCAGCTTGTGCCTACAATCAAAAGACAGCAACTCACACCTCAGTACATACAACTCAACTGACTTTCATGGGAACCTAATTTGTGTTTTGGGCAGAGCAGAAGTTCCAGTACAGTGCAAAGAGTTTCGAAAGGAACTACAGCTCACAGTCATCAAGAGACGTTGACCAGCTATGCTAGATGTAGAGTGGCTCAAACCCCTTGGAACCACAATCAATGGAATAAACTGCATCAAGGAAGACAAACTGAACAACCTCCTGGACAGATTTCAGACCGTTTTCAATGGAAAATTAGGTAAATATATGGGGAAACCAATATCCTTTAACATAAACCAGAGTTAGGCAAAGTTGGCTCTTCTATGACATGTGGACTGCAACTCCCAGAATTCCTGAGTTAGCATGACTAGCTCAGGAATTCTGGGAGTTGAAGTCCATAAGTCATAGAAGAGCCAACTTTGCCTACCCCTGACTTGGACTCCAGAGTTACACTGATTAGACTTAAGTCTCTTTCCTGCTTGGACTTTTTGCTCTCCAATACAAAGTGGATGAGCAACTCAACAAACTAACAGCCCAAAGGGTTTTATAACCAGTTGACCTGGAAGCTTGCGAAATGCCTATATTCACCCCTATGAAATCAGATAGCTCCATCAGGGTATGTGCTGACTAAAAAGGAACCATTATTGAAGCCTTACAACCTAATGCCTACCTTGTACCAGTGGTGCAGCATTTGCTACATTCCTTGGAAATGGAAAAAATATTGTAAATTTGGCTGTAGCACAGGCTTAGATGTAGATGAAGCCATAGCAGAAACCCAGACCATTGTAACACACAGGAGGGTGGGGAATTCAAATGCAAGTGACTGCAATTTAGAGTCTGCATAGTTCTGGGACTATTCCAGAGCTTAATGGAATGCCTACTACACAGTATTGCAGGAGTAGTTTCCTATTTCGATGATGTGCTCATCTCAGGGAACTCTGAGGAACAGATGTTAGATCGGCTAAGGGAAGTTCTGCAAAGATTCAAGGACAAATGGTTTAAAGTTAAAAAGGATAAATGTAAGATTGGGGTCACCAGTGTAGAATTTTTAGGATTCCTATGATGAATCCTATATTTGCCCCCCAGAGGGGAAAATTAGAGCAAAAAAGGAAGCTCTAACACCAAGAAATAAAACGGAACTGCAGGCATTCCTGGGATTGTTAAATTATATGCTATTTTCTTGCAACACAAACCAATGGTCACAGAGCCACTCCATAGACTTTTGGGGAAATTGGCCACATGGATTTGGGGACAAAGGGAAGAAAATGCATTTGCAGCCACAACAAAGTCACAATCTGAGCCTTGCAGAAACTATTCACAACCCATGGATTACCAGACATGCTAGTGTCAGATAACAGGCCTCAGCTAACTGCAAAGCGAATAGAATCCTTCCAGACAGAGTTGGGAATATGACATTCCAGCAAGCAATGGCTGAGCGGAACACATTTATTATTTATTATTTATTTATTAATCAGATTTGTATGCCGCCCCTCTCCGCAGACTCGGGGCGGCTAACAGCAACAATAATACAATGTAAACAAATATAATATTTAAGTTAATTTAAAACCCCAATTTAGAAACCAATCATACATACTAACATACCATGCATAAATTTTATAAGCCTAGGAGGAGGGAAAGTCTCAATTCCCCCATGCCTGATGACAGAGGTGGGTTTTAAGGAGCTTACAAAAGGCAAGGAGGATGGGGGCAACTCTGATATCTGGGGGGAGTTGGTTCCAAAGGGTCGGGGCCGCCAAAGAGAAGGCTCTTCCCCTTTGTCCCGCCAAACGACATTGTTTAGTCGACAGGAGCTGGAGAAGGCCAACTCTGTGGGACCTAACTGGTCGCTGGGATTCGTGCGGCAGAAGGCGGTCCCGGAGATATTCTGGTCCAGTGCCATGAAGGGTTTTATAGGTCATAACCAACACTTTGAATTGTGACCGGAAACTGATCGGCAACCAATGCAGACTGCGGAGTGTTGGTGTGACATGGGCGTATTTAGGAAAGCCCATGATAGCTCTCGCAGCTGCATTCTCCACGATCTGAAGTTTCCGAACACTTTTCAAAGGTAGCCCCATGTAGAGAGCGATACAGTAGTTGAGCCTCGAGGTGATGAGGGCATGAGTGACTGTGAGCAGTGACTCCTTGTCCAAATAGGGACGCAACTGGTGCACCAGGCAAACCTGGGCAAACGCCCCCCTCGCCACAGCTGAAAGATGTTTCTCTAATGTGAGCTGTGGATCGAGGAGGATGCCCAAGTTGCAGACCTTCTCTGAGGGGGCCAGTGATTCCCCCCCAGGGTGATGGACGGACAGATGGGATTGTATGAATGACCAAGGAAACTTTAATACATGTGGGACCAGGAGACTGATGAGAATGAATTGATCAGTTCCTCCTGGCCCAACACATAACATCATGTGCCACCACTAATATAAGCCACACCGAACTGTTAATGGGGCAGAAATTAAGGTCCAAGCTAAACCCCAACCCAGAGACTCCCCTAGACTCTCACAAAGTTACAAGGACTTTAGTCGCCAGCAATCTGGTCTTTGCACATAATTTTTCAGGAAACCCCAAGTAGCTACCTGGCACCCTCACGGAAGTGACCAGGCCAAAATCTGATAAGGTCCAATTGGACAATGGTCGAGAATGGCGCTGACACATCGACCAACTCAGCACCCGAGTCAGAGGCTCATGGCTGTGCCAGCCAGACACTAGACCACAACAAAAAGATGAACAAGATAGTCCCAGGTCTCCACCCCATAGAGACTACAATGCACAGCAACCAACAACAGATGAGAGGAACCAGATCCTAAGTACCAGACAACTCGAACTTCCTGACTCAAGCCCAGGAGAAGATCGGAATCATCTAACTAAACCAGTGGAAGTAACTGGGAGCACCGCCTGAGATAACTTCACCGATGCAGAAACTTCAGCTGCCACATCTGGAGGCCAGTTCCAGATATTTCCACTAGACAGCACAGAAGCAGCAGCAAGCATGTCATAGAAACATAGAAGTCTGACGGCAGAAAAAGACCCCATGGTCCATCTAGTCTGCCCTTATACTATTTTCTGTATTTTATCTTAGGATGGATATATGTTTATCCCAGGCATGTTTAAATTCAGTTACTGTGGATTTATCTACCACGTCTGCTGGAAGTTTGTTCCAAGGATCTACTACTCTTTCAGTAAAATAATATTTTCTCATGTTGCTTTTGATCTTTCCCCCAACTAACCTCAGATTGTGTCCCCTTGTTCTTGTGTTCACTTTCCTATTAAAAACACTTCCCTCCTGGACCTTATTTAACCCTTTAATATATTTAAATGTTTCGATCATGTCCCCCCTTTTCCTTCTGTCCTCCAGACTATACAGATTGAGTTCATTAAGTCTTTCCTGATACGCTTTATACTTAAGACCTTCCACCATTCTTGTAGCCCGTCTTTGGACCCGTTCAATTTTGTCAATATCTTTTTGTAGGTGAGGTCTCCAGAACTGAACACAGTATTCCAAATGTGGTCTCACCAGCATTCTATATAGCGGGATCATAATCTCCCTCTTCCTGCTTGTTATACCTCTAGCTATGCAGCCAAGCATCCTACTTGCTTTCCCTACTGCCTGACTGCACTGTTCACCCATTCTGAGACTGTCAGAAATCACTACGCCTAAATCCTTTTCTTTTGAAGTATTTGCTAACACAGAACTGCCAATACAATAGTCAGATTGAGGATTCCTTTTCCCCAAGTGCATTATTTTACATTTGGAAACATTAAACTGCAGTTTCCATTGCTTTGACCATTTATCTAGTAAAACTAAATCATTTACCATATTGCCGACGCCTCCAGGAATATCAACCCTATTGCACACTTTAGAGTCATCGGCAAATAGGCAAACCTTCCCTACCAGACCTTCCCCTATGTCACTCACAAACATATTAAAAAGAATAGGACCCAGAACAGACCCTTGTGGCACACCGCTTGTAACCTGACTCTGCTCAGAATACTCACCATTCACAACAACCCTCTGGTGTCTATGCTTCAGCCAGCTGCAAATCCATTGAACTATCCAGGGATTAAGTCCAATCTTCACTAATTTATCTATCAGCTCTTTATGTGGAACCGTATCAAAGGCTTTGCTGAAGTCCAGGTAGGCAATATCCACGGCACCACCTTCATCCAACACCTTTGTGACATAGTCAAAGAAATCAATGAGATTAGTCTGACATGATTTGCCTTCAGTAAAGCCATGCTGATTTGGGTCCAATAATTTATTGTTTTTTAGGTGCTGATTTATCCTCTTTTTCAGTAGAGTCTCCATCATTTTAACGACAACTGATGTCCACCTCTGTCGAAGGATCCCTATAAACTGAATCGCAGAGGCCCAGTAGGATTGTCAAGCACCCTGCAAACTCATGAAACTACATTACTTACATCCACTCCAGATTGGCCAGAACAAGAACTAAGAGGGGAGGGTTGTTACGTATGGCCGTATGTGGTAAATTTGCATAGCCGTTGCTGATTGGTCTAAATAGTGGTGGCACATTTGAACACCTGTCACTGGTTTGCAAGATACAAGGAAATCCTTAAAAGCAGTTTTCCCTGCCTCTCGCTGCCAATCATTTGCTTAAATAAAGTGCTGAATTGTTCTACATTTCAACTCTGATTCCCGCACGCTATCTAATACATACTGTCCATCCGATCAAAGACGATATATATTTAAATTCCAAAATTGTCCAAACATTCCTAAAATAGGATCCTTAGTTACTGTTGTGGTTAGCTCTGGCCCAGCTCCTGCCCCAAGGACTGTGGATGTGGGGGAGACATCCACATGCTGCAGGCCTCTTTTGCCCCCGGTGGAATCTGCTGATGAAGGCTGCTCTGACCAAGAAGACAGGAGTGACAGGGAGGAGGAGAGTGGGGCAGACAGCTCAGAAGGAGATCAATTATCTAGCTCCTCCTTGGATTCAGAACAAGAGTTAATGATACAGCCACGCATGAGGAGAGCGATGCATAGGCAACAACAACAACTGAGAGATTATTATCAAAGAAAATGAGGCCACCTGTGGTTGGGTGGGGCTGTGGTAATTAGTGAGGCTGCTATAAATAGCAACCTGTGGGTTTGGCCATTGTGGAGGATTATCTGATCCTTGTGTTTCGTGACTGCTTTACTGACTTTGACTTTTTGTGTGTTGATTTTTCCCCGTTTTGAAACTAAACCATAGCAAAGTGTGTTTCACTTTGTGAAAGAAGAAGGACTGTGAATTGCCTCAGAGCTGCAAGCTAAGTATCACAGAACTGATAAGGGACTTGTACCAATTACCAGTTTGTTTGGAGACCAGTGCTCTTTGCTATACCAAAAGAGGGCTTGGTTTAAGTGAATTTTCATTATAAAGAACATTGTTTTGAATTTTCAAACGTGTGTGTGTCTGAAATTTGTACCTGTGAATTTTTGGGAGGATTCTACCAGAGAGCCCGAAAGAACAATTACCAACCTACTTGGACCAAGTGCTATGGAGAATTCTGTGCCACAGTCACACACAACCTACCAATTAACCATTCAGTTCTCGTGTACTGCCAAGGGAAGCAAAAATACGCAATAGTTTAAATGTCAAATGTTTTAGCAACAATCTAAATGACGAAGAATGTTTCCCCCTTTGCTCAATGCCCTTTTGAAAGCAGGCCTAATAAAGATACCAGTAAGTCTTTTCATGATGAAGAAAGCTTGGACGTTACTGCTCAACCTGTTCTACCAGGGTCATCTGGCCACATTGCTATGCTACGATACTTGTTGGTTGATTAATGTAGATCAGATTAGGCTAGGTTCTAGAAAACTTGAGAAACGTTTTAATGGATTGGTTTAATGAATTTAATTAAATATATTAATATTTGAGTTTATTCGTTCATTATAGAATACCTTATTGTTAGATGGTATAAATAACATGGGCTATATTATCTTACATCACATTTATAATATGATACATTTTACCAGAATGTTAGAATTAGCCTTTTTTTCCTAACAACATCTTGGGGAAGGAAATTCTTGTATACAGGTGGTCTTCAACTTACAATCATTCATTTAGTGATAGTTCAAAGTTACAACAACACTGAAAAAAGTGACCTACGACCAGGGGTGGGCTGCTGCCCGGATGGGGGTGGGGTGTAGAATACAGTGGAGTAGCGAAAATGGAGCTCCACCCCAGAGCACCCAATTTGCACTGAAAGATGTTGGGGGAAAATGTAGGGTGTCCTACATAAGCCACGTCCACAGTGTTGTAGTAAAGTTTTTGGTAGACCTTCACTGCCTATGACCGTTTTATCACAATTATTACAGCATGATCATGATCATGGGATCAAAATTTGAATACTTGGCAACTGGCATGTATTTGTTTTTTGCTTTTTTGTAATAAGTTTTTACTTTATTTTATGGCATACAAAAATTCCAGTTTCAATTGAACAGTGTGTTGTCTGGGTACAAATCATTTGAGCAAATAATCCCACTGTTTACAACAATATACACAGTATACATTGTATCAATACTACTACTAATAATAATGATATTATTGTTGTTGTTGTTGTTGTTGTTGTTGTTAATAATAATAATAATGATGATGATGATGATGATGATGATGATAATAATAATTGTTTAACCAAATTAATGTATCTTCCTTATATCAATGATCCTTCCATATATTTCCCTGCTTATGGCTCCTGTTTTTGTCAGCTAGCCTTTGATAAAATACGTCCCGAGTCAAAAAATATGCAATTTCTTTCTTTTCCTTAATGGTAAGCTTATCCATTTTGGACATTGTAATATTTTTCTAATCACATTCTCATCTGTTGGTATCTCTTCACTTTTCCATTGTTATTTTATTTATTTATTTATTTATTTATTTATTTATTTATTTATTTATTTATTTATTCATTCATTCATTCATTCATTCATTCATTCATTCCAATACATAATACACATTGAAGAGAATAGATATGTTATAATATAAATAAAGAAAAAAATAGAAGAAAAGGTATAAAAGTACAGTATAGGTGAACATATATGAAAGGAAGAAAAGATAAATGAGATAAGGAGAGACAATTGGACAGGGGACGGAAGGCACACTGGTGCCCTTATGCACGCCCCATACTGACCTCTAAGGAACCTGGAGAGGTCAATGGTGGATAGTCTAAGGGGAAAACGTTGGGGGTTAGGGGTTGACACTACTGAGTCCGGTAATGAGTTCCACGCTTCGACAACTCGGTTGCTGAAGTCATATTTTTTACAGTCAAGTTTGGAGCGGTTAATGTTAAGTTTGAATCTGTTGCGTGCTCTTGTGTTGTTGCGATTGAAGCTGAAGTAGTCATTGACAGGTAGAACGTTGCAGCATATGATCTTGTGGGCAATACATAAATCGTGTTTTAGGCGACGTAGTTCTAGGCTTTCTAGACCTAGGATTTATAGTCTGCTTTCGTAGGGTATTCTGTTTCGAGTGGAGGAAATAATATTTGTTGTGCAAATATTACTCTCCCTGCAGTCTATACATGTAAAATCAGATATGTATTCTCTTTGGTATACTTGTCTAGTAAAATGCCCTACAAAAATGTCTTTGGTTTCAAATCCCTATGTCGTTTCATCATTGTTTTCAGCCATGTATGTATTTTTGTCCAATATTTTTTTCACTTTTGAGGTGTCCACCACCTCAGTATAAAATCCTACTGAAGCAACATCAGAACTGTGTGCATTTGCAATATTCCCGATAAGACGGAGTGGCTGTGGGTTTTGCCTCCCAAGGACAATTCCATCTGTCCGTCCATCACCCTGGGGGGGGGAATTATTGACCCCCTCAGAGAGGGTCCACAACTTGGGTGTCCTCCTCGATCCACAGCTCACATTAGAGAAACATCTTTCAGCTGTGGTGAGGGGGACGTTTGCCCAGGTTTGCCTGGTGCACCAGTTGCGGCCCTATTTGGACCGGGGGGGTCACTGCTCACAGTCACTCATGCCCTCATCACCTCGAGGCTCGACTACTGTAACACTCGCTACATGGGGCTACCTTTGAAGAGTGTTCAGAAACTTCAGATCGTGCAGAATGCAGCTGCGAGAGCAATCATGGGCTTTCCCAAAAATGCCCATGTAACACCAACACTCCGCAGTCTGCATTGGTTGCTGATCAATTTCCGGTCACAATTCAAAGTGTTGGTTATCACCTATAAAGCCCTTCATGGCACCAGACCAGGATATCTACGAGACCGCCTTCTGCCGCACGAATCCCAGTGACCGGTTAGGTCCCACAGAGTGGGCCTTCTCTGGGTCCCGTCAACAAAACAATGTTGTTTGGCGGGCCCCAGGGGAAGAGCCTTCTCTGTGGTGGCCCCGGCCCTCTGGAACCAACTCCCCCCGGAGATTAGAATTGCCCCCACCCTCCTCGTTTTTCGTAAGCTCCTTAAAACCCACCTCTGCCGTCAGGCATGGGGGAGACTGAGATATTCTTTCCCCCTAGGCCTTTACAATTTATGCATGGTATGTTTGCTTGTAGGTATGTTTGGTTTTATAAATAAGGGTTTTTTTAATTGTTTTAGTATTAGTTTTAGTATTGGATTAACATGATGTTTTCTACTATTGTTGTTAGCCACCCCGAGTCTATGGAGAGGGGCGGCATACAAATCCAATGAATAAATAAGTAAATAAATTCCTCTCTCAGGACCTTGTATTCGCACATCTGAAAAAGTAAACTGTGGCTCACAAATCAATCCAGTAACTGTGTTAGTTTTTAAAAGTCACCAGATTTTTCTTGTTGTTGTTGTTGCTTTTACAGCGCAGAATTAATATGTCAACTCTCTAAAAATAACTTTACTTGGGGAAATTATATTGTTACAGGGCTTCCCATGCTAAAAGGTAAGAAAGAAGGTAAGATCAGATAGTAGACTTCCGTCTTTAGGAGATGTTGCAGAAGAGGTTGCAATTAAGTCCTTGCGTAGATTCCTGTAAAAATTACAGAAGCAAAGTTAATTGATCAGTGTCACATTCCAGGGTCAAGAAAAGTCAGAACAAGTACAAAGTTCAGATTTAAAAATGGGAAAAGTTTACTCATCAATGCACAAACTCAGATGTAGACCCAATAGCATTTGATGTAGAAATAGGCCTGATCAAACTGCTTCTTCTAAATAATAGAACATAATGTTCAAAGCAGGAGCATCCCAAATGTTTAGCCACTCATTTGCAGAAAAAGTAGGTCGGCTTTTTTGCATATTGTATTTTTGGACTATAAGATTCACTGGTGTATAAGGTTGACTCAGCCTTCCATCCTCCCGAGGTGGGTAAAATGAGGACCCGGATTGTGGGGGCAATACACTGGCTCTGTTAAAAAGTGCTATTGCTAACATGTTGTAAGCCGCCCTGAGTCTAAGGAGAAGGGCGGAATAAAAATTGAATAAATGAATGAATGAATGAATGAATGAATGAATGAATGAATGAATAAATAAATAAATAAATAAATAAATAAATAAATAAATAAATAAATACTGTCCATAATTCTTAAAATGTTTTATATAGCATTTCCTGTTTCATAAAATACATGAAATAACTGGATCCTTGATCATTCCAGTGGGCACAATGGTCCTGTCTTTGGGCATTGCAATCCGATAGTTTTCAAGTCAGCATGAGAATTGTGATCCAACCCATCTAGAGGTTACAAGAGGATATTTTTTTCCCCTGGAATTGAGAATTTGTCTTTGGTGCACATGCTCTCAGAGTACAGAGTACAGAGGAAAGAAAAAAGAGATGGGGAAAATACATTCTTCAAGAACTGTAAAATATAAACAACATAAATATCTATTTACAGTGATCCCTCGATTATCACGAGGGTTCCGTTCCAAGACCCCTCGCGATAATCGATTTTTCGCGATATAGTGGTGCGGAAGTAAAAACACCATCTGCGCATGCGCGCCCTTTTTTCCATGGCCGCGCATGCGCAGATGGTGTTTTTACTTCCGCACCTGGGAAGACCCAGGGAAGGTTCCTTCGGCCGCCCAGCAGCTGATCTGCTCGGCAGCGCCGCAGCTGCGAGGAGCCGAAGATCGGGGTTTCCCCGCCGCCCACGCAAAGGGGAAACCCGGATCTTCGGCTCCTCGCTGCTGCGGCGCTGCCGAGCAGATCAGCTGCTGGGCGGCCGAAGGAACCTTCCCTGGGTCTTCCCCGCCGCCCACGCGCCGCTCGAGAGCAACAGGGGGAAAGATAAAGAAAGAGAGAGAAGGAAAGAAAGAGATGAGAGAGGGAGGAAGAGAGTGTGAGAGAGGAAGAAGCAAGATAGAGAAAGAGAGAGAGAAAGAAAGATGAGAAAGGAAGGAAGAGAGTGACGTCATCGGGTGGGAAAATATTTTTAATTAATATTTTTTGAAAAATCGCGATATAGCGTTTTGCGAAGATCGAGATCGCGAAAATCGAGGGATCACTGTATAACAATATAAACATAAATATGTATTTATAACAATATAAACATAAATATGTATTTATAACAATATAAATATAAATACATATTTATAACAATATCAATACGTGCTGGAATAGAGGAACTGGAAATTTGTCTTTGGTGCCTTTGCTCCCAGAATACATAAAAGGAAAAAAAGAAAGAAAAAAGAGAAGGGGAAAAATACATTCATCAAAAACGATAAGATACAATATTCAGTGATAATCATAGCTTATTAATAAACAATCAAATCACACTAGGAAACAAACATAACAATGTAAATACATGCTGGAGTAGAGGTATTCCTTGACCGATGAAGTTTTCAACTCAACCTGAGAATTGTGATCCAGCCCATCTAGAGGTTTCAGTATTACCAGTATATTTTTTCCCCTTGGAATTGGGAATAAATTGTAGCCACTACAGTAGTTCCTTCCATGCAAAACCTTTGGATTTGTCCTGGTAGTCATTTCTCTTTTCTTCCCAGAAACATAAAAACATAGAAGATTGACGGCAGAAAAAAAGACCTCATGGTCCATCTAGTCTGCCCTTATATTATTTCCTGTATTTTATCTTAGGATAGATTGATATTTATCCCAGGCATGTTTACATTCAGTTCCTGACCCAAAGGTGCTTTTTCAAGAGAACATAAGAAGATAAGAACATAAGAAGAGCCACGCTGAGTCAGGCCAAAGCCCATCGAGTCCAGCATTCTGTGTCACACAGTGGCCCACCAATTGTCCATGGGGATCTTGAGCAGAAAGAGAAGGCAAGACCCTCCTTTTCCCTTGACCCCCTACAAGTGGTACCCAAGGGAATCCTGCCTGCCTCAACCAACATAGAGACGGCACTTGGACATCTGTGTCAATAACCCTAGAAAGTTTAGAACTAAGACGCCTTAAACAAGATCTAAGTATTGCCCACAAGATCATATGCTGCAACATCCTGCCTGTCGGCGACTACTTCAGCTTCAACCACAACAACACAAGAGCACACAGCAGATTTAAACTTAATATTAACCGCTCCAAACTTGACTGTAAAAAATATGACTTCAGTAACCGAGCTGTCGAAGCGTGGAACTCATTACCGGACTCCATAGTGTCATCCCCAAACCCCCAACACTTTACCCTTAGATTATCTACAGTTGACCTATCCAGATTCCTAAGAGGTCAGTAAGGGGCGAGTACAAGTGCACTAGAGTGCCTTCCGTCCTCTGTCCTATTGCTCTCCTATATCTCCTATACTTTTCTTCTATTGCTATATCTCTTCTTCTATTCTTTCATTGATATGTTCTATTACTATACCTTCTTTTCTATTATTTCTTAGATATATTTTACTATGAGTATCTCCTCTATAACCATCATCATTTATTTATTATTTATTTATTTTATTTATTATTTAGATTTGTATGCCGCCCCTCTCCGAAGACTCGGGGCGGCATACAAATTTTACTATGTGTATATAGATATATGCCCACTAAAACCCTCATTGTGTATCATTTATCATTTATTATTTATTTATTTTATTTATTATTTAGATTTGTATGCCGCCCCTCTCCGAAGACTCGGGGCGGCACACATATTTTACTATGTGTATATAGATATATGCCCACTAAAACCCTCATTGTGTATTGGACAAAAATAAATAAATAAATAAAATAAATAAAATAACCACCGATACACTTGGCATCTGGACTTCCTTTGGGGTTTTTTTTCTTCTTTTGAAGATGTTTCCCTTCTCATCCAAGCAGCTTCTTCAACTCTGACAGTGGGTTCTGTCAGAGATGAAGAAGCTTCTTAGATGAGAAACGAAATGTCTTCAAAAGAAAAGGTGAAAAAAAAGAAACAAGGAAGTCCACTTGCCTCAGGAAGAAGCTCCTTTGGGACAACCGTGACCTGAACGGCTGAGAATTTCCATAGACCTCTCTTCCTGGTTTCTGTTCCTGGAAATAGTCCACCTGTTTAGATAGATCCGGTCCTGAGGCTCTACTTACACTTTTTTTAATGAACCGCCTGTTTAAAAAAAATATAAAAACTTTTTTTGATAGGTCACCATTTTTGAACTGGACTGTTGGCTGACTTTCTTGAGAAACACTTTTTTAAAATGTGTCACCAATATCATTGACTGGTACTGATGATTGATGATAGTGGTTTCTTGTTGTTGTTATCTCTTTTATTCATGAAACATGAAACTCCGTCAACTGAGCATTTTAAAAAGCGTCACTACCACAGTAGTAGCAGTAGCAGTAGCAGTAGCAGTAATAATAATAATAATAATAATAATAATAATAATAATAATAATAATAATAGTAATAATAATAAAAAGTCTCCGGAGAGGGGCAGCATACAAGTCTAATAAATGAAATGAAATAATAATAATAATAATAATAATAATAATAATAATAATAATAATAACAATGATAATGATAATGATAATGATAATGATAATGATGATGATAGTAATAATAATAATAATAATAATAATAATAATAATAATAATAATAATAATAATAAAAAGTCTCCGGAGAGGGGCAGCATACAAGTCTAATAAATGAAATGAAATAATAATAATAATAATAATAACAATGACAATGATAATAATAATGATGATGATAGTAATAATAATAATAATAATAATAATAATAATAATAATAATAATAATAATAATAATAAAAAGTCTCCGGAGAGGGGCAGCATACAAGTCTAATAAATGAAATGAAATAATAATAATAATAATAATAATAATAATAATAATAATAATAACAATGATAATGATAATAATGATGATGATGATAGTAATAATAATAATAATAATAATAATAATAATAATAATAATAATAATAATAATAATAATAATAATAATAATAATAATAATGGAAACATAGAAGATTGACGGCAGGAAAAGCCCTCATGGTCCATGGTCCGTATCCTGTATTTTATCTTAGGATGGATATATGTTTATCCCAGGCATGTTTAAATTCAGTGACTGTGGATTTACCAACCACGTCTCCTGGAAGTTTGTTCCAAGCATCTACTACTCCTTCAGTAAAATAGTATTTTCTCATGTTGCTTCTGCTCTTTCCCCCAACTAACCTCAGATTGTGCCCCCTTGTTCTTGGGTTCACTTTCCTGTTAAAAACATTTCTCTCCTGAACCTTATTTAATCCTTTAACATATAACGCTAACGATAACAATAACAATAACGATAACAAACAATAACAATAATAATATCTTTACTTTCTCAAACATGAAACTCAGTCAACTGGACATTTAAAAATGCATCCCAAATATCACTGACTGATGCTACTAACTGATAGGGATTACTGCCCCAGTTTTCACGATCAAAAGAAATGGAATTTGGAAAGTAAGAGCAAGCTCTCGACCATCTGGTAGCGTGGCCGAGCGGTCTAAGGCGCTGGATTAAGGCTCCAGTCTCTTCGGAGGCGTGGGTTCGAATCCCACCGCTGCCAATCCATTTTATTTCCCACCCTTTCCCTTTCCCCATTCATGGCACGTGGTATTCTGTGGGCGGCTTAAGGGTTGCATTTTATTGGCTTCCGGGTGGGAGAGATCCCCCCCTCGTTGCTCCCCTCTTTCAACTCGTCCTGATTTGGGGAGCCGTGAAAAGCAAAGCAAAGCCATTAAGGCGGGTCGTAATGCACAACTGACCCACAGTCACATTTGGGAGTTTTTGAAACTTGGTTGGAGGCTGCAACTCAGTCGCAGAGTGAAACACCCTATGCACGTGGTTTTGGGTGGTGAACCCCACTGTAGTCAGACAAACTAAGCATTGGCAAAGCAAAAGGTTGCAGGCGCAGGCGAAGGAAATCAACTTATTTCCCATTAAAAGGAAAAGAAATAGGGAAAAAAACAATACCAATAGATGTTTCTGCCCGGTTTCGAACCGGGGACCTTTCGCGTGTTAGGCGAACGTGATAACCACTACACTACAGAAACTCCTTTCGCTTTCTCTTTTCCTGACTGGTCCTTATTATATAATATTTTGCCGACAGAATAATAATAATAATAGAATAGAAAAGAATAATCGAATTAGAATGAAAATAGAATTGGAATAGAATCAGGAAAATAGAATAAAATAGAATGGATTAATAGAATTAAAATAAAAATAGAATAGAATTAGAATAGAATTGGAATAGAATTAGAATAAAATCAGAATAGAATAAAATCAGAATAAAATAATAGAATTAGAATAAGAACAGAATCAGAAAAGAATAAAATAGAATAGAACATTAGAATAAGAATAGAATTAGAATAGAATTGGAATAGAATTAGAATAAAATCAGAATAGAATAAAATCAGAATAGAATAATAGAATTAGAATAAAAACAGAATCAGAAAAGAATAGAATAGAATAGAACAATAGAACAGAATAAGAAGAGAAGAGAAGAATATTAGACAATGTTTTTAAATGTTTTTTGTTCATATTATGTATTTGTAAATAAAAATTAATATAAGAAAGAGAATAGAATAGAGAATAAAAGGAATAAAATGATGACGGTGGTGCCATGGATATTGCCTATCTGGACTTCAGCAAAGCCTTCGATACGGTTCCACATAAAGAGCTGATAGATAAATTAGTGAAGATTAGACTTAATCCCTGGATAGTTCAGTGGATTTCAAGCTAGCTGAAGCATAGACATCAGAGAGTTATTGTTAATGGCGAGTATTCTGAAGAGAGACAGGTTACAAGCGGTGTGCCACAAGGGTCTGTTCTGGGTCCTATTCTTTTTAATACGTTTGTGAGTGACATAGGGGAAGGTTTGGTAGGGAAGGTTTGCCTATTTGCCAATGACTCTAAAGTGTGCAATAGGGTTGATATTCCTGGAGTATGGCAAATGATTTAGCTTTACTAGATAAATGGTCAAAGCAATGGAAACTGCAGTTTAATGTTTCCAAATGTAAAAATAATGCACTTGGGGAAAAGGAATCCTCAATCTGAGTATTGTATTGGCAGTTCTGTGTTAGCAAAAAACTTCAGAAGAGAAGGAATTAGGGATAGTGATTTCTTACAATCTTAAAATGGGTGAACAGTGCACTCAGGCGGTAGGGAAAGCAAGTACTAGCGGTACAACAAGCAGGAAGAGGGAGATTGTGATCCTGCTATATAGAGCGCTGGTGAGACCACATTTGGAATACAGTACTGTGTTCAGTTCTGGAGACCTCACCTACAAAAAGATATTGATAAAATTGAACGGGTCCAAAGACGGGCTACAAGAATGGTGGAAGGTCTTAAGCATAAAACGTATCAGGAAAGACTTAATGAACTCAATCTGTATAGTCTGGAGGACAGAAGGAAAGGGGGGAACATGATTGAAACATTTAAATATGTTAAAGGGTTAAATAAGGTCCAGGAGGGAAGTGTTTTTAATAGGAAAGTGAACACAAGAACAAGGGGACACAATCTGAAGTTCATTTTCATTTATTTCATTTATTCTTTGTCCAATATACAATACATATGGAAGAGAATAGACATTAAGTAATATATATAAAGATAGAAAGTAAAAAAGAAGAGAAGTAGATGGGAGGGAGAGAATATATATGATATAAGAGATAAGGAGAGAATATATATGATATAGATAGATAGATAGATAGATAGATAGATAGATAGATAGATAGATAGATAGATAGATAGATAGATAGATAATGAGAGAATATGTATGATATATAAGATAAGGGAAGACAATTGGACAGGGGACGATAGGCACATCAGTGCACTTATATACGCCCCTTACTGGCCTCTTAGGAACCTGGAGAGGTCAATCGTGGAGAGTCTAAGTTAGTTGGGGAAAAGATCAAAAGCAACATGAGAAAATATTATTTTACTGAAAGAGTAGTAGATCCTTGGAACAAACTTCCAGCAGACGTGGTTGGTAAATCCACAGTAACTGAATTTAAACATGCCTGGGATAAACATATATCCATCCTAAGATAAAATACAGGAAATAGTATAAGGGCAGACTAGATGGGCCATGAGGTCTTTTTCTGCCGTCAATCTTCTATGTTTCTATGTTAAATAGAGAACAGAACAGAACGGAACAGAATAGAATAGAATTATTTTATTGGCCAAGTGTGATGGGACACACAAGGAATTTGTCTTTGGTGCACATGCATTTGTCAAGAATAATGTGGTACAACACTTGATGATGGTCCTAGGGGTCAAATAAGCAACCCAATCATATTAGGAACCAATCAATATAAATCATAAGGCTACAAGGAACAAAGTGACAGGAGATGGGTGATAGGAACGATGAGAAGACTGATAGTAGTGCAGCCTTGGTTCCATTAAAAGTAACTAACCGGGAAATCTTTCATTATCATTAGCAGGCGAAGATTTGGGGCTGGCTTCGTTTTCTCATCCCGCAAACAAGAAACTCAGGATTGCATTCTGGATGGAGACGCGTGTACAGTATTTCAAACCCAAGTTTTTGGTTTGTTTTTATTTCCCTGCGCCTTCCCCATGCGTCCAAGCAGGAAGTGGGCAGGTAAAACGGATTGGATTTTGTGGAAAGAGATAGTCGCCACGTCGGTTTTTCCATCGCCCAGGCCGAACGGGTCTCGTTTTTCGAAAATTGGAAGAATTTGTCTTTTTTGAAACACCCACCTGACTTGGAGGGAAAAATAAAAATAGGGCTCGTCCGGGATTTGAACCCGGGACCTCTCGCACCCAAAGCGAGAATCATACCCCTAGACCAACGAGCCGTCGATATGAGAAGCGCTTCCAGTAGTTTACTTACTCCTTGCTGTATGGAGTAATTACTGTGTGTGCGTGTTTTCGTGTTTCGTTTTGCTTTTTTGCTTGCTTGCTTGCTTGCTTTGAAACTTCCTTTCGGTACTGAACCATAATAAACTTGCTTTTTCCCCCTTTTCAAACTCGTCTGCTTTATATACGTATACACCACGGCACGCCTGACATATTTTTAAATACAGTAATTCAAATAATAATGATGAAAATGATGATGATAATGATAATGATGATAATGATAATAATAAAAAATTACACTTAAATTATGTAAAAACTATTTATTATTATAATATAAATAATATATTGTTGTTATAATAATAATAATAATAAATTACACTTGAATTATGTAAAAACTATTTATTACTATAATATAAAATAATAATATGTTGTTGTTGTTGTTGTTATTATTATTATTATTATTATTATTATTATTATTATTATTATTATGTCAATACAACACAGCAAATGAGATCACTATGCTGGATTTCATATTTCATCACCAGTCGGGCGCTTTATTATTATTATTATTATTATTATTATTATTATTATTATTATTATTATTATTACAGTATTATTATTATTTATTGTTGTTGTTATTATTATTTATTGTTGTTATTATCATTATTATCATTGTTATTGTTGTTGCTGTTTTTGTTGTTTTTGTTTTTGTTGTTGTTGTTGTTATTGTTGTTGTTGTTGTTGTTATTATTATTATTATTATTATTATTATTATTATTATTATTATTATTATTATTATTATTTAATCCAGAGCATCCAGAATCCAGAGCATGATACCATGGTCTGTGGAGACTGAAGGATGCTAATGCAATGCAATGCAAATATTTAATGAACAATAATAACAATTTGATAATTTAATTTAATTATTAATTTAATCGATAATTTAAAAATAATTTAATAAACAAAATAAGAATTCAAAGCCGGAAGAATCTATTTTAAATGCCTCCTTTAATCTCGAAAAAAATCTACAAATCTACATTTCTCACCACCGATCTGCCCCCTACTTAAACTGAACTGTTCCAGCATTTAAAGCAGCAGACTTTTAAATGATCCTATTGTTTCAAGGGTTTGTGTTTTTTGGGAATTAAAAAATAAAAATAAAAGATTCTGAGGTAAACATTTATCTAGGAATCAGGGGTAGGTAAAGTGGGCTCTTCTATGGCATGCGGACTTCAACTCCCAGAATTCCTGAGCTGGCAATGATTGGCTGAGGAATTCTGGGAATTGAAGTCCACCAGTCAATAAGAGCCCACTTTGCCAACCCCTTTTACATAATATGGTTGCTATGCAAAATTGGGGCCTCGGACAAGCTTTGAAACGCTGCTGTTGCTTCAAGCAAGGACTTGACTGCAAAATTTAGATTACTGTATTCTTTTTTAAAGTCAATCCTCTCCAAGGCATGAAGTAAGAAGGAGGGAAAAAAAAAGGAAGGCCCCAGCGAGATTTGAACTCGCGACCCCTGGTTTACAAGACCAGTGCTCTAACCCCTGAGCTATGGAGCCCACATGCTACAGGCTCTCCTCTTTCCTGTAGATAAGGCGAACGATGCGCTTGGCTGGCGCCTGATGACAGGATGCCAATTCGCTCCTCCCTCAAACGGGGAACCATCTTTCGGAGCTCAGCCAAAGATTCCCTTCTCGGACAGCCCTGCATTTTATCCCTCCCATTTCGGCAGAGACAGCGGCTTTCCACGCTAAGTAACCCAGAAGCGCTCTCTGTGCCGCGTTTTTTGGAGGGGAGGGGAAAGTGACGGTGTGGAAACAGCGCCTCCTGCTGTCTAGGATGAGTCTTGACAGTCTCTCCAGCAAAAAAAAAAAGGGTGGGAGGATGGCTTTTATTGCGTATACAGTATTTGACATGTTTAGTGTTCGTTAGGATGAACCCCCGTCCTTCCTTGATTTCAAGAAAGCTCTCCTTGTTTAGATTTTATTTTTCGAAAACTTATTTTTGACTTTTTTTTAGAAAAAGAGTCCTTTTTTAAGTGATCGTTTATCGTAGGAATGCACGGTGTCGCTTTCAAATGGGTACGAAAAGAATGAGGAAATGAAATTGTCAATAAAAGTACATGCAGGCTGCTTAGAATAGAATAGAATAGAATTATTTATTGGTCAAGCATGATTGGGACACACAAGGAATTTGTCTTTGGTGCATATGCTCTCAATGTACATAAAAGAAAATATAGATTTATCAAGAATCGTGTGGTACAACACTTAATGATTGTCATAGGGGTCAAATAAACAATGAAACAATCAATTGCTTGATTTTTTAAATAACATTCATTAGAACATAAGATTGGGGTTTTTTTTCAAAACTTGCCTTGGGTTTGCTGTCTTCATAGTCGTAAACAATTGCATTTTTAACATTAACAAAGCAACATTGATACTTAACATTAACAAAAGCAAGGCTTTTAATAGCTTCCAACAGAAATGGGACTATAAATGCCCCAAATGTTTGTTGTATATCTGTTTTTGTTTTATGTACTTAATCAAAAACAATTTTTAAAAATTGCATTTTTTAAAAAGAAAATGTTTGCGACACTCTTTCAAATTTGGCCTCATTTTTCAGATTGGTTGGTTTGGGATTTCTTTTCCCCAAGAAAATATGGTGACTGTCCCAAAAACTGAAATGTTCAAATCCGGAGAAGGCTCTAAACCAGTGATGGCGAACCTTTTTTTCCTTAGGTGCCCAAAGAGCCTGTGTGTATGTGTGCTATTGTGCACGCACGAGGGCCCACACCCATAATTCAATGTCTGGGGAGGGCAAATACAGCTCTCCCCTCCCCAGGCCCTTTGGAGGCTGGAAATGGCCTGTTTCCCAACTTCTGGTGGGCCCAGTAGGTTTGTGTTTCACCCTCCCCAGACTCCAAAGGCTTCCCTGAAGCCCAGGGAGGGTAAAAACGCCCCCCCATCCCACCGGAGGCTCTCTGGAAGCCCAAAACACCCTCCCAGAGCTCTGTGCTAAACATCAGCTGGCCTGCACATACATGGACGTTGGAGCTGAGCTAGGGCAACAACTCACATGTCAGCAGATATGGCTTCGCGTGCCACCTGTGGTACCCGTGCCATAGGTTCGATATCACTGATATAGAATCATATATCAAGGCAGTAGAGAATAGGCTGGTAACTACAGGCCAGTTAGCTTGACATCAGTTATAGTTAAAATGATGGAGACTCTACTCAAAAAGAGGATAAATCAGCACCTAAAAAACAATAACTTATTGGACCCAAATCAGCATGGCTTTACTGAAGGCAAATCATGTCAGACTAATCTCATTGATTTCTTTGACTATTTCACAAAGGTGTTGGATCAAGGTGGTACCGTGGATATTGCCTATCTGGACTTCAGCAAAGCCTTTGATACGGTTCCACATAAGGAGCTGATAGATAAATTAGTGAAGATTGGACTTAATCCCAGGATAGTTCAACAGATTTGCACCTGGCTGAAGTGTAGACATCGGAGAGTTATTGTTAATGGTGAGTATTCTGAGCAGAGACAGGTTACAATCGGTGTGCCACAAGCGTCTGTTCTGGGTCCTATTCTTTTTAATATGTTTGTGAGTGACATAGGGGAAGGTTTGGTAGGGAAGGTTTGCCTATTTGCCGATGACTCTAAAGTGTGTAACAGGGTTGATATTCCTGGAGGCGTCTGTAATATGGCAAATGATTTAGCTTTACTAGATAAATGGTCAAAGCAATGGAAACTGCAGTTTAATGTTTCCAAATGTAAAATAATGCACTTGGGGAAAAGGAATCCTCAATCTGAGTATTGTATTGGCAGTTCTGTGTTAGCAAATACTTCAGAAGAAAAGGATTTAGGGGTAGTGATTTCTGACAATCTTAAAATGGGTGAACAGTGCACTCAGGCGGTAGGGAAAGCAAGTACTAGCGGTACAACAAGCAGGAAGAGGGAGATTGTGATCCTGCTATATAGAGCGCTGGTGAGACCACATTTGGAATACTGTGTTCAGTTCTAGAGACCTCACCTACAAAAAGATATTGACAAAATTGAACGGGTCCAAAGACGGGCTACAAGAATGGTGGAAGGTCTTAAACATAAAACATATCAGGAAAGACTTAATGAACTCAATCTGTATAGTCTGGAGGACAGAAGGAAAAGGGGGGACATGATCGAAACATTTAAATATGTTAAAGGGTTAAATAAAGTTCAGGAGGGAAGTGTTTTTAATAGGAAAGTGAACTCAGGAACAAGGGGGCACAATCTGAAGTTAGTTGGGGGAAAGATCAAAAGCAACATGAGAAAATATTATTTTACTGAAAGAGTAGTAGATCCTGGGAACAAACTTCCAGCAGACGTGGTCGGTAAATCCACAGTCACTGAATTTAAACATGCCTGGGATAAACATAGATCCATCCTAAGATAAAATACAAAAAATAGTATAAGGGCAGACTAGATGGACCATGGGGTCTTTTTCTGCCGTCAGTCTTCTATGTTTCTATATGTTAAAGATAGAAAACATGCACAACCAATAACCAACCTTCCTCCCATCCTTCCTTCCTTCTTTCCTTCCTTCCTACGGGCTAAGAACCTAGATACCTGCTCATCCTTTCTTTACTCAGAAGCAAAAGAGCTCCACAATTCAATCTTCTTCCTGAATAAACATGCATTTCTGCCATACTCCTTAATGGGGTGTGGTGCAGGTCCTGGGTTGCAAATCCATTTCTCCTGCCCCAAGCAGGCCTCATTGCTGCTTTTACCCATACTTACACCTGACTGCGCCTGTTACCTGAGGCCAAGGCCTCCTCTTATTAATGCCAGGCCTTGTCGAAAAAGAGGAAAAGTAAGAGTTTGTCATCATTGGCTGTGATGGCCGATCATTTGGAAATGATACAGGATTAACTTCACGCCTCGCCTGTGTACCAATTGTTTAAAATAACACTCCTTCCCTAATTCCTCCTCTCCCTTTGCTAACCATGGGAGCATCAAGATAGTGTTCGGAAAAGTGTTTCGGAAACTTCAGATTGTGCAAAATGCAGCTGCGAGAACAATCATGGGCTTCCCCAGGTATGCCCATGTTACACCAACACTCCGCAGTCTGCATTGGTTGCCAATCAGTTTCCGGTCACAATTCAAAGTGTTGGTTATGACCTATAAAGCCCTTCATGGCATCGGACCAGAATATCTCCGGGACCGCCTTCTGCTGCACGAATCCCAGCGACCGGTTAGTTTCCCACAGAGTTGGCCTTCTCCGGGTCCCGTCGACTAAACAATGTTGTCTGGCGGGTCCCAGGGGAAGAGCCTTCTCTGTGGTGGCCCCGACTCTCTGGAACCAGCTCCCCCCGGAGATTAGAACTGCCCCCACCCTCCTTGCCTTCCGTAAACTCGTTAAAACTCACCTCTACCATCAGGCATGGGGGAATTGAGGCATCCTCGCTCCACCCTCGGGCCTATACAATTTGTATATGGTATGTCTGTGTGTATGTGTGGTTTAATAATGGGGTTTTAAAATGTTTTTTAAATTTATTAGATTTGTTATGAATTGTTTTATTGTATGTTGTGAGCTGCCCCGAGTCTACGGAGAGAGGCGGCATACAAATCTAATAAATAGATAGATAGATAGATAGATAGATAGATAGATAGATAGATAGATAGATAGATAGATAGATAGATAGATGATAGATAGATGATAGATAGATAGATAGATAGATAGATAGATAGATAGGTAGGTAGGTAGGTAGGTAGGTAGGTAGGTAGGTAGATAGATAGATAGATAGATAGATAGATAGATAGATAGATAGATAGATAGATAGATAGATAGATGATAGATAGATAGATGATAGATAGATGATAGATGATAGATAGATAGATAGATAGATAGATAGATAGATAGATAGATAGATAGATAGATAGATAGATAGATAGATAGATAGATAGATAGTTTCCTAAGGCCATTTTACTCCAAAGGTGGAAGGGGGGGGGATGAAAAGAAGACAATATAGTCCAAACATCTTGATAAGAACCAGTTTATTTACATGTGGACACAGGTTGATTTCAGGGTTGCAAGAGTTTACCGGGGAGCATGTTAAATCCGCACCTAGATTATCAATATTGTGTTTCTTCTGAGTCAAATCCAAAGCTCAGTCAATCCCAGGTCCCATTTCAGGATAGATTCTGGTAAAGCAAGTCCGCAACGTCTCATCCCACAGACGGCACATTCCAAGCTATTTCAGATGGGCAAGCAAAGCCCACTGAATCCCCACCACGGACCTAGCTAGGCAATGGTGCACATATACAAGGCTCCTGGGTGGGGGAGAGGGGGTGTCTTCAGGCATCCATACACATCTTCAGGATTGATGTGCAACAGCCTCTTCACCACGAGCAATCAATTCTGTGCTGCAGAGCATATAGCAAGTGCAAAAAAACCCCCCCGCCAAGGCCACATCAAAGAGAATCCGCCCTGCATTTAAGAGCCATTCATGCATCGTTTGCATTGATGCATACCCCAAAAGTCGGAAGAAGTAAAGCTGGGGGGAAAAAATAAGCTTAACAAAAGTAATTATTTTTTAATAGTAAATAGAATCGTTAGCTCGAATTGTTTCTGACGCTGTAGGATTAAATCTTTCTTCGACTGCCCTTGGGAATTGCAGAGTGTGTGGGCCTTTTTTAGTTTGATGCCTCAAGTATTCTCTGTCCTCCACTAAGATACCTTGAGAGGAAGCCAAAGAGAGAGGCAGGAAGAGAGAGGGAGGGAGAGAGAGAGAGAGAGAGAGAGAGAGAGACATTATTTTACTCTTTCCTGCAACTCTTGACCAGCTGTCCTTCCTATATCAAGGTTCAAGAGCCATGTTTATGTGGAGTTCTTAATGATTCCTGAACTTTGTTGTTTTCTTGAAGACCAGGGAAGGTTTTTGCTTAGCTTCCCTACCGATTCGCAAATATGAGCGTGCGGCGCTCGCTAAGCTCCCTGACGCCACCTCCGAACATGCACACAGCCTCCCGTGCATGTGCTTTACTCACAAGGGAGCCTTTCGCGCATGTGTGCGGCCTCAAAAATGTATAAATAGGGAAGCATAGAGCTGGGGCAGGTGAGCTGATTTCCACTAAAACCAGCTAAATACACTCTGTTACAGAGTTTCTCTAGCCTTTATTGTTTACAAGCAGTTTACAAGCAGTAAACAATGCTCCAATCAAGGAACTATCCAATGAGACAAACAATCAAGCAGAAAAGAATAGCCTAGCCCAGGGGGGAGGCAAAGTTGGCTCTTATTTATTTATTTTATTTGTCATACAAATTGTTGTGGTTGGCTCCTGCCCAGCTCCTGCCCCAGGGAATGGGGAGGTGGATGCAGGGGAAACTTCAACATGTCACAGGCCTGTGTTATTGCCGACAGAATCAGTTCAGAGTTTAGTTTCCTCGGACGAAGAAGAAGGTGGGAGTGACTCGGCAGAGGAGGGCTTGGCACACAGCCAAGGCAGTCAATCTTCCTTATCTTATATAGCTTCAGATGATAACATTTTGGACCCAAGCAAGTGCAGAATTATGCGTAGAAGAGACCAAGTAAGAACCTATTACAGGAAATAAGGGAGGCCACCTGTGTTTGGGTGGGGCTCCAGTAATTAGGGCTGCTGCTATAAATAGCAGCATGTGGGTTTGGCCATTGTGGAAGAATATCTGTTGCAGTATTGTCAGGAATCTTGTGTGCTGGACTTTGTTGCTTTTTCATGCCTTTGAAACCAAAGCAGAGCGGCGTGTGTGTGTGTCTCCCTTCGTTGGAAGAAGAAGGGGTGTGAAGTTTCTCCACAGCTGCTGGCTAAGTATTTAATGACTGCTTAAGGGAAATTGTACAGACTACCTGGTTGTTTTGGGAAGAGTGCTCTTTGCAATATAAAAAGAGTGCTTAGTTTATTTTGACTTTTGTGATAAAGAACATTGTTTTGAATTTTCAAGCGTGTGTGTCTGAAATTTGTATCCTTGAATTTTCGGGAGGCCCCTATCAGAGAGCCCGGCAGAACAACAAATATAGTATTGTATTGTAGTATGTTTAACATAATACAAGTATAAAGTAGAGATAGAAAAGATGAAAAAAAAAAGACATTAGGACAGGAACGGTAGACACAAAGGTGCACTTATGTGCGCCCCTTACGGTTCTTCTATGACATGCGGACTTCAACTCACAGAATTCCTGAGCTAGCATGATTGGTTCAGGAATTCTGGGAGTTGAAGTCCACAAGTCCTAGAAGAGACAACTTTGCCTCCCCCTGGCCAAGCCCACTCCTTTCTAGCGCTGCTGATGTTACCTAATTGGATAATGAAATGTCTGCAAGAAAACATCCCCCTTCAGAGAGCACTAAGCACTCCATGGTTCAACCCGGAGCTACAAGTAGTATTATCTTCTGTTCATATCAATGTTTGTATTAACAGTGAATCGGAGAGAAAGAACTGCGCAAGGGAAAACCTTCCATCCACCACTTCCCTGTTAAAAAATCATCACTTTTGTAACTCTTTTGGATTCTGCCGCACGAATCCCAGCGACCGGTTAGGTCCCACAGAGTTGGCCTTCTCCGGGTCCCATCGACTAAACAATGTCGTTTGGCGGGACCCAGGAGAAGAGCCTTCTCTGTGGCGGCCCCGACCCTCTGGAACCAGCTCCCCCCAGATATCAGAGTTGCCCCCACCCTCCTTGCCTTTCGCAAGCTCCTTAAAACCCACCTCTGTCGTCAGACATGGGGGAATTGAAAAAATTTTCTCCCTTCCCCCTAGGCTTATAGAATTTATACATGGTATGCTTGTATGTATGATTGGTTCTTTAAATTGGGGTTTTTAAGATTATTTTTAATATTAGATTTGTTTACATTTACATTGTCTTTTTTATTGTTGTTAGCCGCCCCGAGTCTTCGGAGAGGGGCGGCATACAAATCTAATAAATGAATTTAAAAAAAAAATAGGAACGATGTAGCAGCTGGGAGGAGAGTACAATTTTGACATTCTCTACTCTCTCTCTGTCATACTCATTCCCTGTAGCTGTGATGGCAAACCTATAGCAACACGGGGGCCACAGATGGCATGTGGGCCCATATCTGAGGGTATGTGAGGTGTTGCCCTCTGCCAGCTGATTTTTGGCTTTCCAAGGGGCAGAGGGAGGCCATTTTCACCCTCCCTGGGCTTCAGGAAAGCCTCCGGAGCCTGTGGATGGCAACAAATGGGTCAATTTGCCTACCGGAAGTTCGGAAACAAACTTCCGGTAGGCCCGTTTTTTGTCATCCACAGAGTCAAGAGGCTTTAGTGAGGCCTGTGCGCCTGAGTGTGGGGGGGGAGCATGGGGGAGGTTGCGCATGCATGCCCAGGGGGAAGCCCATTGAGCCATTTTTCGCCATCCACAGGCTCTGGAGGCTTTCCTGAAGCACAGCCTTTTGGCACCCAAGCAAAAAATGGTTTGCCATCACTGCCCTATAGCTATTCCAAAGGAAGAAAAACAAAATGACACTTATTCTCAACATTCAAGGCAGGCGGGATGAAATCCTGCCTAATTGTGTGATAGGATTGGGTTAGAAAGAGAAGCTCAGACATGAAGCCTATTAACAGGACTCCTGCACGGCGTACATAAACTGGTGGCACCTTCTGCAACGCTGCCCAAGGTTTAGTTTTCAGTCCCACTGCCATCTGAAGCAATGGCCAGGCTTCTCACATATTTCGCCCACAAACCCTTGTGTCTCCCTTGGAGGGTCATCAGCCCCAAATCAAAACAAGCATCGCCATCTTCCTGTTTTTTCTATCGGGGCATCATCCTTTCTCACCTCAGGAGCAAAGTTTAATATAGGTTATAGTGGAGCACACTGAGAAGAGCGGAAACATCTTCTCCGAGAAGGCGATGTTAAAGGTAAAGATGTGTTGCATGGTGTCAGCGTTGTAGAAGGACACTTCTTCTCCTTCGTAATCTAAGTAGACTCTGACTTTAATCAGCTTCTCGTTCAGGAAGAGCGGGGTGCGTTGAGGAGTGGTGACTGCCCAATATTGCCCTCCATTTTGCTGTAGGGCCCAGATGCCCTCTTCGGGGCAAAATTGAGTCAGCCCTTTCCTTCGCACCGATTCCTTGGCCACTCCAAAGGCCCAGCCGTCGGCAGATCCCACCTCCACCTCCCAGTAGTGCCGCCCAGACTTGAACCCTTCCGTCGCCAGGACTCGAGAGTTGGTGTCAAAGCGTTTGGGGCTGCTGGAAAGGTCTTGCTTGCGGCAGCCCATCCGCACCGTCTTGAGATCCGGCGAGATGAGGAGGAGGTGGTTGGCCGTCTCCGGATCCAGAAGCAAGTCCTCTAAGTTGAAGCACATAGCGCTATGTCAACTATCGCAACCATAGGGATAGCAAGGAAAAGCAGCAGCAAAGAGCGGGGTAGGAAGACCTGCGTGTGAAAAGTAGGAGGGGTTCCTCTTTCTTTGGCTGAGTATTTTGCTTTGTTTTCATTTTCTTTTTAATAAAAGTAAATAAAATGCTATGCCGAGATAGAGCCAGCAAGTGAAAAGAATTTCTCTCCTCGCTAACGGTGGGGAATTATGGCCCTTTTACAATCTGGGAACATGGGAATTCTGGGAGTTGAAGTTCCACAGATCGTAAAAAGGCCATAATTCCCCGCCCTTCCTTAGACCAGTGCTTCTCAATTATTTTCTCTTAGGCCTCCCCAAAAGAAGTAAACATTTTGTGCTTGCCTCAACTCTCCACCGTGAATGCAAATAGTCCGCAATTTGCGCCCCACCACAAGACACACGTCCTACCTGACACTTGTACTGATATCTCCACTGCGTTCCCTGGAGGCGGGGGTTCCTACCTTTCGCCGCTATCAGAATGCTCCTGGAGACATGAGGCTGGCGGATGGACACACACATCCTGGCGTGAGATTCGTCTTCTGCACATGCCGCACGAATCCCAGCGACCAGTTAGGTCCCACAGAGTTGGCCTTCTCCGGGTCCCGTTGACTAAACAATGTCATTTCGCAGGAGCCAGGAGAAGAGCCTTCTCTGTGGTGGCCCCGACCCTCTGGAACCAGCTCCCCTCAGATATCAGAGTTGCCCCCACCCTCCTTGCCTTTCGCAAGCTCCTTAAAACCCACCTCTGTCGTCAGGCATGGGGGAACTTAAATTTTTTCCCTTCCCCCTAGGCTGATAGAATTTATACATGCTATGCTTGTTTGTATGATTGGTCTCTTAAATTGGGGGTTTTAGATTATTTTTTAATATTAGATTTGTTACACTGTCTTTTTTATTGTTGTTAGCCGCGCCGAGTCTTCGGAGAGGGGCGGCATACAAATCAAGTAAGTAAGTAAGTAAGTAAGTAAGTAAGTAAGTAAGTAAGTAAGTAAGTAAGTAAGTAAGTAAGTAAGTAAGTAAGTAAGTAAATAGACAGACAGAGAGACAGACAGAGAGACAGACAGACAGACAGACAGTCAGTCAGACAGACAGACAGACAGACAAACAATCCATCTCTTAAATTGGGGTTTTTAGATTATTTTTTAATATTAGATTTGTTACATTGTCTTTTTTATTGTTGTTAGTCGCCCCGAGTCTTCAGAGAGGGGCGGCATACAAATCAAATAAGTAAGTAAGTAAGTAAGTAAGTAAGTAAGTAAGTAAGTAAGTAAGTAGATAGACAGACAGACAGACAGACAGACAGACAGACAAACAAACACACAAACACACAAACAAATAAACAAATAAATAAATGCACCAGAAGCCAAATCTTGTGTGCGGGAGAGTGAGATTTCGGCAATTTCTGCCGATATTTTTGCTTCCAATATAGAGAAGTGAAATAAATGCGCAAAATGGGCGAAATTTCGGGCATGAGAGTTTCCTCACATGAGAGTTCGCTTCCAGTGCATGCGCAGAAGCCAAATCTCACACGTGCATGCATGCGCACACGCTAACGGATCACCGATCCCACCCATGCTGGGTGCAACCCACTACTGGTTTCTTGGCATTGTGTCCAGGGCAGCCCTTTCTAAAAGAAAACATCTCGCGAGTTTGAGAAGCTTGATTGACTCGTGAGATGTTTTCTTTTAGAACGCCTAGGAGCGCAGCAGAGGTACTGGTGCAAGTGTCGGGTAGGATGCACGTCCGACTCCCTGCGGCAAAAAAAGGCATGTTCCCCAGGGTCTTAAGCCCCCAACCCCCAGCACTGCTTTGAGTCCCACTAGGGAGGCACACAGCACTATTTGAGAAGCATTGCCTTAGACCAGGGGTAGGCAAAGTTGGCTCTTCTATGACTTGTGGACTTCAACTCCCAGAATTCCTGAGCCAATCTTGCTAGCTCAGGAATTCTGGGAGTTGAAGTTCCACATGTCATAGAAGAGCCAACTTTGCCTACCCCGGCCTTAGACTAAGGCAGGCTGCCATAACAGTACTCAGCAACGTGTTTATTTTTCATTGAAATCTCTTAGCTTACTGGGAAACCCCCCAAAGATTTCCATCTGAACTTACCTGAACATTCCCATCTATTAATTGGACACAATTTGTCTCGCTTATTATATCAGCACCCAACATTGAATTCTTTTTCAGATAGTCCTCACTTTATGCCCATAATAGAGCCCGTCCATTATGGTGGTAAGCTGTGAAGATCATAAAGCGATCATCCACATGACCAACTCAATTTTATGACCTTTTTTGCTGGTGGTCATTAAGCAAACATTGCAGTTGTAAACTGAACCTTTGTTAGCTCTGGGCCAGTTTTGCTAAAAACTGGAGATAAATGCTGGGTTTTTTTTGCAAAAATCATCATAAAACATAAATTGTATGACCGTTGGACTCTGCAAATGGCTGCAAATGCAACTACATGTAATACTGTATGTGGTTATGTGAATGTGGGACAGTGAGGATGGAAGGCAGCTCTTGGAATTTCAGAACAGAGATGTAAGTACCCCTGGGTCATAACTTCAGTTACTATTAGTAATCAGTTATACGTCGAGGACTACTTGTAGCAAGTAATCCATTATTGAAACAGCACTTTTTAAACCTACCTTATGTACCTTTCCATCAAGTCCAGAATAGCAACCATGAACTATGATGACTATGTACTGTTAAATTAATGGGAAAACAACATGTCGGAGAGAAGGGTAACATTTAATGCACTTGTCAGCCTCCACTTTGACACTCTGCTTGCTTGCTTCGGCTGTCATAGTAATGGAGCGGAGGAAGATTAGGCATTTGGGAACGGGGGTGGGAGCGGTGTTGGTGGTTGTCCTCTATGTAGTTAAATAGAATGCTAGGGAGGAATGTTTTCATCGCTGTCTGCCCGGTACAGCCAGGCATCATGTAGAGCCCGGGTGGCGCAGTGGTTAGAGCACACCACTGAAAGCTACTTCAGCCAACTGCTAGCTATAGTTCATCAGTTCAAATCTCACCACCGGCTCAAGGTTGACTCAGTCTTCCATCCTTCCGAGGTAGGTAAAATGAGGACCCAGATTGTTGAGGGCAATATGCGGATTCTGTAAAGCGCTTAGAGAGGGCTGTAAAAGCACTATGAAGTGGTTTATAAGTCTAAATGCTAATGTTATGGCTCTTGTTTACAGTCTGCTCAAAATCAATGGCTTTGACGGGCCAGATTTGGAAGACCAAATTAAAAGTGTTGGTAATGACCTATAAAGCCCTTCATGGCATTGGGCCAGAATACCTTCGGAACCACCTTCTGCCGCACGAATCCCAGCGATCGATAAGGTCCCACAGAGTTGGCCTTCTCCGTCTGGCGGGCACCAGGGGAAGAGCCTTCTCTGTGGCAGCCCCAGCCCTCTGGAACCAACTCCCCCCGGAGATTAGAACTGCCCCCACCCCCCTTGTCTTTCGCAAATTACTGAAAACCAACCTATGTCGTCAGGCATGGGGAAGCTGAGCCCCTGGGTTATATTATTTATGTATGGTATGAGTGTGTTGTATGATTGTTAAATAATGGGTTTTAAACTTCTTTTAATGTATTAGATTTGTTACATTGTTGTTATTGTTGTGAGCCGCCCCGAGTCTTCGGAGAGGGGCGGCATACAAATCTAATAGATGGATGGATGGATGGAGGGAGGGAGGGAGGGAGGGATGATAGATAGATAGATAGATAGATAGATAGATAGATAGATGATAGATAGATAGATAGATAGATAGAAAGATAGATAGATAGATAGATAGATGATAGATAGATAGATAGATAGATAGATAGATGATACATAGATAGATGATAGATAGATAGATAGATGATAGATAGATAATAGATAGATAGATAGATAGATAGATAGATAGATAGATGATAGATAGATAGATAGATAGATAGATAGATAGATAGATAGATAGATAGATAGATGATAGATAGATGATAGATAGATAGATAGATAGATAGATAGATGATATATATATAGATAGATAGATAGATGATAGATAGATGATAGATAGATGATAGATAGATGGATAGATGGATAGATGGATAGATGGATAGATGGATAGATGGATAGATGGATAGATGGATAGATGGATAGATGGATAGATGGATAGATGGATAGATGGATAGATGGATAGATGGATAGATGGATAGATGGATAGATGGATAGATGGATAGATGGATAGATGGATAGATAGATAGATAGATAGATAGATAGATAGATAGATGATAGATAGATAGATGATAGATAGATAGATAGATAGATAGATAGATGATAGATAGATAGATAGATAGATAGATAGATAGATAGATGATAGATAGATGGATAGATGGATAGATGGATAGATAGATGATAGATAGATGATAGATAGATGATAGATAGATAGATAGATAGATAGATAGATAGATGATAGATAGATGATAGATAGATGATAGATAGATAGATAGATAGATAGATAGATAGATAGATAGATAGATAGATGATAGATGGATAGATGGATAGGTAGATAGATGATAGATAGGTAGATAGGTAGATAGGTAGATAGGTAGATAGATGATAGATAGATAGAGAGATAGAGAGATAGATAGATGATAGATAGATAGATAGATAGATAGATAGACAGATAGATGGATGATAGATAGATAGATAGATAGATAGATAGATAGATAGATGATAGATAGATAGATAGATAGATAGATAGATGATAGATAGATAGATAGATAGATAGGTGATAGATAGATAGATAGATAGAGATAGATAGATAGATAGATAGATGATAGATAGATAGATAGATAGATAGATAGATAGATAGATAGATAGATAGATGATAGATAGAGATAGATAGATAGATAGATAGATAGATAAATAGATGATAGATAAATAGATAGGTAGATAGATGATAGATAGATAGATAGATAGATAGATAGATAGATAGACGATAGATAGATAGATAGATAGATAGATAGATGATAGATAGATGATAGATAGATGATTGATAGATAGATAGATAGATAGATAGATAGATAGATAGATAGATAGATGATAGGTAGATAGGTAGATAGATGATAGATAGATAGATAGATAGATAGATAGATAGGTGGGTGGGTGGGTGGGTGGGTGGGTGGGTGGGTGGGTGGGTGGGTGGGTGGGTGGACGGACGGACGGACGGACGGACGGACGGATGATAGATAGATAGATAGATAGATAGATAGATAGATAGATAGATAATAGATAGATAGATAGATAGATGATAGATAGATAGATAGATAGATGATAGATAGATAGATAGATGATGATAGATAGATAGATGATAGATAGATAATAGATAGATAGATAGATAGATAGATAGGTGATAGATAGATAGATAGATAGATAGATAGATAGATAGATAGATAGATAGATAGATAGATAGATAGATAGATAGATAGACGGCCCACCCACCTGATACCTTGGGACATGGAGATTGGATGAATTGTCCAGGGGGGTTATAAGGGAATATTTTGGGATTCTTTGTATATTAATTTTACGCACTTTTTACCTCAGAACTTGCTTTCCCTTTGATGCTATCACTTCTTGTCTAGTACTGGCATGTGCGCACACCCATCCCAGTGAGGTTTCGCTTCTGTACATGCGCAGGAAGCAAACTCTTGTGAGGGGATGCACACATATGTGAGATTTTGGCGGGATTTTTTGCTTCTGCGCATGCACAGAAGCAAAAAATTGCCAAAATGTCATGCACACGTGCGTCCCCTCAGAAGATTTTGTTTCCTGCGCATGCGCAGAAGCAAAACCTCACCAGGATACATGCGTATGCATGCCAGAGACACGAAGCTGCATGCCCAGCTCTAGTTTTACTACCGCTGCGATGTCTTCATCCGTACCATTAGGAACCCGATACTGGTAACAGGAAGAGCATAAACAGGATGTCTACACCTACGCACTGCATGCATGATTTTGTCTTTGACAATTTTGATTGGCTTATAACATTTACCTTTCTCGCCTTTCCCAGTTCATCCCGGAGGTGATCTGAAAGAAGAGAACACACCTGTCAAGGAGTCGGATCTAAAAGGCAACAGAAAGTAGTTTTATCCCAAATACAGTGGCACCTCTACCTAAGAACGCCTCTACTTATGAACTTTTCTAGATAAGAACGGGGTGTTCAAGATTTTTTTGCCTCTTCTCAAGAACCATTTTCCACTTACAAACATGAGCCTCCGAAACTGTAACCGGAAAAGGCAGGGAGAAGCCTCCGTGGGGCCTATCTAGGAATCTCCTGGGAGGAAACAGGGCCGGAAAAGGCGGGGAGAAGCCTCTGTGGGGCCTCTCTAGGAATCTCCTGGGAGGAAACAGGGCCGGAAAAGGCAGGGAGAACCCTCCGTGGGGCCTCTCTAGGAATCTCCTGGGAGGAAACAAGGCTGGAAAAGGTGGGGAGAAGCCTCCGTTAGGCCTCTCTAGGAATCTCCTGGGAGGAAACAGGGCCTCCACCCTCCCTGTGGTTTCCCCAATCGCAAACATTATTTGCTTTTCCATTGATTCCTACAGGAAAAAATGCTTCTTACAAACATTTCTGCTTAAGAACCTGGTCACGGAATGAATTAAGTTCGGAAGTAGAGGTACCACCGTACCTTCAACTCAGTGTTGCTCAGTCTCATAGGCTCGGTATATATTACTCATAAGAACACAGGGACAAGGATCCCTCTGTTATAGCATTTGATTTCTCACAATAGCTAACGAGGGCAGAGATCTCACCCTTTCTCTGTAAAGTCCTCGGCTTGCGACCACAACTGAATCCAAAATATTCCAATGCTGAACAAGACAGTTGTTAAGTGAATTTGCCCCATTTGACGTCCATTCTTGGCAAGGTTATTAACTAAATCATTGCAGTTGTTCAAGTGAGGAACAGAGTTTTGTTAAATAAATCTGGCTTTCCCATGGACTCTGCTTGTCGGAAGCTCGCAAAAGGTGATCACATGACCTCGGAACCAGGGGTGGACTGTTGGGAGTTCACAGGGGTTCGGAAGAATCTCTAGATAAGATTCTGTGCAGTTCGGAGAACCCCCAAATCCCACTCCTGGCTGGCCACACTCCCTCTGTCCACCCCCACCCAGGAGTAGTCCCCGTGCAGCCCGTTTTGGATGCAAGTAAGTGCAGGGCCCATACAATCAGTGAAGGGCTACCAAATTTTTTACTACCACACTGTGGGTGTGGCTTATGCAGGACACCCTGCATTTTCTTTCAACATCTTTCAATGCAAATTGGGTGCTCTGGGTTGGAGCTCCATTTTCGCTACCTCACTGCGTTCCCCCCCGTCCTGGCAGTAGCCCATCCCTGCATACAATATAACATAGATATATCATGATTTTATCTTACTTGTGTAGTTTTCACTCTACCTGGAGTGTTAATATTAATCGGAGTCATACAGAATAGTTGTTGGTTTCCTTTTTTTCCATGCACTGCTATATATGAACAACCAAGTAACTCTTGTTATTGTTTTTTGCCGACATCAGAGCTTCCATGCCCCAAGTTTCTTTAGATCGGTGGTTCTCAACCTTTCTAATACTGCAACCCCTTAATACAGTTTCTCATCTTGTGGTGACCTCCAACCATAAGTCTAGCGCTAATTCTCCCAACAGAGCTTTAAGCTGATTGGCAAGAAGGTCAGAGGGACACTCCCACTGTAAATGCCTGATTGGTCAGATTGTAAAATTATTTATTTATTTTATTTATTTATTCATTTGTCCAATACACAATACATATGGAAGAGAATAGACATGAAGTAATATATATAAAGATAATATGTAAAAATAGAGGAGAAGATATATGAAACTGCACTGGCTGCCGATCGGTTGACCTTTAAAGCCCTACATGGCATTGAGCCAGAATACATCCGGAACTGCCTTCTACCGCATGAATCCCAGCGGCCGATAAGGTCCCACAGAGTTGGCCTTCTCCGAGTCCCGTCGACCAAACAATGTCGTTTGGCGGGCCCCAGGGGAAGAGCCTTCTCTGTGGCGGCCCCGGCCCTCTGGAACCAACTCCCCCCAGAGATTAGAACGCCCCCCCCTCCTTGTCTTTCACAAATTACTTAAGACCCACCTTTGTCGCCAGGCATGGGGGAGTTAAGTTATCCTTTCCCCCTAGGCTATTACAAGTTATGCATGGTATGTTTGTGTGTATGTTTGGTTTTTTATAATAAGGGTTTTTTAGTTGTTTTTATTAATTGGATTGTTCATGTTGTTTTACCACTGTTGTTAGCCGCCCCGAGTCTGCGGAGAGGGGCGGCATACAAATCCAATAAATAATAATAATAATGAAAGGAAGAAAATATATATGATATATGAGATAAAGGAAAGACAATTGGACAGGGGATGAAAGGCACACTAGTGCACTTATGTACGCCCTTTACTGACCTCTAAGGAACCTGGAGAGGTCAATCGTGGAGAGTCTAAGGGAGAAATGTTGGGGGTTAGGGTTGACACTATTGAGTCCGGTAATGAGTTCCACTCTTAGACAACTCAATTGTTAAAGTCATATTTTTTTACAGTCAAGTTTGGAGGGGTTATGTTCCAAGGCACCAGAATAGAAGCTTTAGTTCCTAACACCATGGAAAATTTGTCTGCTCCCATGGTCTTACGTGACCCCTGTGAAACAATCGTTTGACCCCCAAAGAGGTCACAACCCCCAGGCTGAGAACCACTGCTTAGATGCTAATAATCAGATTGTCATGTGTTCATTTTTCTCTACCTTTGAACTTCTTAAGTGCTTCGTTGAGCGCCTCCGTCTTCAGGGAGAAGTTGGAGACGTGGCCCTTCATGTCAGAGGAGACTTGAATAGGCGTCCGACATTTAACTTTGTCACTTCTAACAAGCATGAAAAAGAAAGATATCAGGACTGGTAGATGTATTATCCCACACTTCCCCTTATAGTTCAAAACAATTGACAAGTTTGAGGCTTCAACAGTTGTGCTTTTTGAGTGGAAATTGATAATAAATTTGACAGCGAAAGGATAGAGGAAATATTTGTAATGCACACAGTTTTTTGGCTGTAAGTCAATTTCAGTTTTTGCATTATAAAGTAGAGCTTCCAGATAGATTCTTCAAGGGCAAGTTACTAGTCTAGTTTAACACCTCTGAGAAGGAAAGGTTGAAATCATCTGAATCTTTAAGCAACCCTTCCCTCAGCTTGGTATTTGTTTGATTGACTGATTAACTCAGTGTTTTTCAACCAGTGTGCTGTGGAACATGGTCAGGTGTGCCGCAAGAGGGGAGAGAGAAAGAAAGCAAGAGAGAGAGAGAAAGAAAGCAAGAGAGAGAGAGAGAGTGAGAGAGAGAGAGAAAGAAAGAGAGAGAGAAAGAGAACGAGACACAGAGGGAGAGAGAGAAAGAGAGAGAGAGAAAGAGAGAGGGGGAGAAAGAGAGAAAGCAAGCAAGAGAGAGAGAGAGAGAGAGAAAGCAAGCAAGAGAGAGTGTGTGTGAGAGAGAGAAAGAAAGCAAGAGAGAGAGAAAGAGAGAGAAAGAAAGCAAGAGAGAGAAAGAGTGAGTGAGTGAGAGAGAAAGAAAGAAAGAAAGAGAGAGAGAGAGAGGAGAGAGGAAGGGAGAGAGAGAGAGAAATGAGAGAAAAAAGGGGAGAAAAAAGATAAATGAGAAAATGATTGAGGCGGAGAATGAAAGGAAAGAGAGAAACAAAAGAGAGAGAGAAGTGACTCTTGATTTAAAGCATATGATAAAAAGCACCCGAAGAATAAGAGAGGAAAACCCCCCAACACTCACCTGTTTTTGGAAATGGTTCAAGAGTGTATACACACACAAGGGGGAGATAATATTTATAATATGTACTGTCTTAAAGTGTCATTTTGTGTCATTTTGGTTGGTGGTGTGCCCCAGGGTTTTGTAAATGTAAAAAATGTGCCGTGGCTCAAAAAAGGTTGAAAATCACTGGATTAACTACCCTGTTTCTCTGAAAATAACTCATCCCCCGAAAGTAAGACGTAGGAGACGTTTCGTTTCGCAGCATTCCCGAACAGAACATGTATAACATATCTGAAGAAAGTATAATTGTTGTACATAGAAATAATGGTATGGTAGTAGTAAGAAATTCTTGATAGGATTCACAGTTTGTCTGGTTATATGCTGGTTTGTGATGACAACTACTGTACAGTATATAATAAGTGTTCTTTTTTTTTTGTTGTTCAGCAATAAATGTGAATTCTTTTTCATTGAAAAAAAATAAGACATCCCCTGAAAATAAGACGTAGCACATCTTGGGGAGCAAAAATTAATACAAGACGCTGTCTTATTTTCAGGGAAACAGGGTAGCATCAATTTCAGAGTAGATACCTAGCAGTTACATGGACAGATTCTCTCCAGGATTACCTAATCTAGGCTGAGCCCCTCCAGATACATTAAGACAATTTCCAGAATGTATTTATTTATTCCAAAGACACTTTTGGAAGTTCCAAAACAAATCCAGATGACACTTTTTTTGGGAATACTTGCGTAAGACAACCTTTTTCGTGTTGATAGATTCATTTTGACTTACACATTGACAGTCATATTCCAAAAACTTGACCAGGTCAAGCAGTGAAGGGCTACCAATCTTTTTACTACCATACTGTGGGTGTGGCTTATGCAGGGCATCCTGCATTTTCTTTCAACATCTTTCAGTGCAAATTGGGGTGGAGCTCCATTTTCACTATCCCACTGCATTCCGCCCCGTCCAGGCAGTAGCCCACCCCTGGGGTCAAGGCAAAACTCTGTAGAACTTTATTTGAATTTACTTATACCCGCATATTTAAAGAATTTTGCCAAATTGCAGTTTGGGGTCAACTTTTATTGGGTTTCTGGAAACCACGTGCTAGGATTTGCATTTTTATTTTTGTATGAGCTATGGTGTCGCAGTGGTTAGAAGGCAGCATTGCAGGCTAATTCTGCCCACTGCCAAAAGTTTGATCCTGATCTGTTCAAGGTTGACTCAGTCTTCCACCCTTCTGAGGTCAGTAAAATCAGGATCTACATTGTTGGTATCTCTGTAAACTGCTTAGAGAGGTTAAAGCACTGTGAAGCAGCATATAAGGCTATTTCTATTACTATTTATGGAGATAAGCTGGGCAACTTTAGTCAAAGCAAAAGTTTTAAACTCAAGCTTGAGAAAACTCAGGCTCTCTGAATACATAGAAACCACTCTTTCAATCTGGCTCCTACCGCCTCCATTGCATATATAGATAAATGAAACTTAAGACTTTCAGAGCCGAAGAGTATCTTATTTCCATACAAATAAGACATCAACAGCCTAGGATTATTATTACCAATAGCATTTCGACTTACAAACATAGGGCTTCACTACAGCCCTCTCTAAGTGGTTTACAGTGTCAGCATATATTGCCCTCAATAATCTGGGTCCTCATTTTACCCACCTAGGAAGGATGGAAGGCTGAGTCAACCTTGAGCCTACTGAGATTCGATCTGCCAATATTCTGGCAACTGGTGATCAGCAGAAGTAGCCTGCAATGCTGCACTCTAACTACAGCACCACCATGGCTCTTATTAACCTTGATTCAAAGGGGCTGGGCCACAGCAAGTCTTTGTGACCATATTTCTCCAAACACCTTTTGATTTGTTCATACACAAAGGGAAAGAGAGAATGGAAATGCAGCTTCATACCTGGCAATAGTGGTTGTCACATCCTACAAGAGAGAGAGAGAGAGAAGTAAATGTACAGAGGATTAGGGAAAGAGATGTCCTGGTCTATTGGACTACTAACTGGGGGCTCTACTCGTCAACTAAGAGTCTTTTGATGGTGCCACCAAGAAAGGAGACCTGGCTGCAATTAACTAGGATATTATCCTTCTTTGCATTGGCCCCCATCCTCATTGAAATATATAGTTCTCATTTAGTGCCTACAATTGGGACCCCCAACTCAGTCATTAAACAAAGCAGTCACTAAGTGAAATGACAACAATTGTACCAGAATACCTCCGGAACCGCCTTCTACCACACAAATCCCAGCGGCCGATAAGGTCCCACATAGTTGGCCTTCTCCGGGTCCGGTCGACCAAACAATGTCGTTTGGCGGGCCCCAGGGGAAGAGCCTTCTCTGTGGTGGCCCCAGCCCTCTGGAACCAACTCCCCCCGGAGATTAGAACGGTCCCCACCCTCCTTGTCTTTCGCAAGTTACTCAAGACCCACCTGTATCGCCAGGCATGGGGGAACTAAGACATCTCCCCCAGGCTTTTTATATTTCATGTTTGGTATGTATGTGCTGTATGGTTTTTAATTGTTGGGGTTTATATATATATTTTTTATTATTAGATTTGTCCCATTGTTACATTGTTTCTTATTACTGTTGTGAGCCGCCCCGAGTCTTTGGAGAGAGGCGGCATACAAATCTAATAAATAATAATAATAATAATAGCAATGTTTATGATTTTACTTCAGCTTTCCTTTGCTTTACAGATCTATGAAAGTCATATAGATTAGATTAGATTTATTGGATTTATATGCCGCCCCTCTCCGCAGATTCCGGGCGGCTCACAACAATGGTAAAAACAGTACATAGTACCAAATCTAATATTTAGTAATCTAAATTACAGTTTTAAGTTAAAAAGTCCAAAAAAAGAAGCCCCAATATATAAAAAACAAGCACACAATCGAATCATACACAAAAAATACATGGGCAGAGGGGAGATGTTTCAATTCCCCCATGCCTGATGGCAGAGGTGGGTTTTAAAGAGTTTATGAAAGGCAAGGAGGGTGGGGGCAATCCTAATCTCTGGGGGGAGTTGGTTCCAGAGGGTCGGAGCCACCGCAGAGAAGGCTCTTCCCCTGGGTCCCGCCAGACAACATTGTTTAGTCAACAGGACCCGGAGAAGGCCAACTCTGTGGGACCTAACCGGTCACTGGGATTTGTGCGGCAGAAGGCGGTCTCACAGATATCCTAGTCCGATGTCATGTAGGGCTTTATAGGTCATAACCAACACTTTGAATTGTGACCGAAAACAAATCAGCAACCAATGCAGACTGCGGAGTGTTGGAGTAACATGGGCATACCTAGGGAAGCCCATGATTGCTCTCGCAGCTGCATTCTGCACTATCTGAAGTTTCCAAACACTTTTTAAAGGTAGCCCCATGTAGAGAGCATTACAGTAGTCGAGCCTCGAGGTGATGAGGGCATGAGTGACTGTGAGCAGTGATTATCTTTTCATCAATCTTAAGTGTGAACAGTTGCTAAATGAGGACTAATTGTATGACCTTGACAATCATTACTTTTAAATGTAGCTTGAAAATTATTTGTTCTTGAAGTTCTTTTTACGTAATGTAGCAACAACTGTCTTTACTATTCTGATAGCTTGCCTTTGTTATTATTTACTTCTAGGTCTAATTCATTTTCACTAAAAGTTTGGTTTTACTTAGCAAGGTAAACCACTGCAGGCAATTTGAAAAATAAATAAATAGATACATTTGTCTTATTTCTCCCTAGCCTTCTACTCATCTTGTTGCTTCTCAAATTCACAGAATTTGCATTAAGGAAGACGTGTGGCTTACTCAACTGATCAAGAAAAGCTTCTATAACATTCCTGAAAAAGTAGAATCAATGCAGCTTTCCGACTTGTCATGAAATCAGATGGACATTGAAGGGAAAAAGTTTTCCAGGGAAAAGGCTGCAGAATACTCAAAATACCTCTCACTGCATTTTCCACCACCATCCTTAAGTACAGTAAACTATTAATAGACACCATGCACACTTATGGGGACCTTAACCTTAATTTTTCAAGTGCTATGTGGCAATCTTTAAATAGTCATAAGAAACTCTATACTAGTATGGAAACATCAGGTGTAACATGAGAGTAATGGTCCTGGCCAAAACCTAAGGCCAGGGAGAACCTATTTTGCAAATTTCAAGTGGCAAAGCTAGAAAGGTTTATTCACTATAAATATAAACACCACTGACCTATATTTGAAAAGGTTGTTGAATTATTGTCTCCATTATCCAAACAATTCTAAGAAATATTATTTGGCCCTAGTTCATAAACAAATAAAAATCTCCATTTATTTGGATCAGTGTTTTTCAAACTTGGCCATTTTTCAGGTGGGTGGGTAGGCTGGCTGGGGGATTCTGGTTGTTGAAGTCCATTCAGTTGCCAAGCTTGAAAGACATTTAAATATTTAGGAAACACAAGCAGGTGTTTATCTTCCTAAAACATTATACAATAATTCCAGACAGTTTCTCTCCTATATAAAATTTGATCCCTGATTACTGAGACATTGAAGCATATAAATGCCATTTCCTTGATTGGTAGATCCTATGATACACTCCTAGAATTATGTTAGCCTGCTCAGCTCTACTACGCTGCTGGTATTAATTTCTGTAATATTTAAATAATTCAGGTAGAAAGCAATATGCAGCTAAGTTGCCCCAAGCATTTCCAGTTGAAAAAAATTCAGGTAACATTCAATTACCTGAATTTTTTCAGGTAATTAAAAAAATTACCTCCAAGTCTTCGGAGAGGGGTGCCATACAAATCTAATAAATTATTATTTTTTAAAAAATATATACTTTATTAATTTATTAAGAATGGGAAGGGGGGATGGGAGTACAAAAAGAGAAGTAGAGGGGTGATGGGATAAACAATATTTTTATACAGTAGGTTATATATATTGTTGTATATATATTCCAAATATTTGTCTATAGGTAATTATTTTGTATTCAATATTCTTATTTGGATAATCTTATATCTATAGAATTTAGTAGTTCAGGGGTGAAGTAGGAAGGAAAGGTAGTTTGGAGGTGAGATAGAAAAGAAAAGAAAGAGAAAAAGAAAAAAAAGAAAAGAAAGAGAGAGGGGGGGTAGTACCTGCAAATTAGCAGGAATATGCATTGTGAAGACTTAGTTTGGTTATGTTTGTTATTTTTATGAGTGAGAGGTATTGGTAGGTTATGATATTAGTAAATTGTTAGTAGTTATCGAGTGGATTGAACTCAGACAGGGATTATACTGATTTCGGTCCGAATATCTATTGTGTATATCTTTATTTTAATTTATGTTAAGAGATTTTGATTGGTTTTTGTTTTATTATTTTTAAAGTTAGATAACCATCTGAACCATTTCTCCCAGGCCTTGTAGAACTCTGAATCGTTTTTGTTTTGTATTTCCATTGTTATTTTTGATAGTTCAGCACATTCTAATAAATTATTATTATTATTATAAATTAAATTAGTAATCTCTATCTGATATGAGTGTTTGCAAGCTATACATTACTGAAACTAAGCCCTACCAGGTTTAGCCACACAGCGTGTCTAGCTAGACAGTAAATTCTGCATTGTTCTTCTGGTGTATTGAGTAAGATATAGCTAAATTTTAGATAGATTATAGATTAACAGAGTTAGAAGGGATTTTTAGGTCATCTATCTATCTATCTATCTATCTATCTATCTATCTATCTATCTATCTATCTATCTATCTATCTATCTAGTTAGTCCAATACACAATGAGGGTTTTAGTGGGTATATATCTATATACACATAGTAAAATACATGATGAAGGTTATAGAGGAGATACTCATAGTAAAATATATCTAAGAAATAATAGAAAAGAAGGTATAGTAATAGAACATATCAATGAAAGAATAGAAGAAGAGATATAGGAATAGAAGAAAGGTATAGGAGATATAGGAGAGTAATAGGACAGGGGACGGAAGGCACTCTAGTGCACTTGTACTCGCCCCTTACTGACCTCTTAGGAATCTGGATAGGTCAACAGTAGATAATCTAAGGGTAAAGTGTTGGGGGTCCAACACTACATCATTTCTGACAAATGGCACTCTAATCTCTTCTAGAAAGTCTAGAAGATGAAGCTCCCACAACTTCCGAAGGCAAGCTGCTCCATTGGTTGATTGTTTTGACTGTCAGAAAGCTCCTCCTTATTTCTAGGTTGAATCTCTCCTTGATCAGTTTCCATCCATTACTACTTGTCTGTCCTTCAGGTGCTCTGGAGAACAGCTTGACTCCCCTTCTCTCTGTGGCAGCCCCTCAAATATTGGAGCACTGCTATCATGTCTGCCCTGATCCTTCTCTTCGCCAGACTATCCAAGCCCATTTCCTACAATTGCTCTTTATTTGTTTTAGTCTCTAGTCCCCTGATCATCCTTGTTACTCTCCTTTCACTTATTCTAGAGTCTCAACAACTTTTTTATTGTTTGGTAACCAAAACACACTGGTGAGACCACATTTGGAATACTGTGTTCAGTTCTGGAGACCTCACCTACAAAAAGATATTGACAAAAATGAACGGGTCCAAAGACGGGCTACAAGAATGGTGGAAAGTCTTAAGCATAAAACTTATCAGGAAAGATTTAATGAACTCAATCTGTATAGTCTGGAGGACAGAAGGAAAAGGGGGGACATGATAGAAACATTTAAATATGTTAAAAGGTTAAATAAGGTTCAGGAGGGAAATGTTTTTAATAGGAAAGTGAACACAAGAACAAGGGGACACAATCTGAAGTTAGTTGGGGGAAAGATCAAAAGCAACATGAGAAAATATTATTTTACTGAAAGAGTAGTAGATCATTGGAACAAACTTCCAGCAGACGTGATTGGTAAATCCACAGTAACGGAATTTAAACATGCCTGGGATAAACATATATCCATCCTAAAATAAAATACAGGAAATAGTATAAGGGCAGACTAGATGGACCATGAGGTCTTTTTCTGCCGTCAATCTTCTATGTTTCTAAAACTGGATGCAGTACTCTAGGTGTGGTCTTACTAAAGCTTTACAGAGTGGTATTAGTACCTCACTTGATCTAGATTGTATCTCTCTGTTAACGTAATTTAGGATTGCATTGGCTTTTTTGGGCTGCCGCTACACACTGCTGCGTATCTCAACACCCAGTGATGTATGCTAATACAAAAAGACTTGCCATTACACAAAATTTCTACAATATTTTTCTGTTGCTAAGTCTTACCTTGAGGAAATCCAGCAATGATTCTTGGTTTTTGTCCTCCAGATCAGCAATGAACTTGTTGAGGAGGGAAATTTCCTTGGAGAGCTCTGTGATGTTTTCATTCTGTCTTTTCACGACAGTCTTCTCCATCTTGTCCAGCTGTCCAAGGAGAACCTGTTCTTGATCATGACAAAACTGGCGCAGCCCTTCAAATTCGGAGAGGACCTTCTGTCTCTCGGTTTCTATGGTTCTCTTTTTAAATAGTCAAAGAAAGAAAGTGAGGAACCAGAAGACAATTATGCCAAAAAATATTATAACTGGAATAAACTTTGCCCCCATGCTTTGCCAATAGAGTTGGAGAGCATTAGTTTCAGAGAGATTGGCCTAAAACTAGGATGCAGGAGATAATCCTCAACTTAGAACTACGATGCCTTAAACATGATTTAAGTATTGCCCACAAGATCATATGCTGCAACATCCTGCCTGTCAACAACTACTTCAGCTTCAACCGCAATAACACAAGAGCATGCAACAGGTTCAAACTTAATATCAACCGCTCCAAACTTGACTGTAAAAAATATGACTTTAGCAATCAAGTTGTTGAAGCGTGGAACTCATTACCAGACTCCATGGTGTCAACCCCCAACCCCCAACATTTTTCCCTTAGACTTTCCACTGTTGACCTCACCAGGTTCCTTAGAGGTCAGTAAGGGGCTAGCATAAGTGCACTAGTGTGCCTTCCATCCCCTGTCCAATTGTCTCTCCTATATTTTATATATCTTTTCTCCCATCCATATATCCTTCCTCTACTCTTCATTGATGTATTCTATTCTCATATCTCTTCTTCTATCCCTTCCCTGATATTTACTACTACACGTTTTTATTCTCCTTAACTTTCAATTTGTATTGGACAAAATAAATAAATAAATTAAATAAATAAATAAATAAAATTAAAAATAAAAAAAAATGAGTTAAACTTAAAATCCTCTTAAAACTTAAAAAAAAATTTGAGTTAAACTTAAAATCCTCAACTTAAAATTTTAAAAAGTTTGAGTCCAAAATTTCTGTTGCTATGTGAAATATTTTGTTAAGTGAGTTTTGCCCCATTTCTCTCCACAGTTGTGAATTCCTGCAGTTGTTAAGTTAGTAACGTAGTTCATAAGTGAATCTGGCTTCCCTATTGATTTTGCTGGTCAGAAGTTCGCAAAAAAAAAAAAAAAGATGATCAGATGACTCCCAGGGACATTTGCAAGTATCATAAAGAACAGTCAGTGTCCCAATGTCTGAAATTTGATCACATGACCATGGGGGTGATGCAATGGTTCTAAGTGTGAAAAACGGTCATAACTCCCTTTTTTCAGTGTTGTTGAAACCCATGATAAATGAACTGTTGTAAGTCAAGGACTAAATTTTCCCACTGATGTTAGACTAGTGATGGCTAGCAAGGCAGTGTGCATGTGTCGGCAGCTATGGTGCAATCCAGATGTGGCACCCCACCTTCACGCCCTGCTCCCTCCGCTCATGCGTGTGCGACCCCCATGCTTCCCTGCCTCTCATGCACACACACACGGCACCCATGTGCTCTCCCCCACACCTGTGCATGAAAACGTGACCCCTGGCCTGTTTGGGCCTAGAAGGCCTCCCTGCAGCCTCTTGGGACCACAAACAGGGCACACAGGGTGGGAGGGAGGCCACACCCCCCCACGTCCCACTTTGGGCCTAGCAGGCCTCCCTGCAGCCTCTTGGGACTAAAACCAGGCCATGGGGGTGTGTGGTGTGCCGTAGCACTCATGTCCTCTCTAAGCGATTTACAGTCAGCCTAGCACCCCCAACAATCTGGGTCCTCATTTGACCCACCTCAGAAGGATGGAAGGCTGAGTCAACCTTGAGCCGGGGGTGAGATTTGAACTGCTGAACTACAGCTAGCAGTCAGCTTAAGTAGCCTAGTGTTATTGTTATTAGTTACTGAAATCAGGAGCTGAAGTCTTCACTCAGGTCCGCTATTTAAGCAAGAGAATTGCTTTAAACTGATTGGTTGCCCTCCCTATGAAAAGAGTGATGTCAGCCAGGCTGGTTGATTCAATGTATTGAATAAAGAGCTTACTGAAGATCGCTCTGCGTCTCTTCCATTCCAGCCCAAAATCTAACACCTGCAGTACTGCACTCTAACCACTGAGCCACCTCATCTCTTCTAAATTGGAGGATTATCTATTATACAATATATGAAAGCCCTATAGATGGGAAAACAAGATACACATTGAATTCTATAAATAAATATTTCTCAAAGATATTTCCAGTGTGGGCCTGAGAGGAAGCTCTCTTATAGGATATATTGATATATTATTCTAGTTACATCCCGCTTTTCAAAGAATCACTAGAAGAGAAGATAAAGTGACATGTTTTATTATTCTACCTCAGTATATGAACATAGGGCTTCTGAACATGGAAGTCTCACTCCTGGGCCTTTTGTCTCTCGGTTTCTTTGCTTTTCTTCATAAAAATTCAAAAGATCTCCATAGGCATTAACAAACCCAATCCTTTTTTGAAGATTTTCTTCAAGAATCTTATTGTGTCACGTATCTACACCTGACAGAATAAGGCTGTACAAACATACCAATTTCTGAGTAACAGTAAGTACCCACCAGCAATTCTTGGCTCTTCTTGTCATCCTGAGTTTTGAATTCCAGGAGTTCCTGTCTCTCTTTCTTCAAGAAATCCAAGCGAGTCTGTATTTGTTCCTAGGGTCCAAAGTATACAGTGGGTTTTTTTATAAAAAAAGGCTTTCACAATTTTAAGGCAATATTTGAGAAGATTACATGCACCCATAGAAAAAAATATAAGTCTGTGAACAATGAATGTTATGAAGCCCACAGCTGTAATGATTTTATACCCTTACACCAACTATTAAATTACTTTCTGTAAACCTTTTAGAGAGGGCTGTAAAACATTGAAAAGCAGTATCTACATGGCATCAGACCAGATTACTTATGGGACCGCCTTCTGCCACATGAGCCCCAGCGACCAGTCAAGTCTTCTCCAGGTCCCATCAACTAAACAATGTCGCTTCGCTGGGCCTAGGGGAAGAGCCTTTTCTGTAGTGGCCCCAGCCTTTTGGAATCAGCTCCCCCCAGAGATTCATACTGCCCCACCCTCCTCGCCTTCCGTAAGAGTTTGAAGACACACTTGTGCCGACAGGCCTAGGGACACTAGTCATCAGCCCCTACCTATGAATGAATGTATGTTGAATGGAGTGTATGCTGGCGGATTAGAAATGACTGCTTTTAAATTAAATTGGGGTTTAGATTTTGTTTTTAGTTATTATTAGATTTCAGAATTGTATTGTTTTTCATATACTGTAAGCCACCTGTGTCCTAGGAGAGGGCGGGATATAAGTAATAATAATATTTATTTATTTATTTATTTATTTATTTAGTTAGTTAGTTAGTTAGTTAGTTAGTTAGTTAGTTAGTTAGTTAGTTAGTTAGTTAGTTAGTTAGTTAGTTAGTTAGTTAGTTAGTTAGTTAGTTAGTTAGTTAGTTAGTATGCTGTCCCTCTCCGTAGACTCGGGGCGGCTCACAGCAGTGATAGAAACAATGTACAATACAAATCTAATAATACGAAGTTAAAAACCCATAATTTAAAAAACATGCACACAACACACCATACATAAATTATATAGGCCTGGGGAATATATTTCAATTCCCCCATGCCTGACGGCAGAGGTGGGTTTTGATAAGTTTACGAAAGGCAAGGAGGGTGGGGGCAATTCTGATCTCTGGGGGGAGTTGATTCCAGAGGGCCGGGGCCGCCACAGAGAAGGCTCTTCCCCTGGGTCCCGCCAAATGACATTGTTTAGTCGACGGGACCCGGAGAAGGCCAACTCTGTGGGACCTAACTGGTCTCTGGGATTCGTGTGGCAGTAGGCGGTCCCGGAGATAGTCTGGTCCGATGCCATGTAGGGCTTTGATTATTATTATTATTATTATTATTATTATTATTATTATTATTATTAATAATAATAATAATAATAATAATCTAAAATCTAAAACTAAAATCCAAACTTTATAATGAAAAAAGGTTTAACTGGGATTGGACCCAGACATTAAAAACAATGTAGGTTGTGTCTGTTTAAATAAATCCACAGTGAAATTTCTGGATCACAACTAAAAACCTAGCCTGACCTCAATCCTCATCATACCCAGGCCCCAGTTTAATGGAAAATAAGGTTTTTATAGCTTGGTGATCTGGAGGGCACTGAAGAAGGGAAAGCTGATTTAAAGTATTAACCTGCCTTAAATCACTCATCTTCTCTGTGCTATATAGAGAGACCAAAGTCGGGTATCTGTAACATGAAGACAAATGAAGACATTTGCAGTTCACTTTCTAAGATGGCTGCCTTAAAGTAAATGTAAAAACAGGAGGATATCTCACTTACTGTTATAATTCAACTGGTGCTTTCTCCCTAGGGGAGCTTTGAAATAGAAGAAGGGAGGAGACAGACAAGTTCACTCCCAGAGGAATAACTATTCCTGAAAAGTTGATGTAAATAGCCAGCTGCAAGAGACTCTATTATGAGTGAAGAGATCCTCCCCCTTGGCAGATCCCAGGAAGGCTCTTAGAAACAAAACTAAGGACTTGCCACACATATAGTTTAATAGTTGACAATATTTGTATGTCACCCAACTCCAGTGGACTCTGAGTGTCTAACAACATATAAAAAACATTATAAATGATTACAATATTGGTATAAAATATAAAAATACTTTAATAAACCCTATTAATTATTACACTCAGGTATTCAGTCATTCGCATAGGGATAGATAGGCTCTAAATAAGAAACAGTTGAGTTGCCCAAATTTATTTATTTATTTAATTAATTATGGAATAAATAACAGTATTATTTGTTTATTATAATTATATAATAAATAATATTATTTATTTATAATTTATTTATAATAGAAACATAGAAGATTGACGGCAGAAAAAGACCTCATGGTCCATTTAGTCTGCCCTTATACTATTTCCTTAAATAAATTAAATTTATTTAATTTATTATAGAATAAATAAATTATGGAAGCCGTCTCTTTCTTTTCAATAAATCTTGCGAAAGAGAATCTCTGCAAACTGCAGATAGTCTTTGATTTGCAACAGTTTATTTAGTGACCGTTACAACAGCACTGGAAAAAAGTGACTTAGGACTGTTTTTCACGGTTTATGACCGTTTGGAGCATCATGTGATCAAAATTAAGACTATTACGTTCTCAGCACTGAAGCACGAAGGCTTCAGTCAGGTCCTCCATTCTGGAGGGAAAATACTGACTGCTGATTGGCTAGATTCTGGAGACCTCACCTACAAAAAGATATTGACAAAATTGAACAGGTCCAAAGATGGACTACATAAATGGTGGAAGGTTTTAAAGCATAAAACGTATCAGGAAAGACTTAATGAACTCAATCTGTATAGTCTGGAGGACAGAAGGAAAAGGGGGGACATGATAGAAACATTTAAATATGTTAAAGGGTTAAATAAGGTCCAAGAGGGAAGTGTTATTAATAAGAAAGTGAACACAAGAACAAAAAGTGAACACAATCTGAAGTTAGTTGGGGGAAAGATCAAAAGCAACGTGAGAAAATATTATTTTACTGAAAGAGTAGTAGATCCTTGGAACAAACTTCCAGCAGACGTGGTTGGTAAATCCACAGTAACTGAATTTAAACATGCCTGGGATAAACATATATCCATCCTAAGATAAAATACAGAAAATAGTATAAGGGCAGACTAGATGGAGCATGAGGTCTTTTTCTGCCGTCAGTCTTCTATGTTTCTATGTTTATTTAGTGACCATTAAAAAAGTGACTTAGGACTGTTTTTCACCATTTATGACCGTTTGGAGCATCATGTGATCAAAATTAAGACTATTACATTCTCAGCACTGAAGCACATAGGCTTCAGTCAGGTCCTCCATTCTGGAGGGAAAATACTGACTGCTGATTGGCTAGAGTCTGTCTGGCAACTCCCAATAAAAGGACTGGCTGTCAAACAGAGCCTTTGCTGGGTTGTAGGTAGTTGCCAAATAAAGAAATGTTGTTTTGAAGCCTCTTCTGTCTGCCTCTTCCATTCAACCAATATAACAAAAGAAGCTTGGCAACTGACATGGACCTATGCTGGTTGACAGTGTCTTGGGGTCATGTGATCACCTTTTCTGATCTTCTGACAAGCCAAGTCAATGTGGAAGCCAAATTCAACTTAACAACTGCAGTCATTCACTTAATATCTATGGCAAGGTCATAAAAGGGGGCAAAACTCAATTACTGTCTCACTTAGCAACAGAATTTTTGGGCTCAATTGTGGCCCTAAGTCCTGTACATTTCTTCACTTGTAGAAAAAGATTGCAGAAAATAACAGGAAGGCCCTCAAGCTTACATAGAAAATTAGTTTCTCAAATCTTCCCAGAGTGCCTTGTCCCCTCATCAGCTGCGGTTTCTATTTTTATCTGGATATTTGCACTAGGGCCACAAAGAAAAAGCTTGGCTCCTGTCCTCCAGGGAATCGGTGTCAGTCTGAGATCTTGTGCCCACTTTGGGAAGGTTTCCTTCCAGAAATAGAACAGGAATTTGGTTCTTGGGTTAACCATTTCTTGCCTGGCATGGATTGTCTCAGTGATTACAGGTTTGCCATCAACCCATCTGGTAATCCCTATTTTGTTATTTCAAACACGTTATTTTTCCAAAATCAGTATTATTATTGAGTCTGTCATCTGCACCTCCCATAACTGTCTGGTTTGGCTCTGCAACCAAACAAGACAAATACAGACTTCAATGGATAATTAGAACTGCAGAAAAAAATAGTTCTTACCAACCTGCTTTGCATTGAGTATCTGTATACTGCATGAGTCAAAAAGAGGGCAGTAAAAATATCTACAAAGCAGAATTGGGAACCCACCCCTCACATCCTGCACATCCTGGCGGGACCCAGGGGAAGAGCCTTCTCTGTGGCGGCCCTGGCCCTCTGGAACCAACTCCCCCCAGAGATTAGAATTGCCCCCACCCTCCTTGCCTTTCGTAAGCTACTTAAAACCCACCTCTGCCGTCAGGCATGGGGGAACTGAGATACTCTTTCCCCTAGGCCTTTACAATTTTATGCATGGTATGTCTGTATGTATGTTTGGTTTTTATATTAATGGGTTTTTAATTGTTTTTAGTAGTGGATTATTATTATATGCTGTCTTATTATTACTGTTAGCTGCCCTGAGTCTCCGGAGAGGGGCGGCATACAAATCAAATAAATAAATAAATAAATAAGTAAGTAAGTAAGTAAGTAAATTAAATAAATAAATAAATAAATAAATAAATAAATAAATAAATAAATAAATAAATAAATAAATAAATAAATAAATAAATAAATAAATAAATAAATAAATAAATAAATAAATAAATAAATAAATAAATAAATAAATAAATAAATAAATAAATAAATAAATAAATAAATAAATAAATTGTTTCAACTTCTATCCTAAAAAAGACACTACAGTATAGGCCACTGCACATCAAAACAACTAGACACAAGGACAGTTTTTCCCCAAATGCCATCACTCTGCTTAACAGCTAATTCCCACAACGCTGTCAAATAATTTACTAACACTGTGTTACTATTATTCTTCTCTTCCTTACCAGTATCTATCTCTTCCCACTTATTACTATAGCCATGTTGCTTGTATCTTTCTATTCCTTTTATTTGTTTCCTAGTACGATTTGATAGCTTATTAGTAACCTTGACTATCACTAAGTGTTGTATCTTTTTTATTCTTGATGAATGCATTTTATTCCCTTTATGTACACCGAGAGAATATACACCAAAGATAAATTCCTTGTATGTCCCATCACACTTGACCTATAAAGAATTCTATTCTATTCTATTCTAATCTAAAAATTTGCAGGGTTCATCTTTTGTTATTAACTTTCTCTACACTATTTCAAAATGTATTGCTTTCAATAATTATAAAAGAATTGTAGAGGCGAAAAAAGGTAGCACCATGGCATAGCTTTGGTGGCATAAAAACACCTACCTTCCTGCTAAATTGTTATTATAGCCATTGGATCAAAACACGATGTTTTTCTGACTTTAACTCTTGCAAGTTGATTTGGGTGTTTGGAGATGATTTTAATAATCATTTTAATAATGTAACAATAATTGGAGTAAGGGGTGGATATATTGGGAGACTATAACAAGTCATAATTGCTACTGTAATGAGGTACCGTGTGATATTTTCATGATAAACAAATGTACGACTGTGCAAAATTTCATAGACCACAATCCACGTGGAATAATGCATGTGTGAAATTTTAGGACTGTACAAGAGTTTACCCCGGTTTTAATGCAAGGGAATAAAAGGATTCTCTTTCTAGGAGCAAATGTTCACAAAACGTTATTTTTCTATTATTTTGTTTACCATTGGAGAACACAAAAAATGAATAATGGAAAACTGGATTTGGTCTTGGATGGTAAGTTAATTTTGAAAGGAAACTAATCAAATCTGTGTTTTTTAGGATGCAATCAATTCCTATTTGTCCCCTAACTAAAAAGGGTTGACGAAAGGTCCTGTCCATTTGGTATAGGGATACCCAGGGAGTTAAATCCCCAGCGATGGGTTACTCCTGGTTTGATCCCGTTCTTGGAACCGTCTCCGCCCACCCACCAGGGACGCTTCAAGTAAGTGTACGAACTGGTAGCAAAAATATTTACAACCCACCAGTGCTCCTCCCCTGAAAATCCCAACTCACAAAATCCAGGATATGGAGTCTACGAGGTGCCCCTGTTCCCACCAGACTGCAGAACCTCTGCTTGACCCAGCTGGCACGCTAGCAGCTCAGGTCTTCTGAACCCTCAGGGGATTTTGGTGAGCTTTGCTGACCATGTGGCTCATTAATTTAAGTTTAATTTAAGTTTAATTTAAGATCTAAGCATTGCCCACAAGATCATATGCGGCAATGTGCTGCCTGTCAACAACTACTTTAGCTTCAACCACAACAACACAAGAGCACTGCAACAGATTCAAACTTAACATTAACCACTCCAAACTTGACTGTAAAAAATATGACTTTAGCAATTGAGTTGTCGAAGCATGTAACTCATTGACACTCTGTAGTGTAACGCATGACACTCTGTAGTGTCAACCCCCAACATTTCCCCCTTAGACTATCCACGATTGACCTCTCCAGGTTCTTAAGAGGTCAGTAAGGGGCGTGAATAACTGCACTGGTGTGCCTTCCGTTCTCTGTCCAACTGTCTCTCTTATATCTCATATATCTTCTCTTCCATTCATATATATTTTCCTCTATTCTCCATTGACGTATTTTATTCTTATATCGTTTCTTCTATCTTTCCTTTGACATATATTACTATATGTCTATTCTCTTTTACCTCCATTGTGTATTGGACAAAATAAATAAATAAAAACCTTTTCCTTCCATCCCCCTGCGACTTTAAACCTCATAAAGGGAAATATATGAGTAGGAACCTGCATCTTGTGAGGTTCAGTCATTGGAAGTGAATGGTCCAAAGCAGGCGGGGGGGTCCTACTTACCACCACTATCGGTGTGCTTCCCATGGAGCTCTCCATCCCCAGCATGTGCATGTGTCCGAATGAGTTTTTGCTTCTGCACATGCACAGGGAGCAAAATTTCACGAGTGGACACACGCGTGAGATTTCCACGCATGCGCAGAAGCAAAAAGTTGCCAAAATCTCATGCGTGCATGTCCCCTCATGAGATTTTGCTCCATTTTGGCTACCAGAGCTATGGTGTGGACTATTCTGGTATTAACCTGCTACTGGTCCAAAGGCTACCATTTTGCCCAATGCTGAAGACTAAAACAATTTTATTATTTTTCAATAGATATGATTGAGCCTGGCTGAATTTGGAACAAAACCTGGGGGGCCTCTATGGAATTTGTATTGTTGTGTTGTTGTAAGCCGTTCCGAGTCTCCAGGGAGGGGCGGCATACAAATCTAATTAATAATAATAATAATAATAATAATAATAATAATAATAATAATAATAACAATAACAATAATAACAACAATAACAACAACAACAACAAAACAACCACAACAACCTCGAGGCTCGACTACTGTAATGCTCTCTACATGGGGCTACCTTTGAAAAGTGTTCGGAAACTTCAGATCGTGCAGAATGCAGCTGCGAGAGCAATCATGGGCTTCCCAAGGTATGCCCATGTTACACCAACACTCTGCAGTCTGCATTGGTTGCCAATCAATTTCCAGTCACAATTCAAAGTGTTGGTTATGACCTATAAAGCCCTTCATGGCATCGGACCAGAATATCTCCGGGACCACCTTCTGCCGCACGAATCCCAGCAACTGGTTAGGTCCCACAGAGTTGGCCTTCTCCAGGTCCCGTCAACTAAGCAATGTCGTTTGGCAGGACCCAGGAGAAGCAAAATCTCACTCGGACGCCCGCCCTCACCCTCGAGACACGGAGCTGCACACACAGCGCATCGGGAGCAGCGGGAGCTGCAACCCCCGTGTGCTGGGAAGAATAATCGTGCAAAAGACAGGTAGATGCATACCTTGTATTCCTGGGCTGCCTCTTCTACAGGCACCACCGCATGAGGCCGATGGTCCCGCGACCGGTCGCACACCACACAAATAGTCTTCTGGTCGTCTTTGCAGTAAAGCTTCAGGGCCTCCCTGTGCTTCTCGCAGATCTTGTCCTCCTCCAGGCCTTTCCCGCCGTGCAGGATGAACTGGCTGATGATCTCAGACATGTTGGCCAGCTGTCGGTTGGGCCTGAAGCTTTTCTCCTTGAAGACTTCCCGGCACTGAGGGCAAGGGAAGTTCGCCTCCAGGGTCTTCCAGCTCTTGGCGATACAAGCCCGGCAGAAATTATGCCCGCACTGGATGGACACAGGGTCTTTGAAATATTCCAAGCAAACCGAGCAAGTGGCTTCATCTTGGAGGTTTCCTGGAAGGAGGACAGCAGCCATGGCTCCACCTTCTCCTTCTTCTTCACCACCTTCTCCTTCTTCACCTTCGCCTCTTCCTGCTTTTGCTGCAGCATATAGAGCGCGAATGCAAGGCACAAAACCCAGGGCAGGGTTTTCTGTGTCAGAAGCCAGCTGATGTTGCAAGGTCATCTCTGAAGTTTCTGGTTTCTTACTTGGCAATGAGTCACCTCCTGGGCAAGTTGGGAAACGCTAAGGGATCTTCAGAGTTGAGAAGAAAAGGAAAAGCAGAGCAGGAGGTTTTATCAGGTTTGGAGAGGCAGAGAGGCACGTTTCCAGGTGCCCCGTGACTCATATTGTTTTTCAGTCCCGTCTAAAATGAGAGTGGAAGTTAATTTTTAACCGTGCTGAGAAGTTTCAGCTCGCCAGCAAAGCCAACCCTGCTGACCTGGAAATTGACTTTGCTAACTTTGTTTTAAATAAGCAGCCATTGGGGAAATCTGGAAAATTCACCATAGCCACTGAACGTAATCTGATGCTGCACTGGTTTTAGATGACATAAGATCATTGCAATGCAAGTACAGTGGTACCTCTACTTACGAACTTAATTCATTCCGTGACCAGGTTCTTAAGTAGAAAAGTTTGTAAGAAGCAATTTTTCCCATAGGAATCAATGTAAAAGCAAATAATGTGTGCGATTGGGGAAACCACAGGGAGGGTGGAGGCCCTGTTTCCTCCCAGGAGATTCCTAGAGAGGCCCCACGGAGGCTTCTCCCCGCTTTTTCCAGCACTGTTTCCTCCCAGGAGATTCCTAGATAGGCTCCATGGAGGCTTCTCCCTGCCTTTTCCAGCCCTGTTTCCTCCCAGGAGATTCCTAGAGAGGCCCCACAGAAGCTTTTCCCTGCCTTTTCTGGCCCTGTTTCCTCCCAGGAGATTCCTAGAGAGGCCCCACAGAGGCTTCTCCCTGCCTTTTCCGGCTCTGTTTCCTCCCAGGAGATTCCTAGAGAGGCCCCACAGAGGCTTCTCCCCACCTTTTCCGGTTACAGTTTCGGAGGGTTGGGTTTATAAGTGGAAAATGGTTCTTGAGAAGAGATAAGAAATCTTGAACACCCGGTTCTTATCTAGAAAAGTTTGTAAGTAGAGGCGTTTGTAGGTAGAGGTACCACCGTATGAGCAAAGAAGAAGGAAGAAAAATTCTGAAGAAGGGTGTTCTCGTGAAATGCAACTAATGTTCACATTGCCCTATTAATAGGGAAGCAGCTGCATTGCCACGAGTGTTGAAAAAAAACTTTCTGCACATCCTCAGATGCACCAGTTTCTAATTCTTTAAATTCAGTAACTGGGTCTAACAATTGTGTAGCCTGGAAGTATGACAGTGAGTAGAAAATTGAATAAATTCTAACCCATTGACTCAACAGCTTAAACCAGTGTTTCTCAAACTCAGCTGTTTTAAAATAAGGGGATTTCAATTCCCAGAATTCCCCAGCCAGCACCAACTCAGGTTTCCTTCATAACAACAGTGCCCACCCTTCATGTTCACCATTTGCAGGACTGCGTTTGCCAATGAAATTGCGTTCATTAATGAGGTCACCATTTTTCTGATTGTAAACATTTAAAACTCACTGTGACCAAATCCCTGTGCTTCCTGGTGAAACTTTAGAACCAAGCGCCCTTGGTCAATAAAGCAAGAATAAAGAATAAAGCAATTAAAGAGATTTTAAAATACAGTACTGTACCTAATTCCTGCAACGACTTTTCATATTTTAGCTTCTATTCCCTTTAATTATCATTCATTCATTCATTCATTCATTCATTCATTTAATTAATTTGTATGCCGCCCGTCTCCGCAGACTCGGGGCAGTTCACAGCAACAGAAAACAATATATAATACAAATTCAATAATTAGAAAGCTGAAAACCCATAATTTAAAAAATATGCACACAACATACCATACATAAACAGTATAGGCCTGGGGAAGTTATCTCAGTTCCCCCATGCCTGACGGCAGAGGTGGGCTTTGAGAAGCTTGCGAAAGGCAAGAAGGGTGGGGGCAGTTCTAATCTCAGGGGTGAGCTGGTTCCAGAGGGTCGGGGCCGCCACAGAGAAGGCTCTTCCCCTGGGACCCGCCAAACGACATTGTTTAGTCGACGGGACCCGGAGAAGGCCAACTCTGTGGGACCTAATCGGTCGCTGGGATTCGTGCGGCAGAAGGCGGTCTTTCATGCTTTTTTCTACACACTACTATCTTGTGAGCCGCCCCGAGTCTTCGGAGAGGGGCGACATACAAATCCAAATAATAAATAAATAAATAAATAAAATCTCAGTCCTTTTTTATTTTTTTCAATTTTCTTTTATGTCATTTTTCCTATATCTTATTATATGCATTTCCCCTTTCTTTAAGATAATAACTTTTTATTTGCAGTCAGAGTGCATTATTATTATTATTATTATTATTATTATTATTATTATTATTATTAATTAAATAAATAAACAAACAAACAAACAAATAAATAAATAAATAAATAAATAAATAAATAAATAAATAAATTTGTATGCCGCCCCTCTCTGTAGACTCGGGGCGGCATACAAATAATTTGATAATTAACTTACAGTAGTTTATGTTTTTTATGAATCTATAGGCCAATAATATTCCCAATACAGTCAGCAGGGGGCAATGGAACTCCAGGATCTTGTATGCCAGTTTAATAAGTGATCAGTATATGTTCACCCTGCAATATATATATACTGTACTGTATATAATTATTATCTTATGTCCATCTAGTATCTATCTACCTTTCTATCTTAGTTGGAGAGAGAGAAAAAGTCTCTATAAGTAACATTCAGAGAGAAAATCTAAGTTAAGAATCAAAAACAGTTTGACGGCATATACTGTAACCGAAAAAAATATTTGTGGAAATGAAAAATTCAGCAGGGCATTCGATAGTTAAAATGATTAGATTTTTAAGATCACAAATGCAAAGATTAATTGGCTAACCCAAGGGTTCTCAGCCTTTCTAATGCCGCAATCCCTTAATACACTTCCTCATGTTGTGGTGACCCCCAACCATAAGTCTAGCGCCAATTCTCCCAACAGAGCTTTAAGCTAATTGGCAGGAAGGTCAGAGGGACACCCCTACTGTAAATGCCTGATTGGTTGGATTGTAAAAATATGTTCCAAAGCTCCAGAATAGAAGGTATAGTTCCTAACACCATGGGAAATTTGTTTTTACCCTTGGTCTTAGGCGACCCCTATGAAATGGTCGTTTGACCCCCACCCCCCCGCCCCCAAAGAGGTCCCGACCCCCAGGTTGAGAACCACTGCTCCAACCTCATAAACATTCAAAATGTTTTCAGGACCCTCAGCATGGGTGGATTTGTGCTGGTTTATTGTGGTGGAATGTTGTTTTGTCGTCCTCCCTGATAAAATATGTTGGGACTATTAAAATCTCCTTCTAAAACAAAGGGACTTTTGACCTTGTTTTCCCCAAAATAATGCCCTCGACACTGTCAAACTATTTACTAAGTCTGCACTACTATTGCTACTAGTTTTTTGTCATCATTCCTATCACGCATCTCCTACAACTTATGATTGTATGACTGTAACTTGCTGCTTGAATCCTTAAGATTTCTATTAATATTGTTTCCTGATTGCTTATTTGACCCCTATGACAATCATTATTTTATTTATTTATTTATTTATTTATTTATTATTAGAGTTGAAAGGGACCTTGCAGGTCATCAAGTCAAACCCCCTGCTTGAGCAGGAAACCCTACAGCACCCCAGCCAAATGGCAGTCCAATCTCCTCTTGAAAATGTCCAAAGTTGGGGAATTCACAACCTCCGCTGGCAGGCCGTTCCACTGGTTGATCGCTCTCACCGTCAGGAAGTTCTTCCTTATCTCCAGATTGAATCTTTCCTTGGTCAGCTTCCAACCGTTGTTCCTCGTCCGGCCCTCTGGTGCCCTGGGAAATAGTGTGTCCCCCTCCCCTCCGTGGCAACCCCTCAAGTACCTGTATACAGCTATCATGTCCCCCCTAGCCCTTCTTTTTGCTAGACTATCCATGCCCAGTTCCAGCAACCTTTCCTCGTATGGCCTGGTCTCTAGTCTCCTTATCATTTTAGTTGCTCTTTTCTGCACCCTTTCCAGAGTCTCTATATCTCATTTGAAGTGTGGTGACCAGAACTGGATGCAATACTCCAGGTGCGGTCTGACCAGGGTCTTATAGAGTGGTATTATTACCTCTCTGGTCTTGGAGTGTATCCCCCTGTTCATGCAGCTTAGGATTGTGTTGGCTTTTTAAGCCGCTGCTGCACATTGCTGGCCCATGTTTAGCTGGTTATCCACCAAGACTCCAAGATTAAGTTTTGTACCTAATGATTCTTGACAAATGTATCTTTTCTTTTATGTACACTGGGAACATATGCACCAAAGACAAATTCCTTGTGTCCAATCACACTTGGACAATAAATAATTATATTCTATTCTATTCTATTCTATTCTATTCTATACATTCCCCTGATAATAATCCCAATCAGGCTTTTGAGTGCATGGCAATAAGGCCAAGGGCTTATTTCAGGGTTCGGAAAAATATAAGACAGGGTCTTATTTTTGGGGAAACACAGTAGCTAACAAAGTTAAGAGTTGAAAGGGACATGGTGATAACCATAGTTAAATGGCAATATCTCTGAGACAACCCCAGCAGGAATCCACTGTTAATATTGCCATCAGTTGTTGTTGTTGTTTTTAACTTTGGCTCCCCTGGTAGAAATAGCACTAGCCAGACTGAGTTCAGCAGCCAAAAGGCAAGTCATTTTATTTCCACTCCCAAGCAAAAAGTCTGGCTCCTGGCCCATCCCACAATACGTATGACATCTGCGTATTTCAGTTTCGTGATTGGAATGGCAAGAAGTAAAACAAATTACCTGCATATCATAAAGGTGAATTTTTTTTCCAGGAGGCAAATGGATTTGATGGGTTTTTTTCCTTTGAAGACATTTCGCTTCTCATCTAAAAAGCTTCTTCAGCTCTGACAGGATGATGGGGAATGGAAGGATTTATACTCCTTGCAGACAGCTGGTAATCTGAAACCTTGTAAAAGGTCACTGAAATACTTGGGAGTTTCAATCTGTGTCCTCAAGGTCACCAGAGTAGTGCTCCTGGTTCCTGTAATCTGCGATATTTTCCCCTCTGGGAATCCATTCCTACTCCCAAGGGGCTTCATCCTAAATGGCATAGCTAAAAATCTGTAGAGGTTCTCCGTCATCCAAGCCATGGTTGTCCCAAAGGCATAGTTCCCTCTAAGCTGAGCAGTGAGCAATCGCTCACTTAAAAATCATCATCAACTCAGAGTTTTCCAAACCTGCCCAGAAGCCGAGAGGGAAAGAGTGAGAGGGAAGGAGAGAGAGAGGAAGAGAGGAAGAGAGAGAAACAGATAGAAAAAAGAGAGGAAGGAAAAGAGAAAGAAAAAGAATGGGAGTAAGGAAGAGAGAAAGAAAATCAAAATCTAGTTTGAAACTAGCTCAACTATTTAAGTGGCATTTTGATATTGATAGAGTTGCCCTATTATGAGCTCACTGTTATAGACACACAGTACAGTATTTTATTTTATTTTGAAATTCTCTGAGGCAAAACAGGGTGGGTTTTTTATTTGTTTGTTTGTTTATTTATTTATTTATTATTTCTGTGCCGCCCAGTCCCAAAGGGACTGCCGCTCAGACACTATACTTTTCCGCCCAAGGAGTGGCATTTTTCTTTGAAAAAGTTTTGTTTCTCACCCAAGAAGCTTCTCAGCTCTGACAGGATACTGGGGAATGGAAGGATTTATACTCCTTGCAGGCAAATTGGCCATTTGCATCCTTAGAGCAGGGCTGTCAAACTCTCGGGCCCATGTGTCACATGCTGGCCACGCCCACACCTGGTTTAGTGAAGGGGATGACACCATGACAACATTGAGTTTCACACCTGTTCCAGGGGATCATTTCAAAGAAAAAAAGAAAGTCCAGTTGCCTCCTGAAAAAGCATCTTTGGGTCGGGACCCCTTTGGTGGCCGAATGACCGGTTTGCAGGGGTCACCTAGGACCATGAGAAAAGACAAACTATAGCTTCTATTTTGGCGCTTTGGAGCATTGTTTTACAATCTGACCAATCAGGCGTTTACAGTGGGAGTGTCTTTTTGACCTTCCTGCCAATCAGCCTAAAGCTCTGTTGGGAGAATTGGGGCTAGGCTTATGATTGGTGGTCACCACAACATGAGGTACTGTATTAAGGGGCCGCATCATTAGAAAGGTTGAGAACCACTGATGTACAGATAACCTTGACTCCAATTCTCATACTCCTCTACCAAGGAAGAATGGAGTCTATTCTAACACATTCAGATGTGCAAGGCTGGGGAAGGTTACTTCAACTGACAGGACTACCGCCAAGTTTCATAGGTTGATTTGATTCCCCTATTTTCTTCACAATTAAAAGGGGAGACTCCTTTCTCTCAAATTCAACTCAGTATACAGTATAGCCTAATTTCCTCTGCAAACATATTCAGATAAGTATGCCACTGGCCCATTTCAATTTTATTTTCATTTCCCAGTCTAGCCAGGGATCCAAATCATGATTGGCTTTTTCTGAGATCAACTAGGTCAGCTGGGAGTTGAAACCCACTCTCAAAGTGGGGAAATATAATTTATTATACGCCCGGGGTATTTTCAACTTTTAAAGTTCCCTTTTACTGACGCAGAAGCCACTTGCAGTCAACCAGAATCACTGTGGATAATAATCTTTGTCGGGTGTTGGGCAGAACTAAGCTAGGCACGTGATTAAAAGACGTTATTAAAACTGGACCTTGGTTCGGAAACTTCAGATCGTGCAGAATGCAGCTGCGAGAGCTATATGGGCTTTCCTAAATATGCCCATGTCACACCAACACTCCACAGTCTGCATTGGTTGCCGATCAGTTTCCGGTCACAATTCAAAGTGTTGGTTATGAACTATAAAGTCCTTCATGGCATCGGACCAGAATATCTCCGGGACCGCCTTCTGCCGCACGAATCCCAGCGACCAGTTAGATCCCACAGAGTTGGCCTTTTCCGGGTCCCGTCAACTAAACAATGTCGTTTGGCGGGACCCAGGGGAAGAGCCTTCTCTGTGGCGGCCCCGACCCTTTGGAACCAACTCCCCCCAGATATCAGAGTTGCCCCCGCCCTCCTAGCCTTTCGTAAGCTCCTTAAAACCCACTTCTGTCATCAGGCATGGGGGAATTGACATGTTCCCTCCCCCTAGGCTTATAAAATGTATGCCTGGTACGCTAGTATGTATGATTGGTTTTAATTTGTGGTGTTTTTTAAATTAACTTAAATATTAGATTTGTTTTACATTGTATTGTTATTGCTGTGGGCCGCCCCGAGTCTGCGGAGAGGGGCGGCATACAAATCTGATTAAACTTAAACTTTTTCTCAAAATGATGATTTTACAAAAAAACCCAGAGCTTTATTTTTGGGTACTTGCTCCTTCTTAAAGAAACATGCTTACAAAAGAAAATATGCACACAAAGAGATGCTACGCAAACAGAATACGAAATATACCAAAGAACATACTAACAGTCTTTATTATGATTTGTATATTCCGTAGGCATCAACCATAACCCCAGGGTTCCTTTTACATGTCTTTCAGGCATTGCATTTCATCTTTTAAATCAGAGCATCCAGACTATTGTTATGGCACAAACATCTGTCCGTTTCATCTCCAGGATCAGACTGAAGACAGGGAAGAATATTATAATCAAGTTTCGGAAAATGGCAGCAAAAAGAGAAGAACCTACAGGTGGAAGAGGAAGGACGGTCCTGTCCAAATGCTGCCATCAGATGCCAAGACTCAGTGCTTCAATTTAGGATCTCTGACCCAAGGAATGGCCAAATTTACATATGGTACTCAAAAAAAATAAAGAACACATTTTTCAGCACGGAAGGACAAGAGTTAAAGCCCTTCCTTTCAAAGGAAAATGCTGCTAGATATCGCAGCCGAAAACACATGCAATCATTTTTTAAAAAATAAAATCATAAAAATGCAAAATACGAACTGATTGAAAAAGAACTAAAAATTCAAAATTTAATAGCTAAAATTTTTCTTTTCCAAAATGAAAAAAGTCGAGCCTAGTGCTAGGAAGGGGTCACCTTGACCCATTGGTGGAAGAGGATGTCCTAAAAGGGGATATTGTGTCAGGCCAAAGCCAAGCCGGCCTCCATACTCTCTTTTAAGTCTTCCCTTGTTGCCCAGGGCAACAGTCTTTAAGGCCTTGGGGTACAAGGAGAGCCGTTCCACTTCCATGTCACATTCTACAGTACACAAGGCGGAGATAAAACAACCAATTTCATTCAATTAAAAATGGCTCAACGTCCTGCTCTGATCTGGCAGGATTAGTAATCTGTAATTTTCTCTCTCTCTCTCTCTCTCTGGTTACATGGATACTTAAAATTATGGGCTCATTATATCCATTTCTTGCACCCCTACTGGGTATTTTACACCCATGCGCCTCAGAAACACACTCTGGGCTGGGAAACCTACTACCCACAGCAAAGGATGGGCACGTGTCCCATTAAAAGAAGCTGGTGGGAAGGTGAAGATGGGGTCTTCCGTGTCTGCATCGGTGAAGGTCACGCATTCCCCCACGTAGTCCAAGGACACTCGGATTCTCTTGGGCTGTTGGCTCAGGGACAAGGCCGTGACAGGGGAAGTGAGGGCCCAGTGTTGGCCCTTCCACAGCCCCACAGCCCAGATCCCCTCCTCTGGGCTGAAGTCCATCATCCCCTTCTTCTTGGAAGGATCTCGGGTAACCCCCACTGCCCAGAATTCCCCATCGCCCACTTCCAATTCCCAAAAGTATCTCCCGGAGGTGAACCCGTCGCAGCCCAGAACCAGAGCTCTGGAATCCAATCTTTGCGGAGTGTCGGGGACGTAATGTAAGGCGGGCAGCGGCCTGTGCCAAGATTCCCCATCTCCTGCATATCTTCGGTCCAGGGGCAGAAGAGCACTTGAGAAATCCATCCCTGCGAGCAGAAAGAGGCAACATTTGTCAGTACCTTGGTTTTTCCTTCCACTGCTGATGTTTGCTTAGCTCAGCAGGCCACCTGCATAAATCCCCCAGGTGGTTGCCCCCCAAAAATGTGAAAACTAAATAAAAACAAATAAAACTACTATCTACTGAGCCACTGAATCCTTGTGAAGGTGGTTTCAGGGCTATGAAAGCTCTCTGCTAAGGTCTTAAAGAGAGCCGTCAGATGGAATTACAGAAAAATAGATTAAAGCAAAGGACAAGGACCTTCAAGTCCAATTCAAAGGACTTGTTACACCCAAGAGCCAAACTAATCTCCGGGACCGCCTTCTGCCGCACGAATCCCAGCGACCGGTTAGGTCCCACAGAGTTGGCCTTCTCCGGGTCCCGTCGACTAAACAATGTCGTTTGGCGGGACCCAGGAGAAGAGCCTTCTCTGTAGCGGCCCCGACCCTCTGGAACCAGCTCCCCCCAGATATCAGAGTTGACCCCACCCTCCTTGCCTTTCGCAAGCTCCTTAAAAGCCACCTCTTTCATCAGGCATGGGGGAATTGAAATTTTCCCTTCCCCGTAGGCTTATAGAATTTATACATGGTATGCTTGTATGTATGAGTGGTTCTTTAAATTGGGGTTTTTAAGATTATTTTTAATATTAGATTTGTTCACATTGTCTTTTTTTATTGTTGTTAGCCGCCCCGAGTCTTCGGAGAGGGGCGGCATACAAATCTAATAAATACAAAATACAAATAATTGAGACTCCGAGTATTACAATTAAAGAACAGCTGCCTCACAGATTATGGAAATAAAACCTCACACTCCAGAGTGTACTTTTCACTCATGTACCCGCCATATATCTCAGATGTGCAAACTTGCAGGGTTGTTGTTGTTATATTGTAATCAGTTATAATAATAATTGATTAGTCTATCCAGTCACAATTCATGATGTTGGTTATCACCTATAAAGCCCTACATGGCTTAGGGCAGTGATGACAAACATTTTTTTCTTCAGGTGCCGAAAGAACGTGCGTGTGCACTATTGAACATCCATGAGTGCCCACACCCATAATTCAATGCCTGGGGAAGACGAAAACAGCTTCTCCTGCTCCCTGGAGGCTCTCTGGAGGCTAAAAACAGCCTGTTTCCCAACTTCTGGTGGGCCCAGTAGGGTCGTGTTTTGTTCTCCCCAAGCTCCAAAGACTTCCCTGGAGTTGGGGGAGGGTAAAAACACATAGAAACACAGAAGAATGACGGCAGAAAAAGACCTCATGGTCCATCTAGTCTGCCCTTATATTATTTTCTGTATTTTATCTTAGGATGGATATATGTTTATCCCAGGCATGTTTAAATTCAGTTACTGTGGATTTACCAACCACGTCTGCTGGAAGTTTGTTCCAAGGATCTACTACTCTTTCAGTAAAATAATATTTTCTCATGTTGCTTTTGATCTTTCCCCCAACTAACTTCAGATTGTGTCCCCTTGTTCTTGTGTTCACTTTCCTATTAAAAACACTTCCCTCCTGGACCTTATTTAACCCTTTGACATATTTAAATGTTTCGATCATGTCCCCCCTTTTCCTTCTGTCCTCCAGACTATACAGATTGAGTTCATGAAGTCTTTCCTGATACGGTTTATGCTTATGACCTTCCACCATTCTTGTAGCCCGTCTTTGGCCCTGTTCAATTTTGTCAATATCTTTTTGTAGGTGAGGCCTCCAGAACTGAACACAGTATTCCAAATGTGGTCTCACCAGCACTCTATATAGCGGGATCACAATCTCCCTCTTCCTGCTTGTTATACCTCTAGCTATGCAGCCAAGGATCCTACTTGCTTTCCCTACCGCCTGACTGCACTGTTCACCTATTTTGAGACACCCTCCCTCATCCTCCTGGAGGCTCTCTGGAAGACAAAAATGCCCTCCCAGAGCCACTGTATGAGCCAAAAATCAGCTGGCTGGTACAAACATGCACATTGGAGCTGAGCTAGAGCAATGGCCCACATGCCATCTGTGGCACCCGTGCCATAGGTTTGCCAGCACTGGCTTAGGGCCTGACTATTTAGGGGACCATCTCCTGCCACACAGAAGATAGCACAGAATTGGCCTGCTCCAGGTCCCGTCAAGTAACCGTCAACTAAACAATGTAAGTTGGCGGGACCATGCGGGAGGGCCTTTTCTGTTGCTGCCCTTGGCTCTATGGAACCAACTCCCACCCCACCACCACCGATGTTCTCACTACTCCCAGTCTACTGGCCTTTCAAAAAACTGTTAAGACCTGGCGTTGTCGACAGGCCTAGTGGGGGTTGTGAACTTTAACCCCTGACATGCCCGAATTATGTTTGACTGGTATGTAGGTTTGTTAGATTAGTTTTAGGGTTTTATAATGGGTTTGTTAGGGTTATAATGGGGTTTCAAATCTACTGTTGATACTCAACTTCTTTTCTACTACTGTATTTGTTTTTTATTGTTATAAGCCGCCCTGAATCCCATGGGATTAGGCAGCATAGAAGTCAAATAAATTAAATTAAAATAATAATAATAATAATAGTTGTTTTTTTAATTATTATTATTATTGTTGTTGTGATTATGATTATGATGATGATGATGATGATGATTATATTATTGTCATCATCTCATTCACACATTTAAAAGAAAGGGTGGAGGGATCAAAGTGTCAATGTGCAGATCACTAAAACATGAAAGAAAGTTCCACATAATAAAAGATTTCATTTTGTTCGGTCAATGTACTGTTTTATATTTCTGTAAATATTTAATAAACATTATTTTTTTAATAAAAAAAAAGAATTCAGAGTTTTTATCATCTCCAGCTTTGGGCTGTTTCTAATCCTTGGATTTACAGTTTTGATTTTCTTTTTTTTAATAAATTTGCAATCATTATCCCTTTGGCAAAATACTCTACAAAGATAATGGTGAATGCGAAATGAATAACTTGGTTAAGAATTTGAATTAGATTATATACAGTACTGGAATAAAATCAAGCCACGTTCCCGTTCTGCATTAGCTGAACTCCTTCGTAGGTGAAGTAGCTTTCATTGAAAACAAAATAAAAACACAGAAACAGATGTTTGCCAAAAACTCACCTCTATCGTTCAGTGATTTCATAGTGCCTGTTCTCTCGATGGCATATGTCACCTTATCTAGAAAAAGCAGGTGTTTGTCAAAATTTAGCTCCTCCAATGTAGAGAAAACTGAAGTTAGTTGGGGGAAAGATCAAAAGCAACATGAGAAAATATTATTTTACTGAAAGAGTAGTAGATCCTTGGAACAAACTTCCAGCAGACGTGGTAGATAAATCCACAGTAACTGAATTTAAACATGCCTGGGATAAACATATATCCATTGTAAGATAAAATACAGGAAATAGTATAAGGGCAGACTAGATGGACTATGAGGTCTTTTTCTGCCGTCAGACTTCTATGTTTCTATGTTTCTACTAGTGAAACCAGAGGTACATGGTAGTGCAGTGGCTTAACGATGCTGGAACCGCCAGACAGAATGTATCTTTTGTTTTATGTACACTGAGAGCACATGTACCAAAGACAAATTCCTTGGGTGTCCAATCACACTTGGCCAATAAAAAATTCTATTCATTCTCTTCTATCCATTGAATAGCTTCTAACAGCTGAATTCTACTTTCCCAGCATATTCCGAGTAGGGAACCATTTTGATTTTATTCTTTTCCTACAGCAGCTTCTACCTGCCTCGTGTTCTGACTTTCAATTCAACACTTCCATTGGCCATGTCACTGAAATATATTGTGGGTCTGTGTATATCCTGCCTTCCGTTGCCCTCACTGCCTATCAATGAAGTAAAACAGAGGCTCCTCTTATCTAAGCTGCCACTTATGTCAAGATTTAAGCCAAGACTAGCCTATTGATAAATAAACCGCATACAAAATGTTTGAGGATGAGTATAGTCTTTAAAAAGCCCACCTCCCCCGTAGTATCCTAGGCTAGCAATTAAGAGATTACTGATGATTTCATCGCTTTCGCGTACCTTGAAATCTATTCATAGTTTCCTTTAGGACCACCCCTTTCCGTGACAGCAAATCCAGTCGCTCTCCCAGCTTCGATGTCGCCTCCTCAGCCGACGGGAACTTTTCTGCGGTGCATCTGAATTTTTAAAGAGCACATTTAACACCATTTATGAAAAAGTTCACATTTTGTCATATTCTGCATCTTTCTTATGTATTTCTCAAGGACTACACTAGCTTAGTCTATCCTAACCCAAGGAATGAAGCACTAAAGCAGTGATGGCAGATGCCACAGATGGCAAGTGGAGTCGTCATTATTATTATTATTATTATTATTATTATTATTACAGTGATCCCTCGAGTATCGCGAGGGTTACATTCCAAGACCCCTCGCGATACTCGATTTTTTGCAATATAGTGGTGCGGAAGTAAAAACACCATCTGCGCATGCGCGCCCTTTTTTCCATGGCCGCGCATGCGCAGATGGTGTTTTTATTTCCGCACCTGGGAAGACCCAGGGAAGGTTCCTTCCGCCGCCCAGCAGCTGATCTGCTCGGCAGCGCCGCAGCAGCGAGGAGCCGAAGATCGGGGTTTCCCCGCCGCCCACGCAAAGGGGAAATCCCGATCTTCGGCTCCTCGCTGCTGCCGCGCCCGCCGCTTGTCCGCCCGCCGCTTGTCCGCCCGCCGCTTGTCCGCCCGCCGCTTGTCCGCCGCCTCGCTTGTCCGCCCGCCGCTTGTCCGCCCGCCGCTTGTCCGCCGCCTGCCTGCAGCAGCAGCGAGCAGACGAAGATCGGGGTTTCCCCGCCGCCCACGCAAAGGGGAAAGCCCGATTCGGCTCCTCGCTGCTGCCGCTGAGCAGATCAGCTGCTGGGCGGCCGCAGCAGCAGCGAGCAGACGAAGATCTGGGTTTCCCCGCCGCCCACGCAAAGGGGAAACCCCGGCTCCTCGCTGATGCGCCCGCCCGCCCGCCGGCCAGAGGGGGAGAGATAGAGAAAGAGAGAGAAGGAAAGAAAGAGATGAGAGAGGGAGGAAGAGAGTGTGAGAGAGGAAGAAGCAAGATAGAGAAAGAGAGAGAGAAAGAAAGATGAGAAAGGAAGAGAGTGACGTCATCGGGTGGAAAAATCGCGATATAGCGTTTCGCGAAGCACGAGATCGCGAAAATCGAGGGATCACTTTATTATTATTATTATTATTATTATTATTATTATTATTATTATTATTATTATTATTATTATTATTATGTCAGTACAACACAGCAAACGAGATCACTATGCTGGATTTCGTATTTCATCACCAGTCCGAAATCCAGCATAGTGATCTCGTTTGCTGTGTTGTACTGACATAATAACAACAACAACAATAATAATGACTCCACGGCTGCCACAGGTGGCAAGTGGTCATTATTATTATTATTATTATTATTATTATTATTATTATTATTATTATTATGTCAGTACAACACAGCAAACGAGATCACTATGCTGGATTTCGTATTTCATCACCAGTCCGAAATCCAGCATAGTGATCTCGTTTGCTGTATTGTACTGACATAATGATAATAATGATAATAATGATAATAATGATAATGATAATGATAATAATAATAATAATAATAATAATAATAATAATAATAATAATGACTCCACGGGTGCCACAGGGGGCAAGTGGAGTCGTCATTATTATTATTATTATTATTATTATTATTATTATTATTATTATTATTATTTAGATTTTTATGCCGCCCTTCTCCGTAGACTGCTGGCACCCAAGCTGTTGCCCTAGTTCAGCTCCAATGTGCATGTCTCTGCCGGCCAGCTGATTTTTGGCTCACAAAGGCTCTGGGAGGACGTTTTTGGCTCCCAGAGAAGCCTTCGGAGCCTGGGGAGGGCGAAACACAAGCCTACTGGGCCCACCAGAAGTTGGGAAATAGGCCGTTTCCTGCCTCCAGAGGGCCTCCAGGGGGAATCTGTTTTCGCCTTCCCCAGGCATTGAATTATGGGTGTGGGCATTCACACATGCATGATAGTGCTCGCCCATGCTCTTTCCGCACCTGAGGAAAAAAAGGTTCGCCATCACTGCACTAAAGCATACCAAATTGCAACATCTCATTTTTTATATATTCGCCTTTCTTGCTCCAGAAATGCTAACTGCTTCCAGATGGCAGATTTTTTTGAGTGCTGACAAATGACACCAAGAATAGAAACTACTGCAATTTTTTATGCAAAACTCCAACATCTATTTTGACATTATGGAGAATTAATAACACATTATGCTGTTGATTAGCATGTAGCAGTGATGGCAAACCTATTCTGGCTCATGTGTCAAAAGGGTGTGTGCACACTAGCGCGTGCCTGCCCACACAACCCCCCCCCTCTTCCCCCCTGCGCATGCACACAGGCCTCACTGAAGCCTCCACACTCCTGAGGCCTGGAGACAGTGAAAAACAGCCAACCGGAAGTTTGGAAATGAACTTCCGGTTGGCCCGCTTTTGACCATCCCCAGGCTTCAGTGAAGTCTCCTGTAGCCTGTGGAGAGCAAAAACAACAAAAAAGGCTGAAAAATCATCTGGTCAGCACGTACATGCACATTGGAGCTGACATAGGGTGACACTTCGCGTGCCCTCAGATATGGTTCCATAGGTTTGGCATTAGTGTCATATACAGTAGTGGCAGTTCCACTATTCTAATAATAATTCTTCTTGCTTCGCCACAGTTGCCATTTTTCTCTTTTTATGGCAGTCGAGCACTTGTGCCCACTTTTCCTGTCAGATTAGAGCTAGTCCCACTTGTGCCCACCTAGGTCAGTGATGGTGAACCTATGGCACGGGTACCACAGGTGGCACGCGGAGCCATATCTGCTGGCACGCGAGCCATTGCCCTAGCTCAGCTCCAACATGCCAGCTGATTTTCAGCTCGCACCGAGGCTCTGGGAGGGCGTTTCTGGCTTCCAGAGAGCCTCTGACCGGGATTGGAGAGGGCGTTTTTACCCTCCCCTGGCTGCAGGGAAGCTTTGGAGCCTGGGGAAGGTGAAACACGAGCCTACTGGGCCCAACAGAAGTTGGGAAGCAGGCCGTTTCCAGCCTCCAAAGGGCCTCACAGACGGTGGGGGAAGCTGTTTTGCCCTCCCCAGGCATTGAATTATGGGTGTGGGCACACACACATGCATGATAGCAATCAGGCATGCTCTTTTGGTACCCGAGGGGGGGAAAAGGTTTGCCATCACTGACCTAGGCTGCTCCCAAATTTAGCAGAAAACATAAGACCACTGCATGACCCTCATCTACCCCCCAAGGACGTTGCTTTAGAAGAGAAGGGAAAGGAGGAGAATCATACGTACCTGTCCATGTTCTTTTTAATGTCCTAGAAGAGAAACGGAAAAAAGAAAAGAGAAAAAAAATGGCATTGAGACTAACAATGCTCTCCCCCTGCGCTCTATCGCTGGCTAATGGGGAGCATGCCTCAGCCCCCTTTGTTTCGGGCTGCGGATGGAAGGACTCCTGTGAGCGCTGTCCAAGGCATGGCAGGTGGGAGAGCTTTGTTCTAGCCTCTGGTGCTTATCAAGGCAGGGGGGGAAGTCGCCTGCCCCCCCAGTCACCCTCAGGCTCTTACCTGTGATCCCTGAGGTGGAACATCGGAGGTTTGCTTCAAGACAAGAGGTGGGGGATGCTCCGGTTACACACGGGAGCCTTCAGGCCACGTTGCTCTCCCTGGTGCTGTAACTGGTTCTCTGAGGAGAAGGGCTGCCCTAATTCTTTTCAGCAGCCTTCTCCTCCCCGAAACTGTCCGCCCGCCCCTTTCTGCCAGTGAGCAGGCTGGCTTTGCGCCCCCCTCCGAGGCCTGGCCACCAGCTACACCTGGCCTCAGCCCCCCCACCACCACGTGACTTCTAAAGTGGGCTGCCTGGTGGGCACACACCTAAACGGAAGAGGAGGGCGTGACCGATTTCAGCCCAACGGAGGCAACTGCGCCTTGTGCTTTGACAAGCCCAGGCCCAGAAGGAAGGACCCCCAAAGGCCTCCTCCCCCCCCCCCAGCAATGGCCCCCGTCCCAGGATCACGGTGCCTCTTCACCATCACCCGTTGTGCCTCAGAGAGATTCTCTGCACGTCACAGGTTACCTAAACATCTTGTCCTTTTGTTGCTTGTGATCAGAAAGCTGGTTGCAAAACAATTCGAAAACAAAACAAAACAAAACAAAAAAGGATTCTGTGCCAAGAGACCAAGTGCGCAGGAGGTGCTGCTCGATTTTTTTAAAAAAAAATAAACCAGCCTCACATCCTTGGAATAGCTACATATGACGTTCGACACGGAGTGGACCACAGGAAGATCCTAAGGAGATCCCAGAAAATGCAGGCTATTTTGCAGGCACACATACGGCACAACACCCTGTTGTTCTTTTCTTCATAAAAGAAAACCCGCTAGTTTCGCTACCTGCCCAAGTTACTTCCCACCCACCCCCCCACCCCCAAACTCCCACCAACCCCGGGTCTCTTTGGAGGCATGCAACTCATCCATGGGCCAAATGTTAGGAGCCAACATCGCATCCCATCCCGCCACTGCAGCGGCTGCAGCCCGAGATCCCAATCACCCTTGAGAGAACCCGTATTTTAACAGGACAGTACGTACTAGGTCTGCATGGCAGCCATACCCGATGGGTCCCGGCATGAACCTGAAGGAATGGGGTCATCCAGGCCAGCTTCTCAACAGCCTTCAGGTCAGGCTGAGCGACCTGGAAGTACATCTGCCAACAGCAGAATGCTATGATGTCATGGCATCCTGCAACGGGGGGAGCTCCAGAGCTCCAGCTCTCCCTTTGTAGAAGCCCAAGGGCGCCTTTTCCACGAGAGCACGGACCAAAACTAGCAAGGTCCCCCTTCGTCTTCCCACGAAAGGCCAAACAGGGTGGAAAATACTCCCACCCACAGCACTGAATTAATCTGGCTTCATCACAAACAGCCACAACATCGACCAGAAAGGCCGATGCCAGATCCTGTGCAGAGTAGAAAGGGAAGGGGGAACACTTTTCAGAGAAGACCCCTCCCCATTACCTGTCTATGGCCTGTACCCCACTGTCGTCAATAGGCAGATTCCCCACCACCACCACCACCACAAGAAATAATTGATTGAATCCTTGTTCCGGGTTCCAGTAGGGATCACATCCGAGTTCATGTCAGACCAACTGTATCTAAGGGCCAGGAATTCACAAACCTCACATCCAAAACCTTGGGAGCCCAGTGCCGGGGGCTTCTGACTCACTGGTAAGGTCACCTCCAAGCCAGAAAGAGAGACCTTTGTGACCGCAAAGCCTCACCTGCAGAAAATGACTCGCCGGCTGCTTGCACTTCACCTCCATCTCGGTGATGACATCACCAAGACGGGAAAGTTCCTCTGAGATTTTGGTCATCATGTCGCCTTTCTGCTTCTCTAGGTCTTTATCTAGCTCTTCCAGCTGGGTCAGCAGGCGATCCTCCTGTTCTTTCAGGAACTGGTGCAGCTGTTCAAATTCGGTGACGATGTCCTTCCTTTCGGTTTCAACCTTTTCCTGCAGGGACCAGGGGTGGGATGAGAAAGGAATGAACCGTTTCCCAATGAGGAATACAACCAGAAGATCCATTACCGGGGTTGAAGGACACACAGTGCAAAACTGATTGTGTTATACAGGGATCACCTTTTCTTTTTTTTGAATTTTTTTGTATTTTTCTCCACAAACTCCATCCATACATCAATATACATGTACCTTGAGATAATCAGTGATATATACTGCTCAAAAAAATAAAGGGAACACTCAAAGAACACATCCTAGATCTGAATGAATGAAATATTCCCTTTGAATACTTTGTTCTGTACAAAGTTGAATGTGCGCAACAGCCTGTGAAATTGATGGTCAATCGGTGTTGCTTCCTAAGTGGACAGTTTGATTTCACAGGTTGATTTATTTGGAGCTGTATTGTGTTGTTTAAGTGTTCCCTTTATTTTTTTTGAGCAGTTGTACATGTACATACATTTTCAATCGACCAATCATAAACCACTATCCTACTCTGCACCAATTTTCCATTCCATTTCTTCAGTCTGTCTTCCGCACTCCCCACCTCACTTTCATTTGCAACTTTCCTAGTCGGCTTCCACCAAGCAAGGTTAATAGGGAAAGAGGGATTCACTTTAACAATTGTGTGTTTTACTTAACAACTGCAGTGATCTGCTCAACAACCGTGGCAAACTAGGACATAAAATCAGGCACAACTCACTTAACAACTGCTTGCTTAGCAAGGAAATTCTCGCCCCAATTGAGGACTTCTTGTAGATGCTGCATAAGAGACAGTGCAGGCAGAGAAGAAATGGCCATAGAACACTTTGAAGAAAGGGAGAATCAATACACAACAAGGAGAATTTTTGACCAATTGGGGGGCTGGGGGGAGGAATCCAGAAATCCAAGCCTTACTTCTCTGCTCATGGTATGTAATGGTACCTACCGTGTATTCTTGGATTTTCTTCTCGCCTGTCAGCTTCTGACTCCACAGATTATTTTTTTCCTGCTTCAGAGTTTCTAATTGTGCCTTAACTCGCTCCTGAATAAATAAAAATGGCTTGAGATAGGGGGGATAAGATTAGAGGCAGTAAGATCTTGGAAATTACAGCACAGGCAACCTGTGTTCACATAATACGCTAATCTTTGGTTAATTACTTTACCGCAATTGGCTAGTTCACACAACATACTTACCTGCAAACCAGTGGTTCTCAACCTTTCTAATGCCTCGACCCCTTAATACAGTTCCACATGTTGTGGTGACCCCCCCAACCATAAGCCTAGCACCAATTCTCCCAACAGAGCTTTAATCTGATTGGCAGGAAGGTCAGAGGGACAACCCCACTGTAAACGCCTGATTGGTCGGATTGTAAAAATATATTCCAAGGCGCCAGATTAGAAACTTTAGTGCCTAACACCATGGGAAATTTGTCTTTTACCATGGTCTTAGGCGACCCCCTATGAAATGGTTGTTCGACCCCCAAAGGGGTGCTGACCCCCAGGTTGAGAACCACTGCCATAAACAAAACAAATTGGATGGGATGACAAACTAGATTAGCCTTTCTCAGCTGGGGTCCCTGAGAAGTTGCTACGGGTTCATTGATTTTGATGATTGGTTTTATATGCCACGCAATGCTAGCTGTAGATGTTTATTTTATTTATATGTCAAATTTAGAAACCGCCATCTCCCTCCCATAGTGACCTGGCTGGTATGTATAATAATTTGTATGCAGGGAATCTCTGAGACTTTAAACATTATTTCAAGGGTCCTTCAGAATAAAAAGGTTGACAAATACTAGTGGATAATTGAAATGTAGTTTGCAATTAGAATGTTGTTGGGCCAATATTTCTGATCCACTACACTGCCATAACACCTATCCAAGAGAGAATAGATATACAAAGCAGAATACTGACATCTCCTCACTCCACTAGTTTGAATGCTATGGGTGTTTTTAGGCTTCGTACCTGCTGATAACCATGAAGCTAACTCTTGCTCCTTAAAACAAAATTCAAGAATCTTGGGCACTGATTCTATCTTCACCTAACCCCATAGTCTCATAAAATCTCCAAGGTAATACAATACGCAAAACCTTGACACCAGAGATCACAATGCTCCATTCGGCTGCAGATTTTATTTCATTAGAACTAAAAATAGAGACAGCCCTCGTGCAAATATTCTTCTAGAGCCTAATGTTGGTGACAGTTGAATTTTCAAATGCTTGCATTGAATTTGTGAAGCAAAAGTAGTTTTTTTAATTAAAAAAAACCCTTCAAAACCTAGTGTAGAGGTCTGGGATCTTTTGAGAGTCTTTCAATTGGGCTCTAATGCTGCTTAGTCTTTTCATGATCAGATAATCAATTAGATGGTGCTAACCTGTAAGAACATATGGCAGTGTAGCAAGCATAAATCAATCAAACAAGAATTTCACTTCTGAACCCAGTCTTGTCAAAGAAACAGGAAAGTATAGTAAATACTAAGCTCTATCAATAAATACGTGAGATTAAGCTACAAACAGAAGTATGGTTATTTAAGATGTTGTGCATTCCAAATAGTAAACTATTATATATATGAGCTATGTATATTTTAAGTGCTATAAAAAGGGAACATTAAAGAAACATTGGTAGCTTGACAGGCAATTGCTGCTATTTTACATGGCCCAAAAGCTAGATGCTTTGATGAACATAAAAAAGCAAGTAAAAAAGAAAATAGCAATTCAAATAGTCCTCAACTTACAACTTACAAACATTTATTTAGTGACTGTTCAAAGTTAGTGGCACTGAAAAAAGTGATTCATGACCATTTTTCACTTACTGTTGCAACACCCCCCCTAGTCATGTGATCAACATTCGGTTGCTTGGCAACAAGCACATATTTAAGATGGCTGCAGTGTCCCAGTCATGTAATCACCTTTTGACAAGCAAAGTGAAAGGGGAAGCCAGATTCATTTAACCATCATACTAATTTAACAACTGCAGTAATTCACTTAACAACTGCACCAAGAATGGTCAAAAAATGGGACAAAACGCACTTAACTTGCTTAGCAACAGAAACTTTGGCTCAGTTGTGGTTAGGTTATAAATTGAGGACTACTTAAGTGAATTGCCTGTCAGATCTTTCACAAACATATATGTTTGCACTTCTGAGATTGCTGGTTATCCTTATTCATTACCCTGCAATCAACACAGCAGATAGCTCAGATGAATTAACATTTAAATGACCATATTATCCATTTACAATTCATTCAAACCCTGGTCACTTCATATATGGACTACTACAATGTGCTTTATATGGGGAAGCCCTTGAAGACCATCCAGAAACTATAGCCAGTTCAACACACAGTGCTGTGAACAGAAATGGGGCCTTATGTTTATAATATATACATAAACACACCCATAGCCACAAACTTTAGGTACTATAAAAAGGTACAAAAAAAGGAAACACTAAAGAAACATTGGCAGTTGACTTGTACAAAACAGTACTGCCAGCTGGCTTTTGAACTACAAATCAAGGTGTTGGGTCTAACTTTTAAAATCCTTTGTAGCACCGAACCTGGTTCCCTGAGGGACCATTCTTCTTCCATTGTTTTTGGCTAGTTGGCTGGTACCTTTGGGTTGAGCATTACCTGGTACCTTCTATTAAATGTTGTTGTATTATGGCACCATATTATTATTATGGTACCATATTACTATTATGGCACCATATTACTATTATGGTACCATATTACTATTATGGTACCATGTTACTATTATGGTACCATATTATTATTATGGTATCATATTATTATTATGGAAGTGTGCATTCTCTGTCATGGCCCATTTTAGACAGTACATCTCCCCCCAGCCCCCAAAGATACAAATGGCACAACCTGGTACTGTACTCTAAAAAAACCTTAAAATCTGGCTTTGATCCCAGGTCCAGGGTTGTTTTTATTTATATATATGTGTGTATATGTTTCTGTAGGTCTTGGCGTATTCGGGTCTGTTTCCACGTAGGATTGATAGAATGTTACATGGAACAGACCCAAATACGCCAAGGCCTACCCCTGAAAATCTATAAAAATTAATGTTTATACACAGAGATACACACACACACACACACACACACACCCTGTTTCCCCCAAATAAGGCATCCCCTGATAATAAACCCAACCGGGCTTTTGAGTGCATGGCAATAAGGCCAACCGCTTATTTCAGAGTTCCAAAAAATATAAAACAGGGTCTTATTTTCAGGGAAACACAGTACACAGGGGGGTGGGGGCTGTGGCGGTATCTTCACAGTTGTTTTTCAATCCAAGTCATCTTGCTTCATTGTTTTAATTTAGCTCTATGTTTTGTTAAATTGCCTTGCCCACTCTAACGGTGGCTCTATTAAAATGATGATCATTTAGGGGAAAATGTAAGATCCTAAACTCGAAACTACCATGTCAATAGATGCTATTCCCATCTGGCATTCCCGATATGTAATTTTTCTCAAGCAAAAACAAAAATTATTTTTAAAAAGAAAAAGGAAAGGGAGGAGGAAGGAAGTAAGTAGGCCATGGGGGGGGGGTTGTACTAGTGAGGGCATGGCTGCAATTATTTTAAACTGAAATGTTTTATATTGATTCATGTTTATTTTTGCTGTGTACCGCCCTCTGAGTCCCTAGGGAGTAGGGCGGGATAGATAGATGGTAGATAGATATAGGAAGGGAGGGAGAAGGAAGGAAGGAGTAGATAGATAGATAGATAGATAGATAGATAGATAGATAGATAGATAGATAGATAGATAGATAGATAGATAGATAGTTTAGACGCCGGGCCCCCTGGCTCCTCCTTACCCTGTAATCCCGGGCTGCCCTCTGGACGTGGAAGATAGTGTGAGCGCGGTGCTCCTGGGACCGGTCGCATTGCGCGCAGATGGGCATCTGGTCCTCCTCGCAGAAGAACTGAAGCACCTCCTGGTGGAGCTCGCACAGCCGCTCTCCGCTCCGGTCTCCAGCCCCTCCGAGGGCGACGGTTGCCCTTTTCCCGGTCGGAGAGACCACGGGCAGAGGGGCCGGAGGCGGCGTGGAGGGGGCGGCCGGAGAGGTCGCGACGACAGGGAGCAGCGGAGGGGTGGCTTGCCGCGGGGGCGGCGGCGTCGGAGACCGAGGCGGAGGGGTGGCGGGCCTCGAGACGACGGGCGCCGGAGGGAGGATCGTCGGGGCAGGCGTCACCAACGCCAGCGGCGGCGCTGCTGCTGCCACTGGCGCCGGGGCTATTGCTAAGCTCGCCGGTGCGACCAGCGTGGCTGATATCGCCATCGCCGCCGCCGCCGCGGCTCCGGTGAAGGCGTCGAGCCTCTGCCGCTTGGGCCTCTCCACCACCAGGTTGGCCAGCAGCGGCGGCGGTTTGATGGGCCGGAGGTTCCTCTTGCGGGCGCTGGCGCCGCACTCCAGGCAGGAGATGTTGATCTTGGGCTCGCCCAGGCGCTGCCCGATGCAGGCGGTGCAGAAGTTGTGCCCGCAGGGAAGGCACACCGGATCCGGGCAGTAGACGCGGCACAAGGAGCACCAGGTCTCGCTCGGGTAACGCGGGCCGGCCGGGATCTCGGCGGGCGTCGTGCCGGGCGGCGGGGAATCGGGCGGCGAAGGAGGAGAGAGCAGGCAAGGCGGGGCGGCCTGCTGTTGCTGCTGCTGCAGCAGCAGCGACGGCTGCATCTGCCCTCCCAGGCCCAAGTGCTGCGTGCCCCGCAGGCGGCTCCGGAGGAGCCTCTGCTGCAAGAGCTGGTCCGCCGTCATCCCGCCCAGGCCTGCGCTCATGGTGCCCACCAGCTCAGCCGCACCGCGCACGATGCGCTCTCCTTTTTTCGCCCAAGGCGACGCGAGAGAGGGCCCTTCCGGCGGGAGTCCCGATTGGCCCAAGCTGCCCTCGCGGAAGGGGCGCGGCCCAGAACGACGTCGAAGGTAGTGAGCCGGACGACTGTGGAGACGTTGGCGCGGTAAAACGCTTCGCGCGCCGGAAGTGGCGGAGAGGAGGATAGGAAGTCCTCTCTTGGAGGGGACTCTATGGAAATAGGTTCCCTTCTGGGAGAATCTCTATGGAGATTCAGTCATCCGAGTCATGGTTGTCTCAAGGGTGCTTCCCCACCCCCTTTTCCGAAGAGACAACTGGACTTTGTCCCCCCCCCCCCCTTGGAAGACGTTTCGCTTCCCATCCCAGAAGCTTTTTCAGCGCTGAATGCACGGTGGGGAAATGGAAGGGGTTCTTTAAAATATTCCTTGCAGATAGATGAACATTTTCCTCCATTCATTCATTCATTCATTCATGATGTATTTATTATTTATTATCTATCTATCTCCCTCTCTCCCACTTTTTCTTTCTTTTTCTTTCTCTTTCTTTCTTTTCTTATGCTGCCCATCTCCTTAGGGACTCTAGGTGGCTCACAACCAAAATCAAAACATACAAATAACATTAACAACTCTAAAAACTTTGATAGTTTTTAAGGCACTTGGAGGTTTATTTGTGTCTTCACCGGAGTGTACATTTTTTTGCCTCTGGACATCCGTTCATACTTTTAGCCATGCACTTTGGGATGAACACCTTTGAATGACATAGGAGTATGAACAGATTTCCAGGGAATTTGCAGACGACAGGGAATTTGCAGACGACAGGTGAATCTGAGAACCACAGATAAACCTCCAAGTGCTTCAAGCACCCTCTGCAAATGTCCAAGCTGTCTGCAAGGAATATAAATCCTTCCATTCCCCATGATCCAGTCCCAGCTGAAGAAGCTTTTTGGATGAGAAGCGAAACGTCTACAAAGAAAAAAACAGGAAAACTCCAATTGCTCTTGAAAAAGCATCTTTGGATCCCCTCTTGTTGGAATTCATTTCCTGTTACTTCAAATTGCGGTGGCTGGGGTGAAGGGAATTGCAATCGGGGCCATTCGAAATTGCATTCCCCAAACGAAAAGTGAGGCAATTGTCAACTTATTTGAATCATAAGTGAACTAGGATTTCAACAAAGGGAACTTTGGAGCTCAGGGTTGAAATGAGGGATCCATGGTGTTCTCAGCTTTCTTGCAAGATTACATTTAAAACAGGATTTTAGTGTTCCTGCATATGTTATAGGCTTAATTAGTGCTCTTGCTAGATCTTATATTTCAGGCTGATTTTAACCGTGTTATTGTAATGTAGGTACTGTTGAGTCAATACGAAATGCGTAGATCTATCTCTGTTCGTCTTTTGACTATTGTTTAAACATTTCGTTCATTATCCAAACTTAGGTAACATCACTACTACTAGTAGTGCAGTTTGCTCTTAATTTGTATTCCAGTGGCTTGCCCTGTCATAGTTTACTTTAGTGCACTGTCCAGCATTAGAATACAAATATTTTGAAAAATTGAAATATAATTCACTTTTACTTGTCTAAAATATCAACATTATTGTCCTCAAAACAATGTGTTTTACATAGATAGCATATATTGTCATAGAGAAATCTGTATGGTCATTAGCATATGAAAATGACCAGATGGCACATAAACAATATAACATAGGTCACCAAACATATTAAGTGCCTTTCACGTAAAAACCCTCTTTTCAAAATAGTCCTTTAAAAAGGTTTCATTTTTGTTGCCTATATACTGTACCTGTGTTTATGTAACCACATTGTTTGCATGTTTGTAAATATGTTCTCTGCTAATGACATTACTCCAATAGTTGAAAATGCAAGTGCTGTGTATGATTTTTGTAGTGAAAGCCAAGGATCAGTGAAAAATTCACAGAGGAAGTCTTGCTTTGCCACAGAAAAGACACATGTAGTTTATTCCTCCAAATTTGTCACAAACACCAATCTCCTAATACAGGAGGTACAGCTACTGAAGCATCTGCTTTTTTAATGTTTTTTTAACATATATGAAAAAGGACAATCAGAAAACAAAAGAAATGAAATAAAAAAGAATTTACAAACTGTGTGAAACTTCACAGGAATTTTCAAATTAGATTTATACTAACACATATATAAAGAATCTTATATGGATGCTAACGTAATAAAATAAAACCAGTAATTAGCAGAAGCAACTGTTATAAAAAGAGCCATCAATCAAAACGAACAACATGAGTTTTTATCATTAGAATCAGACAAAGTTATGTATGTTGAAGCCTTATGTAAAGCACTTATTCCATTTGATTTGATTCCCTTTATTATTTTCACCTTGCTTTTCAGTCATAGGTCCAAAGGCATCAGAATAGAACTGAACAGAATAGAATAGAATAACAGAGTTGTAAGGGACCTTGGAGGTCTTCTAGTCCAACCCCCTACTTAGGCAGGAAACCCTACACCACTTCAGACAAATGGTTCAGATAATCAGATAATGCATCTTCTTTGACAAAATGACAAAGACCTATTACAACAGATAAGGAACCGATAAAGGGACAAGGCTACACAACTTTACAAGCTACCACATAATTAAATCCAGTAATTCTAATCCACATTCGGTGTCATATATACACAACACGTCATCTCACTGATCTATACTAACTACGTCTGGAGAACCGCTTCCACTTTTTAGTACTTGCAGCTATTCATACAGACCAGAACTCAATTCAACATGCATAATTCTTCTTTTGAACACCTCTTGAATTCAGACTTGACATAATGCGGGTGCATCTTCCTCGAAGGGAAGCCATTCAGCCATCCAGAGTCAGCTGAGCAAGCAACACCTTAAAAAAGGGGAAAATCCTCTCACCAGCGAACAATGCTGAGGGGAAAAGGAAAATGGAATCTTTTGTGTCGGCATTGAAGAATTCTACTTGTCCCCTTTCATAGTCCAGAAACACTCTGATTCTCCTGGGAGTGCAAAGGAGAGGCAGGGCAGTTACAGGCGAGGTGAGAGCCTGGTATTGGCCAAAATCTCCTTGCAAGGCCCAGATCCCTTCCTCTGGGGTGAGTTTAAGTTCTATCTTCCTCCTCACAGAGCCCCTGGCTACTCCTATCGCCCAGATGCCTCCATCTTCCACATTGACTTCCCAATAGTGTCTCCCGGATGTGAATCCTTCACAGCCCAGCACACAGCAAGAGGACTTGAATCGCTTAGGATTGTGTGGCACATCCGTCCGAGTGACATCCCATCTTGCACTTTTCCGATCCTCAGAAATGATGACTTGGGGGTTTGCCGTGTCTCTGTCAAGGGTTATGTTAACTGCAGGGAGAAAAGACAAAAAAATACAAATGAGACCATTGAAATGAAAGCATTTCATTTCAAAACAATAATAATGCAAGTAATCCTGTTTAAGTAACAACAGCTAAACACCTGTGACTGATCTTGGATTCCCTGTATTGAAGGTAAACAATTAACTAAGTGTTGTATATAAGATGACTTTCAACTATGTTAAAATGAGATAGTTATATTAATGAATAGTAACTAAATATGTAAATGAAAAGGATTATATAAGTATGAAATTATTGTCATAGAAATATAGAAACATAGAAAACGGCAGAAAAAGACCTCATGGTCCATCTAGTCTGCCATTATACTATTTCCTGTACTTTATCTTAGAATGGATATGTTTATCCCACGCATGTTTAAATTCAGTTACTGTGGATTTACCAACCATGTCTGCTGGAAATTTGTTCCAAGGATCTACTACTCTTTCAGTGAAATAATATTTTCTCACATTGCTTTTGATCTTTCCCCCAACTAATCTCAGATTGTGTTCCCTTGTTCTTGTGTTCACTTTCCTATTAAAAACACTTCCCTCCTGAATCTTATTTAACCCTTTAACATATTTAAATGTTTCGATCATGTTCACCCTTTCCTTACTGTCCTCTATACCAATGTTTTTCAACCAGTGTGCCGAGGCACACTAGTGTGCTGTGAGACATGGTCAGGTGTGCCGCGAAGCTCAGAGAGAGAAAGAAAGCAAGAGAGAGAGAAAGAAAGCAAAAGAGAGAAAGAGAACAAGAGAGAGAGAGAGAGAGAAAGCAACAGTGAGAGAAAGAGAACAAGAGAAAGAAAGCAAGAGAAAGAGAGAGAAAGAAAGCAAGAGAGAGAGAGAAAGAGAGAGGGAAGGAGAGAGAGAGAAAGACATAGAAAAAGGTAGGGAGAGAGAGAGAAAGAGAGCAAAAAAGAGAGGAAGGAAGGAAGAGAAAGAAAGAGGGATGGGGAGAGAAAAAGAAAGAGGAAGGAAGGGAGAGAAAGAGGGAGAGAGAAATAGAGTAAAGGGGAGGAAGAGAGAAAGAGAAATTTTTTTTGTCCAAACTTTTTTTAGCCCCACCCCACCCCGCTCAATGTGCCCCAGGGTTTCGTAAATGTAAAAAATGTGCCGCGGCTCAAAAAAGGTTGAAAATCACTGCTCTATACATATTGAGTTCACTTAAGACCTAGTTGATATAAATTGCTGTACAATTGATATAAATTGCTGTACAATTGATATAAATTGCTGTAAAATTGATATTGCTCTAGAGGTTATGTAATGTATTCTGTATTGTATTGTTTTGTTTCGGACCTTTTTATATATATGCTTTCTAAAAATGTAAATAACTCAATCAAATTATTTTCTTTTTTAAAAAGAAAGCATTTCATTTCAAAACAATAATAATGCTAGTAATCCTGTTAAGTAAGAACAGCTAAACACCTGTGACTGATTTTGGATTCCATGTATTGAAGATAAACCAAGTTCATGCAATATTTACCCAGACAGAATGATGAGAACCAAAATGAAAAGTAAAAGCATCAAGTTTAATCTTCTGATTAAAGTAGCTAACATATCAAATCTTATGTGTAACCAACAGCCATCATTTCCTTGCAGAGACAAAGCAACATGAACAAACTTTATTTCAAATACCATACTTACCCCATTCTGTTCCTAGTTCTGAGGGCAGAGTGTCTAAAGAAAAGATAAAAAGGGCATTTCATTTTGAAGTTGTTGGTTTTCAAAATGGTTAACATGTTAGAATTTGAGCACTAAATCCTATATGCTTGCAATGAATGACTGAAGGCATCCTATTCCAGCTAACTGATTCGGGAAATCCTACATATGTAATATTGCTTGTTGCTGAGTATAATCATAATTCATACGTATTTTTATACCTTTGAGACTCTTCAGCATTTCTGCAAGCACTGTATTTTTCTCCGAGAACTCTTCTAGTCTCTTTTCCATCTTGATTGGCATCCCCTCAGGAACTTGGAAGGGGTCCTTATCAAACCTAGAAAGAGAAGGATCAGATCAGTTTCCCCTCATGGTGCTGATGTCTGAGGAGATTACGGTGGTTAATATTGTCAGCAAAGGTTGCTTGACTCTTTTTTTAGAAAAAGGGAACTTTTTCTGAAGGGAGTTGAGCTGCTTTACTAGCAGTATTAATATTCTAATATTCTAATGATGTTCTTTTCTTTCCTACAGGATTTGCAAACCTGTGAACCGAGTGATAATAGATGAACTGCCCACCTTATTAACAGATGTTGACTTAACACCATTGATACTTTTTGACCTGCAGTCTATATCCAAGAATTGGATGGATTAACTATACATTAAATTGATGCCCACAACAATGTAGGGTTTGTTCTCTCTCTCTCTCTCTCTCTCTCTTTTTTTTACTGCCCTATCACTGGTTTGGGCCCAGAGAATTTAAAGATTTATATGCAACCTTTTCAAGCAGTTTTCTCCCTACCCAAAATTTTTGACACACTGATTTGACGTGGTGGGTTAGTCGTGGCTAATGTGAATCCCAATAATGGAGATGCCATTTATTTATTTACTGAATTTGCTAAGGAATGATTATAGGCAGTCTGCAACTTACAACCATCATTAAGCCTGGAATTATGGTCATAAGTTGTTATGGTTGTAAGTTAAGACATCATGTGACTGGGTCTAATATTTTTAATTTTTTGTGTGTGCGATGGTCATTAAGCAAATACAGTAGAACCTCTGGTCATGACCATAATTTGTTCCATAATTTTGGTTGCAACCTGATTTAGTTGTGACCTGAACCAAACCAAAATTAATGCAGCTGTTGTTTGTAAACAAACAACCAGAAATTTGGTGCTTATCAAACCTCCCCGATTTGGTCATGGTCAGCAGCATTCGTGACCCAAGGTTCTATTGTATTATGGTCATTTAAGCGAATCTATTTTACCCAACGGGCATTATTTCCCAGAAATCAGAAGTAATCGTCGGAAACTGCCCCCCAAAGTAAAAAACCACAGTCACACGTGACTACAGGATGTTACAAACAGCAATAAAGATGAGCCAGTAGCCAAATGCTCAATGCAACTCCTTAGCAGTAGCAATAGCAATAGCATTTAGACTTATATATCGCTTTACAGTGCTTTACAGCCCTCTCTTAGCGGTTTACATAGTGGGGGAGTTCATCATATCTTTTTACAGTTGTTGTTAACCAACTAGTTGTAAATAGAGGATTACCTGTAAATCTAGATTCAATGCATTATTAAACTGGCTTTACAATAGTACAAAAGTAGAATTTTGAGATCAGGGTAAATTGTTGGATTTGGCTGTTATTTATAATTTTTATCAAGTTTTATCAATTAGCCAAGCTTTCCCCCCCCCCCCTCATTTCTTGTTTCACCAGGACAAAATATTGACAATGGTAAAGGGTTAAAATTGTATTGTGTATGGTAAGACCTTCTCTTAAAAACCTTTTGATATATAATATGACCCACCGTCTCCTACTCAATCAGGCTGGTAGAGTATGTTTCAGAACAGTTCCTGGGAGGTTAAAACGAACTATTACAATTTTGAACCCGTTTATACACCAGAGTCAAACATGCACTGCAGTCATACTTCAGCACAAAGTCTGGACTGTTTATTCTACATAGAACCAAAGAGAAACATTGCTGGAAGATGATACTTATCAAATTGATATGACGGTAGTACTCCTTAACCTGTATTTCAAGTTATTTGGGGCGTGTGATGGTGAGGTTGATATAAATATGGGTGCAAAATAGATATTTGGGTCTAGTTCCCATGTTAATGCCATTTTCTTACTGTTTCTATTTGCCTGTGAATTCAGATAAAGTAGTAAAACAAATATGGACTGCCACTTAAGGCCTAAGAAAATGCCATGTCCTTGTCCAGTGTGGGCTATAGCTTACTTACTTACTTACTTAGTTACTTACTAACTTACTTATTTACTTACTAACTAATTTATTTATTTATTTAACTTGCTAGATTTTTATCCCATCTTTATTACTTTATAAGTAACTCAAGGCAGTGAACATACACAATATTTTTTCCTTCTCTTATTTTCCCCACAACAAAATCCCCGTGAAGAGGGTTGAGCTGAGAAAGAAAGACTGGCCCAGAGTCACTCAGCTAATTTTCATACCTAAAGCGAGACTAGAATTGTCGTCTGGCGGGACCCAGGGGAAGAGCCTTCTCTGTGGCGGCTCCGACCCTCTGGGATCAACTCCCCCCAGAGATTAGGACTGCCCCCACCCTCCTTGCCTTTCGTAAACTCCTTAAAGCCCACCTCTGTCATCAGGCTTGGGGGAACTGAGACATCCCCCCCTTGCCTATGTAATTTTGTGCATGATATGACTGTGTGTATGTATTTTATCTATTGGGTTTTTTTTTTTCATTTTAGACTTTTTAATGTAAAACTGTTATTTTAGATTTTAATTATTAGATTTGTTACCATGTATTGTTTTTATCACTGTTGTGAGCCGCCCTGAGTCTACAGAGAGGGGCGGCATACAAATCTAATAAATAATAATAATAATAATAATAATAATAATAATAATAATAATAATAATAATAATAATAGAACTCCCAGTCTCCTGGTTTCTAGGCTGGCATTTTAACCATTGCACCGAGTGTCTGGAGAGGGGTGGCATACAAATCTAATAAATAATAATAATAATAATAATAATAATAATAATAATAATAATAATAATAGAACTCCCAGTCTCCTGGTTTCTAGGCTGGCATTTTAACCATTGCACCGAGTGTCTGGAGAGGGGTGGCATACAAATCTAATAAATAATAATAATAATAATAATAATAATAATAATAATAATAATAATAGAACTCCCAGTCTCCTGGTTTCTAGGCTGACATTTTAACCATTGCACCGAGTGTCTGGAGAGGGGCGACATACAAATCTAATAAATAATAATAATAATAATAATAATAATAATAATAATAATAATAATAATAATAATAAACAGTAAATAATGTCTATGCCTTTCAACTGGTAACTTCCTATCTCACGCTATGCTGTTCCTCTATATTTTGGCGCAAAGTAGAAACTGATCCCTATATTTTGAAAGAGGCAGATTTTCTCTAAGAACATCACAGTTTCAAAATCTAATGGGCTGGTTTGGACAAAACTCAGCAGTGTTTTTTGCTGCGGCTCTTGATAAAAATAGGATCAGCAACATGATTGTCAACTTTCGATGATGGATAGGGCACAAGAACAATCACTTTCTCTATATATTGCTAGCACTCCCAGAAAAGCCCCCAACAACTCTATTCCCAATAATAGAGCTTCATCTACCTGATTATCCATCACAGTGGCATTTACAGTTGTTTAGGTAGAATTGGTGTTTTTCTCAGGTAATCTGCATAAAATTGCCCCTTTTCATATCTCTTTCATCTAAAAGAGGCACGGTATCATTTTTTTTCATGCCTCGGTGCCGCTCTCAAATTTCCTGGGAAACTTTTCCGGGCTCGGGTTCTTAAGTAGAAAATGGTTCTTAAGTAGAGGCAAAAAAATCTTGAACACCCGGTTCTTATGTAGAAAAGTTCTTAAGTAAGGGCGTTCTTAAGTAGAAGTACCACTGTGTTGTGAAATGCCATCCTGTAGAGCAGCAGTGGATTGCTACCAGTTCGGCCCAGTTCTGCAAAATGATACAGGCAGTGGCAGGAGGCTCTGCCCACCCACTCGAGACACTTCTGCACATGTGCAGAAGTGGAGCACATGTGCGCGCAAACTGTTAGCAACAGGATTTAGAACCCACTACTGCTGTAGAGGTAATGATAGGTACGTACGCTCCTGTTTCGGTATTCGGTGCCGAAAAGTTCACCAACTTTGGCTTAGAGAGCTGATAGCACACAGTCTCCTGATGCCAATAGTACACTACCTTGTGGCACTTGCTAACCTGGGACATAGGGGCAGGGGTGAAATTGTCAAAGATTTTTACTGTCAGCTTGAATGACAGGTCACAGTTTCAGGAGCTGCTGGCCGGGTACCAACTTCCCTTTCCTTTGCACTTCTTACTGATTGCCCCCTCCTGCTTTAACTGACCAGACAGGCTTCATGGACAGCATATGGCATGACGGCGAACCTTTTTTTCCTCAGGTGCTAAATGAGTGTGTGTGCGCGCTATCAAGCATGTGCGAGTGTCCACACCCATAATTCAATGGCTGGGGAGGGCAAAAACAGATTCCCCTGCCCCCCGGAGGCCCTCTGGAGGCCGGAAACAGTTTGTTTCCCAACTTCTGGTGGGTCCAATAGGCTCGGGTTTCTCCCTCCCCAGGCTCCAAAGACTCCCCTGAAGCCAGAGGAGGGTAAAAACATCCTCCCCCATCCCCCTGGAGGCTCTCTGGAAGCCAAAAATGCCCTCCCAGAGCCTCTGTGCAAGCCAAATATCAGCCAGCCACCACACACATATACGTTGGAGTTGAGCTAGGGCAACGGCTCACATGCCAGCAGACATGGCTACGCATGTCACCTGTGGCACCCATGCCATAGGTTCGCCATCACTGGCATGGGTCAAAGCAAAGGGCTGCTGTTTTGATGCCAACCATTTCCCTCTGCTTAGCCCATGATCTGTTAGTGGGTTTCTTCTGAACATGGGTCTAGTGCTCTTCTAGAAAGAGAGCTAAGCCATTATCCAAGTAATAGCTCAAAGACAAGTCATGTAGAAAGGGAAGGGGTTTGGGACAAAATGGAAATTCACTCCCCTGCAGTGCATGTGCAACTATCAGACAATTTTTGGAACCCAGTTTAGTGCTCCACCAGAAGTAACTTAAAGTGATAGGATGCCTACATAGAGAAAATCTACTACAACGGCCTATCGCGCAGGAAGCTTGCAAAGGTGCTAAATCAGGGGTGTCAAACTCAAGGCCTGGGGACCGGATTCGACCCGTGGGGTGCTTTGATCTGGCCCGAGGGGCTAGCCTGGAAGGGCTGGCCTGCAGTGCCTCTGCCAGCAAAAATGGAGCTCGGGAGGGGCACAGGGGGCCATTGCAGCCAAAAACGGAACTCAGGAGCACTTGGCCTACCACAGGTGCCCCTCTATACGAGTGATGTCGAGCTGGCCATGCCCCCAATGCCCCGCCGAGGTCAAACACAACCCTGATGCAGCCCGCAATGAAATCAAGTTTGACACCCCTGCACTAAACATATCCCAGGAATCTGCCCAAGCCAATAGTAGTTTGCTACCAGAACGGTAAGGGTGCCGCACCAATAGCAAAAGTTGAGCTGTGCGCGCAGCTTTGCTCCTCTTGCGTGCGCACATGCCCGTCGAAGCGTGCATGCGCAGGAAGCAAGCTCTCACGGGGGGACACGCGCACAAGAGATTTGGGCAATTTCTGCATGCGCGTCCCAGCTTGTTTTTGTTTCTGCGCATGTACAGGAAGCAAAATCTCGCAAGGGGATGCACATGCGTGCACAGATTTTGGTGATTTTTTGCTTCTGCGCATGCATATGCGTCCCCTTGCGAGAGTTTGCTTCCTGTGCATGCGCAGAAACAAAAACAAGCTGGGACGCATTCGCACACACGCACGCACACAGAAGCAAAGCTGCGCGCGGAGCGCACCATTAGCAGCGGGAATGGGAATCCGCCCCTGGTCGAAGCTCATTCATCACATGTTAAGGATGTGCTGCAGCGGGAAAAGCAGCTACCACATCAGTGGTGGGCTACTGCCGGTGCCGCACGTGCCCGTCCCAGCGTGCAGGACGTAAACCCTCACACAAGGGGACACGCGCGCGTGAGATTTTTCGCAATTTTGGCATGCGCGTCCCATCTTCGTTTTTACCAGTGATTGTGTTTTACCGAGGTTGTGTGTGCAGCTGCATGTGACTGGCAAGCACGTTTGCGACCCGTGCGATATTTATGCGCATACCCCCCATGCGTATGCGCAGGAGGCGGAATCTTGTGTGAGGACATGGGCGTGCACAAGATTTTTGCTTGTATCTTTGCTTCTGCGCATATTTGAGCATCCTCATGTGAGATTTGGCTTCCTGCCCATGCACAGTAGCTAAATCTCGCACGGGGGGCACACACAGCTGCGCATGCATCCTCGACTTTACTACCATATAGAGTGGCCCGCACCGCCAGCAAGATTTTCCTGCTGGCTAAGGACACTCCATGGGAGGGAAACTGAAACCAGGACAAAGCACCAATCCCTTCCCCTTAAATCAGAGGTCTCAAACCCAGGCCACTTTAAGACTTGTGGACTTCAACCCCCAGAATTCCTCAGCCAGCTTTGCTGAGGTGAGGCGTTGAGCTTTGCTGGCTGAGGAATTCTGGGAGTTGAAGTCCACAAGTCTTAAAGTGGCCCGGGTTTGAGACCCCTGCCTTAAATTGTCCCACATGAAAACTCTTTAAAGGCAGCAACAGCCACCAACCACATCACTGAGGCAGATTTTTTTAGGGGGATCAGGATAAATTTCTGCTAATCAAGCACCACAGGAACGCTTACGCCCATGCCTATAAAGAAAAGCCCTTGCGTAGCTCAATGTCTAATTCGGAAGCCAAACGCATTCAACGGCAAACTATCTGCCCCAAAATAAGCAAGGCCGCCTTTGAGGAAAATGTGCCCCTAGTTGCAAGTGTGGAGCCACATACCTGCACAATGTGCTTCTGATATCCTAGAGAAAGAGAAGTGTGGGTGGGGAGAGAAAGACAGGAACTCTGCATGACAATGAATACAACAGTTGATTCTCATTAGAGCCACTATATCTGAAGAACAGAGAAAGTATGTTTGAGAAATTGGTGCAGCTGCTTTTAGGTTGTCCTCTAATCATGACAAGGAAAAGGACCCACACCCACACATACACACACAGTGGAAAAATGAATGAATCGGAATGAAAGCAGACGGCAAAACACAGAGCTAAGCTTGGTGATCACATGGAGACTTGCAGAGCAAATTTTAGCAAAAAAATATATCTACTAATATTGTTCACTATTTCTCTAAGTATGTTCTCAGGTGGTATGAAATGTTAAATGCATACACTTTTGATGCCCCAACAACACATCAGTACAAAATATTGTATTGCTTTGCTGGTCAGGAAGGAAGGATGAGATAAAATATTAAGCGTTAGTCTCAACAACAATTATGTTCTAAGTTTTTTTTTTCATTCGACAATATTGATTTTACACATTTAAATATCCGAGCAGCATGCATGCTAGCCAGGTTTCACCAAAGCAAAGTTGGCTCTTCTATGACTTGTGGACTTCAACTCCCAGAATTCATGAGCCAATCATGCTAGGACAGGAATTCTGGGAGTTGAAGTCCACATGTCATAGACGAGCCAACTTTGCCTACCCCTGCACCAGAGAATAACTCCAATGGATTAACACTGATTGTAAATAGAGAAGGGGGAAATTTTGAAATCAAAATAATTCCCAGTTCCATTTCTGATCTGTAATATTAGCAATGAACTACACAGTAGAGTTTCTGTAATTTGTCCTCTCCAAGAACATAGATATACTACTAATAAAAAAACACGAAGAATTAAAAGCTTCTGCTTGTGGATTATTAGCAGATTTTGGGGGAGTAAAAATTGCTTTAAAAGGATTTGGGATTTTAAAAACCCCAGTGCAAGTGGCAATCAAGACTTTATACTTTTAGAATATAGATTTTTTTAAAAAAACATTCCAAAACTATTTGTTTTTGTGGACTTTTCTGTAGGAACCGAGGAATAACCTCTTCAAATAGAATCATAACTGATATCAACACCATTCCTTCAAGTGGAATCCTCTTATTTACTTCTTTATATAATAGAATCATAGAATATATAGATTGAAAGGGAGATTGAGATCATCTAGTCCAGTGATGGCAAACCTTTTTTTCCCTTGAGTGCCAAAAGAGCGTGGGCATGTGCTATCACGCATGCGCGAGTGCCCACATCCATAATTCAATGCTTGGGGGAGGCAAAAACAGCTTCCCCCACCACCTGATGGCTCCCTGCAGGCTGGAAACGGCCCATTTCCCAACTTCTGGTGGGCCCATTAGGGTTGTGTTTCGCTCTCCCCCAGGCTCCTTGAGGTGAGGGGGAGGGTAAAAACACCCTCCCCCATCCCCCTGGAGGTTCTCTGAAGCCAAAAACGCCCTCCCAGGGCCTCTGTACGAGCCAAAAATCAGCTGGCCGGCACACATATGCACTTTGGAGCTGAGCTAGGGCAACGGCTCGCATGCCAGCAGATATGGCTCTGCATGCCGCCTGTGGTCCCCTTGCCATAGGTTCGCCATCACTGATCTAGTCAAACCCCAATCCCAATGCAGGCATCTGCAATTACAGTATCTCTGTTTAAACACCTCCAAAGAAGAGGACCCTCCCCATCAACCAGGGCAGCTATGGCTTCATTGAAATGTATTTGGCACACCTTCTTTTCAAGGTTCCCCCTAGGAAGCCACCCCTCTCACCTGAAGGAATTCACTGTCTGGCTGCTCGAGCTTCTCTTCTATCTCATCAATCAGGATGGTAAGAGCAACGATTTCATCAGAAACCTTCATGTCGTATATTTTCTGATGCTTGACAATCTCCCTTTCTATCTCCTTCAGCTGAGCCAGCAGAAGCTTCTCCTGTTCATCCAAAAAGTGATGCATTTGCTCAAATTCCATCACCACTTTTTGCCTTTCGGTGTCTGTTTGATTCTGTAATGTAATAGGGAGATGAGCTTGAAAAAAACAGAGCGGGGCAAGGCTTTTGGAAGATAAGCAGTCACTGAATGTCTGGATGCAATTTCCTAAAATAAGAGTCAAGGATCTGAATTATTGGGTCTTAAAACCAGCTTTCCAAGGTGTGCAAAGCACTTCCACTATAAAATGTTCTAGCCCTGACATTTGGCTCCTGCATAATTAGCTAAAATATATCCAAATTTAAACTAGATCTCTTGGAAATGCAAAAAAGAGTAAGGAACCTTCTTTCACATGTGGTGGTCATGTCCCGAAGAAATATTGGACAAAGATACACACTTGGTAACAGGAAATAATAGGAACAAAAGTAAAATTTACCCCAGAACTTCTTTTATTAGGTATATTTAAAAGGCAATACAATAAAAGTACCAAGTATTTGATTTTGCACATCACAACAGCTGCTAGGATTGAATACACACTATTTGTTTGTTTATTAGATTTCTAAGCCACCCCTCTCCCAGGACTCGGAGCGGCTCACAACATAATGCTGGAGGAAACCTAATGCACTCATTGAAAGCCTGATAATCAAGAAGACATGTGATTGCACAGAAATGGGTAAATTAACCACAGAACTTAGAGGACAAAAGGATTCAGACTGCTCCAAAACATGGGGAAAGTGGCATAAATAGACCAATGATAGAACATCGAAGAGAAAATGTGGAATGAAGATATAGAATTAGAAAGTATTGTAAAATGATGTATAAATATAACAATATAAAAGGTTATGGATCTGCTCTAACAAATGTTATGATATGCAAAATGTGAAAAATCAATAAAAACACATTTTTAAAAAGTGATGACAGCCCAAAACTCCCATTACCTGCATTGTTTCTTTTTTAAATGTTTTGTTAAGTTTCATTACAAGATTAAAAACATAGAAGAAACAAACGGTAGAAAAACAAGAAAAAGAAAGCGAAAAGTATAAAAAGAGAAGCAAAAGATAATGACTTCCGACTTTCTTTGGTGCAGGAAATTACAAAAACATGTAACTTCAACTTTTGCTTTATATATCACAGTCTTTCAAACCACTTCTATAATTACAAAATCATTCTAATCATCGAAATCTAAAGTAAAAGTTTCATGTTTTTACAATTTCAAGCAAAATGTCAAAAAGTGGTTACCCAATAGAAACAAAACTAGGTACATTGTTTTCTTTAATTAAAACAGTCAATTTCTCCACCTCCACTAACTCCACTACCCTCACCAACTACTTTTCTATTGTGGAAATTAGCATCTTTCCATCAAAACTCAAAAAAATATAAATAATTCAGGGCAAAAAAGAAATGTGATGTTACAATAACACAACAACAAGTTTCTGGGGTGGGAGAGAGAGAAATATAAAAGAGAAGAACATTTGGGGAGGTAGAATGGGAGAATTTAAAAGACCCAGGAAGTCAGTGAAATCTGACAACATATACTAACCAGAGATTCCTGATGTCTAACTTCTCCAGCTAGTTTTAGTCGTAGAAGTTTCTCTAGTTCTTCCTTCAGTTTTTGCAGACGGCATTCAATTTCTTTCTAAAGAAAGAAAATGTAGGTTTGAGATATTGTAAGTTGTAATTAATTGTCCCCATCCTCTCTATAGATTTCTCCCTAGCAGTTCCTGGCTGAAAATGTTATGCAAGATAGAACTTAGATTGTATGCTCAGAGACCACCAGATAATCACTCCTGATGGGGTTAAGGTTGTGTATCACAGTGGTTCTCAACCTGGGGGTCGGGACCCCTTTGAGAGTCGAACAACTGTTTCATAGGGGGTCGCCTAAGGCCATGGGAAAAGACAAATTTCCCATAGTGTTAGGAACTAAAGCTTCTATTCTGGCACCTTGGAACATATTTTTACAATCCGACCAATTAGGCATTTACAGTGGGGGGGGGGGGGGGGGTCCTCTGACTTTCCTGCCATCTGTGTTGGGAGAATTGGCACTAGACTTATGGTTGGGGGTCACCACAACATGAGGAACTGTATTAAGGGGTCATGGCATTAGAAACATTGAGAACCACTGGTTTATTACGTCAGAAATTAGTAGTAGTAGAGCATGGGATAGATGTCTACAACTTTGAGAGGCTACAAGGACAAAATGAAAAAGCAGCATTGGAGAATACCTGACTATTGCAATTAATCAAGTGGGTTTACGACATGTCTTATGACTATAACTTGTTGTTTGTATCGTTACGATTTATATTAATATTGTTATATATAGAACCTCTAGTAATTATATGATAAGTAGATAATGGATTAATTAATTTAATGTAGAAATGAAAGTTTGAATCAAGATGGGCATAATAGAGAGTTTGATATTGTTTATACTGATGTAATGTAATCCTTTAGTGTAAGATGGAGAAAAGATTGTTATTTTGAGGTTTTTCATTTGATAATGTTGTATAAGCTCTATAGAAGGTTTTTTTTTAAATGGAAGAAAAATAAGCCTCCATTGAATGATTAAAAGAAAAAGAAAAAAATTATATATGTTTTATTCTAAGCATGGTTTTAGTGTTTGTACTTATGTATTGTTTTTTTATTTTATGTTGGAGAAAAATAAAATATGTATTTGAAAAAAAAATAGTGTTTCCTGATTGCTTATTTGTACACTATGACAATCATTAAGTGTTATACCTCATGATTCTTGGCAAATGTATCTTTTCTTTTATGTACATTGAGAGCATATACACTACAGTACTGTCAAATTCCTTGTGTGTCCAATCACACTTGGTCAATAAAGAATTCTATTCTATTCTATTCTATTCTATAAACACCTTGCTTTCCAGATGAAAACCCATTAACACAAACCAAGTGCTTTTTGCTTTGACGCTGACAATAGTTGCCATGTTCAAAATTAACATAGCTCACACCATTATAGCGTGAGCTTAATATTCAGTTTGGTTGAATACAGATGGAGCCTTATGTCTAAATTATTGCAAATAGTACATATTTAATTCCACCACCACCACCACCTGACTTTAATTGTCACAATCTCCTTCAGGTTCTGCTGTGCTACCACACACACCATGGTGCTTGGCTATTCCTGGGAAAGATGAGCAAAGAATGTTGGGAATGTATGCCTGGTGTGTCTATTGACCTGACTACCCAGCCAAAACAAGTACAGTTAGTCCTCGATTTATGACCACAATATGGCAATCATTAAGGTTTTGTATATCTTAACCCTGATGGAGATAGGCTAATGTTTGTTAAAATCATAAATGTCAAAAGAAACGCCACTGCCCTGAAGGCAGTTACAAAGTCTAGCTCCAGCATATGTAATCTATTTCTTTTCTGGTTCCTTTAATACCAAACTACAAGGTTGAGACATTTCTTATGTATCCAACCAGCCAATAAAATTCAATTCAATTCTATTCTATTCTAAAGTGCTGTACCTCATGATTTTTGACAAATATATCTTTTCTTTTATGTACAGAGAGCATATGCACCAAAGACAAATTCCTTGTGTGTCCCAATCACAGTTGGCCAATAAAATTTTATTCTATTCTCTGTTCTGTTTTATTCTATTCTATATTTTGTTCTATTCTATATTCTATTTTATAAATTTTCTATTCTATTCTATTTTCTATTCTATATTCGATTCTATTCTCTTCTATCTTTCTTTGTATGGGAAATCTAAAATGCCAGCCTGCTAACAGATGGAAATTGTTATAAATCAAGGTCTACCTGTAATTTCAATCCTGCTTCAGATTGAGTCAGGATGCAGACAGGAGAAAGCGGGGTGGCTATGTTATTCTTTTCTATATTTTATTCTATTCTATATTCTATTTTATATATTTTCTATTCTATTCTATTTTCTATTCTATATTTGATTCTATTCTCTCCTATCTATCTTTCTTTGTATGGGAAATCTAAAACGCCATCCTGCTAACAGATGGAAATGGTTATAAATCAAGGTCTACCTGTAATTTCTCATCTATAATCACCAGACGCATTAGTATTCTTCACTGGAAGCAGTAAACCTATCTGTGAAAATATTACAAGAATTGTGTTCTACACCTGCTTCGGATTGAATCAGGATGCAGATAGGAGAAAGCGGGGCAGCTATTTTATTCCTTTTATATTTTATTTTATTGTATTCTATATTCCATTGTATATATTTTATATTCTATTCTATTTAAACCTATCTGTGAAAATATTACAAGAGCTGTTCTACACATGCTTCGAATTGAATCAGGATGAAAACAGAGGAAAGCGGGGCAGCCTTCAGACGAAGGTCTTGGCCTCCATCCCTCCCTGAGGTGATTTTTAAACCCGACTTGGAGTTGCCCGGAAGGAAGAGGAGGCGCGCGTAAACCTGTGCGGGGCAGAGAGCGCATAGCGCCTCCCGATACCTTATAATCCTGGGCGGCTTCTTCGATGGGGTAGACGGTGTGGCTCCGGTGAGCCCGCGCCTCTCTGCAGATACAACAGATGAGGCTTTCTTCCTCGCTGCAGAAGAGCTTCAGCGCCTCCTGATGCTTCTCGCACAGGGGCCTCCCCTCGCCTTCTTCTTGCCCGGCGGCGGCGGCCCCTTGCAAGGCGTGCAAGCTTAGGCGCCGGGTGATTTCCACCACGTTGCCCAGCTCCCGGTTGGGCCTGAAATTCCTCTGCAGGGCAATCTCCCGGCATTGCGGGCAGGAGAAATTGGTGCTCTGGTCTTTCCAGCACTGGGTGATGCAGGCGCGGCAAAAGCTGTGGCCGCAAGCGATGGAAACCGGGTCTCGGAAATACTCCAGGCACACGGAGCAGGTGGCTTCCTTGTGCAGGCTCTCCACCGGGTTCTCCATGGTGACCGATGGGGGGGGCCTCCCACCACTACTACTCCTCGTCCGTGATCGACGGATTGAACGGAGCTATGGAAAGGATGGCTCCGTTCTCTGCGCGCTCCGCCCGCTTGGAGAAACGTCACCTTTCTCCGTGCTGCCGCCGAAGGGGGTTTGGTCAGTCGGTCGATTTACCCCGATTTCCAAAAATCGGGGTGATTTGGGGCGGGAGGGGCACTAAGACGCTGCGATGCCTCTCTCCCCGCCTTGAGATCAATGAGGAGCGCCTGGAACAAGGCCCGAAGCCTGCCAACTAGCATCGCTTTGCGGAAACTCTCGTAGCGCCCGCCTCGGTTCCGCAACGGTCGGTGCGAGGAGGTCGCACCGCCAATGAAAGCAGCCGCGCTGCGGAGGTGTCGGGGTGCCCCGCAGGAAGAGCTTGGTCGACGACAAGCCGCTACCCAGTTAGGCGGCTGCGCGTTATTTTATTTATTTAGTCAGTCAGTCAGTCAGTCAGTCAGTCAGTCAGTCCATTACACCAGTATTTCCCAACCTTGGCAACTTGAAAAGATCGGGACTTCAACTCCCAGAATTCCGCAGCCAGCGAATGCTGGCTGGGGAATTCTGGGAGTTGAAGTCCAGATCTCTTCAAGTTGCCAAGGTTGGGAAACACTGCATTACACAATGAGGGTTTTAGTGGGTATACACATAGTAAAATACATAATGGAGGTTATAGAGCAGTGTTTCCCAACCTTGGCAACTTGAATATATTTGGACTTCAACTCCCAGAATTCCCCAGCCAGCAAATGCTGGCTGGGGAATTCTGGGAGTTGAAGTCCAGATATCTTCAAGTGGCCACAGCTGGGAAACACTGTTATAGAGGATATACTCATAGTAAAATATATCTAAGAAAGAATAGAAGAGAAGATATAGGAATAAAACATATCAATGAAAGAATAGAAGAAGAGATATAGGAATAGAAGAAAGGTATTGGAGATACACGTATAGGAGAGCAGTAGGACAGGGGACTGAAGGCACTCTAGTGCACTTATGCACGCCCCTTACTGACCTCTTAGGAATCTGGAGAGGTCAACCGTGGATAATCTCCATCCCGTCAGCCTGCTAGAAAATGGGGGTGGAGCAGTGGTGATGGTGAAGATAGTGGCGAACTGCATTAATTACAGAACAATAAGAATTGGAACGGAGCTTGGAGGTCTTCTAGTTGTTAACCTAAGTAGCTTCTGCTACGGTAATCTCCAGTAAAGAGAAATTTCCTGACAGAATGGTTGATCAGACTTCCAAGGTCTCTTCCAACTCTGTTATTATTATTATTAATTTCACACTACTAACCAGACCATACAAAACGTTCATCAGATCAATCCTTGAATACAGCTCATCTGTCTGGAACTCACACCTCATTTCGGACATAAACACCCTAGAAAATGTCCAGAGATACTTTACTAGAAGAGCCCTCCACTCCTCCACTTGCAACAGAATACCCTACACAACTAGACTTACAATCCTAGGTTTAGAAAGCTTAGAACTACGTCACCTTAAACACGACCTAAGCATAGTCCATAAAATCATCTACATCCTTCCTGTCAACGACTACTTCAGCTTCAACTACAACAACACAAGAGCACACAACAGATACAAACTTAAACCGCTCCAAACTCGACTGCAGGAAATACGACTTTATCAATTGAGTAGTTAATGCACGGAACTCACTACCTGACTTTGTAGTACCATCACCTAACCCCCAAAATTTTACCCTTAGACTATCCACTGTTGACCTCTCCTGATTCCTAAGAGGTCAGTAAGGGGTGTGCCTTCCGTCCCCTGTCCTAATGTTTCTCTCTTACTAGTATCCCTTATATAAACATTGTTATATCTTTGTATACTACCAATGCGTACTTGAATGAATGAATGAATAAATAAATAAATAAATAAACAAACCTCCTGACCAAGCAGGAGACCCTATACTGTTTCAGACATGTGGCAGTCCAATTCGTTCCTAAAAGCCTCCAGTGCTGGAGCACCCACAACTTTATTATTATTATTATTATTATTATTATTATTATTATTATTATTATTATTATTAGTAGTATTATTATTAGTAGTATTATTATTATTAGTATTATTATTATTAGTATTATTATTATTATGTCAGTACAACACAGCAAACGAGATCACTAAGCTGGATTTTGTATTTCATCACCAGTTGGGCACTTCCCAAGCACCTAGGACTGCGTGATGTAGCGGCGAATTATGTTTGCCGATCCCAGTAAAGCGGCCTTTTGCAATTGACAGATGGAGATTTTGTCAATTCCGATGGTTTTCAAATGTCCGCTGAGATCCTTTGGTACTGCGCCCAGCGTGCCAAGTACCACTGGGACCCCTTTCACTGGCTTATGCCAGAGTCGTTGCAGCTCGATTTTTAGATCTTCGTATTTCACTAATTTCTCTAGCTGCTTCTCCTCAATTCTGCTGTCTCCTGGGATTGCGATGTCGATGATTCATGCTTTCTTTTTCTCCACTATCACAATGTCTGGTGTGTTATGCTCCAGAATTCGGTCAGTCGGAAGTCGGAAGTCCCACAGTAGTTTTGCTTGCTCATTTTCGACCACTTTTTCGGGCTTATGATCCCACCAGTTCTTTGCCACTGGTAAATGGTAGTTCCGGCACAAGTTCCAGTGGATCATCTGTGCCACAGCATCATGTCTATGCTTGTAGTCAGTCTGTGCAATCTTTTTGCATCAGCTGAGTCTGTGATCGATTGTTTCATCTGTTTCTTTACAGAGTCTGCACTTTGGATCGTCTGTTGATTTTTCAATTCTGGCTTTGACAGCATTTGTTCTAATGGCCTGTTCTTGTGCCGCCAGTATCAGTCCTTCTGTCTCCTTTTTGAGTGTTCCACTTGCAAGCCATGACCAGGTCTTTTCTTTATCCACTTTGCCTTCAATCTTCTCCAAGAACTGTCCATGCAATGCTTTGTTCCGCCAACTGTCCATACGACATTGAGTTACATTTTTTCTGTACTGGTCCTTAGTTTGCTTCACCTTGAGAAGCTTCCTATTGTTGACCTCCATCAACGCTTACTATTATTATTATTATTATTATTATTATTATTATTATTTATTAGATTTGTATGCCGCCCCTCTCCGGCATACAAATCAGAACACTTCTGAAGGAAAGCCTTCCACTGGTTAATTGTTCTCACTATTGGGAAATTTCTCTTTAGTTCTAGGTTCTTTCATTCCTTCCTCAGATGTGGGAAGGGAGACTTTTTCAGCAGTGCAAATGTGGGGGCGAGAGAGAAGAGGTCTGTAGTTGTGTGGGGGGTGGAATCTGTCAGAGAGAAATTCTGTTCCATCTTATTTGCAATTTACAGGTTTTCTCTCCCTTCTCACTTCATTTTGGCTACTCAAGCAGGACACTACTGTTCTGTTGCTGCCAACCTGCCTTCCATTGAGGACCTGTATACTGCACGAGTCAAAAAGAGGGCGGTGAAAATATTTATTGACCCCTCGCATCCTGGACACAAACTGTTTCAACTCCTACTCTCAAAACGTCGCTACAGAGCACTGCACACCAAGACAACTAGACGCAAGAACAGTTTTTTCCCCGAATGCCATCACTCTGCTAAACAAATAATTCCCTCAACACTCAAACTTTTTACTAAATCTGCACTTCTATTTCTACTAGTTTTTTCTCATCATTCCTATCACCCTTTTCCTCCCACCTAGGCAGGGGTGGGCAGCAGGCAGGACTGGGTGGAATGCAGTTCCACTGGTTGAAGTCTTCGGAGAGGGGCAGCATACAAATCTAATAAATTATTATTGTTATTATTGTTATTATTGTTATTAAATTATAAATGAAGCTGCATGCACAGCTCCAGTTGACCGGTGGCACTAACTTCCTGGATTACCTGTCTCATCCGGCTCTCCTTTTTTCCCCTGCTGCCAGTGTACCCTCTAATTTTTTGGGGGGGTGGGCGGAAAAATATAGTGTCTGAGCGGCAGTCCCTTCAGGACTGGTCGGCACAGAAATAATAAATAAACAAACAAACAAACAAACATACAAACAAACAAACAAAAAACCCACCCTGTTTTGCCTCAGAGAATTTCAAAATAAAATACTGTACTACTGTGTGTCTATAACAGTGAGCTCATAATAGGGCAACTCTATCAATATCAAAATGCCACTTAAATAGTTGAGCTAGTTTCAAACTAGATTTTGATTTTCTTTCTTTCTTCCTTACTCCCATTCTTTTTCTTTCTCTTTTCCTTCCTGTCTTTTTTCTATCTGTTTCTCTCTCTTCCTCTCTCTCTCCTCCCCTCTCACTCTTTCCCTCTCGGCTTCTGGGCAGGTTTGGAAAACTCTGAGTTGATGATGATTTTTAAGTGAGCGATTGCTCACTGCTCAGCTTAGAGGGAACTATGCCTGCTGCTGCTGCTGTGCACTTCTCGCTTTTTTCCTCTTTCCTCCTTCCTGGTCTCTGACAAGCTTCCCTCTCTTCTGCCCGGCTCCCCTCCAGCCTCACGCGGCCACCTCCCAAGACCAGGAGCGCAGCGCAGCGCTGAAGCAATCTGGGCTGCGGTCTTTTTCCCCTTGTGAAGCCCTCACTCTGCCCACAGCTGAGATGAAAACCATTGTGCAGCAATAACAGTTCACTTGAACGATGATGATTGTTCAAGCCACTCCCACCTGGTCACATGGCCGGCAAGCCACTCCTACCCAGTCACATGGCCATCAATCCACACCCACAAAATAAGCCACTCCCACAGTTTGGCAGTAAAAATTTTGGCTGCCATTACTGTACGTAGGATGTAACTGTATGACTGAAACTTGTTGCTTGTACGATAAGATTTTTATTAATACAGTGTTCCCTCAACTTTCACGGGGGATGCGTTCCGAGACTGCCCGCGAAAGTCGAATTTCCGCGAAGTAGAGATGTGGAAGTAAATACACTATTTTTGGCTATGAACAGTATCACAAGCCTTCCCTTAACACTTTAAACCCCTAAACTGCAATTTCTCATTCCCTTAGCAACCATTTAGATTATTACCATGTTTATTTATTAAAGTTTATTTATTAAAGGTGGACGAAAGTTTGGCGATGACGTATGATGTCATCGGGCGGGAAAAACCGTGGTATAGGGGAAAAACCCGCAAAGTATTTTTTAATTAATATTTGTGAAAAACTGTGGTATAGCCGTTTCGCGAAGTTCGAACCCGCGAAAATTGAGGGACCACTGTATTGATTGTTTCTTCATTGCTTATTTGACCCCTATGACAATCATTAAGTGTTGCACCACATGATTCTTGACAAATCTATATTTTCTTTTATGTACACTGAGAGCATATGCACCAAGACTTCCTTGTGTGTCCAATCACACTTGGCCAATAAATAATTATATTCTATTCATATTTCCTCTTTAGCCAGGAACCTGGAGTTCTGCCAATCAGCCCCAACAAAACATCCTATAGAATAGGGTTGGGCCCAACCTGATACATGAATCATCGTTTCCAGCATTTCCTGATACAGTACTTCTGTTCAATTATTTTCCTTCAGGATCTTGTTTGAGCCTAAAACATAGGGCTCTTCACTCTCAGATTTTAATTCTTTCACTACTTTTCTCTCTCTTTTTTTCCCCCCATGTGAAACTCTGAAGTCTTCACAAGTTTTGTTAATCTTGTTTGTGTAAATCCTGAGGACATTTTTTTTTTAGTGAAAGCAGTGAGAACAGAGGACTGTTTCATCGGAGGGATACCTAGCGGCAGAAAGCAACTGTTTAGCACAGACAAGTATCATGTCCACAGAGAAATTGACGAGAAGACTTAAAGGAGAGCTGATCTGCTTCATTTGCTTGGATTCTTTCCATGACCCTGTCTCCATACACTGTGGGCACACTTTCTGCCAAGCTTGCATTACTACACATTGGATTTTCAATAACAGAGAATTTTTCCACTGTCCTAAGTGTAGCGCAACCAGTCGGAAAAGAATCCTGAAGCCTAATCGAGAGCTGGGAAACATCGCCAGAATTGTCCCAAAGCTGGACAAAAAAAACAAAGGCAAAGAAAAGACAAAAGAGAAAATGTGCCAAGTGCACGGGGAACCACTGAAGCTTTTCTGCAAAAGTGATCAAATGGCGATCTGTGTGGTGTGTGACAAATCGAAAGAGCACAAGGACCATACGGTGTATCCTGTGGAGGTAAGATCAAACAATGTTAGGTGGTGTGTTTCTTGCTGTGAGGACTAAAAGGTAGGCCACTTTTTTATGTACAGTGGTACCTGTACTTACGAACTTAATTCGTATCGTGATCAGGTTCTTAAGTAGAAAGGTTTGTAAGAAGAAACAATTTTTCCCATAGGAATCAATGTAAAAGCAAATAATGTGTGCGATTGGGGAAACCACAGGGAGGGTGGAGGCCCTGTTTCCTTCCAGGAGATTCCTAGAAGTACCCCACGGAGACTTCTCCCCGCCTTTTCCAAACCTGTTTCCTTCCAGGAGATTCCTAGAGGGGCCCCACAAAGGCTTCTCCCCGTCTTTTCCAACCCTGTTTCCTTCCAGGAGATTCCTAGAAGGGCCCCACGGAGACTTCTCCCCGTCTTTCCAACCCCGTTTCCTTCCAGGAGATTCCTAGAAGGGCCCCCACGGAGGCTTCTCCCCATCTTTCCAACCCTGTTTCCTTCCAGGAGATTCCTAGAAGGGCCCCACAGAGACTTCTCCCTGCCTTTTCCAACCCTGTTTCCTTCCAGGAGATTCCTAGAGGGGCCCCACGGAGGCTTCTCCCCGTCTTTCCAACCCTGTTTCCTTCCATGAGATTCCTAAAAGGGCCCCACGGAGGCTTCTCCCTGCCTTTTCCAACCCTGTTTCCTTCCAGGAGATTCCTAGAGGGTACCCACGGAGGCTTCTCCCCGTCTTTTCCAACCCTGTTTCCTTTCAGGAGATTCCTAGGGAGGCCTCACGGAGACTTTTCCCTGCCTTTTGCGGTTACAGTTTTGGAGGCTCAGGTTTGCAAGGGGAAAATGGTTCTTGAGAAGAGGCAAAAAAAACCTTTGAGCACCTGGTTCTTATCCAGAAAAGTTTGTAAGTAGAGGCGTTCTTAGGTAGAGGTACCACTGTATTCTTCATTTGTTGTCTGACATGTTTGGTATACTAGCTTCATGGCTCTTGTGGCAGATTGGGAAAAAATAGATGTTGTTTGGTTGGCAGTTAGTAAATGAAGAATCAATATATTTATTATTTATCACCTTTCTATATTGATAACACTGGGGAACAGCAACTTCGTTGTCTTAAATCTGTGACTTGTTTTCAACTAACTTTTGGCCTCTGGATACAAAAATAACCACAGTTTTTGTCTATCACGTCAACTTTTTAAGCTACAGGATACCCTCAAAAGTCATACAAATTGTGTATATATCACCTTTCTACATTGATAGTCTCACCTGTGACTGGGCAGTTTATAATAAACATAATGTTTATTATGTTACATAATAATTTAAGGTATTACGAATTAATATGCCATTCATGGGGATAATTTCAGAGTATAAGATGTACCTTTTTCCTCCCTAAAATAGGCTAAAATTTGGGTGCGGCTTATACTCCTGAATGTAGCTTTTTTGAAGCTCTAACCAGGTGCGAACAATCTTCCCAGCTCTTATCAGCTTGCAGGCTCTTTCATTGTTACTCATTCCAAATAATGTTTTCCAGGGATAAAATAATGTGCTGAAGCTGACTTAGATTAAGGATGCTAACTAGACGAATACCTGGTAGGCAGATTTTTTTTTTGCCTATTTTCCTCTTCAAAAACTAAAGTGCATCTTATACTCCAGTGCATCTCATACTCCGTAATACCTGTATATGGTAACTCTGGAGTGCAGATACTGTATATTGCATTAGTGATTTAATCTTAAATATGATAGAAGACTCAGCTCAAGAATAATTAGCTGAATTAAGATGCTCCACACAGGGAAGATTCATTTGTATGTAGCTAAGATCAAAAGGTCTAATAAATCAAACACTGTTCTTCTTTATTTAGCAAGAAATCCAGGACCAATTGATATTTTTGAAGACAAAAAGAGAAAAACTTGTTAAATTTCAGGCAATGAATGCAGCGAGGAGCAAAGAAGCCCTGGTAGGTTCTTCAATTTATCTTCTGGCAAACTGGAATTTTTCCTCAGTGTGTCTTTTAGAGCAGTAACCATGTTTCTCTGTTGGAACTTATTGCAGAATACAATCGACGCTGGGATTCAGAAAACGTTGTTGGCCTTTAAGCAGGCTTATCAATCCCTTGAGGAACAGAAGCAGCTGGTGCTGGCCGAGTGGCATTCACTCCAGACAGCAGTTGAGGACCAGGAAATTCATAATGACACAATTGCAGAGGAAATTTCTCGCCTGGATAGCCTTATCACTAGGGCAGAAGAAAGACAGCCAACACTAGAGCTTGAGGTTTTACAGGTTTATTTATTTATTTTATTTATTTATTGGACTTGTATGCCGCCCCTCTCCGTGGACTCGGGGAGGCTAACAACAGTGACAAAAAACAGAATGTAAAAATCCAATACTACAACAGCTAAAAACCCTTGTTATAAAACCAACCATACATACAAACATACCATGCATAAATTGTAGAAGCCTAGGGGGAAAGATTATCTTAATTCCCCCATGCCTGACGGCAGAGGTGGGTTTTGAGGAGCTTACGAAAGGCAAGGAGGGTGGGAGCTATTCTAATCTCTGGGGGGAGTTGGTTCCAGAGGGTCGGGGCCGCCACAGAGAAGGCTCTTCCCCTTTAGGTTAGAAAGTTGACATTATTTTGTTCTGGGGTAAAGAAGGGTTATCTTACCAAAGATGTGGTAGGAGAATATCTCTAGGGTAGTTCTTGAAATTTAGGGAACCAGGAACAGACAGTCCTCGTTTTATGGTAGATCTCTCTTTCCCGAACTACTCCCACTAGGTGTACTGTTTTTGCATAATCCTAGCCGCATGACCAGGAAGGTGGCGTCAACTTGCAAAGCTTTCAAGTTGCCATAAAACAGAGAGGAGGAGAGCTGATCGATTGGCTGATTGTACTAACATCAGTAGTTCTCAACCTGGGGGTCGAACAACCGTTTCACGGGGGTCGCCTAAGACCAGGGGAAAAGACAAATTTCCCATGGTGTTAGGAACTAAAGCTTCCGTTCTGGCACCTTGGAACTTATTTTTAAAATCCGACCAATCAGGCGTTTATAGTGGGAGTGTCTCTCTGACCTTCCTGCCAATCAGCTTAAAGCTCTGTTGGGAGAATTGGCGCTAGAGTTATAGTTGGGGGGTCACCACAACATGAGGAAGTGTATTACGAAGTCGCAGCATTAGAAAGGTTGAGAACCTGAAACTGCATTCCACAAGTGTTTCTTTTACTGATTGTGTCCTAGATTATCGGAATCAGAAGGAGGGGTGTGGGGTGTCACAGCCCACCAATGTGATTCATTGGAGAATGTGATTTATGACATGTTTAATTTGAAGACACGTACCTATGTGAGCTCAGTTCTGACTACATCAGAGTATTGCCGAGATGTCGCTCCTAATGAATTATTATATTTCTTTTGGAGTTTGGCTTGTGGCCCATGAATTAATTAGGGCATTTACAGGTGGCTTGTGTGGGGGGGGGGGAAGCAAAACTAGATGAAAGTAGCTTAACAAAGTCATTGCTTCCCATGTGGGATACTTGTGAGAGAGGCTCATAAAGTGATATATGTCAGGAACAAGTTGAAGAAGTATTGCAAGATCAGAAGATGTGGAGAGATCAGGCCCATAGTCTAAAGTCAGATGCAACTAAATAGATAACATCGTGATCATATGGTAGGGGAAAAAAGGTTGGTTTCCTCTCCCATATTTCTGATGCAAGTCTGGATTCACACATTGTTTTGACTAATGATTGCGGTTTTTAAATTATGATTGACAATGTTATGGCTTGTTCTATAAACCTGTCGTCAAAACCAGACAGTTAATGTGCTATGTGCTAATGAAAATAGGCACTGGTCTTAGAAATGGCATCATCCACAAAAAAGAAAAGGAAAAAAAAGAAAGAGTATCAGAAAGATTTATGGCAGTGTTTCTCAGCCTTGGTGGGCTTCAACTCTTAGAATTCCCAAGCAAGCATTGAAGGGTTGAGGTCCATCCATCTTAAAGTTGCCAAATTTGAAAACACTGGCTTCGGGGAAGGTATCAACCAAATTGCAGGCTCAATAGTCAGTACATGCTGAAGGTCTGTTAAGAGTAAATGAGAAGCCACATCCTGGGGGGAAATGGAATATCTTGGAAGAGAGTTAGAGGCTCTGAATCACATTGTGGATGCTGTCAAAGTCCCTAGTGAAGAAAATGCCTTCAAAAGGGGCTAAGTGCAACCCAGCCGTGTGGGGTCACCCACGAACGCGAATCCTAGAAAGAAGAACCTGGACACATTCTCTCTCTGGGTGAAGTGACATGGTGTAGAGCCATGTACCCCTTTTTATTTAGGAACATAAGGAAATGGGGGATAATTACATATACATGTCAAATGATACACAACTTCAAACGTATCTTTTGAGCTCTTCCTTTCCCATAGATATCAATAAACAATTTCCTACAAAACTCTTTCTAAGAGCAGATGTTCTCACACCTAATTTCTCTGAAGGCTTCTTATCTCACTAATCTTCCTTAATTACTCTGTCCTCCTGTTGTTTGCTTCAGGCAATGCAAATCCCCCCCCCCCCCCTTTGATCCTATAAAGTCCTGGTCCTGTCTGGAGTGGTGAAGGCTTCCTTTATTGTGAAATGTTTATTTGAGCCCTTTTGTTTCCCTGTTGTGATTGCCAGGAATGCAGACTAGGCGGGTTAGTGTCCTCCTGTCCTGGTTTTATAGAATCAGGGTCAAGCAGAGTATTTTTTTATGCTAGAGGTCCAGATTTTTAATACAATCCTATTCTAACATAATTTGCTATACTGCAGCATCACATGGCAGTATTTTGCTGTAGACTCTGTATTATGTACTGCTAAAATACTTCTTATCTTTCCTTTCCCAGGAGATTCAGACTACATCAATGAGGTATTTGACTTTTTTTGTCTTCTGATTTGCGTTGAATTATCTAAATCATGTATCCCAGCGACCGGTCAAGTCCCACAGAGTTGGCCTTCTCCAGGTCTTGTCAGCCAGACAATGCTGACTAGCAGGGACTAGGGGAAGAGCCTTCTCTGTGGTGGCCCTGGCCCTATCAAACGAACTCCCCCCAGAGATTCGCACTGCCCCCACTCTCCCTGCCTCCCATAAGTTTCTGAAAACCCACCTTTACCAACAGGCTTGGGGCCACTGAGCTTCTAATATGTGGTGAGGGGGGTGTTTGCCCAGGTTCTCCTGGTGCACCAGTTGCAGCCCTATCTGAACCGGGACTCACTGCTCACAGTCACTCATGCCCTCATCACCTCGAGGCTTGACTACTGTAATGCTCTCTACATGGGGCTACCTCTGAAAAGTATTGGGAAACTTCAGATCGTGCAGAATGCAGCTGCAAGAGCAATCATGGGCTTTCCCAAGTATGCCCATGTTTCACCAACACTCCACAGTCTGCATTGGTTGCCGATCAGTTTCCAGTCACAATTCAAAGTGTTGGTTATGACCTATAAAGCCCTTCATGGCATTGGACCAGAATATCTCCAGGGCCGCCTTCTGCCGCACGAATCCCAGTGACCGGTTAGGTCCCACAGAGTTGGCCTTCTCCGGGTCCCGTCGACTAAACAATGATATTTGGAGGGACCCAGGGGAAGAGCCTTCTCTGTGGCGGCCTCGGCCCTCTGGAACCAACTCCCCCCAGAGATCAGAATTGCCCCCACTCTCCTTGCCTTTCATAAACTTTTCAAAACCCACCTCTGCCATCAGGTATGGGGGAATTGAAATATCTTCCCCAGGCCTATATAATTTATGTATGGTGTGTTGTGTGCATGTTTTTTAAATTATGGGTTTTTAACTTCGTATTATTAGATTTGTATTGTACATTGTTTCTATCCCTGCTGTGAGCCGCCCTGAGTCTACGGAGAGGGGTGGCATACAAATTAAATCAATCAATCAATCAATCAATCAATCAATCAATCTAGTCCCAGCCAATGATTGAATGTATGTATGGATGTAATTGATTCATTTTAAGCATTGGGGTTTTCAGACCATATTTTAATGTAGATTTTATTGTAGATTTCTAATGTGTTTTGCATAAATTTGCTGTGTCTCAGGAGAAGGGTGTCATAGAAATCAAATCAAATCATATCAATCAATCAGAAATTAAAATGAAAGCTAATGAGCAAAACAGCTCAGGTTATCAACTCATTATAAGCTCTGCTTCTTCTTAAATATAAGATGGAAGCTGCTCTCTGGTTGTTGGAACTAATCAAGGAGAGAACCAACCTAGAAGTAAGGAGAAATTTACTGTCAGTGAGAACAATTAACTAGTGGAACGGCTTGCCTCCAGAAGTTGTGGTGTTCCAACACTGGAGGTTTTTAAAGAAGAGTTTGGACAACCATTTGTCTGAAATAGTATAACGGGCTGGATTAGAAGACCTTCATGGTCCCTTCTGATTCTGTTACATTCTATTGTGAGATGGTTAACACAAGCAGCTGAACCACTGCAGTCTACAACTCTCCTTTCCACAGTTCATGAAGGCCCCTGTGGTCAGGAATGTACAACGTAGATGGCCGCCATTTTGAGATGGTGAAATCAAATGAAAACTAAAGTATAAATCCGTAGGTAAAAATTGTGTCACCCACGGTCAGGTTTCCAGTTTCGTTTTGCCACAGGTGCACAACTGCGCGTGCTTCACTTCCACGCATGCTCAGGACGACATTACAGACCAAAACACAGCTGAGGAGTTTCTCAGCAGTGCTTCGGACAAAGAATAAAGGTCTGCATTGATGCGAGGGCAGGTGGGGATGCTTTTTCCGAAAGCACAGGACGTGGAGAAGCCATCTAAATATGGAAAAAATCATTGAAAATTATGTCATCACCTGGCTCATATCGATGCACAGCACTGGACCGCACCTGTAGGAACCCACCACTGGTATAGTCCGATAAATGTGCCCTAAATCCCAGCTCCTCATCTGTATTTGCCCTGACCTAGTATTTTGCCTTTTCCAAATACAGTGGTACCTCTACCTACAAACGCCTCTACTTACGAACTTTTCTAGATAAGAACCATGGTTTGGGGCCCCTCTAGGAATCTCCTGGGAGGAAACAGGGTCAGAAAAGGTGGGGAGAAGCCTCTGTGGGGCCTCTCTAGGAATCTCCTGAGAGGAAACAGGGTCGGAAAAGGCAAGGAGCAGCCTCTTTTGGGCCTCTCTAGGAATCTCCTGGGAGGAAACAGGGCCGGAAAAGGCAGGAAGAAGTCTCTGTGGGGCCTCTCTAGCAATCTCCTGGGAGGAAACAGGGTCGGAAAAGGCAAGGAGAAACCTCTGTGGGGCCTCCCTAGGAATCTCCTGAGAGGAAACAGGGTCAGAAAAGGCGGGGAGAAGCCTCCATGGGGCCTCTCTGGGAATCTCCTGGGAGGAAACAGGGCCTCCACCCTCCCTGTGGTTTCCTCAATTGCATGCATTGTTTGCTTTAACATTGATTTCTATGGGAAAAATTGCTTCTTCTTACAAACATTTCCACTTAAGAACCTGGTCACAGAACGAATTAAGTTCGTAAGTAGTACGTAAGTACCACTGTATTCCATAATATCTTTGACAAAGCAGGAAGTTTACCTCTTGATGCTTTATGATTTCCTGATATATTTCAGGGCAAAAAAAATGATACAAATGGTCTGTATAGGCCTCTTTCACCTTAAAATCAGCCACTTGATCTGCATCTACAAATGTTTCCTTCGCATTTTAGGTTAAAGCAAAAGATGTTTCAAGGGTTCGACGATCTTCTTCCTGAAATGGAAAAACAGCTTGCTTATCAAACAAGACAAAATGAGGTTGTTCTACGTACTTTGCAGCAATGCAAAGGTATGAGCTTAGCTGATATTGAAATTTACATTTGGGGGCCAAATTTACATTTAAACTAAGAGATACATTCCATGAACCTTACATGCATATGCAAAGTGTCGATTTGTTTTGCTATGCTCTAGTGTAGTTCCTGTTTCTGAAGATAGCATGTATGTTTTGAAAGATGAGCATCCTGCCTTCACTATCACAAGAAATTTCAAAGCAGCCTGAAACACTACATTAAAGTATCTGTATAGTCTGGAGGACAGAAGGGAAAAGTGGGGACATGAGCAGGGGGTTGGACCCAATGACCCTGGAGGTCCCTTCCAACTCTATGATTCTATGATTCTATGAAACATTTAAATATGTTAAAGGGTTAAATAAGGTTCAGGAAGGAAGTGTTTTTAATTGGAAAGTGAACACAAGAAGAAGGGGGCACAATCTGAGATTAGTTGGGGGGGAAATCAGAAGCAACATGAGAAAATATTATTTTACTGAAAGATGCTTGGAACAAACTTCCAGCACACGTGGTTGGTAAATCCACAGTAACTGAATTTAAACATGCCTGGGATTAACATATATTCGTCCTAAAATAAAATACAGGAAATAGAATAAGGGCAGATGAGATGGACCATGAGGTCTTTTTCTGCTGTCAATCTTCTATGTTTCTATCAATAGGCACCTAGAGACAGACAACGTCTACCTACCATTCAAAAAACCAAAAAGGAAACTATCAGAGCAAAACACCACCCTGTTAGCGATCAATACCCAGATGACCAGAGATTAACAACAATATTAACACTATACAGTACCAACATTTGAGAAATAAACAAGACCCCAATCAAGAAATTCAGACAAACAAGTTAACAGTAAACAACAACCTAATCAGGGAACCACCAAAAACACTTACGCCATATAATAATAATAATAATAATTTATTGGATTATTATTTATTTATTCATTTATTCATTTATTTGATTTGTATGCCGCCCCTCTCCGAGGACTCGGAGTGGCTCACAACAAGAAAACAGTACAAATCCAATATTTAAAACAGTTTAAAACCCTTAACATAAAAACAATCCTACATCTCATACAGACCAGACTTGGGGCGGCATACAAATCTAATAAATTATTATTATAATTATAATATGGTTATCGCTCTGTCTGTCCATCCGTCCATCAACCCATCAGTCCGTCCATATCTCATATATGTATAACTCTGCCTTTTTCTACACCTTCCATTTCTGTCCACTGCACTTCCTTACGCTTTCTATTAATCCAGGTCAAATCTATTTCAGTAAAATAATATTTTCACATGTTGCTTCTGACCTTCCCCCCAACTAACCTCACATTGTGGCCAGTGTTCCCTCTAATTTTTGGGGGGGATGGGCGGAAAAGTATAGTGTCTGAGCGGCAGTCCATTCGGGACTGGGCGGCACTCTTTCCCTCTCACTCTTTCCCTCTCGGCTTCTGGGCAGGTTTGAAAAACTCTGAGTTGATGATGATTTTTAAGTGAGCGATTGCTCACTGCTCAGCTTAGAGGGAACTATGATTGTGGCCCCTCGTTCTTGTGTTCACTTTCCTATTAAACACACTTCCCTCCTGGACCTTATTTAACCCTTTGACATATTTAATTGCTGGTTGATAGCTGATTTGTCTGAGTACCAGGCTTCCAGGAATTCTCTAGCATTTTGAGACTTGGCTTCAGAGGTGGGTGCTAACTGGGTGGGTGCCAGTTCGCTTCTTCCCCCACCACATGGGTGTCTGCACATTGTGCACCGCATGGCTGTGTTGCGCAAGCCCATGTGCAGTACCGAAAACCAAGCTTCTGCACATGGAAAGATGCAAAAAAAACCCAGCTTCTGTGCATGTGCAGAAGCCAAAAACAAGATGACAGCACCGCCATTTGAATTGGTTCAGGGGCGTGGCCAACTGGCAAAGGCTTCCGGTTTGGCGAGCGGGGGGGAAATTCCCACTACCAGTTCTATAAAAGGGATCCGAACAGGGAGCAACCCACCTCGGCTTGGCTTGGTGTATTATATACACTGCTCAAAAAAAAAATAAACAACACAATATAACCAAGTAAATCAAACTTCTGTGAAATCAAACTGTCCACTTAGGAAGCAACACTGATTGACAATCAATTTCATTTTGTTCTCAGCACATTCAACTTTGTACAGAACAAAGTATTCAATGAGAATATTTCATTCATTCAGATCTAGGGTGTGTCCTTTGAGTGTTCCCTTTATTTTTTTGAGCAGTGTATGTTATACAGATATTGTATATTAACCCCCTGATCCTGTTTACTCTTGAATTTTCCCCTCTACCAGATGTTCTAAAATCTGTTAGGAAGAAGGAAGATTCGAGCTCTCCTGCTGCAAAAAAGTGGAATTGGGAAGACCAAGCTGACAATGATGCTTTTGATTATAGCCCAGAGAGCAGATTGCATTCTTCGTCGTCTCAGCAGTCTGATAAGAAGTCACCAGTAGGAGATAGTAAGTGTATGACAATGGTTTCTCTCTGTATTTTGTCTGACTTTCTCAGTTTTCATTTGAAAAAAAAGCAAAAAATCACACAAATATACAGTGGTACTTCTACTTAAGAACGCCTCTACTTAAGAACTTTTCTGGATAAGAACCGGGTGTTCAAGATTTTTTTGCCTCTTCTTAAGAACCATTCTCTACTTAAGAACCTGAGCCCGGAAAAATTTCCCAGGAAATTTGAGAGCGGCATGAAGGCCCGTCCAGTTTCCTGCCATTCCCCCTAGGTTTCTCTCTCTGGCACAATGTATGGGAGGGGTGTGCTCCTCCTCACTGCCTCAGAGTCCTTCTTTTTCTTTTTTTTAAGCCTTAAAGTTTTGCATTTTTTTAATTATTCTCCCCTTACCTTCTTCCTTCGGTAGCGACTGTCCTCTTCCTCCTCTTCCTCCCACCCAAATTCCGAGCTTTTATTTCTTTCCTAAAGGGTTTGCACGCAAACAAAGTTTTATACTTAAGAACCTGGTCACGGAACGAATTAAGTTCTTAAGTAGAGGTACCACTGTACCTTTCATGTGAACAATGGGTACAAAGGCTAAGTTCCCCATTTTTGTTGTAACCTCTTCACTGAGTGTGATTGCATGTGGTAATTATATTTGTATACATTTGTAGACATAATTGATTAATTAATTAATTAATTAATTAAATGTCTATACAGCCTTTCTCTGCAGACTCTGGGCGGCTCACAACAAAATAAATACAATAATACAATATATAAGAAATCTGCATTTAAAATTAGATCTAAACCCCAATACATTAAAACAATGATCCACATTCATGCTATACAGTATACATTCCAATCGATAGCTGGACCTAGGTATAACACTCAACGGCTCCAAGTCTGCCAGCAGAGGTGACTTTTTAAAGCCTTACAGAAAGCCAGGAGGGTGGGGGGGTACAAATTCCTGGAGGGAATTGATTCCAGAGGGCCGGGGCCACCAGAGAAAAGGCATTGCCTAGCTGCCGGGACCTTGAGAAGGCCGACTTTGTGGGACCTAACCGGCCGCTGAGATACATGAGGCAGAAGACGGTCCCTTAAGTAATCTGATCCTAAAACAGATTAGGACCAGAATATATTATATATATTATACAGATATTTTAATCCCCTGCCTCTGTTTACTCTTGAATTTTTTTTATTTGTTTCCGCCAGATGTTCCTACGTTTATTAGGAAGAAGGAAGATTCGAGCTTTTTTATTGCAAAAAAGAGGAAACAGGAAGGCGAAACTGCCGATGATGCTTTTGATTATAGCCCAGAGAGCAGATTGCATTCTTCATCATCTCAGCAGTCACCAGTAGGAAATAGTAAGTGCATTACAATGGTTTATCTCTGTATTTTGTCTGACTTTCTCAGTTTTCATTTTTTAGAAAAGCCAAAAAAATCACACAAATATACCTTTGATATAAACAGTGGGTACAAAGGCTAAGTTCCCCGTTTTTATTGTGCCCCCTTCCCTCTTCAGCTGACTGTGATTTCATATGGTAATTACATCTGCAGACATTAGCAACGGATGCTTATTATTGAAATATGGTATAAAGAAAATTTGTTTATCTCCTTAAAATATTGGGACTAGAGTCTATAAGGAAAAAGTCATAATAATCAGCCTTCACTGGGGCTTCAGGTGCTGCGAAATAAATCCATAAATTTGTGTTTACTTTCTAATACTCTTTTTTTTTCTCTTTTTAAAAAATAGGTAACGTGGAGAAATGTCAAAAACCATCTCAGTGTCTGCTATCCTAGGTGGAATTCTGTACCAATTATTACAGCGATACTTCAGCAGAAGCAACACAACCACTGTACTAGCTATACAAAAAAATGTTTCACGTCTGTGTCAGATTGCTTAGTTTCCCCTTCCAAACAACTTTGCTATCAAAAACCTCAATAAGAATGAAAAGAAGATCAATATGTAAAATGCTCAGGCTTGTCTTGTGCTTTTGGAGTTTTTCCCCATTTGCATTGAACATGACACTTTTTCCCCAGCAATCTCTTTTTTCAGCCACATGTTTATAATCTATCAGATTCCCCAAGCAGCTTAAAATTGTCCTGAACGTCTAATATTAAAGTAGCAAAAATCTGCCCAAAATTAAAAGGCAAATGTCGGAAATGCAAATCATTACCTGGTACTTACTACCAGTAATGGGCAGCCAAAGTTTTTACTGCCACACTGGGGGGGGTGGCTTGTTTTGTGGGTGTGGCTTAATGGTCATGTGACTGAGTAGGAGTGGCTTGCCAGCCATGTGACCAGGTGGGAGTGGCTTGAACGATCATCATCGTTCAAGCCTGTTAAGTCCTCGACTTACAACCTCACCTGTGTCACTCTCTGGGGTGACAATTTGCTTCGTGTTTCCCGCACTCTCCTTCCTGGGTCACCCCCCCCCCCACCTCAGGCTAGGTAGCTAGGCGAACGGGTGTTGCCAGAAGCATAAATGCTGCCAGTGCTGCTTCCACCCAAGGCTTCTGCTTGCACCTCAGGTGGGAGGTGGCCGTGTGAGGCTGGAGGGGAGCCGGGCAGGAGAGAGGGAAGCTTGTCCGAGGCCAGGAAGGAGGAAAGAGGAAAAAAGCAAGGAGCGCAGACGCAGCAGCAGCAGCAGGAATGAAAAAAAGAACTGAGCCGAGACCAGTAATCCAGGAAGTGACAGTCACCGAACAGCTGGAGTTGCGCACGCATCTTCATTTCTGCTGGTGGAACTGTGTTCCACCCTGTCCTGCCTGCTGCCCACCCCTGCTTATTACCATATGTGATGGACATGTCCAGAAACAAAAAAAAAATTGGATCATGACTCAAAAAATATTAAAAGAGATACTAGAGTATGAAGTAGAACTAAAACTCAAGACTTATTTATTGGGAATAATTAGAGGTCAACATGAAAAGGCTAATTATTATTTAATAATACAGTGGTACCTCTACTTCAGAACGCCTCTACTTAAGAACTTTTCTCAATAAGAACCGGGTGTTCAAGATTTTTTTGCCTCTTCTTAAGAACCATTTTCTACTTAAGAACCCAAGCCCAGAATAATTTCCCAGGAAATTTGAGAGTGGCACGAGGGCCCGGACAGTTTTCCGCCATTCCCCATTTAATCCTGGCCATCTAGGGCTTTTCTGGGCTGCCAGAGGAGCCTTTCGGTGGTGCTTAAGGAGGCTTTGACAGTCCAGAGCGAATGAAGCATTTTCCTTTCTCTAGGCACTTGGAAAGGGAATAAACCTCTGCCAGCGCCCAGAGAAAAGAAACGCTTCCTTCGCTCTGGGCAGCCACTGTCCTCCTCCTCCTCCTCCCACCCAAATTCCAAGCTTTTATTTCCTTCCTAATGGGTTTGCATGCATTATTTGCTTTTACATTGATTCCTATGGGAAAAATTGCTTCTGCTTACAAACTTTTCTACTTAAGAACCTGGTCACAGAACGAATTAAGTTCGTAAGTAGAGGTACCACTGTACATATATTAACTGTGACTCGACTGGTTTTTGCTCAAAACTGGAAGAAAGAAAACATACCACCAAAGGATTTACTAATTAGGAAAATATTGGAATGTGCAAAATGGGGTAAACTTACTTTAGAGTTACAGAATAAACAGGATAAAAAATACCATGTGGGGTAAATTTTATGATTGGATTGATGGAAAAAAGGAAATAGAATGACTAAATTTAAAGAAAAATGGAGAAACCAAAGACACAGAAATGTAATTGTGATTATGTTTTTCACATTTGATGTTTTTGTTACACATTGCGTTTCTTTTTGTTTTTGTTTAAAAAAAATAAAATAAAAATTATTTAAAAAAAATAAAGTAGCATTTTGTCCTTTAAGCACAACAGGCACTGTAGCACTTTTGCTCTGATTGCAACCTGATCTTCATCAGCCCCTCATTTGGTGTTACAGTATAGCCAGGCTTAGAAGTTGATGTAACCAAGCACTTACAGATAGGTCTTCTACATACGACCATTTATTTACTGACTGTCCAAAATTACAGTTACACTGAAAAAATGTACTTAATAATAAGAACAACAGAGTTGGAAGGGACCTTGGAGGTCTTCTAGCTAGCCCAACCCCCTGCTTAGGCAGGAAACCCTACACTACTTGAGACTTAATGCTTTGCAGTTATGACTGTCAGAGTCCCCAGGATCACATGATCAAAATTCAAGCACTTGGGAACTGGCATCTTTTTCCAACATTTGCAGTGTCCCAGGATCACTTAAATTGCCATTTGTGACCTTTCCAGCTAGCTTCTGAAAAGCAAAGTCAGTGGGAGAAGCTCGGTTCACTTAAGAACTTCATGACTCACTTAATTATCATGACAAAAAAGAACTTAAAATTGGGTGAGGTTCTCTCCACTATAATTTAGAATAGGATAACATAGAAACATAGAAGATTGACGGCAGAAAAAGACCTCATGGCCCATCTAGTACTATTATACTATTTCCTGTATTTCATCTTAAAATGGATATACCTGTATATGTTTATCCCAGTCATGTTTAAATTCAGTTATTGTGGATTTACCAACCACGTCTGCTGGAAGTTTGTTCCAAGTATCTACTACTCTTTTAGTAAAATAATATTTTCTCACGTTGCTTCTGATCTTTCCCCCAACTAACCTCAGATTGTGGCCCCTTGTTCTTGTGTTCACTTTCATATTAAAAACACTTCCCTCCTGAATCTTATTTAACCCTTTAACATATTTAAACGTTTTGATCATGTCCCCCCTTTTCCTTCTGTCCTCCAGACTATACAGATTGAGTTCATTAAGTCTTTCCTGATACGTTTTATGCTTAAGACCTTCCACCATTCTCGTAGCCCGTCTTTGGACCTGTTCAATTTTATCAATATATATCAATCAATAGAGTTGGAAGGGACCTTGGATGTCTTCTAGTCCAACCTCCTGTTTAGGCAGTGTGAGATAAGTTTGCCAATGATGTAATACAGGGACAGGTCTGGTTCACAAGTAAAAGGTTTATTTAAAAGAAAACACATTTGCAAAGATGCCTCCCAAGTGGGATCGAGTACAAGGGGAGCAAAAGCACATTTTACAATCTATAACATTTTATACTTTCTACTTAATACACCCCAAGACTAATAATCCTCCCTCCCCCCCCCCCCTTGGCCACTTGAAGATAACTGGACTTCAACTCCCAGAATTCCCCAGCTAGCAAATGCTAGCTGGGAAAGTTTGGGAATTGAAGTCCAGACCTCTTCAAGTGGCCAAGATTGGGAAACACTGTTAAAAGTCATTCTCTGGGTTATTTTATTCTAAAGGGTAAACATGACCATTCTCCCCATAGTCATAACTATCTTATCTTGTCTTCCAGTAGTTTTCGACCCTGGGTGCCTTTCTCATCTTACCGTATTTTAGCCTGACCATGAGCGTCCCATTGGACTGGCCTTGAATTATCCTATGTCATTCTACTTTGTGCTGCTGAATACGTTCTGGGTTAGTTTGTAAAAAGTATGATAGCTTCGTAATACAAAACTTGTTAGTGCATTAACCATCCTTTATAAAAGAGTAACTCATCATTCTTCTCCTTCAGCAGGAAACACTATATCAGTGGTGGTGGATATTTTTTTTTGCTCGGTGCCAAAAGGATATGCGTGCGCTCGATAGCACGTGCATGCTCACACCCATAATGCAATGCCCTCTGCACCACACATACTCACACAACCCCTTCCCCATTGCCCCATGATTCTTGACAAATTTATCTTTTCGTTTATGTACACTGAGAACATATGTACCAAAGAAACAATTCCTTATGTGTCCAATCACTCTTTTATTTTATTTTATTTTATTTTATTTTTTTTTTATTTTTTATTTATTTATTTATTTATTTATTTATTTATTTATTTATTTATTTATTTATTTATTCCAATACACAATAATACACAATGAAGGTAATAGAGGATACCTTCAGGTAAAATATATTAGAGAAAGAAAGAGGAGAGAGCATAGGAATAAAATATATCAATGAGAGAATAGAAGAAAAGATATAGGTATAGAAAAGAGATAGGGAAAAAATATACAAGATATAGAAGAGACAATAGGACAGGCGTCGGAAGGCACATTAGTGCACTTATACACGCCCCTTACTGACCTCTTAGGAATCTGGAGAGGTCAACCGTGGGAAAAATGTTGGGGGTTAGGGGATGATATTACAGAGTCTGGTAATGAGTTCCACGCTTCAAAGACTCTATTACGAAAGTCGTATTTTTTACAGTCAAGTTTGAAGCGGTTAATATTAAGCTTGAATCTGTTGTGTGCTCTTGTGTTGTTACAGTTGAAGCTGAAGTAGTCGTTGACAGGCAGGACATTGCAGCATATGATCTTGCGGGCAATACTTAGATTGTAGTTCTGAGCTTTCAAGACCCAGGATTGTCAGTCTAGTTTCATAGGGTATTCTGTTACGGGAGGAGGAATGCAGGGCTCTTCTGGTGAAGTATCTTTGGACATTTTTGAGGGTGTTAATATCCGAGATGCGGTATGGGTTCCAAACAGATGAGCTGTATTCTAGGATGGCAAAATAATAAAGAATTCTATTCTATTTGACAGAACAGACTGTCTTCTATGATGCAAAAGTAGAATGGTGATTAAAAAAAGAAAACAAGAAAAGTTAAATAAAACTTTAAAAATTGAACAATTGGGAAGAGATGTAATTGAAAAACCACAAGGCTATAAACTACTAAAGAAATTTAAAGATTAAAAATTTAGGGGATTTGGAAACATAACAATGGGATTGATTGAATTTTATAAAGTTGGAGTTTTAAATATTGAGATGTCAGAACGAAAGACGTATACTGAGTAATATTTATTAAATTATTACAAAATGGATCTATTCTATTCTATTCTACCTATCACCTCTAACCTGCCTGCCTGCAGGCATAGTTATATATTATTATAATATATAATCATCATCACGCTTACGTAGTGTATGTTGGAGGTGGTGACCCTTTGGGAGTTTTATTTATTTATTTTGTCCAATACACAATACATAGAAAAGAATAGACATGAGGTAATATATATAAAGAAAAATATAAAATAGAGAAGATATATGAAAGGAAGAACATATATGTGATATATGAGATAAAGGAAAGACAATTGGACAAGGGACGGAAGGCACACTGGTGCACTTATGTACGCCCCTTACTGACCTCTAAGGAACCTGGAGAGGTCAATTGTGAATAGTCTAAGGGAGAAATGTTGGGGGTTAGGGGTTGACACTATTGAGTCTGTTAATGAGTTACACTCTTCGACAACTCAATTGTTAAAGTCATATTTTTTACAGTCAAGTTTGGAGCGGTTAATATTAAGTTTGAATCTGTTGCGTGCTCTTGTGTTGTTGCGGTTGAAGCTGAAGTAGTCGCCGACAGGCAGGGCGTTGCAGCATATGATCTTGTGGGCAATACTTAGATCTTGTTTAAGGCGTCTTAGTTCTAAAGTTTCTAGGCCCAGTACTGTAAGTCTCCTTTCGTAGGGTATTCTGTTTCTAGTGGAGGAGTGAAGGGCTCTTCTGGTGAAATATTTTTGGACCTTTTCAAGGGTGTTGATGTCCAAGATGTGGTATGGGTTCCAGACAGATGAGCTGTATTCTAGGATGGGTCTGGCAAAAGTTTTGTAGGCTCTTGTGAATAGTGTGAGATTGTAGGCAACGAGATGTCATTTTAATGTTACAGTCATAATGATTTCAATTATTCTAATTCTTATCCTAAGCCTAAATTGTGGCTCCACAATGCAGAAATCCCCGCTAAGCTCTTTCAAATTGGTCACCGTAAAACCTCGCCTCTCTCGGGAGACTGTGACTAACATTTCGCCCCACCCTTCCCACATCGAGGGTCCCTCCCTTCCACCAATCGGACGCGAGACACGTGGGAAAAGCACTCCTCCCATCTAGATATCAAGAGGTTGTGATCCTGCTGAGTGCAGTTTTTATCCTGTAGGATTTTTAACAAAATATTATTTTTGGCAGATTTTGTTTCAGCTGAAACTTTGTCATTCTTTATTATTTTAGGCATGTACTGGAATAGAAAATATTGATGGAGCTATCACCTTACTTGAACAAAATAGCTGGGATATAGTGGGAAAGTTCTCCCACTAACAACTTTCCAATAACACACACACACACACACCATTTTTTCCACCCTCACTTTGCTGGCTATGGTTAATTCTTTTGCCTCTGTTTTCACTACAGAATATCTTCCTTGTTCTTGCAGAAAATGTGGACACAAGAAAGAATCCTCCTCGAGAGAAGGCTGGAGCAGAGCAGTTTTATGGACCGTTGCAGTGGGATGTCTCCTTTGACCCCACCCATTCTGAAAAAATGGGGATCAAACCCAGCAGGCGGCAGGAATTACCACTGGAGGTATCACAAGCTTCTAAGGCTGGCAAGAAAATGCCTAGAAGTGGTTCTCGATCAGCTACTACTGCAACAAGAAAAAAATATGGATGTGATGAGTGTGGGAAAAGGTTTGATCAGCCGTCAAAAGTGATTAAACACCAGAGGATCCACACAGGGGAAAAGCCATATCCGTGTACTGAATGTGGGAAACGTTTTAACAAACAGTCCAACCTTAAAGTCCACGCACGCCTCCATCGTGGGGAGAAACCTTTCAGCTGCCCTGATTGTGGCAAAAGATTCAATGCCAAATATCATTTACATGGACACTACCGGATACACACAGGGGAGAAGCCTTATGTATGTGAAGACTGTGGGAAGAGGTTCCCTGTTAAATCTTCTCTAAATAAGCACCAACGAATCCATTCCGGAGATCCCAAGTTGCCCATACCAGAGATCAAACCAGAAGGCAATGCCCAGGCAGTATTGCCAGAAGTGATACAGGTGTGCACAGTTTCCGATGCAGAAAAAATAGTGAAAGTTATCAGTGCCAATTCCCCAGTAGGGATAACAGTGTCGAACAGGAATTACGTCTGTTATGAATGCGGGAAACGTTTTAATAAGCAATCTAACCTTACTGTCCATTTGCGTCTCCATACTGGAGAGAGACCTTACGGCTGTCCTGATTGTGGCAAAAGCTTTTGCACTAAATCTCATTTACTTGGACACTATAGGATGCACACGGGGGAGAAGCCGTATGAGTGTGAAGTCTGCAGGAAGAGATTCCCTGTTAAAGCTTCCCTAAATAAGCACCGCCGGACCCATGCAGGGGGCCCCAAGCTGTCCAGACCAATGGAGAGCAAATCAGCAGGCGGTACCCAGGCAGTATTACCAGAGGTGACACGTGCAATTCCTGAAGCAGAAAATTTCATCACAAGTATAAGTAGGAAGCCCCCTGCAGTGTCAGACAAGAATTTTGTCTGTCCTGAGTGTGGGGAAAGTTTCGATCAATGTTCACACCTTATTACACACCAGAGGATCCACACAGGAAAAAAGCTATATCTATGTACTGAATGTGGGAAGTGTTTTAATAAGCAGTTTAACCTTAATGTCCATTTGCGTGTCCACACTGGAGAGAAACCTTATGGCTGCCCCGACTGCAGCCAAAAATTCTTCATGAAGTCCCATCTGCAAGCACATTACAGGATCCACACAGGTGAGAAGCCATTTGAGTGTGAAGACTGTGGAAAGACCTTCCGGGTGAAATGTTGCCTAACTAGGCATCAGAAAATCCATACAGGAAAAAAGCCATATACATTCCTGAGAGGGGAAAAAATCAGCTAATTAAACGCCAGCTGCTTCACTCTGGGAGGAATTTTTTTTTGTGTGCTTTGAATGTCAGAATACTTTTTTGAAGTAGATCAGATTTTATTAAGCACGAAAGAATTCCCACAGGGGAAAAGAAATCCTTGTATATGTTGCTGTAAGCACTGGGAATGCACTGAGAAATACATTCATGCAATTTTTATATGAATATTTTTGCAGGAATTCACTAATAACTCTCTTGCAAATGCTTTTATGGAGCCAGAGGGAAGCAGTGTGTGCTTGGAACTTAAAATTTTGTGTCTTATAAGAACTGGAGGCCTCTGTTGTTTAAAATGCCTTTTTAAAAGATTGACCTGACGCTGCTTAGTAAACAGTAGACATTCCATGTGAAGTCTTTGATGCCATGCTGGCTGTCTTCGATTTTCTTAGGAACAAGTGGCACTGTCTTCCAGATAGGTAGTTCTGTACTCCAGGAGAACCTGAAACTAAGTAAAAGTTCTTACTGTTTTCTACGAAAACCTCATTTGGGACTGTGAGAAACACTTAGATTAATTTTGTTTTTGTTTCCCGCGCATGCATGTCTATTTTATTGAAGCTTATTTTGTAATCACACGAGACACTTCAGAAAAAAAAAATATCCTAAATCCGGTAGTGGTAAGACAGAAGAGGCATTTAAGACTTGCCTTTTGTGCTCAGCAGGATTCAAAAGGAGATTTATACAATAGAATAGGAAAACGGAGTTGGAAGGGACCTCAGAGGTCTTCTAGTCCAACCCCCTGCTTAGGCAAGAAATCCTATACTACTTCAGACAAATGGTTATCAAACATCTTCTTAAAAGCTTCCAGTGTTGGAGCATTCACAACTTCTGGAGGCAGGCTGTTCCACTGATTAATTGTTTTAACCAACAGGAAATTTCTCCTTAGTTCTAAGTTGCATCTCCTCTTGATTAATTTCCACCCATTCTTTCTTGTTCTACCCTCAGGAGCTTTGGATAATAGCTTAATTCCCTCTTCTTTGTGGTGGCTCCTGAGATATTGGAACACTGCTTTCCTGTCTCCCCTAGTCCTTCTTTTCATTAAACTAGACATACCCAGTTCCTGCAACCGTTCTTCATATGTTTTAGCCTCCAGTCCCCTAATCAACTTTGTTGCTCTTCTTTACATTCTGTCTAGAATCTCAACATCTTTTTTACATCATGGCAACCAAAATTGAATACAGTATCAAGTGTGGCCTTACCAAGGCCTTATAAAGTGGTATTAATACTTCACGTGATCTTGATTCTATCCCTCTGTTAATGCAGCCTAGAACTGTATTGGCTTTTTTGGCAGCTGCTGCACACTGCTGGTTCATATTTAAATGGTTGTTTTGATTTCTGTTCCAGTCTATTTATTCATCCAGATGACTGCATAACAGCCAGATTCACCCAACATGCTTAACTGAGTCATGAGAGGTAGTATTTTATGTGAACAGTAAAACTGGTATGATTGGCGCCCATCGATTAGCCCTAAGAAAGTTTATTCTTAAATCAAGCATCTCTAATTTTCTGGAAATCAAGTAGCATGTGTGTAAGTGTACAGAACACACAATGTTTAAGCTAGATTGTCCAAGCAGCTGACCTGAAGGTTAAGTAATATACCTACCTGCCATAGCCTAAGGCTAGAGTAAACTTACAAGACATGAACATTCTAGGCATTACATCTTAATTGTTCTTTTGGCTTTTACCACCAGAGAGTCACATAGAAAAACTGGAAAAGAAACAGTACATAGTAGATGTGTTCAGCCCCCTAATGATGTCCATGGTGGATTTGTGATGGTTATGCAAGATCTCCCCTCCAGCAAAACAGAAGGCCAGAAATCCTGGCCTTTTTGGCAGCAGCTGGGAAGACTGTTAATTTAGATGTAGTGGCCAGACAGTTGGTGCGTCCCCCGCAATGAATGGAATGGAAGAAAGTAACTGGGTGAAGGACACCAATCAGCAGAGTTGCCTGAAAATAGTCACCAGGATTCCACCAAGCCTCGTACTGTTGAGGCTCACTTACTTTTGTAGAAGTCCAATGGAGAATATTCACAATTATTTCCATTTTCTTATTCTACAACCATCCTGATATTTTTGTTTGAGTGACAACCTTTCAAGATCAGATAAAGTAAGAAACGATTTCCCCCCAAATAATCAAATGTTGTTGTTTAAGGCACATTGAAGCCAGTTAAACCTGGTTTTCCCACTTTTCTGCTGCTATAATATTGTTTCTTTGCTAAGTGCTGCTGTTCAAGGTAGGCTAGATAGGGGGGTGGTAAGGAATTCTTATTCTCGGGGAGGGGGAGACACACCAGCAGAATCATTAGGCATTTTTCAAATATTTGACCCACTGAACCCCAAAGGTTTGCCATTCCTTACATCAATAGTAAACTGCATGCTAGGTACATGTTTTAAAAATAAAGAATAAAATATTGTAGTTGCTCCAGCAGTTCTCTGTGTGCTGCCTTTCCTGAATGTGCTTCTTACCTGTAGGTTTTTTGGTTGACTTCAGGCCACTGGAAAACATCTTCCTAAATTTATTTTATTTATTTATTTATTGGATTTATATGCCGCCCCTCTCCGAAGACTCGGGGCGGCTAACAGCAAGCATAAAACAGCATACAATAATAATCCAATACTAAAAACGATTAAAAACCCTTTAATATAAAAAACCAAACATACATACAGACATACCATGCATAAAATTGTAAAGGCCTAGGGGGAAAGGGAATCTCAATTCCCCCATGCCTGGCGGCAGAGGTGGGTTTTAAGTAGCTTACGAAAGGCAAGGAGGGTGGGGGCAATTCTAATCTCTGGGGGAGTTCAGGGCTTCTAGTCCAGTGATTTGCCTCAAGAGAGCCTGCACCTTGAAGCGGGCATAGTAAAAAGAGAGATTAAGTTATAAATAGCTATAAACACTGGGTAGAGTTTGCTCTCTTATGCAGCTGGTCCCTACAAGATTGGTTTGAAACACCCTCTTTTTACCTTAAGAAAGCCTATAAAAACCTGGATTCTTTTTTTTCTAGGCTTGAGGGCCTGGATATTGGCAGAAGCATTCTTGCCCTGGGCTGGTGTGGGTTTTTTCTTGGCCTGGCATCCTGTGGTGGTGGTGGTGGTGGTGGTGGTCTATTATTTTGATATGTATGTTTCAGATGTTTTGTTGGTTAGTCACACAGAGTGGTTTGATAAGACCAAATCTATATAATAAACTAATAAACAAGCTAACTCTTGGAGATGATTTTCAATTGCCTCTGAACTTTGAACAACTCATAACCTTTGAGATGTGAAAAGTCTTCGACACGCTTTGCATCAGATTTTAGGCATGGAGCAACAATCCTCTCTTTTAGAATAATAGACTGGAATTATTTATTGGCCAAGTGTGATTGGATACACAAGGAATTTGTCTTTGGTGCATATGCTCTCAGTGTACATAAAAGAAAATATACATTTGTCAAGAATCATGTTGCAAAACACTTAATGATTGTCATAGGGGTCCAAATAAGCAATGAAGAAACAATCAATATTCATAAAAATAGGATGCCTAATCTACCATTTGTGGGAATCATCGGCATAGAATAGTAACTATGGAATGGAATGTGAGAAAGACCTTGGGAGACAAAGAGAATCTGCCTAGAAAATGGCCAGATAAGAGGGATCTTAGACTAGAGTTGGATAGTGAGTACAGCAAGAGACTCAGAAGGGACCCTCCCTAGTTGCTCAGGGTTGAAAGGAAATGGTGGGAAGACTGTCCTTTCATAGTTGTAAGCTCCTGTTAATTTAGCTTTTCTGCTTGTGCTTCCTGTGTGGTCTGCCTGTTAAGGCTGACATCATCCTCCAACCATCATAGCCTGCATCTGGAGGATGATGTCAGCCTTAACAGGCAGACCACACAGGAAGCACAAGCATTTCTTTGTTCCATCTTTCAAGGTCTTTCCTGTATACCAGGGATGGGTTCCTCCTAGTTCGGACCGGTTTCACCCAAACCGGAAGCGACCTGCTGGTTGCATCACCAGGGTGTCCAGGGGGGAAAGCATTTTGAAATTCCCTGACATTTCCCTGTAATTTGCAATCCAGTTAAGGCGTGGTTGTAAATGATGTCATACCAAACGGCTAAGCCATGGAGAGCTCATTTTTGCTTGACTCTGCCAGGCAGCACGGTCCGTTGGGGTTTTTTACATGATTTTTCCCTGACTTTTAAACATTTTATTATTTATTATTATTTATTGGATTTGTATGCCGCCCCTCTCCGCAGACTCGGGGCGGCTAACAACAGTGGTAAAACAACATGAACAATCCAATTAATAAAAACAACTAAAAAACCCTTATTATAAAAAAAACCAAACATACACACAAACGTACCATGCATAACTTGTAGTAGCCTAGGGGGAAAGGATAACTTTTAATACAGTATGGTTTTCCCCCCTGATTTATTCAATTATTTTTTTTTCACTAATTCCCTGATATTTTCCAAACTGCCGATTTCCCTGATAATTCCCTGATTTCCCTGTTTTCCAGGTTTGCTGGACACCCTGGTCACAATGAAATCACGGAACCGGTTTGGTCGATGCCAATCTCTGGGTGCCACTAGTCATTAATGGCATTTCTTGGTTCAAACGTCTTAAATTAGATTTCCCCATATGAATATCTCCAGATGTATACATAATTCCCATCTTTCTTTCTGGGAAGAAATTGTTGTGCAAGAAAAAGGGAAATATGTGTGATGGTTGCTAGTCCTCAGCATTTATCAGTTCCCATAGAACTAAATGGGTCTCAATTTTCATGCCTGCTTTTATCTGCACAAAATATTTTATACATATAATGTTTCTTGTTCAAGACAGGCAAAGAAATAAGAGTTAGGGACATCTATATATACAGTATTTGTTTCCTATTACTACTACAATATTAATTCATGTTATATTTTAGTAAAAACATCAATTAGAAATAGGGCTACTAGATAAACCCTCTAATTTCTTTTTTTTCAAATTTCCGTAACTTATCTGTTCTATCCTTTCCTATTGGTCAATAGGCATCACATGTGTCCATTAGGGGAGAGGGAGAGCTCACAATGCTTACTGTGAAGTGTTGGGCTTTTCAGGTAAAGCATTGTTCTAGCTGACCAATCAAAGGGCAAAGGGCTGGTCCCTCCTTTGAATACAAGTCAGTATATCACAGAAAAGGGAGAGACATTGCTGAGGCACATCAGTACAAACTTCAGGTGAGCATAAACGCAGAAGATGAACACAATGGCTATTGTCCAAACCCAGAAAAAGTTACAACCTCAGAAGAAACAGGGACAGAAACAGAAGAGGAAACAAGGAAGAAACCGGCAACGAAGGAACTTGACGATCAGTCACGTGAGAAAGTGGGAACGTCCATCTGACAGTTTTGAGGGCAAGCTTTTGCCCCCTTTTTTCCTTTCCCAACAAAAGATGTCAATGAAGGGGAATAAAAAAGCCATCTTTGCACAGAGGTGTCTCCTGGTAACACAAGACGGAGAGCAACACTGCTACCTCAGCAACTACATGGCCGGCCAAGCCACCATGGGCATCGGCGAAGTGATACCATGCTTCTTTGCCAGTGACCCTAGCATCTCTCCTTATTAGCCGAACCATCGTCCCCTCCCTCCCTCCCTGGCTGGCCCAGACTACTCTTTGAAAGGGAGGAGGAAGAGTACAAGTGGCCAGCCTGAGAAAAATCCCATCTTTCACCCGATGGAAGACCATCTAAGGTACCCCCCAAACCCAATCATCTTAAGACGACAACCTTGCCCACCTACAATAGTCAAGGAATATAGCAGATCTTCACACAGAAGGGCCTTGAGAAGGAGAATCAGCCAAGAAGAGGACCCAGGTTTCGTTAGAAAAAAAGATCTCACTCCTCAGGATGTTGTCCTTCCAAACATTCATATTTGTGACTGGAGAATTTCCCTTCAGAAACAGCAAAAGCAACTAGTTATTGACATACAAATAAAATGGGATTTAGAATGAGTGACACCTGTTTATGTATCTTGACCGTGTTTATTGCAAAATTTTGGGGGTTGCATTGTTTATGGTTCTAGCACAGTGATGGCGAACCTATGGCACGGCTGCCACAGGTGGCACATGGAGCCATATCTGCTGGCACGCAAGCTGTTGCTCTAGCTCCAACGTGCATCTACGCCCAGGGCCACCATCAGGAATTTTGGGGCCCCATACAGCCTAAGTGTCTGCCCCCCCCCCTGGCCATTTTAAAACTACTGCCCCCCAAATCCCGTGCCATGCCCACCATGGCCACACACCCTGGGCAAGCCCTCCCCCGGCCCTCTGAGGTCAAACACAGCCCTGATGTGGCCCTCAATGAAATTGAGTTTGACCCCCCTGGCCTAGAGGCTAAATCCTATGAACAAGGGCTTAGAGAATGAGTATGTTTAGCTCAATAAATAGAAAACTGAGGGGGAATATAATAGTTTCCCAATCCTTAAAGGGCTGCCACAGAGCAGATGGCATCTATTTATTCTCCATGCCACCTGAAGGTAGTACAAGAAGCAATGGGCGGAACCTCACCAAGAAGAAATGCAATCTGGAAATAAGGAAAAACCTGGGACTGGGCGGCATAGAAATAAATAAATAAATAAATAAATAAATAAATAAATAAATAAATAAATAAATAAATAAATAAATAAATAAATAAATAAATAAATAAATAAATAAATAAATAAATAAATAAATAAATAAATAAATAAATAAATAAATAAATAAATCCCTTCTTTATTATTAAAAGAAATTAATAGAAACATAGAAACATAGAAGACTGATGCCCTTATACTATTTCCTGTATTTTATCTTAGGATGGATATATGTTTATCCCAGGCATGTTTAAATCCAGTTACTGTGGATTTATCTACCACGTCTGCTGGAAGTTTGTTCCAAGGATCTACTACTCTTTCAGTAAAATAATATTTTCTCATGTTGCTTTTGATCTTTCCCCCAACTAACTTCAGATTGTGTCCCCTTGTTCTTGTGTTCACTTTCCTATTAAAAACACTTCCCTCCTGAACCTTATTTAACCCTTTAATATATTTAAATGTTTCGATCATGTCCCCCCTTTTCCTTCTGTCCTCCAGACTATACAGATTGAGTTCATTAAGTCTTTCCTGATACGTTTTATGCTTAAGACCTTCCACCATTCTTGTAGCCCGTCTTTGGACCCGTTCAATTTTGTCAATAATAATTTAAAAAAACCAAAATCCATTACTATTAAAACTAAAACAACCAGCAAAACTATTAATAAAAACAGGTGATGGCTGGGTTTTTTTCTCTGTTATTATTTAAGTGCTTTTACCATATGCTTTAAATCATGAGTCACTTCTCTCTCTGTTTCTCTCTCTTTTCTGTCATTCTCTGCCTCAATCATTTTCTCATTTCTCTTTTTTTCTCCCCTTTTTTCTAATATTTCTCTCTCTCTTCCTTCCACTATTCTCTCTGTCTCTTTCTTCCTCTCTCATCTCTTTCTTTCTTTCTCTTTCTCTTTCTCTCTCTTGCTTTCTTTCTCTTTCTCTCACTCTCTTCCTTCCTCTCTCATCTCTTTCTTTCTCTATCTTGCTTTCTTCCTCTCTCTCACTCTCTTTCTTCCTCTCTCATTTCTCTCTCTTTCTTCCCCTCTCTCTCTTTCTCTATCTTGCTTTCTTCCTCTCTCTGACTCTCTTCCTTCCTCTCTCATCTCTCTCTCTCTCTTTCTCTATCTTGTTTTCTTCCTCTCTCTCTCTTCCTTCCTCTCTCATCTCTTACTTTCTTTCTTTCTCTCTCTCTTTCTCTATCTTGCTTTCTCCCTCTCTCTCCCTCTTCCTTCCTCTCTCATCTCTCTCTCTTTTCTTTCTCTCTCTTTCTCTATCTCTCCCCCTCTTTCTCTCTCTCTCTTTTTCTCACTTTCCCTCTCTTGTTTTCTTTCTCTCTCTCTCTTGCTTTCTCTCTCACACTCTTTCTCTCTCTCATTCTCTTTCTCTTGCTATCTCTTTCTCTCCCCCTATTTCTCTCTCTCTCTCTCTCTCTCTCTCTCACTTTCTCTCTATCTTGTTCTGTCATTGCTCTCACTCTCTCTCGTTCTCCGGAGGCTGGTGAAAGTAATTTTCAATTACTTTCAATTGTAATTTTCAATTACAATCAACCTATCTCTCCTTCCTTCCTTTCCCCCCTCCCTCTTTTCCTTTCCTTCCTTCCCTTCCCCTTTCTCCTTCTTTCCCTTCTTCCTTTATTCCAACCCATCCCCTGCTGCCAACCCAACCCAGAAAATTCAAAGTAAGAAAAACCTTCGCTGTTACTTTGCTCCGGGCAGGCTAGCAGGGAGATGGAGAGAGCGCGGTGGCCCCTGCTGTGAGAATGCCTGCAGGGAAGAGAGGCGGAGCGGGCGGCCGGGCGAGGGCAGCGGCGAGTAGCCACGGGGGCGCGAGGGGGCTAGAGGCGCAGGGGGCAGTGGCGGCCGCGGCTTCGTGCGCGCCCTTGGAAAAGGGTGCACGGGGGGGCTTTTGGGGGACGCTGGCGCACGCGTGCGAAGCCTACAACTTGCATTACATTTTGTTTCTTTCCTAAGCAGCCTTCTGTGTAAAAAAATCCATTTGGGAACGACTTGTTCCCAAATGGATTTTTTTACACAGAAGGCTGCTTAGGAAAGAAACAAAATTTAACACAAGCGCAACCGCCACCCCGAAGGGGCTCCTACATTCGCCGCACGCTTTATTCTGGGACTGGAGGACCGCGCTGCCAAAGGCTCCGTCGGGGCTTCGAGTCCTGCCTTGCGAGGGCCAGAGGGCCCGCCTTTTTCGTTGGTGAGGCAGGCAGCCGGCAAGAGAGGGCCGGTACTGCGCATGTGCGACGGCGGGCAAAACCTGGCTCCCCTCATGGCCGGGCCCGGTACACCACTCCCAGTAGTACGGCCCTATCGGCGGCCCTGTCTACGTCCATGTAACACCAACAGTCCGCAGTCTGCATTGGTTGCCGATCAGTTTCTGGTCACAATTCAAAGTGTTGGTTATGACTTATAAAGTCCTTCATGGCACCGGACCAGATTATCTCAGGGACCGCCTTCTGCTGCACAAATCCCAGCGACCAGTTAGGTCCCACAGAGTGGGTCTTCTCCAGGTCCCATCAACTAAACAATGTCATTTGGCGGGCCCCCAGGGGAAGAGCCTTCTCTGTGGCGGCCCCGGCCCTCTGGAACCAACCCCCCCCCCCGGAGATTAGAATTGCCCCCACCCTCCTCGCCTTTCGTAAGCTCCTTAAAACCCACCTCTGCCATCAGGCATGGGGGAACTGAGATACTCTTTCCCCCTAGGCCTTTACAATTTTATGCATGGTATGTTTGCTTGTATGTATGATTAGTTTTACAATAAGGGTTTTTTAGTTGTTTTGGTATTGGATTTACATGCTGGGTTTATTTTGTTGTTGTTAGCCGCCCCGAGTCTATGGATAGGGGCGGCATACAAATCCAATAATAAATAAATAAATAGATAGATAGATAGATAGATAGATAGATAGATAGATAGATAGATAGATAGATAGATAGATAGATAGATAGATGATAGTGTTTTTGGCTTCCAGAGAGCCTCCAGAGAGATGGGAAGGGCATTTTTACCCTCCCCCTGCTCCAGGGAAGCCTCTGGAGCCTGGGGAGGGCGAAACACGAGCCTACCGGGCCCACCAGAAGTTGGGAAACAGGCCATTTTCGCCCTCCAAAGGATCTCCAGAGAGCAGGAGAATGTGTTTTCGCCGTTTCCAGGCATTGAATGATAGCGCACACCCACGCTCTTTTGGCACCCAAGGAAAAAAAGGTTCGCCATCACTGTTCTAGCACCTTTTCCCAAATTCACATCTTCTCAAGCATTCTAGATGACTGACACATGTGAGTTTTGTCTCTTACATTTACAAACATGCATGTACAGCACACAATACTATGTCCAGTCAACGAAGCAGTGGAAGTGATGTGCCGGTGCCTAGAGGCTGTTGGGGCCTGGATGAGTGTCAACAGACTCAAACTTAACGCTGATAAGACGGAGTGGCTGTGGGTTTTGCCTCCCAGGGACAATTCCATCTGTCCATCCATCACCCTGAGGGGGGAATCATTGACCCCCTCAGAGAGGGTCCGCAACTTGGGCGTCCTCCTCGATCCACAGCTCACATTAGAGAAACATCTTTCAGCTGTGGCGAGGGGGGCGTTTGCCCAGGTTCACCTGGTGCACCAGTTGCGGCCATACCTGGGCCGGGACTCACTGCTCACAGTCACTCATGCCCTCATCACCTCGAGGCTCGACTACTGTAATGCTCTCTACATGGGGCTACCTTTGAAGAGTGTTCGGAAACTTCAGATCATGCAGAATGCAGCTGTGAGTGCAATCATGGGCTTCCCTAGGTATGCCCATGTTACTCCAACACTCCGCAGTCTGCATTGGTTGCTGATCAGTTTCTGGTCACAATTCAGATGTTGGTTATGACCTATAAAGCCCTTCATGGCATCGGACCAGAATATCTCCGGGACCGCCTTCTGCCGCACGAATCCCAGCGACCAGTTAGGTCCCACAGAGTTGTCCTTCTCCGGGTCCCGTCGACTAAACAATGTCTTTCGGGGAAGAGCCTTCTCTGTGGTGGCCCCGACCCTCTGGAATCAGCTCCCCCCAGAGATCAGAATTGCCACCAACCTCCTTGCCTTTCGTAAGCTCCTTAAAACCCACCTCTGTCGTCAGGCATGGGGGAATTGAGATATTCATTCCCCTCAGGCCTATACAATTTATGCATGGTATATTTGTGTGTATGTTTGGTTTTTAATAAGGGTTTTTAGTTATTTTAAATATTAGTTTTGTTATATGTTGTTTTATTACTGTTGTTAGCCGCCCCGAGTCTACGGAGAGGGGCGGCATACAAATCTAATAAGTAACTAAAGTAAGTAAGTAAGTAAGTAAGTAAGTAAGTAAGTAAGTAAGTCAGTCAGTCAGTCAGTCAGTCAGTCAGTCAGTCAGTCAGTCAATCAATCAATCAATCAATCAATCAATCAATCAATCAATAATAAATAAATAAATAAATAAAATCTCTTAAATTTCTACCATTAATTAATTTCGTGCTAGTGGTCATTACAATTACAATTCATAAGAATGGGAATGGGTGATATTCTGCCGTTCTGGTATGCTGGCAGGTGTAACAAGCCAGGGGGAGGGAGGGGCGCGGAATCCATTATTCCAAGATGACAGACACAAATATTGAAGAGGGGGGGAAAGTGGGTTTTACTGCATATAAAAATGCTATGCTCTTTTTTTAGCAAGATCTGGGTTAAATTCTGCAATGGCAATTCACTTATGATATCAATATTTAAATAGCTATCTTCCAATTGCCTCAGAATTAGCCGCAACTTCCTCTCCCGATGATAGGATTTTGACAATTTCCGTATGAATATTTAATCCCCAGTTATGCAACAATTTCCTTGTGAACAAATTATTTCTTTGTATTCTGGCAAACGATTTATCCGGAATGATATAACTGTTTTGAAGTGAACTTTTCATCCCAATGACACGTCCACCAGCTGATTTTGGCATGAAAATGCCTTATGGAAAATTACTTCAAATGCATTCCATACCTCAATCTACATAAGTATGGCCTACAAGATATAGATTGTAGTTTAGAGACACAACCACAGAAGAAGTAACACAAATATAAAAATTACAGTTAAGAAGATACATAACAAAGATAATGGCCTTGACCCCAGAAATCGATGAGAAATTTCTGGAACCCAGAATGCCATGAAAATCTCAGAAATACAGAGAGAAGAACCTTAGACTTAGACTTATAATTTTGTCACTTTAAATGTACAATAATTGGCATACATTAAAATGAAATTTTCAAAGGAGCTCCACCTCTAATATACACTACATAAACGTGACTAAACAAACAAATAAATAAATACAAAATATGCATATACCCATATATATGGCACAGAGAAACAACACAGTCTAGTTTGGATGCATATATGTACATGGCAAGAGAAACAAATAGTATTGTGAGTTTACCAGATGGATGGCATAGAGCAGTGTTTCCTAATCTTGGCAACTTGAAGAAATTTGGACTTCAACTCCCAGAATTCCCCAGCCAGCATTCGCTGGCTGGGGAATTCTGGGAGTTGAAGTCCAAATATCTTCAAGTTGCCAAGGTTGGGAAACATTGGCATAGAGAACAAAGCTGTTACAGAATCTGACAGTCCTGCTATAAATACGTCAAACCCTCCTTCCAGAGGGGAGCAACAGAAACAGACCATTTTTACTTATAAACAGTAGACTGACTGAATAATGGGAAGTGAGCTTCCTATAATCTTCTCGGCTGTCCTTACCACTCTCTGTGGGGATTTTCTATCTGAGGCGCTGCTACCACCAAACCAAACGGTGATGCAGTTTGTTTAAATGCTCTCAATAAACTTATATTTTCATCTCCATCGTAACTGTGAATGGTCACTAAATACCCCGTTCCACTCTCCATCAAATGAGCAGCTTTTCCAATCAGACAGACTCGACAGAATCTTCTTAGCGCAGCGGGCCTTTGGGTTTATTATAGAAGAGGTCTGTTAATTACAAGCAGCATTTGTTGAACTTTTGATTCAGGAGTGGGCTTCAAAAATTTAACAAGGACTTCTTTGCCCAATTGCTAGGTGGCTGTGGCCTAGTCAACCTCCGGGGGGGGGGGCATTTTTGCCTTACCCGGGCTTTGGAGGCTTTCTTCAAGCCTCCAGGAAGGCCGAAAAAGGCCTTCCTAGGCTTCGGAGGCCCTCAAACATCTGATAGGCCCATTTTTCAACCTTCCCAAACCTCCACATTCCCCCTGCACTTACCTGCATCTAAAATGGGCTGCATGGGGACTCCTGGGAGGGCAGGGGTTGACAGGGCCAGCCAGATGTGGGATTTGAAAATTCTCTGAACTGCACAGAATCTTAGCGAGAGATTCTCCTGAATCTCTGCGAACCTCCAGCAGCCTGCTTTTGGCTCTATCAAACCTCAAACTCTGGAGCTAAAGTAATAATAGGATGGATGGACGGATGGACGGACGGACGGACGGACGGACGGACGGATGGATGATATGCCATCCAGTCATTATTGACTCTGTGTACACTTAGATTTTCTCCATAACAATATGTATCTAACTTGATCTGGCGGTCTTTTAATGTTGTGCCTATCACTGCTGTAATTGAGTTGATCCATCTTGCTTCTGGCATACAAATCTTATGTTGTTGTTGTTGTTGTTGTTGTTGTTGTTGTTGTTATTATTATTATTATTATTATTATTATTATTATTATTATTATTCTCTTTCCTTCAATCTTTCCCAGAATTACAGCCTTCTCCAGGGAGCTATGTCTTTGCATCATGTGTCTGAAGTAGGATAATTGGAGTTTGGTCATTTCTGCCTCAAGTGAGAACTGGTTCGATTTGTTCGACGAAGCATTTGTTTGTTTTCTTGGATGTCCGCAATATTTTCAGCAGTCTTTCCAAAACCAAAGTTCAAAATTGTCAATAGTCTTCCTATCCTGCTTCTTCAAAGTTCAAATGTTCACTTCCATAGAGTGCTACAGGGAAGAGAATGTTCATGGTCTGCACAATTGTGATCTACTGTATATAGCCGTGATGGCAAACCTCTGCACACAGAGCTCTCTCTCTGGGCATGTGTGCCGTCACCAGCTGCTCTTCTGGGTTCTGTCGCACACATGCATGCCGGACAGCTGCTCTCTTCCAGATTCCAGTATGCACAGGCCAGCATGCATATATGTGCTGGAACCCAGAAGAGAGCATCTGGCTGGTGTGCATGTGTGCACCAAAGCCTGGAAGAGCAGCTCTCTTCCAGGTTCCGGTGTTCTGGTGCATGCGTGCACGCACTCCAGTTTCGGCACTTGGTGCCAAAAAGGTTGACCATCACTGGTATATAGTATAGTGACATCATAGGGTTTTTTAAAAAAACCTTGGCAATCAATTTGTTCATCAGTTTACATCGGTTTTGCAATAAAAATCAGTGTAAGAGACTTGAGAAAATAACAAGAGCCTTTACTGCTTTAAAAAAATATATCTGTCCAACATCAAAAGATTCCTGTGCCTCTACTTTAGGTGAGATGCGTCTCTTAAACTTTGAGGGTGCATCATTTTCTTTCTTTACCAGTCTCGCAGAGGATTTCAGTACTGTTCCAGCCAGAACCAATGCATTGTGAATTGCAAGTTGCAGCTTATTTTTCACCTGTTCCAAATCAGCAGTTAGAGAAGACCTGGAGCCAAGTCACAAGGAGCCATACCAGCGGTGGGTTGCTTCCCACTTCAGCCCGGTTCTGCAAACTGGTAGCAGCAGCAGGAGGCTCCACCCACCCACCTGGAACATTTCTGTGCATGCACGGAAGCTTCTGCACGCAGGTGAGAACCAGTAGCAACAGGATTTAGAACCCACTACTGAGCCATGCCATTTCCCCAGCCATTATCTGCCTATCTACTTAAAGGCCCTTTAAGCCCTTACTTTCTCCTCCAACTTCAGTCTTGGAATCAGAGCTGACTAATGCAGACAGAGACACAGACAACCATATTGTTATATATTTTCAGCAAAATTCTATTATAGCCAATGTCCATAAAAAACATAGTTGATTTTTTTCCGTCCAATCTACCTAATGGGGATGACAGTGCTTCCTCAAGTTGTTGCTGTTATTTATTTATTTATTTATTTATTTATTTATTTATTTATTTATTTATTTATTATTTTTTATTTATTTATTTATTTATTTATTTATTATTCGAGTTGAAAGGGACCTTGAAGGCCATCAAGTCCAACCCCCTGCTCTGTTCTCCAAATAAGTAATTCATCACATTTTATGAAATGTGTTTATTCAATGAACGAAGAAGCATCCACTCGGATTTAAATAGTAAGGATGTTGGAGATATTAGCAAGGTCCCTCAGGCAGAGAAGGAGGGGATGTTCAAAGGGGAAGTTGTCGTAAATGTCACCAAACCATCAAGTGCAGTTAGAAATAAAAAGAGGACACATTTTCTTGTGGGTGATTCGACTGTAAGAGGTGTTGTTTTGGGACAGAGCAAGGATGTGGTGAAGGTGCTGAGGTGTCTCCCAGGGGCCACTGCCAGCAGGGACAGGAGGTGGATTACAAACATTGTTGAGGCTGTGAGTAAAGGTAATAACGTTGATGTGGTGGTGCATCTTGGCACAAATGATTTGTCCCAGAGAAATGTTAATGTAGTAAAAAGAGATTTTCAATGTCTAAGTGTGGAGCTGGGTAAAATAACTGATTCAGTGACTTTCTCAGAGGTGTTACCGGTTTGTGGCCAAGAGGATAAAACAATGTGTATCAGAGAGTTTAATGTGTGGTTAAGGCAGTGGTGTAATGCTGAAGGATTTGGCTATGTAAGTCATGATGTCAGTAGGTGGTCTAATAGGGAGTTGTTTAAGAGGGATGGTTTGCATCCATCATACAGAGGTACCCAGGTGCTCGGTGAGGAATTCAGAACTTTTTTGGACAGGCATTTAAACTAGGTAAAGGGGACAGAGATGTAACTGATGTGGGTGATTTCTGTCCCCAACCAATAAGGATAAAGCAGTTTTTGGAAGCTTATGAAAAGGGAGCTGCAAATGAAATAGATGTAGTTGTTGATGATAAGGGGCAAACTAATAATGAAAATAATGTTATTCGGGTAATGTGCACGAATGCTCGAAGCTTGAGCAACAAGCTCTGTGAATTAATGGCCATAATATATAGAGATAATTTGGACCTGGTTGCCATAACTGAGACATGGTTTAAGGATTCTAATGAATGGGAAATATCCATACCAGGATATACACTGTATAGGAAGGATAGAATAGAGAGAAGGGGAGGTGGAGTAGCCATTTATATTAAAGAAAGTCTAAAAACAACACTAATTCGCAATACATGTCAAGATCTACAGACTCTCTGGATTTGCATGCAAAATAAAGAAGGTTCTGTCATTAGAATTGGGGTGATCTATAGGCCTCCAGGGCAATCCGAGGAATATGACAACAAGATGGTGGATGAAATTACCCAAATGGCAGTAAAGGGAGATATTGTGGTTATGGGTGATTTCAACATGCCTGATGTTGACTGGAAGATCCCCAGTGCCCTTACATGCAAAAGTAAGAATATAGTAGAGGCCTTTACAGGAGCAGCTCTGGCACAGCTGCTTAAGACACCAACTAGAGGGGAGAATATTCTAGATTTAGTTTTTAAGAATGGGAATTGGGTTTCAGAGGTCAAGGTGGGAGAAAATGTAGGTTGCAGTGACTATCTATGTTTGTGGTTTGATGTAAAAACTCATTGTGAGCAATCCTATAATGCAACCAAAGTATTGGATTTCAGAAAAACAAATTTTAATGCAATGGGGGAATATTTAGATAATGAATTAAAGGGGAGGGATAAAATGGCAGGAACGAGAACCCAGTGGACTGTATTAAAAAAGGCCATCTTAAAAGCCACTGGACTGTATGTAAGACAAATAACTAAAGGTAAAAGGAAGAAGAAACCGCTATGGTTTAGCAATGATGTAAGGGCTATAGTCAATGAAAAAAAGGCTGCCTACAGGAGGTATAAAGAGTCTGGAAGTATAACTGATAGGGAGGTGTATAAAATGAGACAGAAGGAGGCGAAACAGATAATATATGCTGCTAAAGCCTCAAAAGAGGAAGAAATTGCCAAATCTGTAAAGAAGGGGGATAAAACCTTCTTCAGATATATTAGTGATAAGAAGAAGAAAAACTGCGGCATCATGAAGCTTAGTACCGGGAATAATACATGCATTAATGGGAATAAGGAGATCGCTGACCATTTCAATAGCTACTTCTGTTCAGTTTTCTCAAAAGACACCGTACAAAATAATACTATAGAGGGATATAGCATTGCTTCCAGCTGTACTGATTCAGCTCCAGTGATCTTAGAAGCCGATGTCTTAGAAGAACTTGAACGATTAAAGATAAATAAGGCAATGGGTCCAGATGGCATCCATCCCAGAGTTCTTAAATAACTCAGATCTGTCATTGCTACCCTTCTGACTGATTTGTTTAACCAATCCTTGTTAACAGGAGAAGTTCCTGAGGATTGGAGAATGGCCAGTGTTGTGCCTATCCACAAGAAGGGCCGGCCAGTTAGCTTGACATCAGTGGTAGTTAAAATGATGGAGACTCTACTCAAAAAGAGGATAAATCAGCACCTAAAAAACAATAACTTATTGGACCCAAATCAGCATGGCTTTACTGAAGGCAAATCATGTCAGACTAATATCATTGATTTCTTTGACTATGTCACAAAGGTGTTGGATGAAGGTGGTGCCGTGGATATTGCCTACCTGGACTTCAGCAAAGCCTTTGATACGGTTCCACATAAAGAGCTGATAGATAAATTAGTGAAGATTGGACTTAATCCCTGGATAGTTCAACGGATTTGCAGCTGGCTGAAGTGTAGACATCAGAGAGTTATTGTTAATGGCGAGTATTCTGAGCAGAGTCAGGTTACAAGCGGTGTGCCACAAGGGTCTGTTCTGGGTCCTATTCTTTTTAATATGTTTGTGAGTGACATAGGGGAAGGTTTGGTAGGGAAGGTTTGCCTATTTGCCGATGACTCTAAAGTGTGCAATAGGGTTGATATTCCTGGAGGCGTCTGTAATATGGTAAATGATTTAGCTTTACTAGATAAATGGTCAAAGCAATGGAAACTGCAGTTTAATGTTTCCAAATGTAAAATAATGCACTTGGGGAAAAGGAATCCTCAATCTGAGTATTGTATTGGCAGTTCTGTGTTAGCAAATACTTCAGAAGAAAAGGATTTAGGGGTAGCGATTTCTGACAGTCTCAAAATGGGTGAACAGTGCAGTCAGGTGTTAGGGAAAGCAAGTAGGATGCTTGGCTGCATAGCTAGAGGTATAACAAGCAGCAAGAGGGAGATTATAATCCCACTATATAGAATGCTGGTGAGACCACATTTGGAATACTGTGTTCAGTTCTGGAGACCTCACCTACAAAAAGATATTGACAAAATTGAACGGGTCCAAAGACGGGCCACAAGAATGGTGGAAGGTCTTAAGCATAAAACGTATCAGGAAAGACTTAATGAACTCAATCTGTATAGTCTGGAGGACAGAAGGAAAAGGGGGGACATGATCGAAACATTTAAATATATTAAAGGGTTAAATAAGGTCCAGGAGGGAAATGTTTTTAATAGGAAAGTGAACACAAGAACAAGGGGACACAATCTGAAGTTAGTTGGGGGAAAGATCAAAAGCAACATGAGAAAATATTATTTTACTGAAAGAGTAGTAGATCCTTGGAACAAACTTCCAGCAGACGTGGTTGGTAAATCCACAGTAACTGAATTTAAACATGCCTGGGATAAACATATATCCATCCTAAGATAAAATACAGAAAATGGTATAAGGGCAGACTAGATGGACCAGGAGGTCTTTTTCTGCCGTCAGTCTTCTATGTTTCTATGTTTCTAAGTAGTGGGCACTGATCAATCTATTGCTGAAAGTCGTAATTTCTTCAAATGAGTTTGGAGCGGTTTACCCTAAGTTTGTATCTACTGTGTGCTCGTGCTTGGTTGTGGTTGAAGTTGAAGTAGTCATTGACATGTAGGGCATTGTATCAGATCATTTTATGTGCTACACTTAGGTCACACCAATGGCAACGTAGCATTAGAGTCGTCTTAACTCTATACCAGTGTGCTGCGTGCACATAGAAACATAGAAGATTGACGGCAGAAAAAGACCTCATGGTCCATCCAGTCTCCCCTTATACTTTTTCCTGTATTTTATCTTAGGATGGATCTATGTTTATCCCAGGCATGTTTAAATTCAGTTACTGTGGATTTACCAACTACGTCTGCGGGAAGTTTGTTCCAAGCATCTACTACTCTTTCAGTAAAGTAATATTTTCTCACGTTGCTTCTGATCTTTCCCCCAACTAACCTCAGATTGTGCCCCTTTGTTCTTGTGTTCACTTTCCTATTAAAAACACTTCCCTTCTGAACCTTATTTAAGCCTTTAACATATTTAAATGTTTCGATCACTTCCCCCCTTTCCCTTCTGTCCTCAAGAGTTCATGAAGTCTTTCCTCATAGGTTTTATGCTTAAGACCTTCCACCATTTTTGTAGCCCGTCTTTGGACCCGTTCAATTTTATCAATAAATATCAATCAAAACAGTTAGAAGGGACCTTGGAGGTCTTCTAGTCCAACCCCCTGCTTAGGCAGTGTGAGATATTGGTAAGTTTGCTAATGATGTAATACGGGGCAGGTTTGGTTCACAAGTACTGTAAAAGGTTTATTGAAAAGAAAACACATTTGCAAAGATGTTCCAAGTATCCTCCCAAGTTGGATCGAGCACAAGGAGAGCAGAAATACATTTTACAATCCATAACATTATATATATTATTCTATTCTAAAGGGTAAACATGGCCATTCTCCCCATAGTCATAACTATCTTATCTTGTCTTCCAGTAGTTTTTGATCCTGGATGTCTTTTTTATCTTACCGTATTTTAGCCTGACCATGGGTGTTCCTGTGGCCTGGCCTTGGGTATGTTCCAAGGGGAATTATTCTATTTATTTATTTATTCAATTTTTAATGCCGCCTTTCTCCTTAGACTCATGGCGGCTTACAACACGTTAGCAATAGCACTTTTTAACAGAGCCAGCCTATTGCCCCCCACAATCCGGGTCCTCGTTTTACCCATTTCGGCACGATGGAAGGCTGAGTCAACCTTGAGCCGGTGATGAGATTTGAACTGCTGACCTACAGATCTACAGTCAGCTTCAGTGGCCTGCAGTACAGCACTCTACCTGCTGCGCCACCCCGGCTCTACGTCATTCTACTTTGTGTTACTGAATACGTTCTGGGTTAGTTTATAAAAAGTATTATAGCTTCGTAATATAAAACTTGCTAGTGTATTAACCATCCTTTATAAAAGAGTAACTCATTCTTTTCCTTTGGCAGGAAACACTACTTCAGCTTCAACCGCAACAACACAAGAGCATACAACAGATTCAAACTTAATACGAACCGCTCCAAACTTGACTGTAAAAGATATTATTTCAACAATTGAGTTATCGAAGCGTGGAACTCATTACCGGACTCAATTGTGTCAACCCTTAACCCCCAACATTTCTCCCTTAGACTCTCCACTATTGACCTCTCCAGGTTCCTAAGAGGCCAGTACGTGGCATACATAAGTGCACTGGTGTGCCTTTCGTCCCGTCCAATTGTCTTTCCTTTCTCTCACTTATCATATATACTTTCTTTCTTTCATATATTCTCTCCTCTAAGTTCACTTTACCCTTATATATATTACTAAGTGTCTATTTTTCTTCCTAAGTATTTCTGTATTGGACAAATGAATAAATAAATAAAATAAAAATATCAGTGATGGCAGATATTTTTTTGCTTGGTGCCAAAAGGATATGCGTGCGCTCAATAGCGCATGCGTGCCCATGCCCATAATGCAATGCCCTCCCCCCCATGCCCCATGATTCTTGACAAATCTTTTATGTACACTGAGAGCATATGTACCAAAGACACAATTCCTTGTGTCCAATCACTCTTTTTTATTTATTTATTTTGTCCAATAAACAATAATACACAATGAAGGGAATAGAGGATACCTCCAAGTAAAATATATTAGAGAAAGAAAGAGGAGAGAGCATAGGAATAAAATATATCAATGAGAGAATAGAAGAAAAGATATAGGTATAGAAAAGATATATATGAGCTAGGAAAAAGATATAGGTGATATAGGAGAGACAATAGGACAGGGGTCGGAAGGCACATTAGTGCACTTATGCACGCCCCTTACTGACCTCTTAGGAATCTGGAGAGGTCAACCGTGGACAGTCTAAGGGAAAAATGTTGGGTGTTAGTTGATAATATTACGGAGTCTGGTAATGAGTTCCACGCTTCAAGGACTCTATTACTAAAGTCATATTTTTTACAATCAAGTTTGAAGCTGTTAATCTGTTGTGTGCTCTTGTGTTGTTAAGGTTGAAGCTGAAGTAGTCGTTGACAGGCAGCATATGAACTTGTGGGCAATACGTACTTAGATCATGTTTAAGGCATCATAGTTCTAAGCTTTCAAGACCCAGGATTGTCAGTCTAATTTCATTGGGTATTCTGTTTCGGGTAGAGGAGTGCAGGGCTCTTCTGGTGAAGTATCTTTGAACATTTTTGAGGGTATTAATGTCCGAGATGCGGTATGGGTTCCAAACAGATGAGCTGTATTCTAGGATGGCAAAATAATAAAGAATTCTATTCTATTTGACAGAACAGACTGTCCTCTATGATGCAAAATAGAATGGTGATTAAAAAAAGAAAACAAGAAAAGTTAAATAAAACTTTAAAAATTGAACAATTGGGAAGAGATGTAATTGAAAAACCACAAGGCTGTAAAATACTAAAGAAATTTAAAGATTTAGGGGATTTGGAAACATAACAATGGGATTGATTGAATTTTATACAGTTGGAGTTTTTAAATATTGAGATGTCAAAACCAAAGATGTATACTGAGTAATATTTATTAAATTATTACAAAATGGATTTATTCTATTCTATTCTACCTATCACCTCTAGCCTGCCTGCCTGCAGGCATAGTTATATATTATTATAATATATAATAATCATCATGTTTACGTAGTGTATGTTGGAGGTGGTGACCCTTTGGGAGTTTTATTTATTTATTTATTTTGTCCAATACACAATACATAGAAAAGAATAGACATGAGGTAATATATACAGTATAAAGAAAAATATAAAATAGAGAAGATATATGAAAGGAAGAACATATATGTGATATATGAGATAAAGGAAAGACAATTGGACAGGGGACGAAAGGCACACTGGTGCACTTATGTACGCCCCTTACTGACCTCTAAGGAACCTGAAGAGAGGTCAATTGTGGATAGTCTAACTCTAAGGGAGAAATGTTGGGGGTTAGGGGTTGACACTATTGAGTCTGGTAATGAGTTCCACTCTTCGACAACTCAATTGTTAAACTCATATTTTTTACAGTCAACTTTGGAGCGGTTAATATTAAGTTTGAATCTGTTGCGTGCTCTTGTGTTGTTGCGGTTGAAGCTGAAATAGTCATTGACAGGTAGGACGTTGCAGCATATGATCTTGTGGGCAATACTTAAATCGTGTTTTAGGCGTCGCAGTTCTAAGCTTTCTAGACCCAGTACTGTAAGTCTCGTTTCGTAGGGTATTCTGTTTCTAGTGGAGGAGTGAAGGGCTCTTCTGGTGAAATATTTTTGGACCTTTTCAAGGGTGTTGATGTCCGAGATGTGGTATGGGTTCCAGACAGATGAGCTGTATTCTAGGATGGGTCTGGCAAGTTTTGTAGGCTCTTGTGAGTAGTGTGAGATTGTAGGCAACGAGATGTCATTTTAAAGTTACAGTCATAATGATTTCAATTATTCTAATTCTTATTCTAAGCCTAAATTGTGGCTCCACCCTGCAGAAATCCCCGCTAAGCTCTTTCAAATTGGTCACCGTAAAACCTCGCCTCTCTCGGGAGACTGTGACTAACATTTCGCCCCACCCTTCCCACATCGAGGGTCCCTCCCTTCCACCAATCGGACGCGAGACACGTGGGAAAAGCACTCCTCCCATCGCTTAGGTTGCTTAGAGTAAAGCGAAACTTACCGAGGGTGTTTTGAATGCGGAACGCTTCCCCCCCCCCCCCGCCGCCGCCCCAGTTTTCGTCCTCCGGAGTGTTTGCAGAGGAGCTGGTTGGAGCCCCCCCCGTCCAGGTGCTAATTGGAGCTTTTCCCCCCCCGCCCAGGTGTTGTTGCTGGTCCAGACCATGGGGGATCTGGGGAGACTCGCGTCCCGGGTTCAGGACAGCCCTGAAAAACGGATCTCCGAATCCAGGACGCCGTCGGAAGGGCTGCGCCTGCAAGCCGCCGAAAGGTTGCGCGGAGAAGCCCTCTGTGAACAACACCGGGAGCCCCTCAAGCTTTTCTGCTGGGAGGACCGCGCTTTCGTCTGCGTGGTGTGCGGCAAATCCAAGAAGCACCGAGCCCACCTGGTACTTCCCGTCGAGGAGGCAGCTGAAGACTACAAGGTAAATGGATCTGGATTCTACCCCTCTGTTAATGCAGCCTAGAACCGTGTTGGCCTTTTTGGCAGCTGCTGCACAATGCTGGCTCATATTTAAACGGTTGTCCACTAGGACAGTGTTTCCCAACCATGGCAACTTGAAGATATTTGGACTTCAACTCCCGGGAATTCTGGGAGTTGAAGTCCAAATATCTTCAAGTTGTCAAGGTTGGGAAACACTGCACTAGGACTCCCAAGTAACTGTGAGAGGAGGAATCTTGGAGTCCCAGTGGACAAACATTTAAATATTAAAGTCAACCTATTTTCCAAAGCACCTGAGGGTAGAACAAGAAGCAATGGGTGGAAACTAAAAGAGAGAAGCAACTTAGAACTAAGGAGAAATTTCCTGACAGTCAGAACAATTAATCAGTGGAGCAGCTTGGCTCTAGAAGTTGTGAATGCCCTAACACTGGAAATTTTTAAGATGCTGGATAACCATCTGTGTGAAATAGTGTTGAGTTTCTTGCCTAAGCAGGGGGTTGGACTAGAAGACCTCCAAGGTCCCTTCCAACTCTGTTGTTGTTGTTGTTGTTGTTGTTGTTGTTCTTCTTCTTCTTCTTCTTCTTCTTCTTCTTCTTCTTCTTCTTCTTCTTCTTATTATTATTATTATTATTATTATTATTATTATTATTATTATTATATATGAGCCAGCAGTGTGCAGCAGCTGCCAAAAAAACCAACACAGTTCTAGGCTGCATTAATAGAGGGATAGAATCAAGATCAGGTGAAGTGTTAATACCACTTTATAAGGCCTTAATGAGGCCACACTTGGAATACTGCATTTAGTTTTGGTCGCCACAATGTGAAACAGATGTTGAGATTCTAGAAAGAGTGCAGAGAAGAGCAACAAAGATGTTTAGGAGATTAGAGGCTAAAACATATGAAGAATGGTTGCAAGAACTGGCCATGTTAATGAAAAGAAGGACCAGGGGATTCATGATAGCAGTGTTCCAATATCTCAGGGGTTGCCACATAGAAGTGAGTCAATCTATTCTCCAAAGCAGTGATTTTCAACCTTTTTTGAGCCGCGGCACATTTTTTACATTTACAAAACCATGGGGCACATTGAGGAGGGGGCGGCTAAAAAAAGTTTGGACAAAAAAATTATCTCTTCTTCCCTTTTGCTCTATTTCTCTCGCCCTCTTTCTCTCCCTCTTTTTTCTCTCTCTCTCCATCCCTTTCTTTCTCTCTTCCTTCTTTCCTCTTTTCTGCTCTTTCTCTCTCCCTCCCTACTTCCCTCTATGTCTTTCTCTCTCTCTTGCTTTCTTTCTCTCTCTTTCTCTCTCTTGCTTTCTTTCTCTCTTGTTCTCTTTCTCTCTCTTTCTTTCTTTCTCTCTCTTGCTTTCTTTCTTTCTCTCTTGTTTTCTTTCTCTCTCTCTTGCTCTTTCTTTCTCTTGTTTTCTTTCTCTGAGCTTCGCGGCACACCTGACCATGTCTCGCGGCACACTAGTGTGCCACGGCACACTGGTTGAAAAACACTGCTCCAAAGCACCTGAGGGTAGAACAAGAAGCAATGGGTGGAAACTAAACAAGGAGAGAAGCAACTTAGAACTAAGGAGACATTTCCTGACAGTTAGAACAATTAACCAGTGGAACAGCTTGCCTCCAAAAGTTGTGAATGCTCCAACACTGGACGTTTTTGAAGAAAATGTTGGACAACCATTTGTCTGAAGTAGTGTAGGGTTTCCTGCCTAAGCAGGGGGTTGGACTAGAAGACCTCCAAGGTCCTTTCCAACTCTGTTCTTATTAACTTTGGCTGGTCTATTAGTGAGGCAGATACTGTCCTTCTTCCCTGTTTTGAGGCAATGGAGTTCTACCCTGCTTGCAGAAACCTTGAGAGCCCTCCTCCTGAACTTGGGAGTTGATTGGATACTTCCTAAAAATCTGGCATTGCACAATACACTTAATTCTAAAGCCACTTGAATAACACTATTACTGTGTATGTGCTGTACAACCCAACCACCATATTACGGCTTCAAGTGATGGCGAAGGCAACAGCTGGATTTCCCAGGATTGACTGTATGCCAGATTATAGCAATAGCACTTAGATTTGTATACAGCTTCATAGTGCTTTTGCAGCCCTCTCTAAGTGGTTTACAGCGGTGTTTCCCAACCTTGGCAACTGGAAGATATTTCGACTTCAACTCCCAGAATTCCCCAGCCAGCGAATGCTGGCTGGGGAATTCTGGGAGTTGAAGTCCAGATATCTTCAAGTTGCCAAGGTTGGGAAACACTGGTTTACAGAATTAAGCCACACCCCACCCACTAAGCCACTCCCACACCCCACCCACTAAGCAACTCCCACCCCACCCACTAAGCCACTCCTAAGGGGGGGGGATTTGAATTTCACCTCTGCTTCAGTCCCCCAATAAAATCAGCTTCCTAAATGATTTAGCATTTCCATCATTGCTGGGGAATAATCCTAACAGATTTTGTTTCCTCAGAAAGCAGTCCAGATCAAGCTACAGAGACTGAAGCTGAGGAGAATGGCTGCTGAAGGATCAAAGCAGATTCAGGAGAAACAAACAGCTGCTTATTTGGTAGGTAACTTATTCATATACAGCACTAAGGAAAGCCGTAGCGGTTTCTCTTGACTGAAATACATCCCCCACTTAGATGCACATTTTGTAAAACAAAACAGTTTTATTTTGAGGGCCTGAAAAGTAATCATGAGCAATTTTTGTCCACTAAACACATAATAATAATAAAATTAATGATAATAATGATAATAATGATAATAATGTTGTTGTTATTATTATTATTATTATTATTATTATTATTATTAATTAGATTTGTATGCCACCCCTCTCCGAAGACTCGGAGTGGCTCACAACAAGAAAACACAGTACAAATCCAATAGTTAAAAACCATTTAAAACCCTTAATATAAAAACAGTCATGTATCCCAGACAAACCATACATAGAGCGGAAACGGCTCAGGGGAATCAATTTCCCCATGCGGAGGTGGGGATGGGTTTTAAGGAGTTTATGAAAGGCGAGGAGGGTGGGGGCAGTTCTCATCTCTGGGGGGAGTTGGTTCCAGAGGGTCGGGGCCACCACAGAGAAGGCTCTTCCCCTGGGTCCTGCCAGACAACATTGTTTCATCAACGGAACCCAGAGAAGGCCAACTATGTGGGACCTAACCGGTCGCTGGGATTTGTGCGGCAGACGGCGGTCCCGGAGATATTCTGGTCCGATGCCATGAAGGGCTTTATAGGTCATAACCAACACTCCAGACTGCGGAGTGTTGGTGTAACATGGGCATACCTGGGGAAGCCCATTATTGCTCTCGCAGCTGACTTTTTATTTTCTTTCTCTGTCGACTTCAGGAAGACATCAAAGCAGAGAGAAGAAAGATTGCGCAGACATTCCAGCAACTCCGCTTGTTTCTCGAAGAGCAAGAAAGTAGCCTCTTGGCTCGCTTGAGTGACGTGGAGAAGCAACAGGATGAAAGTAACACCAAACTTTCAAACAACCTTTCTTCTCTTGATGACCTGGTCTGTGACTTAGAGAAGCACTGTCAGAGGCCTGCAGGTGAATTTTTACAGGTAGGCATTCTAGGGTTATTGATTTTTTAAACAGAAATTGTTGTTTCTCCTTGAAGCTAAGTATCTTTGCAAGGATGTTTGGCAAAGGTGTTTAGATGGCAAAACAAAAACAATAATCTGCATTGGGAACTAAGATGTAATTTCAGTAAAAATCTTGTGACACTTGATTTTCCCAGAATCCCCCTGACACAATAAATCCAGGGAGGTAGAGCTTCAAACCAGACCTCTCTCTGCTCAGTGGGATATTTTTTAAGCATTTTAGGAGGAATTCTGCTTTTAAGAACCACTTCTTGCTTCAGATTATCCCCCTTAGCTATATGCTATATTGTAAAATAAATGAAAAAAAATTGTAAAATCCTCCTGAACAAACTTTTCCTCTGATAATTTGTTTCCTCTTCACAAAGTAACTCAAATGTCTCTCTGATTTCTCTAGGATCTCAAGGAAACGTTAATCAGGTATATGATTTATAATCTTTTGGGGGGGAGGGTAAAGTTCTTTTTATTTTTCTCCATACAAGCTTCTTCAACACAATTTAAAATATTTTCATATTGTAATAAAAACAGTATCGAGTTAGTAATTTTCTTTATAAGTAATCTACCAAAAATTATTAGTTCCCAATTAATTACTTCTGGTATCAATCCCCCCCCCCAAACTTGACCTCTAATTTTGTCATCTATATATCTAATTTTCATCTAACTGAATTCAAACTTAATTTCCTTTAAACCTTATTGAATGAATACCCTTCTCTTAAGTAATTCAGGTATGCCATAGTGCCTACTCCTCCTTCTTACGTATTCTCCAAAACTCTTGCAAAAAAAAAAGAAGACTTTTATCAACTACTGTGGATGCTGTCAAAGTCCCTGATGAAGACAACGTCTTCAAAGGGGCTAAGAGCAACCCAGCCGTGTGGGATCACTCACGAACGTGAACCCTAGAAAGAAGACTTGGACACATTTTCTCTCTGGGTGAAGTGACACAGCATAGAGTTGTGTACTTCTTTTTATTTGGGAGCATGAGCAAAATGGGGATAATTACACGTACATGTCAAGTGATACACAAACATCCAATAACATAACTTCAAACATGACATATCTTTGAGTCCTTCCTTTCCCACAAACCAATTTCCTAGAAACTCTTCCTCAGAGCAAATGTTTCTCACACCTAATTTCTCTGAAGCCTTCTGCCTTATCACAACCAATCTCCTTAATCACCCTCTTGTCCTGTGTTTGCTTCAGGCAATGTAAATCTCCCCCTTTGATCGTATAAAGTCCTGTCTGGGGTGATGTAAACTTGTTTATCAGTGAGATGTTTATTGAGCCCTTTTATGGTCAGTTGTTTTCCCTGTTGTAATTCACCAGAAATACAGATTAAGCAGTTAGTACCATCCTATCCTGGCTATAATAGAATCAGGGTAAGCAGAGCATTTATATGCTAGAGGTCCAGATATATATAATATGATATAACCCTATTCTAACATTTTTATGCTATACTGCAACAAACTACAAACAATAAAATAGGAAAATTGATTTATAATCTTGTGGGGCTAGGAAAGTATTTGAAAGATTACATATTTTTTTTGAAAAAATCTTTATGCTCCTCTGTGAGCTCTGACTAGCAGAGAAAAAATCCCTATTCTTTCTTTTAAAGAGACCCAGTGGAAATTTAATTTGCAGACAGCCTGGCTGTCCTTCTGATTTTTTTCTTACCAGATACTTAAGAGGCAGCCAGAAATCAGGGAAAGCCACAGAACTAAAATAGTTTGGGACTTCTCTGATCTCTTAGGTGTGAAAAGGGTGAGCTCCTTTGCCTCCAAGAGAAACCTGTTAACCTGGAAAAAGATCTCAGGGCCATCTCTCAGCAAAGTGGTCTATTAATGGAAAACATCAAGAAATTTAGAGGTACGGAAGCTACATAAGAAATACGCATTTCTGTAATTGTATTTATTTATTTATTGGACTCGGGGTGGCTCACAATGTGCCAAAAAACAATATACCATATACATATCTAAAAATCCAATTAATATACTAAAACCTTTAAAAAGCTCTAATAAGATTTAAAAGCCCTACATGGCATCGGACCAGAATACCTTTGGGACCGTCTTCTGCCGCACGAATCCCAGCGACCGATAAGGTCCCACAGAGTTTACCTTCTCTGGGTCCCGTCGACTAAACAATGTCGTCTGGCAGGCCCCAGGGGAAGAGCCTTCTGTGTGGTGGCCCCGGCCCTCTGGAATGAACTCCCTCCGGAGATTAGAACCGCCCCCACCCTCCTTGCCTTTTGTAAGTTACTAAAGACCCACCTATGTCGCCAGGCACGGGGGAACTGAGATACCACCCACCTACCCCCAGGCTTATTCAGTTTATGCATGGTATGATTGTGTTGTATGGCTCCAATGTTGGTTTTAGAATGTTTTTAATATTAGATTTGCTACATTGTCACTATTTTGTTGTGAGCTGCCCCGAGTCTGCGGAGAGGGGCGGCATGCAAGTCTATTAAATTTAATTTAATTTAATTTAATTTAATTAAAATCATTCATTATCATTCACACAACAAAACATACTACTAGTTTCCGAACACTCCTCAAAAGTATGGTATGGTAAACCTTGTTCCTGTTAAATGTTCTTCAAATAAGGAAAAAGTAGAGAGGGTCGAAAGAAGGAATAGATTAATTCGTAGGACTTTTTCCTCTAGATTTGATGAGAATTTCTACTTCCATGAATACTGAAAGTAATTATGTGGAAATAACACCTTGGCCCAAAGTACAGTGATACCTTGTCTTACAAACTTAATTGGTTCCAGGATGAGGTTCATAATGTGAAATGTTCGTAAGACAAACTATGTTTCCCATAGGAATCAATGGAAAAGCAATTAATGCCTGCAAGCCCAAAATTCACCCCTTTTGCCAGCCAAAGCGCCCGTTTTTGCGCTGCTGGGATTCCCCTGAGGCTCCCCTCCATGGGAAACCCCACCTCAAGACTTCCACGTTTTTGCGATGCTGCAGGGGAATCCCAGCAGCTCAAAAACGGGTGCATCGCTGGCAATGGAAGTCCGGAGATGGGGCATCCCAGCACCGGCGGGAGGTTCGTAAGGTGAAAATAGTTCGGAAGAAGAGGCAAAAAAATCTTAAACCCCGGCTTCGTATCTTGAAACGTTCGTATGACGAGGGGTTCGTAAGACGAGGTACCACTGTATTATGGTAATGTTGAGGGCAGTGATTCTCAATCTTGGCAAGATTAAGGTGTGTGGATTTCAGCTCCCAGCCAACATGATAGCTGGGGGAATTTTGGGAATTGAAGTCTGCAGTTCTTAAAGTTTTCAAGGTTGAGAAATATTGGTTGAGGGTATTATGGAAAATTTAAATGGCAGCTCCTAGTATTGACAATTACCATTTTGCAAAAGGTCCATTTTATATATGAATCTGCTGTTTTGATTGAGAAAATTCCTTTCCAAGACAAATTCCTTGTGTGTCCAATTCTGTTCTTGTCTAACCTTTTAATGCTGTTTTAAGCATTTCAGTACAGTTCTTAGCCTATAAGAAAGAGGTTTGATACTTGTTTTACACAAGAATGTCCAAGAAAAATATTTTGCCCAGTCTGAGAACCAATCACTTGAAAAAGATGATTGGAACAGCAGTTGCAAGAAAAAGAGGAATTCTAAAAGAGGAGTGGGTGCATGGTAGACATCTCCTTGAGGATGATTTATGGGGTCCTGTTACATTTTGGGCAACAGGAGATTGTACACGTCTTACTAATTATCTTGTGGCAATCATGTGGCAAGATGTTGTGCAAACAGATCTCAATTTTTCAATTTTCCTTTTCTGGAGCAGAGACAGAAAACATTAAAGCCACCCACATGTTGCTTTAATTAAACTTCCCAACAGTTTTACCTAGCATGGCCAGATATGGGAAATGCTGGGAGTCCCAGGTATCCAACCTCAGCTCTGGAGTAATGGGGTGTGAGATTATGTTACCTTTAAACAAAAATTGTAAAGACATGCTCAGGGCTCCTGATGCCACAAATGATTCTTAATTCCATTTCCCAGTTAACAATACCTTCTGAAGAATAATATTATAATATAATATTTTATAATATACAGTGGTCCCTCGATTTTCGTGGGTTCAAACTTCGCGAAACGGCTACCACGATTTTTCAAAAATATTAATTAAAAATACTTTGCTGTTTTTTCCCCTATACCATGGTTTTTCCCGCCTGATGATGTCATACGTCATCGCCAAACTTTCGTCCGCCTTTAATAAATATTTTTTTTAATAAACTTTAATAAATATGGTGAGTAATAATCTAAATGGTTGCTAAGGGAATGAGAAATTGCAGTTTAGAGGTTTAAAGTGTTAAAGGAAGGCTTGTGATACTGTTCGTAGCCAAAAATAGTGTATTTACTTCCGCATCTCTACTTCGCCGAAATTTGACTTTCGCAGGCGGTCTCGGAACGCATCCCCAGTGAAAATCGAGGGAACACTATATAAATATAATATATAATATAATATAATATTTTATATACTTTGTAATAGTATAAGGGCAGACTAGATGGACCATGAGGTCTCTTTCTACTGTCAATCTTCTATGTTTCTAAGAACTGTGACAATTTTTTGAGCAGAAATTTTCCGAATCTTTTTAATTTTTAGAGTCCTTATTTCAGAGATTCTAGGGCTCATTGGGGATCAATTTTAAAACTCGTCCCAGTGGAAAGGAAGAATGGATGGATAGATAAATGTTTGTGTGTGTGTGTGTGCATGTGCATGTAAAAAGAGCAAATTCTCCAGTGTGTTCGTGATAGGACTAAATCTTCATTCTTCTCTCTTGTCTAGAATCACTGATGGACGAATTGCAGAAAAGCAAAACTCAAAGGTTTAATGCTGTCATTCCGGGTCAGACTGATCAGCCCAGTCATCCCCAGATCTTCCGGCAAGGATTGTATAACGATGTCCTCAAAGCATGTAAGAAAGGTCATGCTACTTAATTGGTGATGGGTTTTTGGTTTTTTTTTACTCTTGCATACTTTTGGAACTTGCAACTCCCAAAGGCATTCATTCATTCACTCACTCACTCACTCACTCACTCACTCACTCACTTACTTATTTATTTAGGCAAGCATATATAAAACTACAGAAAAAGTACAAACACGATTGTGAATGTTGGTATGTCTCGGTATAGCTAGGCTATGAGACCTTCGACATACACCGAGCAGAGAATTTTAACAGAGCGTGGATATGTGATAAAGCCAAATAAAAATACACAGACTTAGTTATGCTTAATAAGTACTATTTACATATAGACATAAGATAGAAATGATTAATAATAAGCGCTAAGCAAATACAATAAAATACGCACAAAGCAAATACACTCCCCACTCAAGGCAAAGCAAAATAAAAATGACAGGGCAGAAATGAACGTTATAGCGTCATTTGAGGGAAAAAGTACTGGCGCCCTCTTATGACGAACCAGCCTAGAATATTTAACATTTAAAGTGATAGTACAAGTTTACAGTGGCAAACCCTAACAAACACGTACCCTGTACTAACAGTGAATACGTAAAACATATAAACATGGTTAAGTATACATGGGGACTTTAGGACAGAGATGGAAGGTACATTGGTGCTCTTATGCCCACCCCTTAGAGACCCCTTAGGAATAGAGTGAGGTCAACGGTACACAGTTTAAGGTTAAGGTTTTGGTGGTTTGGGGAAGAAACCAGAGTCAAGTAGTGCACTCAAGGCACTGATCACTCTATTACTGAAAGTCGTAATTTCTTCAATCGAGTTTGGAGCGGTTTACCCTAAGTTTGTATCTACTGTGTGCTCGTGCTTGGTTGTGGTTGAAGTTGAAGTAGTCATTGACATGTAGGGCCTTGTATCAGATCATTTTATGTGCTACACTTAGGTCACACCAATGACAACGTAGTAGGGGCGGGTTCCTCTTAACTCTATACAACATGAGAAAATATTATTTTACTGAAAGAGTAGTAGATCCTTGGAACAAACTTCCAGCAGACGTGGTGGATAAATCCACACTAACTTAATTTAAACATGCCTGGGATAAACATATATCCATCCTAAGATAATCATCCCTTAAGCACTGTCTTTCAAGGCTGAAGAGACCAAGGCTCCATTTCCTTGATCATTCTTGTTGCCCTTTTTTGCACCTTTTCCAGTTCCATTATATCCTTCTTGAGGTGAGGTGACCAGAACTGTACACAGTACTCCAAGTGTGGTCTCACCATCATTCATGCGGCAGAAGACGGTCTCGTAGGCATTCTGGTCCCATGCCATGTAGGGCTTTTTTTATTTATTTATTTGATTGATTGATTGATTGATTGATTTGTATGCCGCCCCTCTCCAAAGACTCAGGGCAACTAACAACAATAAAAAAGACAATGTAAACAAATCTAATATTAAAAATAATCTAAAAAACCCCAATTTAAAGAACCAATCATACATACAAGCATACCATGCATAAATTTTATAAGCCTAGGGGGAGGGAAAATGTCAATTCCCCCATGCCTGATGACAGAGGTGGGTTTTAAGGAGCTTGCGAAAGGCAAGGAGGGTGGGGGCAACTCTGATATCTGGGGGGAGTTGGTTCCAGAGAGTCAGGGCCGCCACAGAGAAGGCTCTTCCCTTGGGTCCCGCCAGACAACATTGTTTAGTCGACGGGACCCAGAGAAGGCCAACTCTGTGGGACCTAACTGGTCGCTGGGATTCGTGTGGCAGAAGGCGGTCCCAGAGATATTCTGGTCCGATGCCATGAAGGGCTTTATAGGTCATAACCAACACTTTGAATTGTGACCGGAAACCGATCGGCAACCAATGCAGACTGCGGAGTGTTGGTATAACATGGGCATACCTAGGGAAGCCCATGATTGCTCTCGCAGCTGCATTCTGCATGATCTGAAGTTTCTGAACACTCTTCAAAGGTAGCCCCATGTAGAGAGCGTTACAGTAATCGAGCCTCGAGGTGATGAGGGCATGAGTGACTGTGAGCAGTGAGTCCCGGTCCAGGTAGGGCCGCAACTGGTGCACCAGGCGAACCTGGACAAATGCCCCCCTCGCCACAGCTGAAAGATGGTTTATAGGTCATAACCATTAATTAATTGGATAATTGAGAAAGGAGGTTGGAGCTGAGAAGACAGCATAACCACCCACCCTTTTTCTCTTTCTCTCAGTCTTTCCTGTCAGCTGCATAACCCTGGACCCACGCACGGCCAATCGCCATCTCTCGCTCTCCTTGGATCAGAAGACGGTCACGCACCTGGGTCATGCAAAGGTCTTGCCGGACAATCCTGAGAGATTTGATGCCGAGTCCTTTGTGCTGGGCCGCGAATGCTTCCGCTCTGGGAAACACTCCTGGGTGGTGAACATCGAGCAGGAGCACAACTGGGCCATTGGCGTTGCCCGGGAGTCCGTGAGAAGGAAGGGCAATCTCAACCTCAACCCAGAGCAAGGCGTTTGGGCAATACAGCAGTGCTGGGGCCAGTTGCAGGCCCTGACCTCTCACTGGACTATCCTGTTTCTCCCCAGGAAGCCCAAGAGGATCAGGGTCCATCTGGATTACGAGGGAGGGTGGGTGGCCTTTTTCGATGCAGAGCAGGACGCTCCCATCTTTACTTTCCCACCCACCTCGTTCAAGCAAGAGAGGATTCACCCTTGGTTCTGGGTAGCATCTGGATCTCAGCTCTCCTTATGCCCCTGAGATTGATTTAGAGTGGTACCTCATGATATGAACTTAATTGGTTCCAGGAGGAGGTTCGTAAGGTGAAAAGTTCGTAAGACGAAACAATGTTTCCCATAGGAATCAATGGAAAAGCCAATAATGCCTGCAAATCCTTCAGGAAAATCCCAAACTTTAGAAGGGAGTCGAACAGAGGGCAAGGAGGAGCAGCTAAAGGGGGCGGGTGGAAGAAGCAAGGCTAGGCTAAAGGGTGAGTGGGAAGAAAGGCAAGGGGGGCGCCCCTCCCTTTTCTTTCTTCAAAAGACACCCGTTCAGTACCTCTGCAAGCACACTGTTCTACTTTTGTTAATGCAAAGTCTTTCCCCCTCCAAGCCACCCCTCCCTTTTCTTTCTTCAAAAGACACCCTTTCAGTACCTCTGCAAGCACGCTGTTCTCTGCAAACTCTTTCCCCCTCCAAGCCACCCCTCCCTTTTCTTTCTTCAAAAGACACCCTTTCAGTACCTCTGCAAGCACGCTGTTCTCTGCAAACTCTTTCCCCCTCCAAGCCGCCCCTCCCTTTTCTTTCTTCAAAAAAGGGGGGGAAAAGAAACCCCTTCATCCCACCAGCAGCGGCTTGGGTTTGTAAGGTGAAAATAGTTCAGAAGAAGAGGCAAAAAAACACCGGGTTCGTATCTTGAAAAGTTTGTTAGAAGAGGCGTTCATAAGATGAGGTACCACTGTATTTTTTATTTATTTAACAGGATTTATATGCCGCCCAACTCCGGTGGCTAACAAAATTGGAAACAAGTCATTATTCTTCTGCATTATTCCAGACTTGGGATTTCAGCCAGTCGAGAAACCTTGCGTAATTTTGTACGTATATGAGCAATGTGAAAATTGCTGTGGGACTTCTTTGCTTAACTGTATTCAGCAGAGGAATGATTAGTTTTTGAGTTTTTAGGGAAGCATTAAATGTCACTGAAAGTGCCACTCAGGGATGTATTTTAATGGCAGAAGTTGCAACGGTATAAAATGGCTTTTGACTGACAGAAAGCCCTGATGGTAGGAGGAAAAAAAACACTGATTTGAAAATGGACACTTATCTCCCAGGAGAGTTGTTCTCCCATACCACTCTGTAGCAGAGTGCAAAATGAAATAAATGTGCCTGAGTCCTTTTGTCCTCTTAAGTTCTATAGTTAATTTGTACATTTCTATGCAATCACATATCTTCTTGATTATCAAACTTTCAATGGGTGTATTAGGGTTCCTCCAGCATTGGAGGAATATTATAATATGTAGACTGTGAAAAATCAATAAAAACACATCTGAAAAAGAATTTAGAATCAAACTGATGGCCACCTATCTTTTTGGCTAATCTGAAGTCAAAGCCTTCAACAGAGAAATTTCTGGGACATCGTAGATAATTTATATTCCCATTACATCATGCACTGGGAGCAGAAGAGCTTTGTGTCTTGAAATTCCTACCTACCCCATCCCTCTCCATTCATTTTCTTCTGCTATAGAGGCTTCCTATATCTATTCCAATGCTGAGGTTTCTGTGTGAAGCACATTGCATTTCAACTGCCAGCAGAATTTGCTTTGGGGTTTTTCCCACCTACTTTTAGGAAGTTACTTCCACACTGAGTTGGAAATAACATGTACAGTGGTACCTCTACTTACGAACTTACGGTAATTCGTTCCATGACCAGGTTCTTAAATAGAAAAGTTTGTAAGAAAAAGCAATTTTTCCCATAGGAATCAATGTAAAAGCAAATAATGTGTGCAATTGGGGAAACCATAGGGAGGGTGGAGGCCCTGTTTTCTCCCAGGAGATTCTTAGAGAGGCCCTATGGAGGCTTTTCCCCACCTTTTCCGGCCCTGTTTCCTCCCAGGAGATTCCTAGTGAGGCCCCATGGAGGCCTCTCCCTGCCTTTTCCGGTTACAGTTTCAGACGCTGTTTTGTAAGTGGAATACGGTTCTTGAGAAGAGACAAAAAAATATTGGAACACCCGGTTCTCATCTACAAAAGTTCATAAGTTGAGGTGTTTGTAGGTAGAGATACCACTGTACATTTTAAAAATGAATCGTGCAAGCAAATACAATCATATATCCATTTATATAAGGCTATTCCATGGCACAAAGCATATATTTGTGTTGCACTGTCATACAGCTGATTTGGAGTTTTCTGGTTGCAACGTTTAACATATTTTGTAACTAATCTGGCACACAGACACACTTACTTTAAAACAAAAACCCATCACTACTGTGAATAATACCCAATCGCTTCAAATCAGCTCCTCGTGCTTCATTTTGCAATGTTGATTCACTATTATTTGAATGACCATTTTTGTATTGCTTTGATATAAAAACATGGAAAGGAAAACTGAGGAGGAAGGGAAGAAATATTGTGTACTGCACAGCTTATATATTGTGACATCTTTCTAAAGAGGGTCTCCTATAACAGTGTTTTTCAAACAGTGTGCCCCGGCACACTAGTGTGCCGTGAGACATGGTCAGGTGTGCCGCGAAGCTCAGAGAGAGAAAGAAAGAAAGAGAGAAAGAAAGAGAGAGAAAGAACAAGAGAGAGAGAGAACAAGAGAAAGAAAGCAAGAGAGAGAGAGAAAGCAATAGAGAGAGAAAGAGAGGGAGGGAAGGAGAGAAAGACAGAGGGAGGGAGGGAGAGAGAAAGAGAGCAAAAAAGAGGAAGGAAGGAAGAGAAAGAGGGATGGAGAGAGAAAGAAGGAAGGGAGAGAAAGAGGGAGGGAGAGAGAAATAGAGCGAAAGGGAGGAAGAGAGAGAGAATTTTTTTGTCCAAACTTTTTTTAGCCCCCACCCTCCCCACGCTCATAAATGTAAATGTAAAAAATGTGCCGCGGTTCAAAAAAGGTTGAAAATCACTGTCCTATAACACCAATAAAAATTCAGAGGCATTGTCACTGGTTTCACACATCAAGTAACGAGTAAGAAAGGCTGACCTACCTTAAGTGCAAAATACACTGCAAGGTTTGGATTTTGCAACAGATAATTTGATCCATAAGGTAAAATCATAAACATATTTATTCAAAACAGCATTCTTCTTGTGCGGGTGATTATTTTATTGCATTGTAAAGGCTGCCCAGTCTATTGTCAAGAAAAACACAATTTAACTGAAACTGATCCAATGGATATTTAATTGGGCCTAAACATCTGTTGTAAAGACTAACATATTTATTGCAGCATATACTCTATTTCAGAGAGCTGCTTTATCAAGACCAAGAAACAGTCATGGAATTGGCCCCATACAGTGTTTGTAGGGAAAACTTCTGCTGGCAAAATGATGTCAAGAGCAAAAATAATGATGGAACTCTAATAAAAAGATTGAAGTCAACTAGTACTTGTTGTGGTTAGCTCTGGCCCTGCTCCTGCCCCAAGGACTGTGGATGTGGGGGAGACACCCACATGCTGCAGGCTTGTTTTGCCCCCGGTGGAATCTGATGATGAAGGCTCCTCTGACCAAGAAGACATGAGTGACAGGGAGGAGGAAAGTGTAGCAGACAGCTCAGGAGACCAATTATCTCTCTCCTTGGATTCAGAACAAGAGTTAATGATACAGCCATGCATGAGGAGAGCGATGCATAGGCAGCAACAACTGAGAGATTATTATCAAAGAAAATGAGGCCACCTGTGGTTGGGTGGGGCTGTGGTAATTAGTGAGGCTGCTATAAATAGCAGCCTGTGGGTTTGGCCATTGTGGAGGATTATCTGATCCTTGTGTTTCGTGACTGCTTTACTGACTTTGACTTTGTGTGCTGATTTTTCCCCCGCTTTGAAACTAAACCAGAGCAAAGTGTGTTTCACTTTGTGAAAGAAGGACTGTGAATTGCCTCACAGCTGCAAGCTAAGTATCACAGAACTGATAAGGGACTTGTACAAATTACCAGTTTGTTTGGAGACAAGTGCTCTTTGCTATACCAACAGAGGGCTTGGTTTAAGTGAATTTTCATTATAAAGAACATTGTTTTGAATTTTCAAATGTGTGTGTGTCTGAAATTTGTACCTGTGAATTTTTGGGAGGATTCTACCAGAGAACAGTACTTAAGACTAAATGACAAGAACTTTTGAGTAAAATAGGACCCCACAATAAGACTACAATTTTAAACCCATGTGGCCTGCATTTCCACAATGGTGAAGAGGTTTACAAGCTCAAGAGGCAAAATGGATGACTTAAAGCCAGGCAGGTCTTTGAGATATATATGTTTCATACATGAAAATTCAGATGCCACAATTTTTAAGTAAGCCATCCAAAGTGTAGTGCAGCCATCTGGATGATGGGAATTATTTATAACTGATCAACTTCTGTAATAATTACGACGTCTCATAGAAGCCAGTAGTAATGAACTCAGCCACTATATTTGATAAAGAAGTGACATAAAACAGGGCACTCTTACATTTTTTTACATAAAAAGGCAACAACGTTCCTTTAAGACTACAGTGGTACCAATACCTAAGAATGCTTCTACTTACAAACTCTTCTAGATAAGAACTGGGTGTTCAAGATTTTTTTGCCTCTTCTCAAGAACCAATTTCCACTTACAAACCCGAGCCTCCGAAACTGTAACCGGAAAAGGAAGGGAGAAGCCTCCATGGGGCCTCTCTAGGAATCTCCTGGGAAGAAACAGGGCTGGAAAAGGCAGGGAGAAGCCTCTATGGGGCCTCTCTAGGAATCTCCTGGGAGGAAATAGTGTCAGAAAAGGCGAGAAGCCTCCCTGGGGCCTCTCTAAGAATCTCCTGGGAGGAAACAGGGCCTCCACCCACCCTGTGGTTTCCCCAAACATACACATTATTTGCTTTTACATTGATTCCTATGGGGAAAATTGCTTCTTACAAACTTTTCTACTTAAGAACCTGGTCACGGAACGAATTAAGTTCATAAGTAGAGGTACCACTGTATTCTTCAGCTTTAAAGTTTTATTAAGACAAGGGGAATGGTTAATGCAGTGCTTCTCAAATAGTGGGTCCGTCCCCCTTGGGGGCGCGCAGAGTGATGCCAGAGGGTACGTGACCCCTGGGAATGTGATTTTTTTTCCCCACAGGGAGTAGTACGCATGGTCTACCTGACACTTGTACCGGCAGCTCCATAGTGTTCCTCAGCATTGTGTCCAGGGCAGCCCGTTCTAAAAGAAAACGTCTTGTGAGTTCAAACTTCTCAAACTCGCGAGACGTTTTATTTTAGAACGGGCTGCTCTGAACACAACGCCAAGGAAGATGATGGAGATACCAGTAGAACTGTCATGTAGGACGCGCATCTCGCGGTGGGGTGCAATTAGGGGGTGGCAGGTCGGGTGGGGCAGGCCGTGAGACGCGCGTCGGTGGAGAGTTGGGGGGAGCGCGAAATGTTTACTTCTTCCTGGAGGGGAGCGTTAACTGAAAATAAATTGACTGAAAATAATTGAGTTCTATTTCTTTTGAAAGTAAATAGTACATTCATACGTGATCTATGTTGTACATACTCCTGGTAAGTTGGAGGATGATGAAGAACTTGTGGACTCTGATTCAGACAGTGTTTATGAATTAGTGGTGGGCCCAGCGTTACAGGTAGTAGAACAGGTGGGAGGCCAACCACAGGATGTGGCTATGAGTCCAGAATCTAGCGAGGAAGAATCAGACATTCGCTGGGTCGATCCTAAATTAAGAAGGGTCCAAAAACGTAAGGAACAAGTGTCTGGAAGAAGATATTAAGGGGAGGAATGGGTTAAATACTGGAATGGTGTATTTGGGACGTCAGGGGGTCGGTGGGGAAGAAGGGTGGAGTTTCAATGTTGTAGAACAAAAATGGAAAGTGTTCCCATTCAGCTCCCAAGCAAGCAAACTCATTCTGTTATTTTCTAGTCATTTCTGCTGTTTTTGAATCATGCTGTGAGTACATAAATCTTGGTGAACGGAGGAGGCTGGGAGGAATGCAAAAGGAATGTAATTAGGAGAGATAACGGGAGAACAAGAAATGTGCTAGTATGAAGTGTATTTTGAATACGGAAGAGAATAAAGATGGAGTTTCTTTGTTTATGAAATACTGCATTTAGTAAAAGTTATTTGTAATAGCTAAAATTCTACCAGAAACCAGAACAATCTATAGAAAATAGGTGGATGTCAAATTATTTTTCTGTACCTTTGGTAGCCAAAAAACAATTAAAACTCTTCTTTCCCACATCAAGTAAAGTTTGTTGTCTCTACACTTTGGCTTCACCAGTGGATCTTACCACTGAGGTTCTTCATATCTAAAAACACTGGGGGAAAATCCAACTTTGGAGGGGGAAAAACACTATTCAGTTGCGTTAAACTAGTGGTTCTCAACCTTGGCGTTGGGACCTCTTTGGGGGTCGAATGATCGTTTCAGGAGTCACCTAAGACCATAGGAAAAGACAAATTTCCCATGGTGTTAGGAAGTAAAGCTTCTATTCTGGCACCTTGGAACATATTTTTACAATCGACCAATCAGGCGTTTACAGTGGAAGTGTCCCTCTGAACTTCCTGCCAATCAGCTTAAAGCTCTGTTGGGAGAATTGGCGCTAGACTTATGGTTGGGGGTCACCACAACATGAGGAACTGTATTAAGGGGTCGCGGCATTAGAAAAGTTGAGAACCATTGCGTTAAACAGTATCAGCATTCTGCATTCTTATAAAGAGATAACTGCCTTGACCAAACACGGTTTCAGTTCAAGAATATAACTTGATTAAACAGCAACAATATCACAAGTTTATAAGTCCTCACTGTTGCAATGATAAGCTTAAAAACGTGCTTCATAAGACAAACAGACGTCAGAGAAGGGCTGAACAATATTTCTCAATAGCAGATAACAGTATCTTGGTCTTGCAGCTGTTTTTGATCTTTTCTACAGAAACAGCTCCAATTATATCAACTAACCTATGTCTCAGCTTCCATTAGATATCCTGACTATGTTAACCCAGTGTTTCCCAACCTTGGCAACTTGAAGATATTTGGACTTCAACTCCCAGAATTCCCTAACCAGCGAATGCTGGCTGGGGAATTCTGGGAGTTGAAGTCCAAATATCTTCAAGTTGCCAAGGTTGGGAAACACAGGGTTAACCTATTGTCATTCAATGAATCATTTGAAATCTCCTGGAGCAGATTTTTTTTTTCTTCATGTGTGGCTTAAAACCCCACAATAGTCTTACAGGTTTATCTGTAATTAATGTAGTCCCACTGAAAGGGGCGACATTTTATTCTCCTGTAAGGAGCACAAAACTGCAGCCTTCATAACATAGACCAGGAGTCTCCAAACTTTTGGCAACTTTTAAGATTTGTGGACTTCTACTCCCAGAGTTCTCCATACTGGCTGGGGAATCCTTCTGCCCTATGAATCTCAGCGGCCTATTAGATCCCAAAGAGTCGACCTTCTCCAGGTCCCGTCAACCAGACAATGTCGCTTGGCAGGGCCAAGGGGAAGAGCCTTCTCTGTGGGGGGTCCGGCCCTCTGGAATCAGTTCCCCCCACCCTCCTCTCCTTCCATAAAAGTTTAAAGACCTATTTATGCCGCCAGACTTGGGGCCATTAGATCCTAGCCCCCTGACCGACGAGTGTATTAATATGTTTTGTTGAGTGAATGGTAATGAATCTGTTTAAACTATATTAGAGCTTTTTAAAGTCTTTTTAGACATATTAATTAGATTTTAAGATGTATTTGTGATATTGTTCTGATATGTTGTGAGCCGCCCTGAGTCCTCGGAAAGGGGCGGCATACAAATCCAATTAATAAATAATAAATAAATAAATTTATGTCGCCAGGCTTGGGGCAATTAGGTCTTAGGCCTCCTGGACGATGAATGTTATGTATGGCTCAGGTCTGAATGTGTATGATTGATTTTTAAAGTATTAGGGATTTTAGGTTATTCATTCATTCATTCATTCATTCATTCATTCATTCAGTTAATTAGCAGATTTGCATGCCGCCCCTCTCCATAGACTCGGGGCGGCTAACAACAATAATAAAAACAGTATATAACAAATCTAATATTTAAATTACTAAAAACCCTTATTAAAAACCAAACTTTCACACAAACATACCATGCATAAATTGTATAGGCCTAGGGGGAAGGTATATCTCAATTCCCCCATGCCTGACGACAGATGTGGGTTTTAAGCAGCTTACAAAAGGCGAGGAGGGTGGGGGCAATTCTGATCTCTGGGGGGAGTTGGTTCCAGAGGGCCGGGGCCACCACAGAGAAGGCTCTTCCCCTGGGCCCCGCCAAACAACATTGTTTAGTTGACAGGACCCGGAGAAGGCCCGCTCTGTGGGACCTAACTGGTTGCTGGGATTTGTGCGGCAGAAGGCGGTCCCGGAGATATTCTGGTCCGATGCAGATTAATTGGATCTGCCATTGTATTTTATTGTTTTCTTATTACATGTTGTAAGCTGCCCCGAGTCTTCAGAGAAGGGCGGCATAGAAATCCAATAAATAAATGAATAAATTCTGGGAGTTGAAGTCCACAAGTTTTAAAGTACGCCAAGTTTGGAGACCTCTGATGTAGACTGTCAATCAAGAAACGTTGCCAAAGAGCTCATCGGAAAGACACTATTTGTCGTCCCCCTTGGAACGGGGACATTTGAGCCAGGATTCTTCCCAGCGCTTTTCACGTGGACTCTCCGATGGCTCACCAAGTGGGAGCTTTGGTTAAATCGCTTCCCGCACTCTGGGCACTCGTAGGGTTTCTCCCCTGTGTGGATCCTCTGGTGTTTGTTCAAGTCTGAATTCCGGACAAAACTTCTCCCGCACTCCAGGCAGTTGAATGGCCGGTCCCCTGTGTGCATCCTCTGGTGTGCCAAGAGGGCTGAGCTGTAGCTGAAAGTCTTCCCACACAGGAGGCATTTGTACCGCCTCTCTTCCTGATGGGACTTTCGGTGGACCAGGAGCTGGTGGAGCATGCGGAAGGTTGCTGGGCAGTCGGAGCAAGCGTGCAGCTTCTCGGTGTGCGTCTTCTGGTGGGAGACGAGATGCGACTTGTGACCAAACCGTCGGTCGCACTCGGGGCAGACGTATGGTTTTTCCCCCGTGTGAGTCCGCTGGTGGGCCGAGAGGTTAGAGCTGGTGCTGAAGCGTTTCCCGCAGTCCTGGCAGGCGTAAGGTTTCTCCCCCGTGTGGGTCCGCTCGTGGGCCCGCAGCTGGGAGCTCTGCCGGAAGCCCCTCCCACAGATGGCGCATTTGTACGGCTTCTCTCCGGTGTGGATCCGCCAGTGCTTGATGAGCACCGAACCTTCGCTGAAATGCCTCCCGCAGTCTGAGCAGGCGTAGGATTTCTCTCCGGTGTGGGTCCGGCGATGCACGATCAGCGCTGAGCTGGTGTTGAAGCTCTTCCCACAGTCGGTGCACTTATACGGTTTTTCCCCAGTATGAAGCCTTCGGTGGGTTAACAGGCTGGAACTGTGGCGGAAGCTTTTCTCGCACATGTCACACTTAAAGGGACGGTCGCTTGGGTACATCTTCCGAGGGCTGTTCTCATAGTCGAAACAAATCTCCTCTGTGAACGGATGCTGACGCATGTCCAGAACTCTCTTTACAGATTTCAATGGTTTAGATTCCAGGAAATCTTCACTTTGCTCCGATAATTTTTTGATTGGCTGTTCCACATCAACCCATAGGGTATCCCTCAGGGGCTGGAGAGATCCTTCGTTACCTTCTCTCTTGATCCAGCCTTCACCTGCTAAAAAGAAGAGAAGCGACCGATTAGCTCCCAGAGTTGGCCTTCTCTGGGTCCCGTCAACTAAACAATGTCATTTGGCGGGACCCAGGGGAAGAGCCTTCTCTGTGGTGGCCCCGATCCTCTGGAACCAATTCCCCCCTGAGATTAGAACTGCCGCCACCCTCCTGGCCTTTCGCAAGCTACTTAAAACCCACCTCTGCCGTCAGGCATGGGGGAACTGAGATAACTTCCCCAGGCCTATACTGTTTATGTATGGTATGTTGTGTGTACGTTTTCTTAAATTATGGGCTTTTAGTTTTAATTATTAGATTTGTATTGCATTGTTTTTCTATTACTGTTGTGAGCCGCCCCGAGTCTACGGAGAGGGGTGGCATATAAATTTAATAAATAAATAATAAATAAATAAAAGCTGCTCATTGGTCATTTATTCTCCACCAGGAGGCCAAAAGGAATCTGGGGTTTTGACCACAGAGGAACAAATAGGGAGCCAGTGGGAAAAAAGAGGGAAACTTAAATCTCTCACTGCGTTCAAGGCTTTGTTATGTCTTATCGCTGATGGAGATAGGCTTATGTTTGTTAAAATCATCAATGTCAAAAGTCTAGCTCTGGCATATCTATTCTATTTCTTTTCTGGTTCCTTAAATACCAAACTGCAAGGTTGAGACATTCCTTGTGTATCCAATCACACTTGGCCAATAAAATTCTATTCTACTCTATTCTAATTTTAATTCTATTCTAAAGTGTTGTACCTTATGATTCTTGGCAAATGTATATTTTCTTTTATGTACCCTGAGAGCATATGCACCAAGACAAATTCCTTGTGTGTCCAACCTTGGCCAATAAAATTCTATTCTATTCTAATTTTAATTCTATTCTAAAGTGTTGTACCTTATGATTCTTGACAAATGTATCTTTTTCTTTTATGTACCCTGAGAGCATATGCACCACGACAAATTCCTTGTGTGTCCAATCAACCTTGGCCAATAAAATTCTATTCTATTCTATTTGCTTTTAAAATGTTTTTTAAATTTTTTAGTGGCCATATTACTTGCCTGAATGTGTTACTGTATGATGCTGAGTGTCAGGTATGCGTGATAAACGGCTATATATATATATTTAATAAAGAAAGTAAAGGATAATTTCATACAAAGTAAAGGACCAAAATTCTTGCGAGGGGAAAAGAAACTTATTCCGTTTCTATTTTTCCTGAAATGGAAAAGCGAGCAAACATGTCACAAAAGAAAAGGCTCGCCCGCCTAAGTTTCGCACCCTTTCCCCAAAAGGTTTTAAATCTTTTCTGCCTTCGTTCACACAACCTAGAAGCCACCACTTCAATCAATGAAGCCAACGGCCGGCGCAATGCTCCATAATCATCTTTTTTTCTAGGCACCCCATTGCTTCGGGAGGAACCCGGAAAGTTGTCCGGGCCCCTGGCTCGCTCCAGCCCCATCGCAGGAACTTACCGGGCTCCATGCCCAAGCCAGGCGCGCCGCTTTAGAGGACTTTCAATCCCGAGGCGGCTCTTAAGCCGCAGCGCCGGAGCGCCGATGCTCATCGCAAGAGGCACTTTCCGTCCAGATTCTTGCGGCCTTTTGTGTTGCCCCCCCGATAAGCATGGTGGGAAATGTAGTCTGGAGAGCGAAGAAACGGGATGCCGCGAAAAGGCCCTCTGGGTAGTGTAGTTCTCCTGCGTTTCCCGCTTACTTAAGCGAGGATACCAAATAGAATACGTATTGCAAAATTGGCAGAGATGGGATATCATTAGTATTAGGGATCCTATTGGGGGAAGATGGTGGTGATAGTGAAGCGAGGGACTTGGGGACAAAGATCTACCTCAGCAAGCCGGTGTCCCAAACGCTTGCAAAATAATAATAATAATTATAATAATAATAATAATAATAATAATAATAATAATTATTATTATTATTATTATTATTATTATTATTATTATTATTATTATTATTATTATTATTTATCTAAAAACAATTTATTAGATTTGTATGCCACCCCTCTCCGGAGACTCGGAGTGGCTCATCAGGGCTCCCTTCCCCACCCCCCTTATAACTTGGAGAACCTTCCTTGCTGTCATTTAGAAAATCCCTTTTCTAAACTTTTCAGCATCAGCAAACAACAATTTGCCTTTTTAAAAAACAAGGAATGCCAATGACTTTTTTAAAAAAAAAGAATAAAAGAATATGGAGAAAGAATATAGACTAGGCTAGACAAGACAAGAATAGAATAGAATAGAATTTTTTCTTGGCCAAGTGTGATTGGGCACACAAGGAATTTGTCTGGTGCCTATGCTCTCAGTGTACTGTACATAAAAGAAAATATACATGTGTCAAGAGCCATAAGGTACAACACTATAGAATAGAATAGAATAGAATAGAATATTGGCCAAGTGTGATTGGGCACACAAGGAATTTGTCATTGGTGCATATGCTCTCAGGGTACATGAAAGAAAATACTAATACTAAACTACAGTAATACTAATACTAGAGCTTAATGCTGAAACTTTTTTCTCGCACAAGAGTCTCTTCAGAGGCTGCAAAACCGTGCACCTATATACAGCTGGCTGCAATCAATTTATATACATAGTTTATTAGACTATTATTATTATTATTATTATTATTATTATTATTATTATTATTATTATTATTATTATTATTATTATTACAGTATTATTATTATTATATGCCGCCCCTCTCCGGAGACTCCGGAGATATGCGGATCTAATGGAAGTGCAGTACTGTATACTCAGGGCAGAATGTGAAGTGAAGAAAACCAAAATTTAGTAAAGAAAACACTCCTAGAATGATTCCCCCGTCCTCTTTCATTCCCACCGTTGTTGCTTTAAGTGCAAATAATAGAACTAGCGATCCCTTGGGGGGAAAATAATAATAAAGAACGGCAGTATATTCATTTTTGGTGTTTTTCTTCTTAAAGGGAGGAAAAACATACTGCGCCCAACGTGGGGCTCGAACCCACGACCCTGAGATTAAGAGTCTCATGCTCTACCGACTGAGCTAGCCGGGCTGTTGGGAAACCACCTTTACCAAAATTTCACTTAACCTAAAATGTATTAACTCTGTATTTCTGAGTTCGTTCCACTATCCTATTGTGCTCTACTGTGTTGCAGCATACTTTACTATTGTACTACTACTGTGCTACTATTGTCTCGGTTGATGAGTAAATCTTGGCCGATATTGACTTACTTGGAAAATTGCTTTTAAGTTTAGAAATGCAGCGTCAAACCAGCAAAAAGATTGTTCTGAATTATAACATAAATCGATATATACATATATCATGGGGGGGAAAAGAGTTTCCACTAAGCATAGACGTCCGAAATATTATTTTTAAAGATTATATAAAAAAGAACAAGCTGTTTCTGCCCGGTTTCGAACCGGGGACCTTTCGCGTGTGAGGCGAACGTGATAACCACTACACTACAGAAACCGGCTGCTTCCTGCCTTTCCCCTATAACCTACAACACTTTAGTGCTGGAACTAAACAACGTTCGCAAAATGTTTCCTGGTTACTTGTAATAATAGCTCCCAGAGCTAATCGATAGATATTTTTAAAAGCATTCCTGCTGGAAGCCAATTCTGGGAAGCAGCCAGACAAGATGAAATATAGAGGCTATAATCATATTTTATTAAAGTCTCTAATAAAACCTGCACGGAACCATAAGTACTGTATCAAATGTATAGGGTTCTTACTATAGCTAGCAAAGCTGCTGCCCCTACACCTCATCCAGAGGGCTCCCAGTCTTGTTTTACTCCAATAGCTAAACAAGCTATTGCTTTTCTCTGGCAGCGTGCCTATTTCTGTAAGGACAGAGTGCTCAGTTGCATTTTATTTTATTTTACTCTGTTTACAGGCTTTATTGGGCACTGATGTATTTCCAATACAATAAATGCAGTAGAATCATTAATATTGTGATATCCAAGTCTAAAAATAACTTTTGATATTCAAGGCTAAAAATCACCATCACATTGCTAAATAAATAATTCTCTCAACACTGTCAAATTATTTACTAAGTCTGCACTATTACTCTTCCCATCGTTCCCATCACCCATCTCCTCTCACAAATGGCTGTATGACTGTAACTTTGTTCCTTGTATGCTTACAATTTATATTGACTGGTTCCTAATATGATTTTATTGCTTATTTGTACCGGGACTATCATTAAGTGTTGTACCTTATGATTCTTAATGAAATTATTTTTTATTTTATATATAGTGAGAGCATATGCACCAAGACAAATTTCTTGTGTGTCCAATCAGATTTGGCCAATAAAGAATTCTATTCTATTCTATTCTATTCTAAAATACATGTGAAAAAATAGGCTAAAATAGGCAGCATTAGTAGAAGAGTGATTCATACAGAGTATTTTTTAAATTGACTGCATCCACTGGGCATGATACATAAGGGAGGAATAATTAATTAATTAATTATTAAGTTAAAATGCCTTTTTTCTTTCTGACACTGCCAAAAATGTTAATTTTTCAAATAGTGATCATTCAAAGTTACAACAGAACTGGAAAAAAAATGACTGTTTTTTACATTTACTAATGTACTGTTGCCGCATCCCCTGCCACATGATCAAATTTTAGATGATTGGCAGCTGGTTCATATTAATGACCGTTGCAATATCCCAGAGTTATGTGATCCCCTTTTGCAATCTTCTGACAAATAAGCTATCATTTAACAACCATGTCATTAACAATTGCAATAATTCACTTTACAACTGTGGCAAGAAAGGTCATAAAATGGGAGAAAACTCACTTAACACATGTCTCACTTAGCAACAGAAATGTTGGGCTCAATAATTGTGGTCATAAGTAAAGGACTACCTGTATATCATGGTTTGGCCGTCTATATTTGTCTAGAAGGGTTTATATGCCATTCAAGTCTAAAATTCTTCAACTCCTGCTGCAATACAAGCTTGCGGTAAAACAGACATGTCATGATAATTACACATCAAGAGGACACTGCATTACTTCACTTCCATGGTATAGTCTTTAATACCCCTTACAACAATATCCAGAGATATTTATACTGTGTAATTTGTAGCTGGAGTGTTTGTTCCTTCAACTTGAAACAATATTGTTTGAAACATTGAACGACATTGTGTCAAGATTGTTGTACATACCACTAAAATATGCTCTATTTCCATTTTTATTCATAATAATGGTAAGTTCTGCCTCCGTATGAACACCTATTTATGTGGTTGATAAGAGTCAACATTAACTTTGTAGCACATAATCAATCCATCTGCCTTCATTTATATGCCTTGTTCAAAAAAACGGTGAAGGGAGATAACATTTTAAAAAGAGATTTTGCCACCTAAATTTCTCTCTTTCACGTTTTATTCCTCAACTTCCATTTTTGCTTTGTTGTCACATGCTACAACTTAAAGGAGATGTAATTGCCTTTATCCACTAAATGAGTTGTTTTAGGATTAGGGAAAACTAAGTTTTTGTTATAAAGCAATTTTTATAGACATTTTCTTTCAAAACCAAACATAAATCTGTAATCCAAAGATAAATCTTTATTCGGAAATTTACCACTGGAAGGAGAAGGAACAAGAGAGAGAGAAATGGAGGAGGAGGAGGCTGAAAAAGATGGAGATGAAGAAGAGGAGGAAGAAGAAGCAGGAGGAGGAATGGAGCAAAAGCGTAGTATGCAATAACTATGAGCAATTGCAAAAAACATTTTAAGGGGGTTTGCAAATAACAGCACTCCCATTCTTCATACGGTATCTCCTCTATCTCGAAAGTGGAACCCTACACAATCATAGGGATGATGAAAAACAACAAGAAAAACTTCGCCGATATCAGGATCTTAAAATCGAACTACACCAACTCTGGCATAAACCAGTACAGGTGGTCCCAGTGGTAATTTGGCACGGCTGTGCCAAAAGACCTGTCGGCATTTGGAAACAATAAACATTGACAAAATCACGATCTGTAAAAGGCCACCCTACTTGGATCTGCATGCATCATACGAAAATATATCACAGAGTCCTAGACACTTGGGAAGCTCCCTTGTGATATTGTGATACGAAATGCAGCATATAAATCTCATTTGCTGTGTATTACAGTTTTTTGTGATGATGATGATGATGATGATGATAATAATAATAATAATAATAATACCTTGTTACCATGTCCAAGAATTTTATTAAACACATCAAGAAATTGCAGCTTTCTGCAATAACATTCATTCATTCATTCATTCATTCAACTTCTATGGATAAAGAATTGAATTTTATTGGCCAAGTGTTATTGGACACACAAGGAATTTGGTGCATATGCTCTCATCTCTCATAAAAGACATGATTATGATGACGATGATAAAAAAATAAAAATTAATAACAATTAATAACAATAACGAGAAGGAGGAGGAGGAAGAGGAAGAGGAAAAGGAAGATACAGAGCGCACCCCGGCTTCCGGTACCTTTGCCGGAAACCTGTAAAACCGGATCTTCCGCCGTGTGTGACTATAAGTGACATGGAAACTTTGGGGGCCGTCAAAACAGTTGTGGGCTTCCATTAAGGCTCGTTGGAAGCGCGCGTCTCCTTGGCCTGGGGGTTGGTCCTCGGCCAACGGCGTTGAGGCAAGGTGGACTTCGCACGCGGCAACCCAGTCCGGGCGCCGTTCATTAAAGGGACGCACCGGCGAGGCAGCGCCGTACCATAGAGCGGAGGCCGGTCTAGGACGCCATTCCCTTTCAATTCCGGAGTGAAGCGAGGGGTTGGAGGGGGAGAGAGAGAAAGATGATAGTTTGATAGAGTTCGGTCGGCGGGAGACGGACGGAGTGTCAGCCTGGCTCCCGGCGGTTGTGGCTCTTGAGGGCGCGAGGGCGAGGGGCCTCGCAGGACCGGCATATCCCGGGGTTGGCCGAGCGGGCTACGGGGGTGGGGGGGCGGAGAGAAGCGGGCGCGCGAGCAGGGAAAGGCCTGGAAGTCCCGTTAGGCCGAGCGGAGAAACCCTGCCTAGTGTCTTCTAGTCGTTCGGGGCGTGGAGACCTTGGAGGCCTCATGGCAGCCGCAGTAGCTGCGGGGGGCTCCGGCGGCTCCCTGAACCCTGTGGCGACCCTCCACGAGGAAGCCGTCTGTGTCATCTGCCTGGATTACTTAACGGACCCGGTGAGCATCGGATGCGGCCACAACTTCTGCCGCGTGTGCATCACTCGGCTTTGGCGCTCGGACGAGGAAGAAGGCGGGGACGACGACGAAGACGACGACGACCTGGGAGCTTCGGGCTCGGAGGGGGCCGCTGACGGCGCCGGGGGCATCGACGACCTGGGCCCCGAGGAAGACGGGGATTACGATGACCTGGAGGACAGTGACTACTTAGGCGATGGAGAAGAGATGGGCGACGAGGTGGAGGAGGAAGAGGAGGAGGAGGAGGATGCCTCCAGGGAGGAGTACGACGATGAAGACGACTATCCCTGGGACGATTACTGGGAGCAGGAGATATGGGATGCTGCTGTGGGGAATGATCTATTCTTTGATAATTACGACGAGGATGAGGAAGTGATGGAGGAAGAGCCGGAATACACCGTGCCGGCGACACCGCCGATTCCACAGCGGCAGCCTTTCACTTGTCCTCAGTGCCGTAAAACTTTCCCTCGCCGCAGTTTCCGACCCAACCTTCAGCTGGCCAACATGGTGCAGATCATCCGGCAGATGCACCCGCAGCCCCTGAAGCCTGTTGTTTCATCAGACGATGTGGTGGAGATGGTGGAGGCGGGAGATTCGTCGGGGGTGCCATCCGCCAGCCATGCTCCCAGAGCCCTGTGTGAGAAACACCAGGAGCCGCTGAAGCTCTTTTGCAAGGCCGATGAAGAGCCCATCTGCGTGGTGTGCAGAGAGTCACGAGCCCACAAACACCACAGCGTTGTGCCACTAGAAGAAATTGTGCAAGAATATAAGGTATGGAATGCAACCACATGGTGCCAATGCTAGTATGTGATCTTGTTAAGATGGAGCCCTCTGTTTTATAAAAGCATTTATAATACAGTGGTGCCTCTGCTTACGAATTTAATTCATTCCGTGACCAGGTTCTTAAGTAGAAAAGTTTGTAAGAAGAAGCAATTTTTCCCATAGGAATCAATGTAAAAGTAAATAATGTGTGAAATTGGGGAAACCACAGGGAGGGTGGAGGCCCTGTTTCCTCTCAGGAGATTCTTAGAGAGGCCCCATGGAGGATCCTACCTGCCTTTTCCAGTTACAGTTTCGGAGGCTCAGGTTTGTAAGTGGAAAATGGTTCCTGAGAAGAGGCAAAAAAATCTTGAACACCCGGTTCTTGTCTAGAAAAGTTCATAAGTAGAGGCGTTCTTAGGTAGAGGTACCACTGTACTATAAATTTTGCCAGGTTTTGACAAACATTAATGGCATACTGGCATTATGAGTCTCTGCTTTGCCTACAGAAAAACCCCTGGGTGATATGCTTATACAAATATGTAAACATAAATAGACCAGTAAAAGATAATTCTCTTATTTAGCCACCCTGCAATTTTCTGTCAAAAACAATACATAGTTCATTTTCCCCTTGAGCTATAGAAGCTACAAATTGAAGTTATTTAAGAGAAATATGGAATTGTGTAGAAGCTGTATTGCAAAGATAGGAAATCTGTTTATATCAGAAGTATCCAAATACAGTGTGATAACTATGTTACCTAGACATGAGGATTTAATGCTATCAAAAAGTCTATGCCAGCTGTTGTTTTTATGAATGTAAAACATAAATACAATTAAGCTGTGGCATTCTTGTTATTGTGGTTGTTTTTAGACTAAACTCCACAGACATTTGGATCCCTTGAAAAGTAAACTCCAGTCAGTTTTGAATCAGAAGTCGAGTGAAGAGGAGAAGATAACAGATATCAAGGTAACTTGAACATCTTCCCCTGGGCATGTTTAATTTATATACGGTATGCTTGTGTGTATGTCTGTTAGTATATGGGGTCTTTTAAATCTTTTAATTTTAAATTTGTTAGATTATTTATGATTTGTTTCCACGTGTTGTGAGCCGCCCCGAGTCTTCGGAGAGGGGCGGCATACAAATCTAAGTAATAAATAAAATAAATAAATAAATAAATAACTTCAATATTCCCTAAATTCTCTTATATTTCCAGTCGGTCTCTTGTTTTGAAGCTTTACTGTATTCTTAGTGTATAATTTTATTAATAAAGCTTGGTCAAGAGGAACTGTCTTGGTCTTAAGAGCGGATGGTCGTCTTTGCATTAAGAAAATGATTCCTTTGGGATTATCTTGAAGTCAAGGATTTAGAGAAGTAGAAATCCCAGATTCTTAATTGACATGCCTAGGATTCAGCCTGAATTTTAGAGGCCTGGCTTTAACTATATAGATGGCTTCATCTGCTAGTCATGAGAATTGTGCAGTCCCATTCTTCTAAAGAACTTATCAGAGGATCTCAGCCTGAGGTTATGTGGGTCAATCAGTATTAGAATTTGTCTCATCTTCTAATTCCTTTAGTATTCCTTATGGTCTAAACAGGCTTTAAGTAGAATTTCAGGTTCTGCTTAGGAAAATGCTTAAAATGGTTGAAATCAGCAAAACTCTTCATCTTTTGCAGAAAGTCATTTTTTATTTCTTTCCTTGTAAACTGTATGACAATTAGAATTGTTTTTATTGATGTAAAACATTCATACAATATTTATGGAGAGAGGATGCCATGATTGCTGTATATAAAGCCAGGCAGAATTGTCTGGTCCCGATGCCTGCTAAAGAACCTGACATAGGTTTAATGTTCCCTGCCATAAAGTGGCATAATCCCAAATCTTGGCTTTGTACATTTCTCAGTGTTGCCTTCTTGTTCTTTTCTTCATCTGCCCCCAGAACAAGATGAAACTTGATTCGAAAGAGTTTGAGTCAGACTTTGAGCGGCTGCATCAGTTCCTGGTTGGAGAGCAAGCTATGCTGCTTCACCAGTTGGAAGATCGCTATGACATACTACTAATCAACCAGAGTGGCAACATCTCTCACCTGGAGGAGCAAGGTGCTGCCCTAAGCCGGCTTATTGCAGAAGCAGAAGACAAGAGCAAGCAAGATGATCTGCAGCTGCTTAAGGTAAAAATCTCTTTTCCCATATTCCTTTTTGTGATTCCTTTCAAGCATACCTGCCTGTTGACAGTTATAATGATTAAGAACAGATACAAAGTTATGAGCCTTGAATTGCTTGATCTGTTAAAAATAAGAGTTCACCCTGTGGAATATACATACATTGCTTTAAAAGCTATCTGGCTTGTTGTCTAAATCAAGCAAGATTTTAACAATCCTGATGGTAGAATACCAGCATATCAATTATCTAAAATACACGCCCTAAATAATAGCAATGTTGAAATTTAGCCTTGAGAGACTCAGAGGGTAGATTTTGAACTTAGAACCCCTAGGTTGCATTATTGACATTTGGCAGCTGAATGTTGGCAGCCTGATTACATGCTGCTTTTCAGAGATAGTTAAGGGTAGTAGCGAGAGTAGTTTCTTTTCCAAAGATGTTCCACTTCCATTATTGCCAGCCTAATGAAAGGGCCTAAGATATGGCATCATTAGATAGCCTTTACAGCAGAGGTCACCAATCTTTATGACCTTAAGGACCATAGTTCCCTCTAAGCTGAGCAGTGAGCAATCGCTCACTTAAAAATCATCATCAACTCCGAGTTTTCCAAACCTGCCCAGAAGCCGAGAGGGAAAGAGTGAGAGGGAAGGAGAGAGAGAGGAAGAGAGAGAAACAGATAGAAAAAAGAGAGGAAGGAAAAGAGAAAGAAAAAGAATGGGAGTAAGGAAGAGAGAAAGAAAATCAAAATCTAGCTTGAAACTAGCTCAACTATTTAAGTGGCATTTTGATATTGATTGAGTTGCCCTATTCTGAGCTCACTGTTATAGACACACAGTACAGTATTTTATTTTGAAATTCTCTGAGGCAAAACAGGGTGGGTTTTTTATTTGTTTGCTTGCTTGCTTGCTTGCTTGCTTGCTTGCTTGCTTGCTTGCTTGCTTGCTTGCTTGCTTGCTTGCTTGCTTGCTTGCTTGCTTGCTTGCTTGCTTGCTTGCTTGTTTGTTTGTTTGTTTGTTTGTTTATTATTTTTGTGCCGCCCAGTCCCGAAGGGACTGCCGCTCAGACACTATACTTTTCCGCCCATCCCCCAAAGAAATTAGAGGGAACACTGTTAAGGACCCTTATATTCATAATTTTAAATTTCATGGACCACTAATACGATCTGTCTAATGACCAGCTAGGTGGGCATGGATAGGTGTTCCTGTGACTGGGTGGGCGTGGCCAACTCAATGTCACTCACATAGAGGGGCGCCTCAATGGCCTCTACTCGTCCCTCCCCTCCCAGCCACTCCTTGTCTGCCTGCCCCGGCTCCTTAGGGCTCCAGAATGCAGTTGTTGGAACTAAGCAACCACCATGGGGAAGAGATGGCAAAATAGCTGGTTCAGTTCATATTGGACCTGATTGAGAAAGAGGCTCAGCAGAGGCACCTCACTGAGGACTAGGAGCATAGGCTTTCAAAGCAGAGGGAGTGCAAGGCCAGGTACCGGTGTCTGGAGGCTCAGCAGACTGAGATGGTCAGCCAGCTTCAGGCCATGATACAGTCCCACTGGAACAAGGCCTTCTGGCTCTTTGCCACCAGCGGTGCTTGCTTCTAGCCTTTGCCCAAAGCCCAGCACCTGGAGGCTGAAGCAGGCCCCAACTCGGAATTTCTGTTCCCCTCTGACCTGCACACAAAGACCCCAAAGAGGGAGACTTTCTGCAGCAGCACAAGTGTTAATTGCATGTATGTGGCCCTATGGGCGTAGTTTGAGGACCCCCGATTTAGTGCAATGTAAAAAATGCAAATTATTTTTCTGCGGACCACTAAAAATTTCCCATGGACCATCAGTTGGCGACCACTGCTCTACAGAAAATCTGACCTCTCAGTATTTCCCATCTTTATTTTAGGAGGTTGTCTGGACATCTGATCATCATCTCTTACTTTATTTGAACACTCAACTGTTTAATAGGAAATGATCTATAATATAAATGCTAACATGCCTGTGGATTTTGGGGAATTTTTTTCAGCTGGTTCGGACAATTTCCTACAATGATTGTTTTTCAAGTTGTAGCGTGTTAAATTTAGCACATGTGACACATCCTATATTTGCAAACCAGAGTCCCAAAATAAATACAGTGAACCCTCGAGTTTCGCGTCCTCGAGCATCGCGAAAGGGCTATTTCGCGAGTTTTCAACCCGGAAGTAAACTCCACCATCTGCGCATGCGTGCCTTTTTTCTATGGCCACGCATGCGTAGATGGTGGAGTTCCCCAGCTGGGAAGCTGGGCGGCTTCCCTGGGTCTTCCCCCTCTTGCCCCGGTAAGACCCCAGCGGCAGCGCGAGCAACGGCGTGGGCGGGCGGGCGGCACGCGCGGGGACACCCCAGCTCCGCTCCCCAGCTGGGAAGCGGCCCCAGCAACAGCGTGGGCGGGCGGGCGGCACGCGCGCGGGGAAACCCCAGGCGCGAGCAACGGGGTGGGCGGGCGAAGGGCGGGCGAAGGGCATGCGCAGATGGTGTTTTTACTTCCGCACCGCTACTTCGCGAAAAATCGATCATCGCTTGGGGTCCTGGAACGGAACCCTCGCGATGATCGAGGGACCACTGTAATATATTTGGAGTTTGTAGATATTCAGATATTCACTTTGGAAGGGAATTTGACTAATATTCTGTTCAACTGGACAGAAGTGGAACTTGGAAACTTATTCGGATCGTTGCATTGAATTACCGTAGATGCCCCACATATTAGTTTGTATGATTTGGATGGTATTACACACATGTAGAAATTGCTTTTTTTTAGATCTGTGTTTGAATTAAAACAGGTAGATTAGGAAGTGATAGCTATTAAATGTGGAAGATAACAAAAAAAAAATTCTATGCTACTTCAGATAGCAGGTAAGACTTTTGCAAAGCTGGAGTGCTTCTGGTAGCAGAAGAGGGCTGAGAGCCACAAAGATATTTTCAGGGATCCTTTCAACTTTCCAAAGACCTTTAAGAAACGGGGATCCGAATGAGTGACTGAGCCTATGCTGATTTATCATTTTAATTCCTTTTTATCCTGTCTGCTGCTTCTGTATGTTTCTTTTTGTTTCTTATTCTTTCTTTCCATACTGTCAGCTGCCAAATTTGAGAGGAGCAGCCATAGAGGGGGTGAGGGGGGAAAGGCTGGCTGGATCACAGGTCCACATGATTTATTGATTAATTCCTATAAGCCTTCTGCCGCACGAATCCCAGTGACCGGTTAGGTCCCACAGAGTTGGCCGTCTCCGGGTCCCGTCGACAAAGCAATGTCGTTTGGTGGGACCCAGGAGAAGAGCCTTCTCTGTGGCGGCCCCGACCCTCTGGAACCAGCTCCCCCCAGATATCAGAGTTGCCCCCACCCTCCTTTCCTTTCACAAGCTCCTTAAAACCCACCTCTGTCGTCAGGCATGGGGGAATTGAAATTTATCTTCCTCCTAGGCTTATAGAATTTATACATGGTATGCTTGTATGTATGAGTGGTTCTTTAAATTGGGGTTTTTTAGATTGTTTTTAATATTAGATTTGTTTACATTGTCTTTTTATATTGTTGTTTTATATTGAGTCTTCGGAGAGGGGCGGCATACAAATCTAATAAATACAAATACAATACAAATAAGAAGTTTATAAAACTTTTAAATGATGCTCACAATGTGGAGCTAGTTTCCTAGGGCAGGGCAGGAATGCTGATTGTGTGAATAGTCTACTGCCTCAAAGCACTATGAGAAGCACTACGTTAGGTATCTGTTAAGCTTAGGAAAGCTGGAAAGAGAAATTCCAGATTTCAACTGTGGAAGATACTTATGTTCAAAAAATAGGGGAGGAGAAGGCATGGCCAAGTGTCACAGTGGTATGGTGTTTCCCTGTTCTGAGGGAAATCCCGAAACCTCCAGCTGTAGGAGGCTCAAAATCCAAAGAAATCCAGGCAGAATCTCTATAGGAGAGATGATGGAGGAGAGGCATGAATTAGCACCTGAGGGGAAACACAGACTCCCCAGGGTGCCAACAGCAGCCTCCCAACCTTCAGCTGAGGAGAGGTGTCTATGCTCGCCATTAGCTGGCACAGCCACTGTTTGAAGAATTGCAGGAAGGAGGGGAAGTCACCTGCATGAAATGAGAAATTCTAGAGTTCAACTGCAGGAGATATTTATTTGAATAATATATATATACCTACCCCCCTCTCACCAAAGACATGCTGGGTGGCATATAAAGATTTAATTATATCCCCAAATCCAGAGTTTATAAAATCAATATGTAGCATAAGGTGAACACTTCCCATAAAGGGTTGGAGGTTGGAGACTGGACGATAGTTATTAAGAATGGCTGGGTCCAGGGAAGGCTTCTTGAGGAGGGAGCGCACAAGTGCCTCCTTATAAGGAGCCGGAAAGGACCCCCTCCCCAAGGAGGCGTTGACAATCTCCTGGACCCAGCTCCGCGTCACCTCCCCGCTGGCCGAAACCAGCCAGGAGGGACACGGATCCAGGAAGCAGGTGGCAGAACTCACAGCTCCAATGGCCTTGTCCACTTCATCAGGTGTCACCAGATCAAACTCTTCCCAGACAGGTGGACAAGTACGTGCCCCAGTCACCTCGACTGACTCGTTGTCAGTCGACTCTGTTATCCAATTGGAGTCGAGGTCCACCCGGATCCGAGCGATTTTATCAGCGAAAAACTTAATACATGGCTTTTTCGCAAGAGTTGTGATAGTGAGGTTAAAGTGGAAGATAACATGTGGGTTGCATCAGGGAAGTATTGGCAGTAACAAGTTTTTCTGTTTTTTGATGGTTTTATTCTTTTTTATTTTCCATTATGTTTATGTTGTTTCATGTTTGATTGTAAGTCACCCGGAATTTGATTTAGAATGAACAAAGACTTTAAAGGAACAAAACCTATACTGTAGAATATATCTGGAGTTTAAAGAAAAAAAACTAAAACCAAAATCTTCTGCTTCAGATCACTGGAGCAACAATGTGCTATCAAGCAATGTGGCTTCCTTAACATCAGGAAGTAGTATCAGAAATTTTAATGCCTTCAGAAAGGGCAACTGAATTGTAACCATCCAGATCTTAGGAGGGATGTGCTGTTATTGCAGGTATAATAACAAAGTTCTATGAGGGGAGGCAGTTTCATAGTAAGAAGGCAATCACGTGTTTAAAGTGAATCATCCTGATATTTATTATTAATTTGATTTTTATGTCGCCCTTCTCCTTAGACTCAGGGCGGCTTACAACATGTTAGCAATAGCACTTTTTAACAGAGCCAGCATATTGCCCCCACAATCCGGGTCCTCATTTTACCCACCTCGGAAGGATGGAAGGCTGACTCAACCTTGAGCCAGTGATGAGATTAGAACCGCTGACCTACAGATCTACAGTCAGCTTCAGTGGCCTGCACTCTACCTGCTGCGCCACCCTGGCTCTTGATATGCAATATATCTAGATATGCAATATATCTAGCCATACACTGTCAAGAATCTGGATAGTGGCTGTCGCATTCAAGCCAGGAAGCCTGACAAGTGGTTTTTTGACAACAAACATAAGATTTGGAACCCTACGAAATTGACCCTCTGCCCCCCCCAAAAAAGCAAGAAAACCATTTCCAGAAAAAATCCGCAGGGAATTGTACAGAAAATTGGTTGCCTGCGTTCAATCTATTTGTTGTATTTTATAACATCTAGGTGGATAAGAATCCTAACTTTTCTTCTTCTTTTTCCCTAGGATTTCAAAGGCACTTTAGTCAGGTTGGTTGAATTTCTTCTGGTTATTTCTGGTTTACGTTCCTGAAATTTGTGCTTCGCTATTAGCCAAGTGGTAGCCGAAACTCTTAAATAATTTAATAGCTTTTCACAAACCCCTTTGAGCCAGTTCTGCAAATAACAGGCTGAGTACTCCAGAATATCTGGTAATCTCATCGTATAGTCTTGTCACTTGGTTTGAGTTTAGTATTAGTTGAGGGATTTTTATTCATTGCCCACCAACAGGAAGGCACACACTTCCCAAAAATGGTTTGAAAACTTGGCATTTATCAACTTGTTGGAAGTTAAATGTTCTGTCGGGCTCTCTGGTAGACTCCTCCCAAAAATTCACAGGTACAAATTTCAGACACACACACGTTTGAAAATTCAAAACAATGTTCTTTATAATGAAAATTCACTTAACCTAAGCCCTCTTTTGGTATAGCAAAGAGCACTCGTCTCCAAACAAACTGGTAATTTATACAAGTCCCTTATCAGTCCTGTGATACTTAGCTTGCAGCTGTGAGGCCATTCAAAGTCCTTCTTTCACAAAGTGAAACACACTTTGCTCTGGTTTAGATTCAAAGCAGGGAAAAATCAGCACACAAAAAGTCAAAGTCAGTAAAGCAGTCATGAAACACAACGATCAGATAATCCTCCACAATGGCCAAACCCACAGGCTGCTATTTATAGCAGCCTCACTAATCACCACAGCCCCACCCAACCACAGGTGGCCTCATTTTCTATGATAATAATCTCTCAGTTGTTGTTGCCTATGCATCGCTCTCCACATGCGTGGGTGTATCATTAACTCTTGTTCTGAATCCATGGAGGAGCTAGATAATTGATCTCCTTCTGAGCTGTCTGCCACACTCTCCTCCTCCCTGTCACTCATGTCTTCTTGGTCAGAGGAGCCTTCATCATCAGATTCCACCGGGGGCAAAACAGGCCTGCAGCATGTGGATGTCTCCCCCACATCCATAGTCCTTGGGGCAGGAGCTGGGCCAGAGCTAACCACAACATTAAATAGCATTGAGGTTGGTTAATGCCCGTATGGCAGTTTTGCCTGAGAAACCTAGATCCATTTATTTATGCTTGGCCATAGGGGGAAAGTATATGTGGCAATATTAGTAGTTTCAGCTCAAACAATTGTATAACTGGTAACATGCAGCTATAATTATTTTACTGTGTTTAGCTGCTGCATCTATTAGACTACATTGAAACATCATTAACAAAGTTAATTTAAGAAGCTAAAACTCTGGGTTTTCAAGGATTTTGTTAGAATATTTACTGCAAACCCGTTCACGTATATATTTTCTGTATGTATCCAGAGAATGCCTAGCTAATCTAGGAGCCAGGGGAATTACAGTGATTCAGTACTGCTTTCTATTGTGGTCAAGGGTGGTATTTATGGCAAAGTAGTTGCTAATCAACTGATCACAGTCCTTTCTGACTTTTATTGGGAACAGAAAAAGTAGGTCCAGTGAAAAGTCTTCACATGCATGTGTTCAGAATGGTTTCATTCCAGGGGTGAAATCCAGCAGATATTGACTGGTTTTGGTGAACTGGTAGCAGAAATTTTGGGTAGTTTGGAGAACTGGCAAATATCACCTCTGGCTGGCCCCAGAGTGGAGAGGAGATATAGATTTTACAATATCCTTCCTCCAGGAGTGGGGTGGGAATGGCGATTTTTGCAGTATCCTTCTGCTGCCATGCCCATCAAGCTATGCCCACAGAACCAGTACTAAAATCTTGGATTTCACCACTGCTTCAACCTGTAGTGATAGCAATAGTAAAGACACTTAAGGCTTATCTACTACCCCATAATTTTTTACAGCACTCTGAGGAGTTTACAGTGTTGGTAAATTGCCCCAAACAATCAGTCTGTCTTCATTTTACTGATCTCAGAAGGGTGGAAGGCTAAAGGCTTAAGCCCCGTCAGGATTGAACTTCAAGCATTGGCCAGAATTTGAGTGCAATACTGCACATAGATATGATGAGGGCCCACAGATCTTCCTCATGGGTTTTTGCATTGTTCTTCAACCATTTTAATGAATTAATCTGCTTGCTTCATGTACATTTCTATGTGAAAATAATATGGAGAACTTACATAAATAGAGAAATTCAATTCAATTTATTAGATTTGTATGCCGCCCCTCTCCGTAAACTCGGGGCGGCTCACAACAATAATAACACAATATATAACAAATCTAACAATCAAAAGTCATTAAAAACCCCTTATTAAAAAGAAAACATACACACAAGCATACCATGCATAAACTGTATAGGCCCAGGGGAGATGTCTCAGTTCCCCCATGCCTGGCGGAAGAGGTGGTTTTTAAGAAGTTTCCAAAAGACAAGGAGGATGGGGGCAATTCTAATCTCCGGGGGTAGCTGGTTCCAGAGGGTCAGGGCCACCACAGAGAAGGCTCTTCCCCTGGGTCCCGCCAGACGACATTGTTTAGTCGACGGGACCCGGAGAAGGCCAACTCTATGGGACCTAACTGGTCGCTGGCAGAAGATGGTCTTGGAGGTATTCTGGCCAATGCTATGAAGGGCTTTATAGGTCATGACCAACAATTTGAATTGTGACCGGAAACTGATTGGCAACCAATACAGAGTGTTGGTGTGACATGGGCATATCTAGGGAAGCCCATGACTGCTCTTGCAGCATCATTTTGCACGATCTGAAGTTCCCGAACACTCTTCAAAGGTAGCCCCATGTAGAGAGTGTTACAGTAGTCGAGCCTCGAGGTGATGAGGGCATGAGTGACTGTGAGCAGTGACTCCCGATCCAAATAGGCCGCAACTGGTGCACCAGGTGAACCTGGGCAAATGCCCCCCTCACCACAGCTGAAAGATGGTGCTCTAATGTTAACTGTGGACCAAGGAGGACGCCCAAGTTGCGAACCCTCTCTGAGGGGGTCAATAATTCCCCCCCTCCCCAGGGTGATGGACGGACAGATGGGATTGTCCTTGGGAGGCAAAACCCACAGCCACTCCGTCTTATCCGGATTGAGTTTGAGTCTGTTGACACCCATCCAGAATGTAACAGCCTCCAGGCACCGGCACATCACTTCTACTGCTTTGTCAAATGGACATGGGGTGGAGATGTACAACTGGGTATCATCTGCGTACTGATGATAACTCACCCCATGCCTCTGGATGATCTCACTCAGCGGTTTCATGTAGATATTGAATAGCAGGGGGCAGAGGACCGACCCCTGAGGCACCCCACAAGGGAGTAACCTAGAAGTTGACCTCTGACCCCCCACTAACACCGACTGCGACCGACCGGAGAGGTAGGAGGAGAACCACTGCAAGACAGTGCCTCCCACTCCCAACCCCTCCAGCCGGCGCAGAAGGATACCGTGGTCGATGGTATCGAAAGCCGCTGAGAGGTTGAGAAGCACCAGAACAGAGGATAAACCCCTGTCCCGGGCCCGCCAGAGATCATCCATCAACACGACCAAAGCAGTTTCCGTGCTGTAGCCGGGCCTGAATCCTGACTGCTGAGGGCCTAGATAATGGGCTTCTTCCAAGGACTGTTGGAGTTGGAGCGCCACCACCTTCTCAACAAGAGACTGGACGATAGTTGTTAAGAATGGCTGGGTCCAGGGAAGGCTTCTGTAGCAGCGGAGTTACCCTAGGAATAGACTTATCACGTGTCCAGTATATTGTATTTTCTGTTCTTCTTACTCAATGCTTTTCTTGCTGGTTGCCATTTTTCTCGCCTTACATGTTTGCTCTCGATATGGTCCCTTTGTCAGGTGTGAGAACGTCACATTCCAAGATCCAGAGTTGGTGCCAGTGGACACAGGGAAGAAATACCGGAATTACTTTCTTATAGATATTTTAATGAGGAAGATGGAAAAGGTCTTTAGCAAAGCACCCCAAGGTAAGGAGGTCATTGAGCTGCTTTTCCTCTTGCAGTTAGACATGCAGAGAAAAAACATATTTGCTTCTAGCCATGTTATAGGGATTTGCCTCTCCTCTCTCTTCAAGAAAGCAGAACTCTTGAAAATAGGCATTACAGTGATCCCCCGAGTTTCGTGATCCCGATCATTGCGAATCGCTATACAGTGATCCCCCGGTTATTGCGTCCCCGACCATTGCGAACAGGGTAATTTGCGATTTTTCAACCCGGAAGTCAAAATACCATCTACGCATGCGTGCCCTTTTTTTTCTATGGGCACGCATGCGTAGATGGCAACCGGGAGATCAGCTGCTGGGCGGCTTCCCTGGGTCTTCCCCCTCTTGCTGGCATCAGCGAGGAGTTTCCCCACCGCCCACGCAAACTCCTCGCTGCCGCTCGCCCGCCCTTCGCCTGCCCACGCCGTTCGCTCCCCCTCTTGCTGGCGGGAGGGCGAGAAGCCCTCCCCAGCACCCGCTCGCCCGCCCTTCGCCGCTCGCCCGCCCTTCGCCCTGGCGGAGAAATTCCAGCCCCCACCTGGTCCCGCCCGATCCTCCTCCCTGAGGCAGCTCGCCCTCCCATGGCCGCTTCCTCCACCCTCCATCGCAAGCCCTCGCCACCGCAGCCAACGCGCGCTGTGATCTTCAAGCCCGGCTCCTTTCGGCCCAGCATCCCGGGCCAAGCAGCTGCCTTCCATGACTGAGCCTGGGTTGGGGGTTCGGGGGGGTGCTAGCGAGCCCCCCATGTCGGCGGCGATGTTTTAAAAGAGCCGCGCCGCCCCCCAATCTTCGGCTCCTCGCTAGCGCTGCGGAAGTTTAAAACACCATCTGCACATGCGCAGATGGTGTTTTTACTTCCGCAGCGCTACTTCGCGAAAACCCGCTCGTTGCGGGGGGTCCTGGAACGGAACCCTCGCAACGAGCGGGGGATCACTGTATCGTGATTTTTCCACCCGATGACGTCACTCCCTTCCTTTCTCATCTTTCTTTCTCTCTCTCTTTCTCTATCTTGCTTCTTCCTCTCTCACACTCTCTTCCTCCCTCTCTCATCTCTTTCTTTCCTTCTCTCTCTCTATCTCTCCCCCTCTTGCTCTCGAGCGGCGGGCGGCACCCAAAGAAGGTTCCTTCGGCCCGCCCACCAGCCTGGGCAACGGCGAAACCCCATCTTCGGCTCCTCGCTGCTGCCGCGCTGCAAGCGAGCGGCAAGCGAGCAGCCGGGTGGGCGGGCGAATGGGCAAGCGGCAAGCGATCTTGGGGTTTCCCCTTTGCCTGGGCAACGGGGAAACCCCATCTTCGGCTCCTCGCTGCTGCCGCGCTGCGGAGCAGATCAGCTGTTGGGCGGCCGAAGGGGTCTTCCCCGCCGCCCACACGCAAACTCCACCATCTGCGCATGTGCGGCCATGGAAAAAGGGGCGCGCATGCGCAGATGGTGTTTTTACTTCCGTGCCGCTACATCGCGAGTTATCGATTATTGCGAGGGGTCTTGGAACGGAACCCTCGCGATAATCGGGGGATCACTGTATTTCAAAAAGGAAACTTTTATTGAGAGAAAGTGATAGCAAGTAAAGGGAGATGGGATATGAAGTTCCCACTTAAAACAATTAGAGAGGGGTTTTCTGCAATGGTTTATGTCCAGTCCGAGGGGAGCCAATCCACAGGTGCGAGGTTGTGAGAATAACTCGAGCTGAGAAGGGGATAAGCTGTTCTCAGGCACAACTTTGCCTGTTCTTTCAGAGCCGAGACAAAACAAACGGCCCCGGGCCAATCCATCCCCCTCCTTTTCCCAAGCAGGTACATCAAGGTGATGTTTGTAAAGGAGCATCCAGGACCTCCCTCCCTGCCAGAATGTCAGTGTCCCAATAGGGATCTAAGGGATAAGACAGGTGTATACTGTACATCCACTATGCCAGCGTTTCCCAACCTTGGCAACTTGAAGACATTTGGACTTCAACTCCCAGAATTCCCCAGCCAGCATTTGCTGGCTGCGGAATTCTGGGAGTTGAAGTCCAAATATCTTCAAGTTGCCAAGGTTGGGAAACACTGCACTGTGCAACGGAAGCTAAGAATTTATTTATTGTAAAAATGTCATTAGAAAAGGAATAGAACCTCTGCAGAAATAGTGATTCATATACAGTGGTACCTCTACCTACAAACACCTCTACTTACAAACTTTTCTAGATAAGAACCGGGTGTTCAAGATTTTTTTGCCTCTTCTCAAGAACCATTTTCCACTTACAAACCCGAGCCTCCGAAACTGTAACCGGAAAAGGCAGGGAGAAGCCTCCGTGGGGTCTCTTTAGGAATCTCCTGGGAAGAAACAGGGCTGGAAAAGGCAGGGAGAAGCCTCTATGGGGCCTCTCTAGGAATCTCCTGGGAGGAAATAGTGTCAGAAAAGGCGAGAAGCCTCCCTGGGGCCTCTCTAAGAATCTCCTGGGAGGAAACAGGGCCTCCACCCACCCTGTGGTTTCCCCAAACGTACACATTATTTGCTTTTACATTGATTCCTATGGGAAAAATTGCTTCTTACAAACTTTTCTACTTAAGAACCTGGTCACGGAACGAATTAAGTTCATAAGTAGAGGTACCACTGTAGTCCATGCTGTGAAAGCCATTTATTTTTGTACCTGGTGTTTTGCAGGAGTTCAAATGGTTTCTCAAACTTGGCAAATGCTGGCTGGGGAATTTTGGGAGTTGAAATCTGCATATCTTCAAAGTTTTACTCCCGCCTTAAAAACCGTTTTTGCTCTTCTCCCCCCCCCCCCCCTCTTACAGCGGATTTGCGCCTGGACGCGGAAACCGCTCATCCACGGCTGACCCTTTCCTCAGACTCTCTCAGCGTCCGGCTTGGGGAACGTTGGCGGGATCTGCCGGAGAGCCCCAAACGCTTCGATTCCGACTACTGCGTGTTGGCCATGCAGGGCTTTACGTACGGTCGCCACTACTGGGAAGTGGAGGTGGGTGGCCGCCGGGGGTGGGCTGTAGGGGCAGCCCGCGAATCGGCCCGACGAAAAGAGAAGTCCAGCAATGGTTCCCACCAGAAACGGGAGATCTGGTGCATAGGGACCAATGGTAAGAAGTACCAGGCTTTGACTACCACTGAGCAGACGTCCCTCTGTTCGGCTGAGCAATTACGGCACTTTTGTGTCTACCTGGACTACGAACGGGGCCAGCTAGGATTCTACAATGCTGAAAACATGGCTCACATCCACACCTTCAATGCTTCGTTTCGCGAGCGCATCTTCCCCTTTTTCCGCATTCTTTCTAAGGGCACCCGCATAAAAATCTGCAATTGATGCCATCGCGGCTGTTGCACATAGCTGAATTTATCCCTCGAGAGGCCTCTGCTTCCTCCCACACGTCCCTTCCTCTCTCCCCCCCCCACCTAATTTTGCTGATAAGAGTTTCTCATCATTCCTTGGACTTCAGTGGATTCCTTATCTAACTCCTATTTCAGATCCCTTTTTGACAGGGATTCTTCCTTTCGGTGAATTCAGTTTTGCACTGTTAAAGTTCTCTGGTGCTTGACCAAGTCGCGAATCTGACTTTATCTTGCTTACGCTTCGGATCCATTTTAGCAAAAAAATAGAAGAAGAAGTGCTCTCTCTTGCTGTCTCTCTCTTTCCTTATACTTTTGGGGTATGATCACACATCGACCGATTATACCGTCCTCATCTTTAGATAGCCGAGACCCTGACCTTCAGCATCTCAAAAGAGAAATTAGACCTTATTGAGCATGCAATTATAATGGCTGGTGGATCTCCCCTGGCTTTTTGACTTGGGTTTAGCAATCCAAGACTTGTCCTTGACTTTCCTGAGGATGCCTAAAAGTTTCCAGTCGGGCTTTGACTACTTAAAACAAAATCTAGACCTGTGTGTGGTAACTTTCCTGTGTTTTGAATTTCCCTGATCAGACAAGATGACTATTCCAATATGTTATTGGGGTTGGATGAAAGTCCATACCTTTAAGGTGGGATGAGCTTGTGCGCCCTCTATGTTACTGAAGGACAGTTTCTAAGAGACCCAGGAATCACAGCCTAAATGTTGAAGGACACTGGTGTAACATCTGGAAAAGGAATAGTCCCGGAGTTACGTCTGTGTTGCTGTCTCCAGAGCCCGGATTCCTGTAGCCTTCACAATAAGCTTTTGCAGTTTAAAATAACGATACGGAAATATTTTGAGATTTCTAATGCTATTCTTCTTTAATTGCTCCAATGCCTGTATTCTGATTTCCTGTTTTTTTGCAATGTACTAATATTTAAAAATAGAAATAAAAAATTGCAAGTTCTGTCCCACGTTCTTCTTTACGCTGGTTTCATGTGATGTTCCATTTGACATGTCTCTTCATCCTTTGACGCTCTTCTCTATCTCTCCTGCCATTTATCTATTCTAAAATGTCATATGCTGGCCATTTGGAGCAATAACAGTACCAAGTCTGTTGAGCTGTTGAATGTCAGTCATTATTGTAAATGTTTGTGATATCCCATTATTGCTGTCTTACTCATCCTCTTTCTCTGTCTTCCCACCATGTGCTTTAAATAAGTTATTTTAGTCACTCACTAGTTTTGGCCTTCACTGTGAAGTGTCTTGAATCTCTGAAGGTTTTAGTAGCTATTCCAGCCATAATGTATGGTTTTTTTTAAAAAACATTCTTTTTGGCTTGACAGAGCTGCTTCTGAACTATTTTTTTGCTAAAAATAAATCTAGTTTTTTGGGAAAAGGTTGAGACATAAATAAACGAATAAATGATTACACGTCAAAAGCTTGGCTGTTGTGGTTTATTTGAATACTGAAAATGAGAAGATTCTTTGAAATTATTTAATAAAGCAGTCGGGGGTTGTTGGCTTTTTAATGTTATGAAGAATTCTTAAGAATGTTCTTTTGGAAGGGACTACACAGTCCTGGAGTAGAATATTGCAAAGGCAAATTTTCCCATTATTTTTCAAAATTAAAATGGATGACCTGGTTATTTCCCTGAATTCCTTAAAATGGTCTATCTGCAACTTAGAAAATTCAGATCCCATACTCACGGAAAAGGATGCTCCGTACGCTCATGGCCGGCCCTCGGTGCGCTGACTATTTTTCTTTCTTCTTTGTCAGTGAGTCAGGACAAACCAGGAAACGTGTCCTTTATCTGGATCACGTTGAGAGGTCACCAGTTGAAGGCAAACAGCCCTCCCCCAGTGGGCCGACCTCTAGGAAGGCACAGGATGCCATAATTGGCACATGAAAATGAAGCAACAGAGAATATTTTCTCTGTGAGACGGCCTCCATGCGAACGCCACATACATTAAGCCATACCACAACTACCATTCAGTCATGCGCTGTATAAGGCAACCTCCTCGCGACTTCCCTATAGATAATTAATGGAAGCTCCATTCATTGCCTTTTCCTGGATTATGTTTACTGGCGATTAGCAAAGGAATGAGAGCAAGGCATATATTTCATATGGAAGTTAGCTGTACGTTATCTTCATGCTGTATATCAAGTTAATTATTTTCCACGTGGTCATGGATTCTGCAGCTTGCTTACTCAGCCTGGGCTTTGCTGCCTTTCCATAGAGGAAGAATAAGGTTTATACAGCACCCATTAGGCTAAAACATCACCCTTCAGCAATATTCTATCCCAATGTTCAGTGCCTAAGAACCTGTGATTACAACACAATCCTACCATGTATAGGGCTGACTCTATGCAATGTTTGATCATTCACCCGCTGGGCAGATCCTGGACAAGGGCAATTTTTTTCCCCAATTGCAGTGAGCAAAACATCTTTTAAGAATCATAGGGTTAGAATGGACCTTCTAGCCCAGTGATGGCGAACCTTTTTTCCCTCAGGTGCCGAAAGTATGCACGTGTGCTATCGCGCATGCATGAGTGCCCACACCGAAAATTAAGTACCTGCAGAGGACAGAAACAGCTTCCCACACACCCCTGGAGGCCTGAAACAACCTGTTTCCCAACGTCTGGTGGACCCAGTAGGCTCGTGTTTCACCCTCCCCAAGCTCCAAAGTCTGCCTTGTGTTGTGGTTAGCTCTGGCCCAGCTCCTGCCCCAAGGACTGTGGATGTGGAGGAGACATCCCCATGCTGCAGGCCTGTTTTGCTCCCGGTGGAATCTGCTGATGAAGGCTCCTCTGACCAAGAAGACATGAGTGACAGGGAGGAGGAGAGTGTGGCAGACAGCTCAGAAGGAGATCAATTATCTAGCTCCTCCTTGGATTCGGAACAAGAGTTAATGATACAGCCACGCATGCGGAGAGCGATGCATAGGCAGCAACAACTGAGAGATTATTATCAAACAAAATGAGGCCACCTGTGGTTGGGTGGGGCTGTGGTAATTAGTGAGGCTGCTATAAAGAGCAGCCTGTGGGTTTGGCCATTGTGGAGGATTATCTGATGTGTTTCGTGCCTGCCTTGCTGACTTCGACCTTTGTGTGCTGATTTTTCCCCGCTTTGAAACTAAACCAGAGCAAAGTGTGTTTCACTTTGTGAAAGAAGGACTGTGAATTGCCTCACAGCTGCAAGCTAAGTATCTCAGAACTGATAAGGGACTTGTACAACTTACCAGTTTGTTTGGAGATGAGTGCTCTTTGCTATGCAAAAAGAGTGCGTAGTTTATTTGAATTTTCAGTATAAAGAATATTGTTTTGAATTTTCAAACGTGTGTGTCTGAAATTTGTATCATTAACTCTTGTTCTGAATTCAAGGAGGAGAGAAATAATTGATCTCCTTCTGAGCTGTCTGCCACACTCTCCTCCCTGTCACTCATGTCTTCTTGGTCAGAGGAGCCTTCATCAGCAGATTCCACCAGGAGCAAAACAGGCCTGCGGCATGTGGATGTCTCCCCCACATCCACAGTCCTTGGGGCAGGAGCTGGGCCAGAGCTAACCACAACATGGTGACCCCCAACCATAAGCCTAGCGCCAATTCTCCCAACAGAGCTTTAAGCTGATTGGCAGGAAGGTCAGAGGGACACCCCCACTGTAAACGCCTGATTGCCTGGATTGTAAATCTACGCTCCAAGGTGCCAGAATAGAAGCTTTAGTTCCTAATGTACTGGGAAATTTGAACCTTTTCCCATGGTCCTAGGTGACCCCTGTGAAATGGTCGTTCGACCCCCAAAGGGTTCCCGGCCCCCAGGTTGAGAACCACTGTCCCATGTGGAAAGAGGATTCACTACCAGTTTCATGTAAGCACAGAGAACTGCATAGAAGAAAACAACAACAAATCCAAACTGATATGTCTTTCATCACAGCACTGTAGTTATTTCTTTCAGAGTTCTTTCAGCAGTTGCTCCAAAGGCGTTCTGTGTTTTTATTTTTATTTTTGCTCACTGCCAATTTCAATCCAAGTTTGGTTCTCTTCCCGTGTTGTGGTCCTACGCAATAAGTAATGGACCTAGAGCAGTGATGGCAAAGAGCATGCGTGAGTTGCCCACACCCATAATTCAATACCTGGGGAGGATGAAAATGGCTCCCCCAGTCTCCCGGAGGCCCTCTCCCAACTTCTAGTTGGCCCAGTAGGCTCATGTTTTACCCACCCTGGGCTCCAAGGCTTCCCTGGAGCCGGGACAGGGCAAAAACACCCTCCCCCATTTCCCTCCGGAGACTCTCTGGAAAATAAAAATGCCCTCCCAGTCTCTGTGCTAGCCAAAAAAAGCTGGCTGGCACACACATGAACGTTGGGAGTTGAGCTAGGGCAATGGCTCACGTGCCAGCAGGTATGGCTCTACGTGCCACCTGTGGTACCCGTGCCATAGTTTTGCCATCCCTGACCTAGAGGATTCGGAAACAGTAGTGTGGTACAGGCGTCCTGTGTTCCTGGCATCCGAGACTGACCACGAGGACGATGAGGTGTCAAAGGCTGAAGAGCAACCAGGGCCTTCTGCACTTCCTGAGTGACTCAGGAGGAACCTCTTCTCAATGCTAGGATTCACAGGGCCTCTAGGAGACAAGAGTGGCTATCCAGGAGGCTTACTCGTGAGTAGCACTGCTGGATATTGGGCCACGTCCTCAGACTATTTAAGATGGAGTCATGGGAGGCTTCAGCGCAGAGAACATCATCATCATTAAAAAAACCATTCTTGGCTTTCTTGAACTCTGGGCTTTCAGCTAACTCCTGTTAAGTCTCTGATAAGAAACCTACAATCTAATACAGTAATGGTAAACCTATGGCACGGGTGCCCAGGTGACACGCGGAACTATATCTACTGGCACACAAGCCATTGCCCTAGCTCAGCTCCAACGTGCATGTGTGCGCCAGCCTATTTTTGGCTCACAGAGGCTCTGGGTGGATGTTTTTGGCTTCCGGAGATCCCTCTTGGGCAGACCTGGGCAAGGGGTGGCCCATGGGTCGCATCCAGCCTGTCGGCTGTATGTGACCGGTCCGTGGAGGTTGGGGTCTGCTCCAGTGCGGTTCCTGCTTTCCTTATGAATCATGATGGGTGAGCAGTGTGGTCGGGCGGTAGGAAAAGCAAGTAGGATGCTTGGCTGCATAGCTAGAAGTATAACAAGCAGGAAGAAGGAGATTGTGATCCCGCTGTATAGAGTGTTGGTGAGACCACATTTGGAATACTGTGTTCAGTTCTGGAGACCTCAGCTACAAAAAGATATTGACAGAATTGAACGGGTCCAAAGACGGACTACAAAAATGGTGGAAGGTCTTAAGCATAAAACGTATCAGGAAAGACTTAATGAACTCAATCTGTATAGTCTGGAGGACAGAAGGAAAAGGGGGGACATGATCGAAACATTTAAATATGTCAAAGGGTTAAACAAGGTTCAGGAGGGAAGTATTTTTAATAGGAAAGTGAACACAAGAACAAGGGGACACAATCTGAAGTTAGTTGGGGGAAAGATCAAAAGCAACATGAGAAAATATTATTTTACGGAAAGAGTAGTAGATCCTTGGAACAAACTTCCAGCAGACGTGGTAGATAAATCCACAGTAACTGAATTTAAACATGCCTGGGATAAACATATATCCATTGTAAGATAAAATACAAAAAAATAGTATAAGGGCAGACTAGGTGGACCATGAGGTCTTTTTCTGCCGTCAGTCTTCTATGTTTCTATGAGGAAAGCAGGAACCGGAGGAGACCCGGCAGACGCGGTGACCTCTTTCATCCTCACACTGGAGCGGACCCCAACCTCCTACCGAGAGCATCCGAGCACAGTAACCATGCAAACACTCCAGCGCAGTGACTGTGGTGCACCATGTTGTCGTAAAGCAAACAATTAGGGGTCTGTAGAGTGCGTCTGGGTGTTTACTTCAGGCCAGGGTCTGGGTCTCTACAGTATTAGGTAGAACTGAGTTAATTATATTAGTCCGGGCCTCTAAAACCATCCCAATTTCTCATGCGGCCCTGTGGCAAAATTAATTGCCCACCCCTGCTCTGGGGGGATGGGGAGGGCGTTTTTACCCTCCCCAGTTCCAGAGAAGCCTTTGGAGCCTGGGGAGGGTGAAACACGAGCCTACTGGGCCCACCAGAAGTTGGGAAATGGGCCATTTCCGGCCTCCAGAAGGCTTCTGGGGGGGTGGAGGAAGCCGTTTTTGTCCTCTCCATGCATTAAATTATGGATCTGCTCACTCATTTGACACTGGAGGGGAAAAAGGTTCGCCATCACTGATCTAGTAATTATCTGCTGTATTTATGTTTCTGGGAGTCTGGCCAGCTGCTAAAACTTTTATAATCAGTCCGGTGAAGCCTTTGCTATATTTCACCTTCTTTACAAAGATTCAAACTGCCTAAGACTTTTGTATACAGTATAGTAAAACCTTTATTAATCCGGTGGTGTGCATCTGATTTTTTTGGGGGGGGGCTTGGCGCTGGGAGAGAACACGTGTAGTGTTCCCTCGATTTTCGTGGGGGATGCGTTACGAGACCGCCTACGAAAGTCGAATTTCCACGAAGTAGAGATGCGGAAGTAAATACATTATTTTTGGCTATGAACAGTATCACAAGCCTTCCCTTAACACTTTAAACCCCTAAATTTACAATTTTCCATTCCCTTAGCAACCATTTAGATTATTACTCATCCTTTATTTATTAGTTTATTAAAAAAAATTATTAAAGGCGGATGAAATTTGGCAATGACATGTCATTGGGCGGGAAAAACCGTGGTATAGACTTTTTGCGAAGTTCGAACCCACGAAAATCGAGGGAACACTGTATTCAAGACAACCCAGCGACCAGTTAGGTCCCACAGAGTGGATCTTCTCCGGGTCCCGTCAACTAAGCAATGTCGCCTGGCGGGACCCAGGGGAAGAGCCTTCTCTGTGGCGGCCCCGGCCCTCTGGAACCAACTCCCCCCAGAGATTAGAACTGCCCCCACCCTCCTTGCCTTTCGTAAGCTACTTAAAACCCACCTCTGCCGCCAGGCATGGGGGAATTGAGATCCTCTTTCCCCCTAGGCCTTTACAATTCTATGCATGGTATGTATGTATGTATGTATGTTTGGTTTTTATATTAATAGATTTTTAATCATCAATACCAAATTACTATTGTACAGTTTTATTGTCGCTGTTAGCCGCCCCAAGTCTCTGGAGAGGGGCGGCATACAAATCCAATAAATAAGTAAATAAACCCCAGGGAGCCCCTTGAAGTAGCCCTTTTTGGGAAGCTGTGCTACCTTAGCTAACTTTTGAGAGGGAATCCCACACCAAATTACTGTACTTTTCAGACTATAAGACAAACCTAAATTTTAAAGAGGGAGAAAAAAGGTTTCGGCTTCCATGCACCCCATTTTGGGGGCCAATTTCAGCTTTTGTTTTGCCCATTTATGAGGATATTTTTCAGCCTATTTTCCAGGGTTCTTTGGGGCAGTTTTGAGGCTATTTTGACCTGGTTTTTTGGGGTGGGGTGGATGTTGGCCCATTTTAAGGCTTTTTTTCAGCATAACCTGGCCCGGGGAAAGCCTAAAAAAAAACAGGCCAGAAAGCCCCCAAAACAGGTAAAAGCCCAAATAGGGGGCGTGTGGAAGCAAGAACAAAAAGGCCGGTGGGTAAGCGGGTCTCTTCAGCAATATTCGATCTATAAGATACTCCTTGGCCTGCACTAGCTGCCGATCAGTTTCCGGTCACAATTCAAAGTGTTGGTTATGACCTTTAAAGCCCTACATGGCATTGGACCAGAATACCTCCGGAACCGCCTAATACCGCATGAATCCCAGCGACCGATAAGGTCCCAGAGTTGGCCTTCTCCAGGTCCCGTCGACTAAACAATGTCGTTTGGTGGGCCCCAGGGGAAGAGCCTTCTCTGTGGCGGCCCCAGCCCTCTAGAATCAACTCCCCTCAGAGATTAGAACTGCCCCCACTCTCCTTGTCTTTCGTAAAGTACTCAAGACTCACCTATACCACCAGGCATGGGGGAGTTGAGACACCTTTCCCCCAGGCTCTTTATATTTTATGTTTGGTATGTATGTGTTGTTTGGTTTTTAATATGATAGGGTTTTATATGCTTTTTAAATATTAGATTTGTTTCGCTATAATAGTTATTTTCGTGAGCCGCCCCGTTTTCGGAGGGGCGGCATACAAATCTAATAAATTGTTATTATTATACACATTTTCCTCTTTTGGAAACAAAAAAGTCCATCTTCTAGTCTAAAAAATGTGGTCATCTACGCAGCCTCTCCAGCCACCAGTAGACTGATTCTTTTAGTCTGTCTCAACAAGTTTCTAAATCTGCAAGATTTGCTACTGCTTGCTCCCAACTTCCCCTCAAAATGAATTAACTAATTAATTAATGAGCCGCCCCAAGTCTACGGAGAGGGGCGGCATACAAATCTAATAAATAATAATAATTAACATTGTAAAATGAATCCCACCATAATTATATGTAAACAGGGTCCTTGCCCTTTTTATAAAATCCTTTTATATTCATTTATTTTGCTGAACTTTTCATGTTAGCTTTGAAGATTTGAGGGCTGTCTCCCCAACCAAAGGGGTAATAACGGTAGCAAATAAAGGTAGAATCCCAACACTTTCATAAGATGGCAAAATGATTGTCTTGAAATAAGTGTCACTTATATGTATGTGTGAGAAACCAAACACATATGGTGGGCAGACCTTTATCTTGCAGGTCTAGTTTTACCTTTCAGGACAACTGCAATAGTAAATACAAAGCCTTATCCAAGCAAACATTAATACAGTGATTATCTGCCATTAAGTAAGTTTTTGGGGAAGACATACATTTCCTCCATGATCTGTCCCCTGCTGATCCTCCAAAATACAGTAAGGATCAGCCAAAAAACTACCTCTGCAGGGAAAAAAGGGAATAAATGTTGGATGTTAAGTTCCCTATTAAAAACACGTCACTTCCAGTACACAAATCCTTGTTTCTTTTTAATTGAATGATTTGTACATAATAGTTTTTGCTTTGTGGGTCAACAACTCCGCTCTCATCTGGTCCCGATAGTGACCTGCCAGACACGAACCAGGTTATCTGTGTAGCCAGCAAATAGAGTCTGAAAGGAGATGGAAAGAGAAAAAAACCCCAATGTTAACAGAAGGATAAAGGGTGAAATGACTTGGCATCGCTTTGGTACACAGCAACATTAAAATCTTCTTTCGTGAATCCCAAATGCAGATGTTGCATATTAAATGCTTGCGCTAAGCCAGTGATGGCGAACCTATGGCACGGGTGCCACACAGAGCCATATTTGATGGCACACGAGCCACTGCCCTAGCTAAGCCTCCAACGTGCCTGTGCACAGGCCACAGATGATTTTTGGTTCACACAAAGGCTCTGGGAGGGCGTTTTTGGCTTCCAAAGAGCCTCCAGGGGCATTTTTACCCTCTCCCAGCTCCCTTTGGAGCCTGGGGAGGGCCAAACATGAGCCTACTGGGCCCACCAGAAGTCAGGAAATAGGCCATTTCTGGTTTCCAGAGGCCTCCGGGGAGCGGGGGAAGCTATTTTAGCCCTCCCCAGGCATTGAATTAAATTATGGGTGTGGGCACTCATGCATGTATGATAGTGCATGCCCACGCTCTTTCAGCACCCAAGGAAAAAAAGGTTTGCAATCACTGTGCTAAGCCCAGCAAAATGAGTCAAGGGAATACACCAGGATACATTATATAAACCTGAGAGCTTGCTTCAAGGATTTTTGTGTTTGTGTGTGTGTGTGCAATTATTTTAAATTGAATTGTTTTTATATTGACCTATGTTTATTTTTGCTGTGAGCCTCCTTAAGTCCTAGGGAGTTGGGCGTCGTAGAAATATAATTAATTTTGCAATTCTTCCTTTCAAGTGGGGTTGAAAGTGAGAGTAGAAACAAAACACAACCTGCAATCCGCATACTGCACACTAAACTCTGCTTTCAGTTGCCAGCCTACAATATTCTAGCTATTTCCTGAGGTCTAGCTCCCCCACTCAGTTCACCAAAATTTAAGGGGAAACAATAAAACTGCCAAAGTCAGTTTTTGGAACCTGGGGAGGGTGAAACTGCCTACCTAAATGAGGTGGACTGATGGCTTTTTTTGAGTCATGGATTTCTAATTCCCAGAATTCCTGAGCCAGCCATGCCTGTGGACTGGCTGGCTCAGGAATTCTGGGAGTTGAAAGTCCACAAGTCATAAAGGAGCCACCTTTCCCCACCGCTCATCTACGTCAACAGCTGCATGCTGTTAGTGCTCTCCGCTATCCCTGACATTCGCAATTCCCTCCCAGTTAAGACAAGACATTCTGGCTAAAGCACTCTGAACTGGCTGCCAACTCAAATGCTCTTTCGTCTTCCTGGGTAATGTACCGTATTTTTCGGAGTATAAATTGCACCTCCCTCCCCAAAAGAGGGTGGAAATGTTGGTACGTCTTATACACTGAGCACTGCCATTTTTAGCAAACCCATTAGGAAAGAAATAAAAGCTCAGAATTTGGGTGAGAGGAATCAAAAAAATCCAAAACTTTAAGGGTTTTTTTTTTTTTAAAAAAAAGAGGGACCCTGAGGTGGCGCCCAAAGAAATGAAAACGCTCCGTTTGCTCTGGACTGCCAAAGCCTCCTTAAGCGCCACAGAAAGGCTCCTTTGGCAGCCCAGAAAAGCCTGAGATGGCTGGGATTAAAGGGGGAATGGAAGGAAACTGGCCAGGCTTTCGTGCCACTCTCAAATTTCCTGGGAAATTGTTCTGGGTTCTTAAGTAGAAAATTTATCTTAAGTAGATTCAAAAACAATCTTGAACTCCCAGTTCTTATCTAGAAAAGTTATTAAGTAGAGGCATTCTTAAGTAGAGGTACCGCTGTATAATGGGATTCTCATCTCTTACCTGCCCATCAGCAGACCAGGCCAATGAGGTGCATTGAGGGGGTTCTGCCTTGCTGCTGGTGGTGATCACTTCCTGCTTGAGCTCATCCACAATGATTTTACCTTCTAGATCCTGTTGAGAAAATAAGAATGGAGAGAAGAGATCAAAGAGACGTCACCCTGGCTTTCCTCAATTTCCAACTCTACTGAGAGAAATGGGCTCAGAAACAGCCTCTGGTTTTCAACATGGGAAGTTGTATCAGATGGCATTGTGTGTTTCATCACAGCAAAAAATGCAACCTTTTGCCCGTAAGCTACTGACCAGGAAACACAGTTACATAGATAGGTCAGAAGCATACAATGCTAACTGTCCAATGATGGTGGACAGGGATGGCTCTGCCCACCATCAACAAAAATTAAGTCTCTATTCTGGTATGCCCAGGTCCTTTCTAGTTGTTTCCACTATGTGTCCAATCTCTATAAGCCTGAGACAAATTTTACACCACTCTTAGAAACATAGAAGACTGACGGCAGAAAAAGACCTCATGGTCCATCTAATCTGCCCTTATGCTATTTCCTGTGTTTTATCTTAGGATGGATATATCTTTATCCCAGGCATGTTTAAATTCAGTTACTGTGGATTTACCAACCACGTCTGCTGGAAGTTTGTTCCAAGCATCTACTACTCTTTCAGTGAAATAATATTTCCTCATGTTGCTTCTGATCTTTCCCCCAACTAACTTCAGATTGTGTCCCCCTTCTTGTGTTCACTTTCCTATTAAAAACACTTCCCTCCTGAACCTTATTTAACTCTTAGAGTTGGTATCACAAATAAGTCTACAAATATCAGACACAACCATAGGTATTTCTCAGAATATGACACACTAAGTGTTGTAGAAGGAAAAAATCCCAACAATGTAAAATTAAACTTTCAATGCTTGCTTTTGTTCTCCATTATTTACTTATTTGAGTTGTAAGGGACCTTGTAGGTCATCTAGTCCAGCCCCGTGCTCGAGCAGGAGATCCTATACCACCCCAGAGAAATGGCAGTCCAATCTCCCCTTGAAAGTTTCAAGGGTCGGCGCGTTCACAACCTCCACAGGCAAGTTTTTGTATGCTTCATATTTATTACTTTGAAACATCGACCAGGGGTTGTCACAACTGTTCTTTTCACAGCATTTAGAACAGGTTGGTTGTTTCAACATACCCATATCTTGATGCTAGGACCGGTGGCAGCACACAGCCAATAGCGGTTTGGGCTGAAGCATAAGGCATTGATGATGTCCCCACCGTCCAATGTGTAAAGGTGCTTGCCTTCGTTCAAGTCCCACAGCATTGCCTGCCCGTCCTAGAATGGAGAAAAAAGTCAATAGATGTAGCCCACTTAAACCAGGTGTTCTTCATCCTTCGTTATATAAAGATCCAAACTTTCTAATGCTTCACTAAAATTTAACAGCCGTATTATCTATTTCCATGATGGCGAAACTATGGCACATGTGCTGGAAGTGGCATGCAGAGACATTTCTCCGGGTATGTGGAGCTGTTGCCCCTTGGCCTTCTGGGTTCCGGTGCGCCGGCCAGCTGGTTTTCTTGCACAAGGGTGTGCCAGAAACCGGAAAAACAGCCATCCATTGTGCATGAACACTGCAGGAAAATGATCTTCCTATTTCCAGAGCACATACATGCATTGGCCAGCGCCTCTGGTTTCTGGCGTTCATGTGAGCACAAAGTCCAGCAACAGGCACATGTGGCAAAAGATGCTAAGGGGATCCCGGCAGTCGCTTCCTAGGGGAGCAGAGCAAGGTAAGTAGGGCTTCCCTCCCTCCCTGCCCATGGGGCCCCAGGCAGTCCAAAGCACCGGTGGACGAGCAGCCAGCGAGGGTGGGGTAATGGGCTACCTGCGGAGATGAATCCAGCCTGGGCTCCTTGTTAGGATCCACCGTTCCCCAGTCGCCGGCAGCGCTCACTGTTCTCCCACCTCGGCAGCTGCAGAAGCTCCAAACGCACGGCCTTGCCTGGGATCCTCCCCGCTGGGATCCACCGTTCCCCAGTCGCCGGCAGCGCTCACTGTTCTCCCATACTGGCAAATAGGGAGCGGTGGTTTCCAGCAAAAAGAATCCCAGGCGAGGCCACGTTTGGAGTTTCTCTGGCTGTCACATGGCACTGCTGGGGTGGAAGGAGGGCAGAGAAAGCTGCTGCCGGATACCAATAAGGAGAATCCTAGGCATAGTCGCATGGTTGGAGCTTCTCCGGCTGCCAGGGTGGGGGTAGAGGCCAGAGAGAGCTGCTGTCGGCCAGGAAACGGTGGTTCCCAGCGGGGAGGATGCCAGGCAAGGCCACACATTGGGAGCTTCGCCGGCTAGAGAATGGCGCTTTTAAGATAGTGGTGGTAAGAGAACGGCCACTGTCTTGAGATTGGCTACTGTTTGGTTTATTTATTTGTTTATTGGATTTGTATGCTGCCCCTCTCCGTACACTTGGGGTGGCTAACAACGTTTTGTCTCACCAGGCAATGGACCAGTACTTGGTTGTCCTCCGGTAAGAGGTGCACCAGCTCTCTTGGAAGAAGTGAGAGGCACGTGTGCAGGGATGGTGCTGCACACATGCGCAGCGAGGGATTTTCATGCATCGCAGAGCACATGCGCAGGGGGAGTGCGGTCATGCGCAAATGGGGGCGCACACTGCATTATGGGTGCCGGCATGTGTGAGCGCTTAGACTTTTAGCACGCCACGCCAAAAAAGGTCCATCACCACTGCTCTATTTAAACAATCCAAACACAAGCTCGGAAATAAAGCTCTTCTCCATATGTCATATAATCCCCCTTCGTAATACAACAGCCCTTGAGAAATTCCCTCTGACGCTACCTAGAGATTTGGGCAGCTCAGAAACAAGAGTGTGGGTTATCTGCATGGGAGTCAGATGGCGCTCGTGTGTTTCATCACAGCTGAACCACATTTCCTGAAACCCCCAACCACCAAGAAAGCAGCTAAGGTGACAAATGTCACAGAGACTTTGCAAGCCACCAATGTCCAGCTTTCCCCCTGCCCACTTAAGACAAGGTATCCTGTACCCAAATATCCTTTCCTAGAAAAACCGCCACCATAGAAGAACCTAAGGAACTGGGTTTGATCCTTCATAATCTTTACTAGGAAGTGGTACATGCTGCTCATTCTAAGAACACGGTCATACTAAAAAAAAAAATTAAATTAAAATGGGGTGGCAAACTGAGCGGCATCAGTGAGGATTCCTTTCTTTGTTACATAGAAACATAGAAGTCTGACGGCAGGAAAAGACCTCATGGTCCATCTAGTCTGCCCTTATACTATTTTCCTGTATTTTATCTTAGGATGGATATATGTTTATCCCAGGCATGTTTAAATTCAGTTACTGTGGATTTATCTACCACGTCTGCTGGAAGTTTGTTCCAAGGATCTACTACTCTTTCAGTAAAATAATATTTTCTCATGTTGCTTTTGATCTTTCCCCCAACTAACCTCAGATTGTGTCCCCTTGTTCTTGTGTTCACTTTCCTATTAAAAACACTCCCCTCCTGAACCTTATTTAACCCTTTAACATATTTAAATGTGTCGATCATGTCCCCCCTTTTCCTTCTGTCCTCCAGACTATACAGATTGAGTTCATTAAGTCTTTCCTGATACGTTTTATGCTTAAGACCTTCCACCATTCTTGTAGCCCGTCTTTGGACCCGTTCAATTTTGTCAATATCTTTTTGTAGGTGAGGTCTCCAGAACTGAACACAGTATTCCAAATGTGGTCTCACCAGCAATCTATATAGCGGGATCATAATCTACCTCGGTACATGCTCATTCTAAGAACACGGTCATACTAAAAAAAAATTAAATTAAAATGGGGTGGCAAACTGAGCTGCATCAGTGAGGATTCCTTTCTTTGTTAAGGGAAAGAAATGAATTGGCCCACCTGAAGACCTGAATCTCACTCTTTTTTAAAAGCTTCTGAACCAATAATTGCAGACATTTATTCTAAGAGTGCAATTAAAAAAAAAACTTTCTCCTTACATTTCCTAAATCAAAACATGGACAGAAGATATCTGTCTAACCAATTTTCATTAGAATGCCCATCTTTAAAAATCAGAAAAAAGAAAAAGGGAAACAAGGTGGTCTTTTAAATTAGGGGTCTCCAATTTTGGCAAAGATGGCTGAGGCACTCTTGGTAGTTGAAGTCCACAAGTCTTAAAAGTTGCCAAGGTTGGAGACCTCGTTTCAGTCACCAGACTAACTTACCTTGCCACCAGAAGCACACAATGACCCATCAGGAGAGACGGTCACTGTGTTCAGGTAGCCAGTGTGCCCAATGTGGTTAGTCTTCAGCTTGCAATTGGCCAAGTTCCAGACCTATAAATTGGAGGAAATACAAGAAATTATACACTGAGAGTCTTTGGAGAGAGGCAGCCTACAAATCTAATAAATTGAATTGAATATGCACCAAAGACAAATTCTTTGTGTGTCCAATCACACTTGGCCAATAAAGAATTCTATTCTATTCACATTTCAAGGCATGACGTGCTAATGCTATATAGCAGACATGCGGTATATTTTTTAACGTTTATTAATTTTAATCATTCTGCACAGTCTTTTTAACATTTTGTAACCTACCCAGAGTTGCTGCAACAAGGCAAGGGGTAGCAATATAATGCATTTACGAAATAAAATTATATAAATGCCTGTCGGTAGGCAAAGTATTTCAGAGACTACTTGTGTCTTCATGAAAAAAAAAATATGCAGCATCTTTCAAAATAACTTTCAAGTGAAGAAAATCACTTCCCCCCCAAATAGTTTCAAATCTATTTAAAGTTGAACAAATAAAAGGAGAATATGTAAACATGTACTGCTGGAGAATAATGGAACATGCTTTTGTTTTAAAATTTCTACTTTTTCCCCAGAGTACTTCTTCAAATGTCCTGATAGATTTAGAAGACCATTGTACTCTCCCAGGCATTTGTTTCCAGCCTCCCTTCTCTGGTATATGACAGATGAAGAGATTCTACATTGTTTATGAATCTGCAAGGAATCTCTCTTTCATGATTTCGGGGGGGGGGGGGGGGGGAATACCCCAAACAAAAGGAGGCCTGGCTGAAGATCCCGGGCAACAATTCCCCTCACCTTAACCAACTTGTCCCAACCACAGGAAACAATGATGGGGTTGCTGCTGTTGGGGGAGAAACGTACACAGGACACCCACTCAGAGTGGCTTTCGTCCTATAGGAGAGAGAAAAAGAACAGGTTGGAAAAGCAATCCTTCGGTGCTAGTTTATTACCAACACAACAAAGCTATTCATTTAAAAAAAAACAACTCCACCCGTTTCATTCCCATTATATTTGCCCCTGCATTGTATCTTCTCTGCGTGGCATTTTTTGCATTATGTATTTTATAACAAATTCATTCCTCTTCCTTACCTAGGAAATTTTTAGTAAATATAGCACTACACAAATATTAACTAAAAGATGACTGAAAATTAACTGAAAGCATCACATATCTCCCAAAACAACCCACTTAACATGATTCTTGACAAATGTATATTTTATTTTACGTACGCTGAGAGCATATGCACCAAGACAAATTCCTTGTGTCCAATCACACTTGGCCAATAAAAATTATATTCTATTCATTAAGTGCCAACAAAACTTCTCCTCCCCAGGATATATCCCAGAGAATCAGAGTTGCCTTTGAGGAAATGTTATGACTCTGCTTGGTTGATCTTGCATTGAATAAATCTGTTTTTATTAACAGCTAATTATTTTTTTGGGGGTAGGTGGGTGTTGCTTTACAGTCAGGGACGGTCTTCAGCCAATAGTACATGATCAACTTCAGTGTCATCTGATTAAAAGACTGTCACATTAAGTGAGTGTTAAGAGCATCCAAGAACTGGAAGAAGAGACTTACTTGCACAGTGTACTTGCAGACACCTAAGGTGTTCCAGAGTTTGATGGTTTTGTCCCTGGAACCGGAGACGATCTGGCGGTTGTCGGAAGAGAAGGCCACACTCAATACGTCCTTGGTATGCCCCACAAAACGACGAGTGGTCGTGCCTCTGAAAGGAAGCCGATTTGAGACTTTTATTCCCTTGCACTGGAATGTGCTCGAAGAGGAGCCCTTGATGCACAAAACGTCTTTCTGTTCTTCACCATTTCACTGTTAAGAGCAAATCTGTCCTAAGTGACGGCCAAACTTACCCCTGGAGGCTTTAATTTATTATCAATACATTGGTACGGTATTCATTTCAAGCTGCTTAGCACTGGAATTATGCAATATATATATATATGTATGTATGTCAGTCACATGTTTTTGCTGAATTTGAAAATTAAGGGAGACTAGGATAGATCTATTTCGGCCTTATTTTGGCCTCATCAGCTAGCCATACCCTCACTGGGACTTGAACCTGCAACCTTTGCCTTGTAAGGCAGAGAATTAACCTCTAGGCTACAGTATCCAATCCTTTCAGCTCTGTACCAGGGAAGGGTTACATTTTGTGTCTAATCACCCTGGTATTGAAGGAACATCACAGCTATAAATATATAAATATCCTTCAAAACAAACCAAAATCATTTTTCCTATTACTAGAATGGCAAAATAATGGAGTCTTTAGATATGTACTACCAGATTTAATCATTGTGAGTGTAGGAAGCAACCAGAAAATAGACAACAAGAAGCCCCCAGGAAACAAATTATCCCCTCTTGAAATACAAAAGCCACTTTTATTTACAACTTGCAACTCACGTGGTCAGATCCCAAAGGCGCAGGGTACCGTCCCAAGAGCCGGAGAGGGCAAACTGCCCATCTGAAGAGATGACCACATCACTCACAAAGTGAGAGTGGCCTCGTAGGGCTCGCTGGGGAATCCCATAGTTGGTTTCGTCTCTTGTTAACTTCCACATGATGATGGTCTTGTCTGCAAGATGACACAAAAGGGTTACTTCCTTACGTTAAACCTCAAATCAGGAAAATGCCCACAAAAGCAAAACAACTGATTCTCTTGCTACAACCTTCTGCATCGACAGCAGGGGTCCCTCAAACTTGGCAACTTTAAGACTTGTGGACTTCAATTGCCAGAATTCTCCAGCCAGCTATGCTATTTTCTGGTTGCTTCCTACACTCCCACACTATGCTATGCTGGCTGGAGAATTCTGGGAGTTGAAGTCCACAAGTCTTAAAGTTGCCATGCTTGAAGACCTCTGATCTCCAGTCCTGAATGCCATCCTGTTCTCAGGGTGGCAACAAAGCCCCTGTGAACTCCACAGCTCAAGCTGCAAGTACAGCGGTTTTAGTTGATTTGAGATTTCCCCCTTGATCAGCAAAGGACATTTTCCACACATTGCTGGTCGAATGCTAGCTAAAAACAATTTTCAACCTTTGATGCAGAACTATGTTCCACATGATGCGATAAGTCATCACACAACTTATTTTACACCAGTCTCTCTCAACCTTGACGTGTGGAGTTCAGCTTCCAGAATTGGTTTTGGGGCATGTTTGGCTGGGGAGTTAAAATGAACAAATCTTAAAAATAGCCAACACAAGACACCTGCCAAAATTTTCCTTCTAATAAAAAATGGGTTACTTTAACCAGTTAGGTATTTTTTTAAAAATAGAACTATCTCTTGATCTCGCTTTAAACATCAATTAATCAAGGACTTTCATATTCAAATCTTTACACATCCCTACTTATTCAATCAGCAACATTAACATCCAGGACAGAAGAAACTCTCACTCCTTATATTGCAGTATAAGTGTTCCCTTGCTCATCATCTACTTGTGTGTTATAAAAACATCCTCAATAGCAGTTTTTGGGACTTCCATCTTTGCAGCTTTCTTAACTCTTGTTATTATTCCTGATTTTTTATTTGTACCCTATGACAATCATTAAGTGTTGTACTTCATGATTTCTGATAAATGTATCTTTTATTTACAGTGAGAGCATATGCACCAAAGATAAATTCCTTGTGTGTCCGATCACACTTGGCCAATAATTATATTCTATTTTTTTAATCCAGCTTTTTGAAATATATAAAACTTAAGGTGGCAACCCATCTATTTCCTCCACAATAAACCCATGGGACATGTTGAGCTGAGAGTGACTATCCTAAAATTACTGAGCAAAAGGTTTGAAGCATAAGGGGGTTATGAATTAATATTATCTCTGCTTCTTGGGCACTATAACAAGAGGGTTTTCTCAACCATGTCTACTTCAAAAATGTGTAGATGGGTCAACTCCCATCATTCCCCAGCCTGGAAAATTCTGGAAGTTGGAAGTCCACATGTCTTCAAGCCATCAAGGTGGAGAAACACTGCTATAACCTAATGCCAAAGAGTCTTTTATTGGAGGAGAAGGTTAAATATCGTAAATCCTCCAAGGATATTAATTTCAGTTGCTCCCAAAGGAGAATTGAGTTACCCTAAAATGGAGTTGCCTAAATATGAAATACTCACTGGGGTTTTCCTGTAATCCAGGACAGGATAAGACACACCATGATCTCAGTAAACACTTGTGATCCCAGTTGTTTGATAATTGCTAGAACTGGAAAATAAAGCTTTCTATAGCAAACCACTAAGAAAGTTACTATATAAGACTGGGGTGTGTTTGGGGGTGAGGACAGATTTGTCCCTGTAAATCCTTATTGATAAAGTTCTGCACTTGATCACAAATTACCAGCCCAGCTCACCATTTCACATCTGGATTTTGCCCATACCCTTTGGAATTCCAACTAAAAAGCCCATGCCCTTTAAGTCCAAAATCTTTCTTCCTGGCACTAATACATAAAGCCTAAGATTGAGTGAATGGTAATTGAAATTTTAAAGTGTTTTAGGATTTTTAAAAGTTTTTAAATTGTATTAATTGCATCAATTGTATTAATGTTTTCTATATTTGCTGTGAGTCCAAAGAGAGGGGCAGCATGCAAATCCAATAAATAAATTTGATCAAGTTGAGCAAATGAGGTATCATCGAGATTGGGCCACAAAAGATTGTACATGGTTTTAATATGGGTTTTACATTATCTTTTTACCTTGTTCTTTTTAAGTTGTTCTCCTTGTTGTGAGCCACCCAGAGTCTTTAGGGAGTTGGGCGGCATATAAATTAAACTAATAAATAAATTTCTAACACTGACATCTTCCTGAATTGGGGGCCACTGCTAAAAGATGTTTAAGCACGCTGCTTTGAATTTTGAGCAAACAAAAATTTCCATTTTCAGGATAAAGAAAGAAAGGAGAGGAAATAGGAAGGTAGGAAGAGATAGAGGGTGGAGAAGGAAGGGGGAGAGAAAATCAAAGAGAGTAAATGGGAGAAGAGTAGAGGAAGGCAAAGCGAAAAGACAATGGAAGCCCAGAGTGGCAGATATTGATAGTAAAGATTTTAGATTGACGCCAAAGCAAGGTATTTTTGATGATTTTTAAAAATTTATGCTTTGTTTATGGGGATTTAATTTATGGAGGAAAAAAATAAAAATGTTTTTAAAAACCCTTCTATTTCCTTTCTTGATCCTCTTTCTGCTGTCCCATCATAATTGCAGGACGTGTCTTCAGATCCTCCATTGAAAAAGATCAGTAGACAATGTCAGATGTAATCATTGGGACAGACACCTCTTTCCTAAGATTTGCAACCATCCCACCATTCTGAACTCAACATCCTCTTATTGTTGTAATCTTCTTCCTATTCTCCCCCCCCATTCTTAATGATGCCCCCTCTATAAATTGTTTCCGCCCGGCCCCGAGCAATTTTCTCCCCCAAAAAACAGGTCGTGCAATCCATATTGGCCTCGCTGATCGCCCATGCAAACAAATTGTAACTTTCCCAGGTTCTTCCCCGTCAATGGTTTCTCCCTGTCCATTCTTTGGGCCACCCCTCTGCCCCGCTAGTGGAGTGGCCCGTCCTGCTTCCAACCTTACCGCGTGAAGCGGAGAGGATCATGTCTGGGAATTGCGGGGTGGTGGCGATCTGGGTCACCCAGCCGTTGTGGCCCTTTAGGGTCCCACGCAGTGTCATCTGCTCCGTCATGGCGGCGGCTGAGAAGCCTCGAGCTCCCGCGGCGGACGGAGGATGGCGTCGGATTCAGCGGAGGCCGCTTCGCCGGGCACTGCCAACTCGCCCAGGCCTAAAGAGAGAAAGGAAGAAGCGACCTCTTCCGGAAGCGGAAATTGATCTTTTTTTTCTCCACGCGCTGCGCTGCCGGGAAAACCGTACAATATGGCTGCCTGCAGGGATCGTCTATTTAAGCTGGAATTTTTATTAAAAAACCCAATCTCTAAGAGATACTTCATTATTAGGGGGGGAAACCCTTAATACATCACTATTAGTCAAGAATGCGTACGTCCACCATCAACCGTTAACGGTTATTTTCCTATAGAAGTTGTTAGTGGGATACTTAGCGCGCTAGAATTTCACATATCGCGATGTTTACGGCAGAATTTCTCCTCCTCCTGGCGAGATTTTGATGGCCTTTTAGGAACTCTTAACGCAGAAATCTCCAACCTTGGCAAGTTTAAAACTTCTGGAATCTCACTTATCGCGATGTTTGCGGCAGAATTTCTCCTCCTGTGGCGAGATTTTGAAGGCGTCTTGGGGTAGCCAAACCTTAGCAACTTTAAGACTTGTGCACTTCAACTCCCAGAATTCCATAGCCAGCAAAGCTGAGAATTCACCTCGGCAAGGATGAGGATTTCTGGGAGTTGAAGTTCACAAAGTCTTAGTTGCCAAGATTGGAGACCCCTGCTCTAACGTCTAAAATACAGTACTGTAATTTTAACTGGCGGGCAAAACTTCGGGGAATTTCCTGGGGCAGAAAAAGTTGATCCTTCCCAGGCCTCGTTTAGAACAGACATTTAAGAGGGCTAATTTTGAAGCGACTTCTCCATTGGGGCAGGGACAGAAGCTTCTCAAAAAGTTCTTCTCTTCAAAGAGCATTATTGTATAGATATATTCATTTTTATTTGTTTGTTTGTTTTGTCAAGCACGTATTGGGGGTATGTAAAGCTATAATAATATTCATATACATGATACAGGTAAATTTTTTTAAAAAAAGAAAAATTAGGAGAGGGACGGAAGGCACGCTGGTGCACTTATGCACGCCCCTTACTGACCTCTTAGGAATCAGGAGAGGTCAACAGTAGATAGTCTAAGGGTAAAGTTTTGGGTGTTAGGAGTTGGTACTACAGTCAGGTACTCGATTACTAAAGTGGTATTTCCTGCAATCGAGTTTGGAGTGGTTTACATTAAGTTTGTATTTTGAGTGCTCGTGTGTTGTGGTGGTTGAAGCTGAAGTAGTTGTTGACAGGAAGGACATTGTAGCAGAGGATTTTATGGGCTATGCTTAGATCGTGTTTAAGGCGATGTAGTTCTAAGCTTTCTAAACCTAGGATTGTAAGCCTAGTTTCGTAGGGTATTCAGTTGCAAGTGGAGGAGCGAAGGGCTCTGCTGGAAAAGTATCTCTGGACATTTTCGAGAGTGTTTATGTCCGAAATGCGGTGTGGATTCCAGATAGATGAGCTGTATTCAAGGATTGGTCTGGCGAAAGTTTTGTATGTTCTGGTTAGTCTATTTTGGTTTCAGAAGTAATGCTCAAAGATTATTTGCAATCTAGTCTCAGGTCATTCAACTTCAATTTTATTGTGGAGGAAAACTATTTGGTCTCTAAAAGTTGACACCCACTTGCACAGAATTAACCTTGCTTATAATTTATTTATCTTACCTTTTAATTTTTTTACAACTCAAGGTGGCCTGCCTACATAACACACCTTCCTCTTTTCAAAAAAATCCTGAGGTGAAATTTTTTTAAAAAAAACCAACAGCAATACAGTGGTACCTCTACCTAAGAACGCCTCTACTTACGAACTTTTCTAGATAAGAACCGGATGTTCAAGATTTTTTTGCCTCTTCTCAAGAACCATTTTCCACTTACAAACCCGAACCTCCGAATCTGTAACCGGAAAAGGCAGGGAGAAGCCTCCGTGGGGCCTCTCTAGGAATCTCCTGGGAGGAAACAGGGCCAGAAAAAGCAGGGAGAAGCCTCCGTGGGGCCTCTCTAGGAATTTCTTGGGAGGAAACAGGGCCGGAAAAGGCAGGGAGAAGCCTCTGTGGGGCTTCTCTAGGAATCTCCTGGGAGGAAACAGGACCAGAAAAGGTGGGGAGAAGCCTCTGTGGGGTCTCTCTAGGAATCTCCTGGGAGAAAACGGCCTCCACCCTCCCTGTGGTTTCCCCAATCACACGCATTATTTGCTTTTATATTGATTCCGATGGGAAAAAATGCTTCTTCTTACAAACTTCTTTACTTAAGAATCTGGTCATGGAACGAATTAAGTTCATAAGTAGAGGTACCACTGTATTAATAAAAGAAAATATAACTCAGGGTTGAAATGAGTCCTTGGTTCTGAAGTTGGGGCTTGTTTGGTTTTTTTACAGACATTTCATTACCCAGACTAGGTAACATAATCTATGCTAAACACTGTCATTTTTATTAATGGAATAGACCTGTTTCCACTACTTCTTAAAACTGGTAACAAATTACAAATTTGCTTTACAAATTGTGTATGTATACTGAAATACATTTATCTACCTTAGTAAATGTGGAAACAGGAAGTGGCATCCTTGCCTTAAAATTGGGAGCTCTTTGTTCATGATTGAAGTTTGACTTGGGAGGGGAAGGCCTGGGCTTCTGCACAACCCTGAAAAGCAGATGCCCTTTTAAAGAAATCCATTATTAAAGTTAAAGTGACTCTTAAATAAAATGTTAAATAGAGAAAGAGGAAAAAAACTACATACAGGCTTTTGTTCCTCACTCTGAAAAGGGTTGGATTGCTCCAGAGAGGAAGTGGAGAGACTTGCCATCAGACTTGGGTGAAATCTCAACTGTTTCTTCCAAATTATTTTCAAAAGTACCCACTACTCAGTACAGCATTTCTGAGAGCAACCACCACTGTAGTTCTGCTAAACTGATTCCCTTCAAGAAAACTTCTGCTGAGTTGTGGGATTTCTTCCATGCTCCTCTTATCAGCCAGAGCAGCTCACCATGCACACAACATTGGGTTTCTGTAGTGTAGCAGTTCACTTCACACACACAAGATGACCAGGGGTGGGCTGCTGGGGCTTCGCAGAGGTTCAGGAGAATCTCTGGCTAATATTCTGTGCAGTTTGGAGAACTTCCAAATCCCACTCCTGGCTAACCCCACCCCTCCCAAGAGCCACCACGCGACCCACTTTGAATACAGGTAAGTGCAAGGCGCACGCAGCAGCTTGGGGAAGGCAAAGCAATGTCAGTTGGCAGCACCTTCTCTGTGGCGGCTCCAACCCTATGGAATCAACCTGCAGCTGTTAAGACCTAGCTTTTCCAGCAGGCCTGGATATAGATTGACTGCTGTATGTGTATAGTTCTTTTTAGGATATTATTTTATTGTTTTATTCTATTACTGATTTTATTATGCATTTTGATTGTATTTTAGTACTACTGTATTGTATTTATCCCACTTGTTGGTCTCTTTAAATCTGCTTCGGAATGAGCGGGATATAAATACAATGAATGAATGAATGGGCCTACTAGAAGTTCAGGAAAGCTGGAAACAGGCCTGTTTCTGGCCTCCAGAGGGCCTCTAAAGCCTGGGGAGGCCATTTTCGCGCACAGGAAGGCTTGAAGAAAGCCTTCAGAGTCCAGAGAGGGCAAAAACGCCCCTCCCATTATGAAGGAGGCTGACTAGGCCACACCCACCATGGCCACACCCACCCAGCAACGGGAATGAGAACACTTGCTAAAAGTTTTGAAGTCCACCCATGAAAAGATCGTTTCTTTGAAATCAGGCATATGTCTATATACCCAAGATTTTCTGTTTAATTTTTGATTAATTTGAATAGATGCATGCATAATAATATTAAATTCAGTTAAACATATTTTGCTTCCTTCTAAAAAAACTGATGGGTTCGTGCATTTGTTAAGCAATATCAGTACTGCTTCTTTCATGTTTTATCCTGAAATTTGGCAGTGAAATCCATGAATTTGGAGAATCCGTAAAAATGAAATACAGTGTAAGAATTTATCTAAAAAATAAGATGTGCCAGGTAGAAACATAGAAACATAGAAGTCTGATGGCAGAAAAAGACCTCATGGTCCATCTAGTCTGCCCTTATACTATTTTCTGTATTTTATCTTAGGATGGATATATGTTTATCCCAGGCATGTTTAAATTCAGTTACTGTGGATTTATCTACCACGTCTGCTGGAAGTTTGTTCCAAGGATCTACTACTCTTTCAGTAAAATAATATTTTCTCATTTTGCTTTTGATCTTTCCAACTAACTTCAGATTGTGTCCCCTTGTTCTTGTGTTCACTTTCCTATTAAAAACACTTCCCTCCTGGACCTTATTTAACCCTTTAACATATTTAAATGTTTCGATCATGTCCCCCCTTTCCCTTCTGTCCTCCAGACTATACAGATTGGGTTCATTAAGTCTTTCCTGATACGTTTTATGCTTAAGACCTTCCACCATTCTTGTAGCCCGTCTTTGGACCCGTTCAATTTTGTCAATATCTTTTTGTAGGTGAGGTCTCCAGAACTGAACACAGTATTCCAAATGTGGTCTCACCAGCATTCTATATAGCGGGATCATAATCTCCCTCTTCCTGCTTGTTATACCTCTAGCTATGCAGCCAAGCATCCTACTTGCTTTCCCTACCGCCTGACTGCACTGTTCACCCATTTTGAGACTGTCAGAAATCATTACCCCTAAATCCTTTTCTTTTGAAGTATTTGCTAACACAGAACTGCCAATACAATACTCAGACTGAGGATTCCTTTTCCCCAAGTGCATTATTTTACATTTGGAAACATTAAACTGCAGTTTCCATTGCTTTGACCATTTATCTAGTAAAGCTAAATCATTTACCATATTACAGACCCCTACAGGAATATCAACCCTATTGCACACTTTAGAGTCATTGGCAAATAGGCAAACTTTCCCTACCAAACCTTCCCCTATGTCACTCACAAACATATTAAAAAGAATAGGACCCAGAACAGACCCTTGTGGCACACCGCTTGTAACCTGACTCTGCTCAGAATACTCTCCATTAACAATAACTCTCTGATGTCTATGCTTCAGCCAGCTGCAAATCCATTGAACTATCCAGGGATTAAGTCCAATCTTCACTAATTTATCTATCAGCTCTTTATGTGGAACCATATCAAAGGCTTTGCTGAAGTCCAGGTAGGCAATATCCACGGCACCACCTTCATCCAACACCTTTGTGACATAGTCAAAGAAATCAATGAGATTAGTCTGACATGATTTGCCTTCAGTAAAGCCATGCTGATTTGGGTCCAATAAGTTATTGTTCTTTAGGTGCTGATTTATCCTCTTTTTGAGTAGAGTCTCCATCATTTTAACTACCACTGATGTCAAGCTAACTGGCCGGTAGTTACCAGCTTCTTCTTCTTGTGAATAGGCACAACACTGACCATTCTCCAATCCTCAGGAACTTCTCCTGTTAACAAGGATTGGTTAAACAAATCAGTGGTTAAACAAATCAGTCATGGGGGTAGTAATGACAGATCTGAGTTCTTTAAGAACTCTGGGGTGGATGCCATCTGGACCCATTGCCTTATTTATCTTTAATCGTTCAAGTTCTTCTAAGACATCGGCTTCTAAGATCACTGGAGCTGAATCCGTACAGCTGGAAGCAATGCTATATCTATGCTATATAGGTATTTGCTATATAGGTATTTAAGCTTACAGTTATTATTTCTTATGGTCATTTCTTATGCAGTTAAAAATTTAGGGTGTATTTGTTTCCCATAATTTTGTTTGGGAAAATATAAGGCCGCAATCTTATACCCACCTTGGAGTAAATGCTACAAAATTTGAAATCGATAAGAATGTATGGATGTATGGAGTTGAAATAACATGTTAGTAGATTTTAGATTTTAATTTACATTTAAAACATTTCTAGAATGATGGAAGTTGTAGAACAACAGAATTTAGGGACCCGTGTTTGTGAAGAAGTTGAACATGAGTTTAGTTCTAGTTAGGCTATTATTTTGGGGTCCCTTTTTGGTCAAAGCATCTATTTTGTTCAATCATAGTTTTTTGAAATGATGCCCATTATTTAGACATTTCATTATCTGAAAATCTGGAAAAACTATCGTTGAGCTTATAGAATATAGAGCTTTCAAAAACTATGGTTGACATTACATTGACAGTGGACTTTATTTTAATCAGAGAAAATGATTTGCAAGGGGTAAGAGTTGGAAAACAGTAAGGGAAAATGGATAGACTTTTGTCGTTACTGTATATAATAATAAAAACTGAGAGACATATACTAGGGGTTATTATTTTCAATCTTTCAATCTTTCTTTTGAGACATAACTTCATATTATCCTGAAATATTTTGGAATAGACCAGAGTTTGTTTGAATTTTGATTAAAAGGGAACAAATGTATGTTTGTGCTCTTGGATATCAGCATTATATATTGCACTTTGGGACTGAAATAAAATTGTGCTTTTCCAAAATGTCAAATTATCCTTTTCAAATTGTGATGTTGATTTCCTGCATATTTACTCAATATTTATTAATTTTTTATGCACTGTAATTTTATGTCAGTGTCATTTAATAACATTCAAAGGAATGTCTGCTCTTCCAAAATTAGGAATTGTCAATGTCTTTTTGTAAAAAACATGTTTAATTAGATATGTTCTATTTGATGGTCAGAACTGAAAAAGCTTCTTGGATGAGAAACTAAGTATTTTCAAGGAAAAGTCCAGTTGTCTCTTAAAAAAGCACCTTTGGGACAATCAGGACCTGGAAAACTGATACTCTCCATAGACAAATTGGCAGCAGCAACTCAGATATCAGCTTTTCTTAAGTGGATATACTTAGACAGCAAATAAAAATAAGTTAGCCATCAGTTAAAAACATTATTTTTAGGTATTTTATATTTCTTCATATTTATAGTTTATTGGGTTTGAGGCTATACAAATTAAAACTTTCAGTTAAAAACTGCTTAATTTATTGTTTGTAATTAAAACTGTCACTACTGATAAAATACAGAATATGAATATTTTGATCTATCTTCTCCTGTGAGCAGAAGACATTAAACTATCATTATCATATGCTCATCTGTGGTTTAATCATGTTTACTGGATAAACTGCAATTGTTAAAATATTGATTATAAAACAGCAACTGGGCTCACACAAAAGGCAAAGTCACAAATAAGCCACTTTACTGTATGTTTTCCCTTTGCAAATGGATCTGACTTTCTGGTTCATTTCAATAAGCTATAACGTAAGTTGCCCTCTGTAGAACATGGGATAAAATTCTGTTTTTAAGCGTATTAGTGTATCCAATATCATGTGATGGTCTCTACAATTTATGCAGAATGTGTGAAATAGTAGAAAATACTTTTATCACTAATTTACCTAAAAAAAGCTCCACTGACTGCAGTGAAATACAGAGAATTATGCTCTTAGGTGTCATGTCTGTACCCCATAGTAGGATCTGATCCTTTAATACACATGGATAATATCCAGCTGTTAAGATTACAACCGTATGCAAGTCACTAGTCTTGAAAATTGTTCTTTTGCAAAACAGGACCAATCTCACTGAGGAGAAAACCGGAGGAGGGTGAGATTTATGATATGAAGAACAAAAAACGTAACGTCCCTGTCCTATTTTCTCCATAGTGAGACAGAATGGATCTGCCTTTCTAGTTCCGTGACAATTCTAACCGTCCAATAGTGGACGTAAACTAACTGGCTGAATATTACCGCCGCCGCTAAGTGCGACGTACCTTCCTCTTTCCTTACACCGGGGAGACAAGGCGGTGGAACGCACAAACTTCTAAACCTCAGGTAGCCTTTCTAAACAAGCGAATAGATAGCGTTATTTTTTAAAGGCTTCATGAAAGTTATTGGTTGTTGGCTATGCTGGGAAGCGGACCTGAAATGAAAACTGACCCGCGAGGTCCTCGCCTGCGGTGCGACGGTTACCTCAGGAAGCAAGAGAAGGGCAGCGGCGTTCTATGCCGTTACGTCAGACCGAGGGCTGTATATATATTTACAGCTCCTGCCCAACAGTTTTCAGTACGGGCTTTCAGCGCCTAGGGTGAGCATGGTTCACGAAAAGCGGCAGGGGGCTGCTGCTGAGACTTCCACCGCGAGTACTTCAACGAAGGAGACGGAGAAAAAGAAGCGCGTTTCGAGCTCTCTCTCGCAATTGATCCTTCAAGTTTTAGAGGCTTGCACTTCCCGTAAAGGCACCTCGCTGGCTGCTCTGAAGAAATCTCTGACCGAAGCTGGGTTTAATCTGACGAGGAACAACCTCCGCCTCAAAAGGGAGCTGCGCAATTTAGTCTCCAATGGAGTGGTGATCCGTGTCACCGGCAGCGGTGTTTCTGGCTCCTTCAAGTTCGGCAAGAAACAACCGCCGAAGCCGAGAAGAGCGGCCGTCAAAAGGGCCAAGGGGGAAAAAAAAGGATCCTAAAAAGTCCCGAAAGAAACAACCGGCAGTTCGTAAACCTAAAGGCCTCCAGGGTCGCAAACCTGTCAAGCGTCAGTGTGAACAAACGTCCTGCAGGGAAAGCTCGTTAACGGAGGTCCGCGCTTGTGCTATCTACACAAACTGTACAAAAGGCTCTTTTAAGAGCCACTCCGGAATCGCTGAAAGAGCTAATGACATTTTCGGATTTATTTTATTTTTGCCGAATACTAGTAAACGACACTTCTTTTAAATGATCTCCGGTTAATAGCATTTTAGTGTTCTCGGGGAAAAAAAAATCGAGATTTTTTTAAAAAATGGTAGCCTTTCATTATGTAAAATGAAACATGTCAAATTAAAATTACGGTTCTTTCCCCCCCCCCTCAAGCCTCCCTATTTTCTTATGCCAGGTTGCAGGATTCAGTAATTACAGTATAACTCAAGTGGAGTTAAATAGAATTTATAATACAGGAATGGAGCTTAAAAAATCATACTTGCTGGCTGATTAATCGTGTAGTTTGAATATTCAAATCGGTTTGCTACGTAGCAACAAAGCTTATGAATATAGTATTAATAAGTATATATACTGTATACTGTACTTATAAATTCAGCATTTCTGAGAGTAGTCAAGCGAATTTTTCCTCACCAATATCAGGAAATATAATTTGGTTTAATTTTCTAAATCAGATCTTATTCTAATGATTTTGATATCAGTTTTATATTCCTCTAAATTAAAACGGTTTCGTTCATGTTTAATATAGGTTGCTTTCTTCAGATAATTTCTGAATAGTCAAGTGAATTTTTTTCCTCACCAATATCAAAGGAAACAATTTGGTTTAATTCTTTCTAAATCAGATCTTATTCCAAAGATTTTGATATCAAAGTTTTATATTCCTCTAAATTAAAATTTTGATTCGTTCATGTTTAATATAGGTTGCTTTCTTGGTTTAGATACCTGTTAAAAGACCGAAAGTAATGAAAATGGATTATATTAGAGGAGAAACAAAATAACATTTTAATATCTGAGGCACTTTATTCCAGTAGTCCCTTATTGACTCTTTATTTCAGTTCAAAAATTGGCAGCCCTTTTAACACATGGTAAAATTTAAATTTCAAAATCCTTCAAAACACCATTTTGCAGATGGGGACTAAGGACGTAGTAGGGGTTAAATATGAGAAACTTCTCAATGTAGTTTAAAATATTTTAGTTTACAAATAGTCTGTCGAAGTAAAACGCTTATCGGCACAATTCCAAGGAAGGTGGGCAAAACTGATTTGCTATAAAAATTAGTTCTATCCACTTTCAGATTGGCAGAGCGGCTTTTTATTATCTATTCAGAGAGCGGAAATTACGAATCAAAACCCATTGCCATAATTAAACTTTATTGTTCCCTTTTCAGTTATTGAAACATAGCTCTGAGGAAAAAAATCGCTTCATGCCTCTAGAAAATCTTTTGGCGCCATCGCTCCCTCTGTATTCTGATTTTGTCACAATTCCAAGCCGTCTAACTTCCAGGGCTGTTTGGCGTTATCTGCTGCCGACGTCACGCCGTGGGCGGTGGCGAGAGCTCCCAGTCTATTTCAGGAAAAGGAAGATCTGCACGTGGCTGGAAGTTGTATCTCATTCGACGGCTCTTAGATTCAAAACCTGGGCGCTTTTCTTCCGATTCACTTGGTACAGTCCCTTTACTGGAAGGGTCTTCTCCCCCCACCCCCAAGTACAATGGCGCCATCTAACAGCCAATTTTACGCGCCCATTTCCCCCTCCAATTTTCACCCCTTCCAGGCAAAACCACTCTCTACAAGTAACGGCACAATGCAAAATAAAGCTTCCTTGAATGTCATTGGTTAACGCCTTCTGAAAGGGAAGCTGTTTTATCCAATAAGAAACGAGCCCCACTTATTGTTTCTGAGGCTCCAAGAGCGTTAATTACTCACGAATGAAATAGAATACAGTAGAATAATTCTTTATTGGTTCCTTGTGGTTGTACACACAAGGAATTTGTCTTTGGTGCATGTGCTCTCAGTGTACATAAAAGAAAAAGATAAATTTGTCAAGAATCATGAGGTACAACACAATGATTGTCATAGGGGTCAAATAAGCATTGAGGAAACAATAAATACATTAATAAAAATCTTAAGGATACAAGCAACAAGTTACAGTCATAGTCATAAGTGGAGGATAGGGTGATAGGAATGATGGGGAAAAACTAGTAGTATAGTAGTGCACACTTAGTAAATAGTTTGACAGTGTTGAGGGAATTATTTTTTAGCAGAGTGATGGAATTCGGGAAAAAACTGTTCTTGTGTCTAGTTGTCTTGGTGTGCAGTGCTCTGTAGCAATGTTTTGAGGGTAGGAGTTGAAACAGTTTATAGAAATTTATTCAATTTATTATTGAAACAGAATTTAAGTGTTCCAGGATATTTGCAGAATCCAATCACTGACCCAGATTGAAACCTGTGAATTAATCAGTCTACCACATTGAAGGTTAAAAACAGATAATTCTGTATTAATTTTCCTCCTTCCATGGAAGATTTGGTCATAACCAAAACACCTGTTGTGCAGCAAGGCAAAGTAGTGAGGCTAAATAAAACAATTTTCTTTAAATTTATTTAATAAAGGTGTGATGGTATATTGCAGTGTTTCCCAACCTTGGCAACTTGAAGATATCTGGACTTCAATTCCCAGAATTCTCCAGCCAGCATAAACAAGGGTTTATGAATTAGCATCATTCAAACCCAAGAAATCAGGATTCATTCAATAAACCACAATTAAATATTGACTCATGGAATGAATAAACCAAATCGGTTTCCAGCAGCAGTTCTCCAACAGTCACAATCAGGACTCCAACCCCCAGAAAAATTTTGGATCATCTATATTGTTCCACGTTGAGATACATTATTTTGTTCAAGTTCCTTTCTCACAATATATAATCACCAAGCAGGCTTTACCCAAACACACCCAAATTCCTCCCTCCCTCTCTCCATCCCTCCCTCTGTCTCTACATCCCTCCCTCTCTCTCCCCCCTTTTTCCATTTAATTTATCTACATCTTTCCTTTGATCTTGCAGTTTTCCCCTCACCCATGCATTCTTGTCCCATCCAGTCCCCCTGCCCTGCCCAATGAAACCTTCCACTGAACAAATAGCTAGAACAGTGATGGCAAACCTGTTTTTTCTTGGGTGCCAAAAGCATGTGTCCATGTGCTATCAAACGTGTGCCTACACCCATAATTCGATGCCTGGGGATGGCGAAAATGGCCACCCCCCCCCAAGGACCTCTGGAGGCCTGAAACAGCCCATTTCCCAAACCCTGGTGGGCCCAGTAGGCCTGTTTTTCACCCTCCCCAATCTCCAGAGGCAAAATGCCCTCCCTCATCCCTCGGAGACGCTCCGGATGCCGAAAATGTCCTCCTAGAGACTCCGGGTGAAATCAGCTGTCCAGCATGGACATACACATTGGAGCTTAGCTAGGATAACAGTTTGCATGCCAAAAGATACAGCTTCATTTATTTATTTATTCAATTTTTATGCCACCCTTCTCCTTAGACTCAGGGCGGCTTATGGCATGTTAGCAAATAGCACTTTTTCACAGAGCCAGCATATTGCCCCCACAATCCGGTTCCTCATTTTACCCACCTCGGAAGTATGGAAGGCTGAGTCAACCTTGAGCCGGTGATGAGATTTGAACCGCTGACCTTCAGATCTACAATCAGCTTCAGTGGCCTGCAGTACAGCACTCTACCATCTGCGCCACCCCGGCTCTTGTGCCACCTGTGGCATGCGTGCCATAGGTTCGCCATCACTGAAGTAGAGGATCCATTTTTTTCTGCCCCACCTGGGTGTCTTGGAGAGACTGACCTGCCAGAAGAGTTCTTGGATTCCAGGTATGTAACTTTATTTTCTAATAATAACACCTATCAAACAACTTTACCAGCATTTGTAACTGGACACACCTGCCTCCTTTTGCCAGCAAAGCAAATGACAGCACATTCGAATGAGATTCGAATTCCCCTAAACTAAAGGAATCTGCTTCTACGCCTCCTCTTTAAAACTCCCCCCCCCCCACTTCTGCAGTAGAATAAATCCAGGAGTTGCCAACATTATTCGGTGTGTTCATTTTTCATTTTCTGCTGGATCCCTGCCTCCTTCCATTTCCTTTGTACGCTGCCCCGTTTGGGTAGAGCCCACAGAAATGATTGGTTTCACAGGGGCGTCACACAAGCAGGATTAGTTCTGAGAATTCTCTATGGAGCTTGCCAGGACAGCAGACTGGGTTAAATTTCTGCCTTTCAGAAGAATGGAACTTCTGGAAAGGAAGAGTTTTTATATTTTATTTTATTATTTTATTTTATTTTATTTTATTTTATTTTATTTTATTTTATTATTTTATTTTATTTTATTATTTTATTTTATTTTATTTTATTTTATTTTATTTTATTATTTTATTTTATTTTATTTTATTTTATTTTATTTTATTTTATTTTATTTTATTTTATTTTATTTTATTTTATTTTATTTTATTTTATTTTATTTTATTTTATTTTATTTTATTTTATTTTATTTTATTTTATTTTATTTTATTTTATTTTATTTTATTTTATTTTATTTTATTTTATTTTATTTTATTTTATTTTATTTTATTTTATTTTATTTTATTTTATTTTATTTTATTTTATTTTATTTTATTTTATTTTATTTTATTTTATTTTATTTTATTTTATTTTATTTTATTTTATTTTATTTTATTTTATTTTATTTTATTTTATTTTATTTTGTCCAATACAAATTGAAAGTTAAGGAGAATAAAAACGTGTAGTAGTAAATATCAGGGAAGGGATAGAAGAAGAGATATGAGAATAGAACACATTAATGAAGAGTAGAGGAAGGATATATGGATGGGAGAAAAGATATATAAAATATAGGAGAGACAATTGGACAGGGGACGGAAGGCACACTAGTGCAGCGTTTCCCAACCGGTGTGCCGCGGCACACTGGTGTGCCGCGAGACATGGCCAGGTGTGCCGCCAAGCTTCAGCTGGGCGGGGCGCTGCCGGTACTTCCGTCCTGGGGCTCCCACTCGCAGCTGTCTCCTGCTCGATGCCGCGGTTTTCGGCGCTCTCCTGCTGGGCCCCAAAGAAGGAAGGCAGGAAGAAGGAGAGCTCCATTCTTCGCACCTTTTTCCCGCCTTCTTTCTTTGGGGCCCAGCAGGAGAGCGCCGAAAACCGCGGCATCGAGCAGGAGGCGGGGGACAGCTGCGAGCGGGAGCCCCAGGACGGAAGTACCGGCAGCGCCCCGCCCAGCTGGAGCTCCTCTTTCGTCGATGGCAAGTGTCCGATGGGAGCGGGGGGGGGGGGTGTTCGCAGCGGCCGCAGGCAGTCGGGGGAGATGGCGGCGGCGAGAGGGATCGCTCTCTCTCTCTCTCTCAGCTGACTGCAAGGGGGAGCCCTGACGGTGGCGGTTGGACGTTCTGCTGGACGTCGTACATGCTGGCGCTGCGTGCCTGGCATATACGGTGTCCAGCACCACGTCCAGCTGCCGCCGTCAGGGCTCCCGCTTGCAGTCAGCTGAGAGAGAGAGAGAAAGAGAGACATATAAGAGGCAGAGAGAGAGAGAAAGAGAGACATAGCAAGAGAGGCAGAGAAAGAGAGACAGAGCAAGAAAGAGAGACAGCAAGAGAGGCAGAGAAAGAGAGATAGAGAAAGAGAGAGAGAAAGAGAGACATAGCAAGAGAGGCAGAGAGAGAGAAAAAGAAAGAGAGACATAGCAAGAGAAAAAGAGAGACTTAGCAAGAGAGGCACAGAGAGAGAGAGAAAGAGAAAGAAAGAGAGACATAGCAAGAGAGACAGAGAGAGAAAGAGAGATAGCAAGAGAGGCAAAGAGAAAGAAAGAGACATATAGCAAGACAGTGAAAGAGAGAGAGAGAGCAAGAGAGAGAGAAAAAAGCAAGAAAGAGATAGCAAGAGAGACAGAGAGAGAGAGCAAGGGAGAGAGAAAGACATAGAGGAAGGGAAGGAGGGAGAGAGAAAGAGAGCAAAAAAGAGAGGAAGAAAGAAAGAGGAATGGAGAGAGAGAATGAAGGGAAGGAAGGAAAAGAGAGAAAGAGGGAGAAATAGAGCGAAAGGGAGGAAGAGAGAGGGGTTTTTTGTCCAAACTTTTCTTTAGCCCGCCCCCCCCCCCTTTCAGTGTTCCCCAGGATTTTGAAAATACGAATAATGTGCCGCGGCTCAAAAAAGGTTGGGAAACACTGCACTAGTGCACTTATGCTCGCCCCTTACTGACCTCTAAGGAATTTGGAGAGGTCAAGCATGGAAAGTCTAAGAGAAAAATGTTGGGGGTTGGGGGTTGACACCACGGAGTCTGGTAATGAGTTCCACGCTTCAACAACCCGATTGCTAAAGTCATATTTTTTACAGTCAAGTTTGGAGCGGTTGATATTAAGTTTGAACCTGTTGCGTGCTCTTGTGTTATTGCGGTTGAAGCTGAAGTAGCTGTTGACAGGCAGGATGTTGCAGCATATTATCTTGTGGGCAATACTTAGATCATGTTTAAGGCGTCGTAGATCTAAGCTTTCTAGACACAGGATTGTAAGCTGAATGTATATGATTGTATAGTTAGGGATTTTACGATGTTATTAATTGATTTATTTTTTCTACTATTGGATTTGTAATGTATTGTGTTACTGTTATGTTGTGAGCCGCCCCGAATCTTCGGAGAGGGGCGGCATGCAAATCTAATAAACTATAACTATAACTAAATATAAACTATAGATTCAGGAACAAAGCTGAAAGAGAGTGAGCGAGCACTGATTGGGTGGCATTCCCAGAATTTAACCAGTGGTGGGATTCGAATTCTTTTACTACCAGGCATGGCTTGGTAGGTGTAGCAGGGGAAGGATAGTGCAAAATCTCCATTCTTTCCCCACTCCAGGAGAAGGTTACTGCAAAATCCCCATTTTCTCAGCTAGAACTTGGGAGGCAGAGAATAGATGGGGGCAGCGCTCGTCAGAGGTGGTATTTACCGGTTCTCCAAACTATGGTATTCAAAATTTCCGCTACCGGTTCTCCAGAACTGGTCAGAACCTGTTGAATATCATCTCCGACTATAACTTGAAGGGCTTGCAAATTCAACATCCTGGTATTTGTGGATGGTGAAGGCATGTGCAAGAACTGGGTTTAGTTTTAGAATGCCAGGAATATTGTAATTTACAGAAGGAATTTACACCTAAATGGCAGAGCAAAACACTCCCAAGTGGAACAAAAGAATGCACTAGCTAGAGCAAACTTTTCTTTTTAAGGAGCTCCTAAGTGAAATACGGATTTTAAAACATTTTCATAGGCCCCTTTGTTATGTTCCCAAAATTAGAAACATAGAAACATAGAAGACTGACGGCAGAAAAAGACCTCATGATCCATCTCGTCTGCCCTTATACTATTTTTTGTATTTCATCTTAGGATGGATATATGTTTATCCCAGGCATGTTTAAATTCAGTTACTGTGGATTTACCAACCATGTCTTCTGGAAGTTTATTCCAAGGATCTACTACTCTTTCAGTAAAATAATATTTTCTCATGTTGCTTTTGATCTTTCCCCCAACTAACTTCAGATTGTGTCCCCTTGTTCTTGTGTTCACTTTCCTATTAAAAACACTTCCCTCCTGAACCTTATTTAACCCTTTGACATATTTAAATGTTTCGATCATGTTCCCCCTTTTCCTTCTGTCCTCCAGACCAGTGTTTCCCAACCGGTGTGCCGCGGCACACTGGTGTGCCGTGAGACATGGTCAGGTGTGCCGCGAAGAAATAAGCTCAGCTTCTGGTCTCGCAACTTTTTGCGAAGAGAAAAAAGTTGAGACCGGAAGCTGAGCTTGCTTCTTTGCGCCTTCCAAGTTTTCCAGCAGCTGCAGCGCCCCGCCCGGCTGGAGCTTCCCTGTCAGCAGGTGAGCTTTGGGGCTTGGTGGGAGGGCAGCGGCAGCGGGAGGGCGGCGCGCAGCGGGAGGGTGATGGCGGCGGCAGCGGCAGCGGGCAGGAGCCATGCCGTGGGGCGGTGGCAGGGTGGTCCCTCTCTCTCTCCCCCTCTCTTGCTTTCTCTTTCTCTCCCCCCTCTCTGCCTGTCTCTTTCTCCCAGTAGCCATGGGGTGACGTCAGGGTGATCAGCTGTGAGGCGGAGCTACGGAACAGAGGAACAGAGGCACCGACGGCGGCGGCTGGAAATGCTGGAATTGCGTGGCTGGCACTTGCCTGCTGGCTGGACCAGGACGGAGGCTCAAGCCCCACGTCCATGCCCAGCGCAACGCCAGAAATGTACGGCGTCTAGCCACCGCCGTCTGTGCCTCCGTTCTGGAGCTCCGCCTCACAGCTGATCACCCTGCCGTCGCCCCACGGCTACTGGGAGAAAGAGAGAGGGAGAGAGGGGGGAGAGAAAGAGAAAGCAAGAAAGGGAGAGAGAGAAAGAGAGAGGAAGAGAGGGGGGGAGAGAAAGAGAGAGAAAGATATAGCAAGAGAGGGAGAGAGAGAAAGAGAGGGAGAGAGGGGGGAGAGAAAGAGAGAGAAAGAGATAGCAAGAGAGGTAGAGAGAGGAAGAGAGGGGGGATAGAAAGAGAGAGAAAGAGATAGCAAGAGAGGGAGAGAGAGAGGGAGAGAGGGGGGAGAGAAAGAGATAGCAAGAGAGGGAGAGAGAGAGAGGGAGAGAGGGGGAGAGAGAGAAAGAGATAGCAAGAGAGGGAGAGAGAGAAAGAGAGAGGGAGAGAGGGGGGAGAGAAAGGAGGAGAGAGAGGGGGTAGAGAAAGAGAGAAAGCAAAACACAGAGAGAGAAAGAGAGATAGCAAGAGAGAGGGAGAGACAGGGGGTAGAGAAAGAGAGAAAGCAAAAGGGAGAGAGAGAAAGAGAGAGAGAAAGAGAGAGAAAGAGAGAGGGAGTGAGAGGGGGAAGAGAGAAAGAGAGAAAGACAGCAAGAGAGAGAAAGCAAGAGAGAGAGAGAAAGAGGGGGGAAGGAGGGTGAGGGAAAGACAGAGGGAGGGAAGGAGGGCAAAAAAGAGAGGAAGGAAGGGAGAAACAAAGAGAGATGGAGAGAGAGGGGAAAGAAAGAGGAGGGAAGGGAGAGAGAGAGAGAAAGAGGGAGAGAGAAAAATAGACCGAAAGGGAGGAAGAGATATATTTTTGTCCAAACTTTTTTTACCCCCCCCCGGCCACCACCCCCCCCGCTCAATGTTCCCCAGGATTTTGTAAATGTGAATAATGTGCCGCAGCTCAAAAAAGGTTGGGAAACACTGCTCCAGACTATACAGATTGAGTTCATTAAGTCTTTCCTGATACGTTTTATGCTTAAGACCTTTCACCATTCTTGTAGCCCGTCTTTGGACCCGTTAAATTTTGTTAATATCTTTTTGTAGGTGAGGTCTCCAGAACTGAACACAGTATTCCAAATGTGGTCTCACCAGCGCTCTATATAGCGGGATCACAATCTCCCTCTTCCTGCTTGTTATACCTCTAGCTATGCATCCAAGCATCCTACTTGCTTTTTCTACTGCCCGACCACACTGCTCACCCATTTTGAGACTGTCAGAAATCACTACCCCTAAATCCTTCTCTTCTGAAGTTTTTGCTAACACAGAACTGCCAATACAATACTCAGATTGAGGATTCCTTTTCCCCAAGTGCATTATTTTACATTTGGAAACATTAAACTGCAGTTTCCATTGCTTTGACCATTTATCTAGTAAACCTAAATAAATTATAGATCCTAGCTTGCTGTTATAAAATAAGAGTCGTAGCGGTGCAGTGGTTACAATGTAGTACAGCAGGCTAATTCAGCTGACTGCCAGCTTCCAGCAGTTGGGCAGTTCGAATCTCACCAGCTCAAGGTTGACTCAGCCTTCCATCCTACTGAGGCTGGTAAAATGAGGACCCAGATTGTCAGGAGTGGGTTCTGGCTTACCTTTGTACAAGTGGATTCTGGCTTACCTTTGTTCTTTGTACACTGCCCTGAGTCCATTGAAGAAAGGCAGCTTATAAATCTAATAAATTCAATTCAATACCTCGCTGCCGATTCACTCCTTGACATGCCATGCATGTGCATACAGTATGTTAAAAAACCAGCTATGCATGCACAGAAGCAAAAACCAAGATGGCACCTACGCCACCACCAAGAAAGCCAATTTAGGAGTGTAGCAGTCCTGGGTTGCTGCCACTTCTAGCGACCCAGGCCACCAAGTTACTACCGGTTCCATAGAACCAGTCCAAACCAGGAGGAATCCACCACTGTAGATTGTTGAGATCAACATGTTGAGAGGACTGTAAAGCCCATGTGAAGCCCTACATGGCAGTGGACCAGACTACCTACGGGACTGTTTTCTGCCTCACGTATCCCAATGAGCGGTCAGGTCCTACAGAGTTAGCCTTCTCTAGGTCCTGTCAGCCAAACAATGGTGACTGGTGGGAGCTAGGGGAAGAACCTTCTATGTGGTGGCCCCGGCCCTATGGAACAAACTCCCTCCAGAGATCTGCACTGCCCCCACCTTCCTCGCCTTCCGTAAGGTTCTTTGCCGACAGGCGTGAGGCCACTGAGCTTCTAATATCTATCCCCAGTTAATGATTGAATGTATGTTTGGATGTGATTGATTAATTTTAAGCATCTAGGAGTTTTAAGATAGTATTTTAATGTAGATTTTATTGTAGATTTCTAATGTGTTTTTCATAAATTTGCTGTAAGCGCCCTGGATCTCAGGAGAGGGGCAGCATAGAAAAATCAAATCACTCAATCAATCAATAAACAAACAAATGAACAAATACATAAATAAATCACTGTGAAGCGGTATGTAAGTCTGTTGCTATGAAATCATCCATTTTGAATGGAAGCTGAGGCCTTAGTTACCTTTATTGAATGTTTTGTGGTTCTAATAGATACAAAGGAGACGTCTACTTTGAAGGCCTCCGTCCGTGAAGTTTGGTTCTGTTATCGTCTCAGGACTTTTTCTGAATTGAATGAGGTCCTCCCTGGCGGGTGAAATGCAGCTCTGATCCTGCGACGCCTTTGCCGTTTAGTAGAGTAGGTCTTTACCCTTCTGCAACTGGCTTTTTGCTTTGCAAGGAGGTTGTCCTTGTAGTAGGGGCTGACTTGCACTTTCACCGGAGGAGGAAGCCCTTTCTTTGAAGGCCTGCACCGCTTAGGAGCACTTTCGTCAAGAGAACTTTGGGCTGTCTTGAAAAAAGACGCAGCTGCATTCTTGCCGTTTCTGCTGGACCTCCTTAAAACTGAAGACGATCCCAGATTGGAGCTGTGCGGTTCTCGAAAAGCAGAATTACTTTTGCTACCAGCAGAACTTGATTTTTTAGCAGCAGAAAGGGGGCGTTGGCAGAGATTTGGTGTTTTTTCAACAGATTTACTTTGGCTGATGGACCGCCTCGATGACTTTTGCCCTGCTTTCAACTTCCGATGCGTTCTCTTGGGCTTTCTTCTAATTTTTCCAGCCTTCCAGCTCAAACATTTTCCTTCTTCGGTTTTTCCCTTTAGCTTTTCGGAAGCACTCATCATCACAGCTTGCTTTATCCTGGAAGCTCTCTCCAGGGTTCTGGAGATTTTGGTTATGTTTTCCTGGTACTTCCTAACTACAAAAAAACTCGAGCCGTTGCCACACGTCATACGCACCAAGGCACCTTTGGACACCAAGGACTGTAGCTTCCTCTTAATTCTAGGATAGTGCCTCCTCACATCGTATCCCTTTGTACCGAGCACTTCCTTCAGCTCTGCAAAAGTGAGGCCGTTGTGTGACTTGGAGGATGCAATCGCTTCAATGATAAGCCCTGAGATGCTGGGCAAGGAACCGATGGATTTCCAAGGAATCAAGCTTTTCTTATTTTGCACTGAGTTTGCCACCAGCAGGGTCTTGGTGGTAAAATTAGAAGCTTCTTTCTTTCTTTGACACGACACCTTCCTTCTAGGAACTGGTGCCTGCATTCCTATAGGCATCGTGTTCTCCTGGATCATCATCTTTCTCATGGGACTTGTGCGTGCCTGCCTGCTGTTTCTCTGTGCCAAGCCTCTGCTGAGACAGAGGTGGCTTAGCTATATGTACAGCAAAATCTGACACAATGGAAGTACTTCACCTGGCTTCCGTTCTGTTCCTAGCAACCAATCACAATGCTCGCCTCTGTCCTTGAGAACTCCCCTTTCATAAACATTCCCTGCCCACCCCGCACCATTTTCATCCTATTCAAAAGTAGTTTAGACAGGGACGCTCTTCTCTACTTGCCTCTGTATAATAGCCTTTCTGGGTTTTTTGTGTGATAGCTTTTAGTTGATCACACGAAGGAATGAAGAGCTTGAAGCTTTCCATCGGGAGATCACACCATACGAACAGAACCCATCAGACTACATGCTTTCAAGCAGAAGTAGTGTTACACCAAGCATAGAAAAGGATCAATAGTAAGACAAAGAAATGAAAGGTATAAGGCAGGGGTGTCAAACTCTACCCTGTTCCCCCCTCCAAAATAAGACACCCCCTGATAATCATTCATTCATTCATTCATTCATTCATTCATTCATTCATTCATTCATTCATTCATTTATTTATTTATTGGTTTTGTATGCCACCCCTCTCTGCGTACTCAGGGCGGCTAACAACAGTGATAAAAAACAGCATGTAACAATCCAATTCTAAAACAACTGAAAACCCTTATTATAAAACCAAAAATACATACAAACATACCATGCATAAATTGTAGAAGCCTAGGGGGAAAGAATATTTCAGTTCCCCCATGCCTGACTGCAGAGGTGGATTTTAAGGAGCTTACGAAAGGCAAGGAGGGTGGGGGCAGTTCTAATCTCTGGGGGGAGTTGGTTCCAGAGGGTCGGGGCCGCCACAGAGAAGGCTCTTCCCCTGGGTCCCACCAGGCGACATTGCTTAGTTGACGGGACCCAGAGAAGATCAAGGGAGAGACCTAGAGGTCGACCTCTAACCCCCTACTAACACCGACTGCGATTGACCAGAGAGGTATGAGGAGAACCACTGAAGAACAGTGCCTCCCACTCCCAACCCCTCTAGCCGGTGCAGAAGGATACCATGGTCGATGGTATCGAAAGCCGCTGAGAGGTCAAGAAGCAGAGGTGGGTTTTAAGTTGCTTACGAAAGGCAAGGAGGGTGGGGGCAGTTCTAATCTCTGGGGGGAGTTGGTTCCAGAGGGCCGGGGCCGCCACAGAGAAGGCTCTTCCCCTGGGTCCCGCCAAACGACATTGTTTAGTTGATGGGACTCGGAGAAAGCCCACTCTGTGGGACCTAACTGGTCGCTGGGATTCATGCGGCAGAAGGCGGTCCCAGAGATAATCTGGTCCGGTGCCATGAAGGGCTTTATAGGTCATAACCCAATCCCAATCAGGCTTTTGAGTGCATGGCAATAAGGCCAAGCGCTTATTTCAGGGTTCAAAATAATATAAGACAGGGTCTTATTTTGGGGGGGAAAACACGGTATTTCACTGAGGGCTACATCAGGGTTGTGTTTGACCGCAGGGGTCGAAGGAGGGCATAACCAGAGTGGGTATAGCCAGTTCAACGTCATTCGTGTTGGGGCCCCTGTGGTGGTCCGAGCACTCTGCCAGTGAAAACAGGCTCCGAAGCTCAGTTTTCAGATGCGACTGCCTCCTGCAAGCCTCTGCCAGCAAAAAACAGAACTCAGGAAGACCAACCATGACCCTTCCGAACTCCATTTTTGCTGGCAAAGGCACTGTGGGCCAGTCCTTTGCTATTTCCAGGGCAGCCCTATGGGCCAAATCTAAGCACCCCATGGGCTAGATCCAGGCCCTGGGTCTTTGAGTTTGACACCCCTAGTCTAAGGCAAAGAAAGGAAACATAGCTAAAACCAGTTTGTGGTTTTGCTTTCAACTCACTCTTGATTGTTGGTGACTGCCTGGGCCAGGTCCTGCAGATTTCTGGAAGTGACTAATACCGTTATCCATAGTCCATAGCCCAGTGTTTCCCAACCTTGGCAATTTGAAGATATTTGGACTTCAACTCCCAGAATTCCCCAGCCAGCATTTGCTGTCTGGGGAATTCTGGGAGTTGAAGTCCAGATATCTTCAAGTTGCCATGGTTGGAAAACACTGCCATAGTCTATGGATTATCCATTATCCATAGTATCCTGTTTCCCAAGGCTAAGACAGGACTGGCCCAAGTTCATCAAGCTGGGTTCATACCTAAGGCTTGACTAAAACTCACAGGTTTCCTTGGTTTCTCATCTGGTGCCATAACTACTAACTAGACCAGTGATGGCGAACCTTTTTTGGCTTAAGTGCCAAAAGGGTGGACATGCGACAGCATCCCCCACGCATGCTCACACTCCCCATGCTACACAACCTCGCCTGCACTGCCCCCCCTCACCTGTGCAAGCACATAGGCCTCACTGAAGTCTCCGGACTTCCAGTAAGCCGATTGGGCTGTTTTTTGCCACCCCCAGGGTTCAGGAAGCTTTCCTAAAGCCTGGGGATGGTGCAAAAAGGCCCAACCGGAAGTTCGTTTCCAAACTTCCGGTTGGCTCATTGGGCCATTTTCTGCCATCCCCAAGGTGCAGGAGGCTTTCCTGTAGCCTGGGGAGAATGAAAACAGCCCAAAAATCAGCTGCCCAGTGTAATAACTCTTAATATAAATTGAATCAAAAGCAAGTTTATTGTTCTGACAGGAACAAGGTAGCCTAACTCAGTCAATTAACAATTGTGTATTGAGAGCGCAATACAATGATGGTTCTCAGTATTTATACAAACTAGCCCCAGCAACAGGCAGCTTTTACATTGATACAATTGTAGCGCCAAAAAGAGGCTAACCAATCAACATACAATAAACAAATCTGAACTTTTGACTTTTACCCTGTAACTGGGTAGGTAACTGGGCAGCATATCTAACACCCAGCATGCGCTTATGCACTGGAACTGACATAGGGCAACACCTCGCATGCCTTCAGATATGGCTCCGTGTGCCACCTACTTGTCTCATGCGTCCATAGGTTTGCCATCACTACATTAGGCCAAACTGACTCTCTGAAACCAGTTTACGCCAACACAATTCATGACATTTGCTCATATCTTTTCTTGCAAAGCATCCTTGGGTCTCCCAGGTGGATATGTGAATTCATTCCTTGACCTTGGAAACAACAATTTATCAACTCTCTTCCTGAGGACCTCCTTAGTTCTGTCTTCATCTTCACCATCCTTTAGATGCATTTTTTCCTTCCTTGTGTTTTTATTTATTTATTTATTTATTTATTGATTGATTGATTGATTAGATTTGCATGCCGTTTTATTCTGTATGGATGAGAGGCAAGATATAATCAGGAATAATTTACTTACACATTGCAACTGCTTTTGTGCTGCTTCAATTGTGCCACTTGAAGCAGCTTGCGTCAAAAGCACAAATTGCCAAACACCTCAATAAACCTTATGAACAGAAATTCAACATAATCAAAGGATTATAGGAAACCGTGGCATCTTCTAATATGAGCCATCCCAAATCTGGTATCATTCCCACCCATCCACTCTTATGTTACTCTCTAAAGCCAAATTGGGAAAAAAACATGCTTTAAAAGTTTCCTATATATCTATGTTTTATTCTTACTATACCACCTCAAGCTAATTCATTAATACCGATTACTCACGTTTGTATTCAGATCATTCCGTTGGCTTAATGTGGTTGTAAGGTATCATGTTTTCTGGATAACACGCTAGACAACAAACTTAATTACATAGGGTGAAGTCATGCTAAGCTAGTGAAGAAAAAGCTGAGAAAACTAAGAATAACCAGGTAAAAGTAACCAAGTTTAGCATGATGTATCACTATAGGAGCTAGATTTTAAGTGTCCTAATTACCGGTTTAGAGACATGGTGGCTCAGTGGCTAAGACAGACTCAAACTCAACCCTGATAAGACGGAGTGGCTGTGGGTTTTGCCTCCCAAGGACAATTCTATCTGTCCGTCCATCACCCTGGGGGGGGAGTCATTGACCCCCTCAGAGAGGGTCCGCAACTTGGGCATCCTCCTCAATCCACAGCTCACATTAGAGAACCATCTTTCAGCTGTGGCGAGGGGGGCGCTTGCCCAGGTTCGCCTGGTGCACCAGTTGCAGCCCTATCTAGACCGGAAGTCACTGTTCACAGTCACTCATGCCCTCATCACCTGGAGGCTCGACTACTGTAATGCTCTCTACATGGGGCTACCTTTGAAAAGTGTTTGGAAACTCCAGATCGTGCAGAATGCAGCTGCAAGAGCAGTCATGGGCTTCCCTAGGTATGCCCATGTTACACCAACACTCCACAGTATGCATTGGTTGCTGATCAGTTTCCAGTCACAATTCAAAGTGTTGGTTATGACCTATAAAGCCCTTCATTGCACCAGACCAGATTATCTCAGGGACAGCCTTCTGCCGCACGAATCTCAGCGACAAGTGAGGTCCCACAGAGTGGGCCTTCTCCAGGTCCCATCAACAAAACAATGTCGTTTGGTGGGGCCCAGGGGAAGAGCCTTCTCTGTGGCGGCCCTGGCCCTCTGGAACCAACTCCCCCCGGAGATTAAAATTGCCCCCACCCTCCTTGCCTTTCGTAAACTTCTTAAAACCCACCTCTGCCGTCAGGCATGGGGGAACTGAGATATTCTTTCCCCCTAGGCCTTTACAATTTACGCATGGCATGTCTGTATGTATGTTTGGTTTTTATAATAAGGGTTTTTTAAGTTATTTTACTATTGGATTGGATGGTTACATGCTGTTTTTATCATTGTTGTTAGCCACCCCGAGTCTACGGAGAGGGGCGGCATACAAATCCAATAAACAAAGAAACAAACAAACAAACAAACAAACAAACAAACAAATAAATAAGACGCTGGGTTTGTTGATTGAAAGATCGGCAATTCAGAGGTTCGAATCCCTAGTGTCATGTAACGGAGTAAGCTCCTGTCACTTGTCCCAGTTTTTGCCAACCTAGCAGTTTGAAAACACGTAAAAAATGCAAGTAGAAAAATAGTGACCACAAATACGTCTTCAGACAGTGTTGGCTCTTCAGCTTTGAAACAGAGATGAGCACCATCCCCCAGAATCGGGAACGACTAGCACATATGTGCAAGGGAAACCTTTACCTTTAAATTACCAGCAGGTGAATTACATAAACCCAGTATCCCTGTAGCAGAACGAAGACAATATATGGATAACTGAGCAGTGGACAAAATCTTAGTATTGTTATTCATGCAGGTGATCTCATTTTGATCAGACAAATAGAACGGTGGTGATAAAGATTAAATGTTAAGTTAGAATAGCAGAACAGACTTGTGAATTTCAGAAGACTTCTTTGCGTTTAAGAACACTGATATCAGAGGTGAGTAACGTGTGAATCTCCAGCTGTTATTCTAAACAACAGTCTCTAAAACTTTACGCAATTGGCAATGATGTTGGAAATTGTAGTTTAATGAACATTTGGATGGCCATAGATTTCCCATGCTTGACATATGTCATCATAATGTGTCTTTGTCACAAGATTCTGAAAGAATCAGATGAACTTTAGAAACACCACAAAATACTGAATTTATTAATCTATCTCTCTTATAAACCAAAAGCCAAAGAACAGATACCATATTAAGATTTTACCAATTATCAATTTATTGGTTAAGTTCATCCCACCCATCCCAAATTCATTCAATTGTGTTCAAAATTCCATTCAATTATTCAATTTTGCCAAGGCAATGTAAAACCATTTCTGAAATCTTGCCATGAAAACTCCAGGGACTTACATACAGAGATGCACAACCCAATCAGGTTTCCTTGCTTAGACAATAAGAAGAGTTGTACTGTCCCAAACACAAAGATGACAAACCGCAAGCTACCTTAAGTTTTTGCTATCTGAACCTTGTTGTGAATGTTCCTTGCCCTCAGGAAGTATCAGATTCTGAGGATGAGGAAACCAAGGTTTTAGCTTACCCTGATTTAAGAAGGTTATCAGAAGGCAGTGGGAATGAGAGTGTAGGAGACAATGATTTAAAAGTTAGCATGGAAAGTAGTTCATCTTCAGATATCTGACAGCCCATGGGTAAATCCTAGGTTCAAGAGATTTGCAAAACGAAGAGAAGAAATTATTGGGTAAAAATTTTGAATCTGCAGTTGTTAGAATTGTGTAAATAGCTAATGCGTAATTTCCTGAAAAGTAGTGGAAAAGAAATGCTTTTGGACAACCTGCATGATTGAAATATGGTGTGATTTATATCTCTGGAAAAAGTAAGCTTTTGATAAACCATGACAGACTGTGCTAATTTAGAATAACAAGAACACTGAGCAAAGCCTTTAGTACTGAATAAAGCCCTACGCCTTGAGAGAGATTTATAGCCTTGTTTCTCCAGCTTTTGAGCTTGGAATGTGAAATTGCATCCTAGAGAAATTCACTGTGCATGCAATCCCTGTTTGTAATTGTTGCCAATTATATTCTGTGTAAGAAAGAATAAAGGGTTTAATTGTTGGAAGATCAAAGCCTTGGGAAAAGATTTGTGGAATTGCCTTAGTTGGACCAAAACAAACCTCGGGAGTGTGGTTGCTGTTATCTGGATAGAGGGCTTGACTGGAACTGTGCTAAGTGTAAACTCATCTGAAAATTACCCATGGTAATTTTATAACATAGTTGAGGCTGCAAAGTGACACAAACTACTTTGTCAAGGTCAATTATGTTCTGTCTTTGTCTCACCAAGGAGAATCACTTTGGTTGTGATTGGTTGTAAGCTTCTGTAAGGGGAATGAAATTTTACTCTGCATATGCGTAAGCTCATTTCCAGATTTATTAGGATAATGAAATGTTTTGATTGTCCTGGTGATAACTTGGGTCAAGAGAACACACAAAACTAGAAGCCTGCTTGTTTTTGTAGGGTAATCATAAATTGGAAGCAGATCATATTTAAATAATGAAAGTAATAAAATTTAGACTTTATTATAGGACTTTATTATACACATATAATTCCTTTTGTCCAATTGATTAAACAGATTTGGTATATTACTGGCACAACCTTCAACATGGCTTCGCCATAATTTCCTGCAAGAAACCTTTATGCCTATAATGGAAATATTGTTTATGCAAAGGAGTGTAAAGTGCATGCCACAAACCCTTATAAGTGTTGTGGTTAGCTCTGGCCAAGCTCCTGCCCCAAGGAATGTGCAGGTGGATTTGGGGGAAACATCCACATGTCGCAGGCCTGTTTTGCTCCAGATGGAATCTGCCGACGAAGCCTCCTCTGACCAAGGAAGTGTGAGTGACAGGGAGGAGGGGAGTTTGGCACACAGCCCAGGAGGAGATCAATCATCTGTATCATCCCGCGATTCTGAACAAGAATTAATGACACATCCACGCATGTGTAGAGTGATGCATAGGAGACAAAAACTGAAGGATTATTACAAGAGAAAATGAGGTCACCTGTGGTTGGGTGGGGCTGCTGTAATTAGTGCTACAGATAAAAGCACAGCCTGGTGTTTTAGCCTCATGGCAGTTTATCTGATTCATTGTTTTGTCAAGATCATGGTTTTTGTGCTGTTCAAGATTGTGTGTGGACTCTCTTGACTTTAGAATTGGACTCAATTTCCCAGTTATTGGGTGAGCAATTGGATTGCATTTAACCTGTGCCTTGTGTGTACCAGAAAATCCCTTTGACATTTAAAAAGAGAGCTGTTTTTGTTTTTCTGTTTATAAAAATTTTTGGGTTTTCCTTTTATCGTGTGGTGTGTGTCTTCCTGGACTAATTACCCTGTAATTACGGGTGGTTGGGATTTAAATGCTGTTTGGCAGTTTGGGGATGGGGAGGGACATATAAAATATTATAGGACATATAGGACATATAAAGTATTATATACATGTAGTCTTCGATTTATGAGCCCAATTGAGCCCCAAATTTCTATTGTTAAGCGAGACAGTTGTTAAGTGAGGTTTGCCTGATTTTTACGGCCTTTCTAGTCAAGTGAATCACTGCGGTTATTACGTTAGTAGCACAGTTGTTAAATGAATCGAGTTTTTTCACTGGTTTTCCTTCTTGGAAGGTCTTAGAAGGTCACAAATGCAGATCACGTGACCCGTATTCCCTCTAATTTTTTTTTTTGCAGTGGGCGGAAAAGTATAGTGTCTGAGCGGCAGTCCCTTTGGGACTGGGCGGCACAGAAATAATAAACAAACAAACAAACAAACAAACAAACAAATAAAAAACCCACCCTGTTTTGCCTCAGAGAATTTCAAAATAAAATACTGTACTGTGTGTCTATAACAGTGAGCTCATAATAGGGCAACTCTATCAATATCAAAATGCCACTTAAATAGTTGAGCTAGTTTCAAACTAGATTTTGATTTTCTTTCTCTCTTCTTTACTCCCATTCTTTTTCTTTCTCTTTTCCTTCCTCTCTTTTTTCTATCTGTTTCTCTCCCTTCCACACTTCCTCTCTCTCTCCTTCCCTCTCACTCTTTCCCTCTCGGCTTCTGGGCAGGTTTGGAAAACTCTGAGTTGATGATGATTTTTAAGTGAGCGATTGCTCACTGCTCAGCTTAGAGGGAACTATGCACGGGACTCTGGGACATGACTCAAGTGACTTTTTTTTGATAATGTGACTATGGGAATGCTGCAACAGTCATAACTGTGAAACGTGGTCATAAGTTATATTTTTCAGTGCTGTTGTAACTTCCAACAGTCGCTAAACAGAATTTATTAATAATAGAATAGAATTCTTTATTGGTCAAGAATGATTGGACACACAAGGAATTTGTCTTGGTGTGCATGCTCTCAGTGTACATAAAAGAAAAAGATACATTTGTCAAGAATCATGTGGTACAACACTTAATGATTGTCATAGGGGTCAAAAAAAGCAATTAAATGCTTGAACAGGCACCTCAAAGGTTGTGTAGAGAGAAGTCCCAGTACAGATCCAGAATTGTAACTCCTTAAAGAATTGTGAGGGAAACACCTCCCCCTAAATAGAAAAAGGGTACAACTTCCTCCCCATTGAAACTGGCCTTCACGGTAGTGACCTCCCCAGTCAGGTTAAAAGTCACTTCCCCCGCATTGTAATCCAAAACGACAATAATCTTTCCAGAGCTTTTCTGAGGCTCCACTCGCCGAAGCCACCAGAGGCCCCTTTGCCAAATCCGTTCTTCGGGGACAAGTCTGAGATAACCTTTTCTCCTCACAGATTTCCCAGCCAACCCGACAACCCATTCCCTTTGCGTCCCATACTTCACTTCAAAGAAATGTTTCCCTGATCGGAACCCAGGAGACCCCAACACACAGGGGCTGCTATTGAATCTCTCTGGATTGTCTGGCACAACTTGGGGGGCTCCCACATTTTCCACAGTCTTCTTGTCTGATGACACAACCAGTGATTTAAATGCTGTGTTTGAGTCAAACTTCACGTCAGCTGCAAGAAGAAAGATAGAACGTCAGAATTAAAATGAATTTATAATTTGGTTATATCTTACATATACATATACATACACATACATACATACATATGAGGAAGCTGGGCTTTGCTTTGATATCATTTTATATTGCATCTCTTGCTGAATTCTGTGTTTTTTTTATATATGACCTTTGTCCTACATATCTGCTGTACTCTTAGCATTCTTAAAGTGCTGAGAGCCGGGCAAAAGGATCTTTCCGTTTTCACACCTCTGTTTCCTCTGTGCCCGGGTGGGGTGCAGCTCCTGCTTGAACGCGTAACCACGAAATGTACTCAGGAAGGAGCCACCTGCTCTCAAGGCACATAGCTCCATGCAGGAACCCACAATCTAACCGCAAGTGCCTCTTTGCTGTACATTCTGTACATTCTGTATCTCCTACATTGTATAACCTCTTTTTACTTTCTGTATAAGGAAACGTTGACAACTAGTATCTGATTGGCTGATACTGTGTGTTTTTTGTACTCCTTTGGAAATGTATAAAGAGCCCTGAAAAGCAATCCACGTTGTTCAGACATTGCTTTTATATCTTCTGAACCTGATGCATGCACCAAATAAACCTGTATCCTGTATCCTGTATCCTCCTGTGGTCTCTGGTCCCTTATTGGCATCAAACATCTGTGTTTCTGCAACACATACATACATACATACATACATACATACATACATACATACATATATTAGGCCGAGAGGCAAATAAGGAGCTGTGATGTTCCTTCAATATACACCAGGGTGATTCGACACAAAAATATGTAACCCTTCCCTGGTGCAGAGCTGAAGGGATTGAATACTGTAGCCTAGAGGATAATTCTCTGCCTTACAAGGCAAAGGTTGCAGGTTCAAGTCCCAGTTGGTATGGCTAGCTGATGAGGCCAAAATAAGGCCGAAATAGATCTATCCTAGTCTCCCTTAATTTTCAAATTCAGCAAAAAAACATGTGATATATATATATATATATGGCGACGTTTCGACAAGGTCTCACTCGTCATCTTCAGGTTGGTGTTTCTGTCCTTGTTCTCAGGCGAAAACTGCGAGACCTGAGCTGCCTTCCTTCTATAAATACTGGTGGCTGGGTGTGGTTTGATGGCTCAGCAATTGCCTGCTGTGTAGAAACTTCCTGGTGAGTCAGTGGGGTAACATCTGGGGTCGTTGATGTAGCTGAGGTATGCTGATTAGTTAATGGTTGTAGATTAGGCGTGATATCCTGAGTAGTTGGAACTTGCAGGCTACTTGATTGTTTTGCAATGTGTGTTCTGAGTCTGGTTCCTATGGCTGGGATACGTTTGAGGGCTGGTTTCCAGATGTCTGGTAAGCAGGAGGTATCATCCCGTTTGTTCATATTTTGGGGGTGTTTTTCTATCTCAACGGCTTCCATGATTATTCTTTTGCTGTAGTGTTCTGTTTTGGAAATTAATTTGGTACTGTCAAAATCAATTTCATGTCCTGTAGTTTTGAAGTGTTGGAAAAGAGAGGAGGTTTTTTCTTTTTTCTTTAATGCAATAAAAAATTAAAGAAAAAAGAAAAAACCTATGAGCTTAGAAAACTTAGAACTATGCCGCCTTCGGCATGACCCAAGCATAGTTCATAAAATTATCTGCTACAGTATCCTACCTGTCAACGACTACTTCAGCTTCAACCACAACAATACACAAGCACACAAAAGATACAAACTCGATTGCAAGAAAACTTCATTGCAATGAGATTGTCTGGCATTATTGTTCACTTGACCCAACTATCTTGAAGAAAGACACCTACTTTTCTTCTCATCCAAGATGCTTTAAATTCCAGCAATGTTTACGATACCCTTTTCCCCTTCCTCCAATCTTATTTAAACCCATCACCTACCTTTGTTCCAATTCCCAGGAAGCGAAGCCAGAGCCCTTCCACCATTTTCTTGATCAGCAAAAAGGCACAGTGTAAACAGGAGCGTGCAACAGAGTCCTAAACATGGACAGAACACAAAGGCAGGAATAGGTGAAGCATTGTTTATACTGTCTTAGACATAAAACTGGGCATAATTTAGCACTTTCTGTCACATATATTGTACAGATAGTCTTCAATTTACCATGGATTCCAAAAAACCCCCTACTTACTACCTGGATTTGAGGTATGGTACCAATCAGAGGTGGATCCTCCTGGTTCAGACCAGTTCTATAGAACCGGTAGTAACTTGGTGGCCTAGATCACTGAATCTGGCAGCGACCCAGGCTTGTCATGCCCCTGAGCCAGTTCTCTCGGCAACGCCCTCATCTCTTTTTTTGTTTCTGTGCATGTACAGTGTTGTGGTTGGCTCTGGCCCAGCTCCTGCCCCAGGGAATGGGGAGGTGGATGCAGGGGAAAATTTAACATGTCACAGGCCTGTGTTATTGCCGACAGAATCAGTTCAGAGTTTAGTTTTCTCGGACGAAGAAAAAGGTGGGAGTGACTCGGGAGAGGAGGGTTTGGCACACAGCCCAGGCAGTCAATCTCCTTTATCATCCTTTGATTCAGATGATGACGTTTTGGACCTACGCAAGCGCAGAATTATGGGTAGAAGAGACCAAGTAAGAACATATTACAGGAAATAAGGGAGGCCACCTGTGTTTGGGTGGGGCTCCAGTAATTAGGGCTGCTGCTATAAATAGCAGCATTTGGGTTTGGCCATTATGGAAGAATATCTGATTGGAGTTCGTCAGGAATCTTGTGTTGCTGGACTTTGTTGCTTTTTCACGCTTTTGAAACCAAAGCAGAGCAACGTGTGTGTGTGTCTCACTTCGTTGGAAGAAGAAGGGGTGTGAAGTTTCTTCACAGCTGCTAGCTAAGTACTTAATGACTGCTTAAGGGAAATTGTACAGACTACCAGGTTGTTTTGGGAAGAGTGCTCTTTGCAATAGAAAAAGAGTGATTAGTTTATTTTGAATTTTGTGATAAAGAACATTGTTTTGAATTTTCAAAAGTGTGTGTGTCTGAAATTTGTACCCTTGAATTTTCGGGAGGCTCCTACCAGAGAGCCCGGCAGAACATACATAAGCTTTGTTTTCGTATTGCGCATGTGCACGGCGCATCCCTGAGTGAATTGGCAGTAAAGAAAACTGGAACTTACCTCTGGTACCAACATCTGGATCCATCCCTCCACCCCCAGCCCTGATCTACAATTCTGCCCATGGTCATATGAGTATATTTGGATGACATTTTGTAATGTCCCGTGGTCATGTGACCAGAGTTTATGGAATTTTAAACAAAAAACAGCATATACTTCCAGCTTCCAGCAAAAGATTCCCCTTCAAGAAACAATGGGTTTGCTTAGCAACTGTGGCATTTGCTTAACAAGCATGGTGTTCTTTTTACCACCACTATGTAAGCCTTGTGATTGCTACAAAAAAAGTAATATAGTAGGGTGTAGTCACTTGATGACCCATTTAATGACCATCATGACTTCCAACTGAAATTGTGGGTTCAATTATAGTCATAAGTCAAGAGTGGGGGTGTGGGGACAAGGGCTTGAACTTTCAACTGGGTGGAGAAACCCCTGGGATTTCAGATTTGGGTTTCTCCCGGATGTGCCAACATGGCTCTGCTAATAAATTGGAACTTTGAGGAATACTTTGCCTTGGATTCTGATTTAGTTTTCGATGCTATCTGGAACCCTGGCAGTGCCTACCAACCCTGACTTATTGTTCCCATTAATTCGTACGCCTTCCTTATCCTTATCCTTATTTTATTTATTTATTAGATTTGTATGCCGCCTCTCTCCGAAGACTTATGCCTGTTTATACTTGTATGTTTATATGTTTTGCTTATACTTATACAGTAATACCTTGTCTTACGAACTTAATTGGTTCCAGGAGGAGGTTCATAAGGTGAAAAGTTCGTAAGATTAAACAATGTTTCCCATAGAAATCAATGGAAAAGCAAATAATGTGTGCAAGCTCATTAGAAAAATCCAAAACATTAAGGCTTAAAAAAAAAGCGGGGGGCGGGAGACTAAGCTGAGGCAAATGGAGTGGGGGGAGGGACAGCGAGAGGTGGCAAGAGGTGGCAGTCCCAACGAAGCAAGGCGAAAAGAGCCTCTCTTGAGCTCCATGGGTCTTTCCCTCCCGTTTTTGCCCACCCCTTCCTGCTCATTTTCCCCACACCTTTCTCCTCTCGAGCTCCATGGGTCCCTCCCATTTGTGCCCACCCTGTCCTGCTCATTTTCCCCACACCTTTCTCCTCTTGAACTCCATGAGTCCCCCCCGTTTTTGCCCACCCCTTCCTGCTCATTTTCCCCACACCTTTCTCCTCTTGAGCTCCATGAGTCCCTCCCGTTTTTGCCCACCCCTTCCTGCTCATTTTCCCCACACCTTTCTCCTCTTGAGCTCCATGAGTCCCTCCCGTTTTTGCCCACCCCTTCCTGCTCATTTTCCCCACACCTTTCTCCTCTTGAACTCCATGAGTCCCCCCCGTTTTTGCCCACCCCTTCCTGCTCATTTTCCCCACACCTTTCTCCTCTTGAGCTCCATGAGTCCCTCCCGTTTTTGCCCTCCCTGTCCTGCTCATCTTCCCCACACCTTTCTCCTCTCGAGCTCCATGGGTCCCTCCCATTTGTGCCCACCCTGTCCTGCTCATTTTCCCCACACCTTTCTCCTCTTGAACTCCATGAGTCCCCCCCGTTTTTGCCCACCCCTTCCTGCTCATTTTCCCCACACCTTTCTCCTCTTGAGCTCCATGAGTCCCTCCCGTTTTTGCCCTCCCTGTCCTGCTCATCTTCCCCACACCTTTCTCCTCTTGAGCTCCATGGGTCCCTCCCGTTTTTGCCCACCCTGTCCTGCTTATTTCCCCCATACCTTTCTCCTCTCTTGAGCTCCATGGGTCCCTCCCATTTTTGCCCACCCCTTCCTGCTCATTTTCCCCACACCTTTCTCCTCTTGAACTCCACGAGTCCCTCCCGTTTTTGCCCACCCTGTCTTGCTTAATTTCCCCACACCTTTCTCCTCTTGAACTCCATGAGTCCCTCCCGTTTTTGCCCACCCTGTCCGGCTCATTTTCCCCACACCTTTCTCCTCTCGAGCTCCATGGGTCCCTCCCATTTTTACCCAACCTGTCCTGCTCATCTTCCCCACACCTTTCTCCTCCTGAGCTCCATGGGTCACTCCCGTTTTTTGCCCACCCCTTCCTGCTCATTTTCCCCACACCTTTCTCCTCTCGAGCTCCATGGGTCCCTCCCATTTGTGCCCACCCTGTCCTGCTCATTTTCCCCACACCTTTCTCCTCTTGAACTCCATGAGTCCCCCCCGTTTTTGCCCACCCCTTCCTGCTCATTTTCCCCACACCTTTCTCCTCTTGAGCTCCATGAGTCCCTCCCGTTTTTGCCCTCCCTGTCCTGCTCATCTTCCCCACACCTTTCTCCTCTCGAGCTCCATGGGTCCCTCCCATTTGTGCCCACCCTGTCCTGCTCATTTTCCCCACACCTTTCTCCTCTTGAACTCCATGAGTCCCCCCCGTTTTTGCCCACCCCTTCCTGCTCATTTTCCCCACACCTTTCTCCTCTTGAGCTCCATGAGTCCCTCCCGTTTTTGCCCTCCCTGTCCTGCTCATCTTCCCCACACCTTTCTCCTCTTGAGCTCCATGGGTCCCTCCCGTTTTTGCCCACCCTGTCCTGCTTATTTCCCCCATACCTTTCTCCTCTCTTGAGCTCCATGGGTCCCTCCCATTTTTGCCCACCCCTTCCTGCTCATTTTCCCCACACCTTTCTCCTCTTGAACTCCACGAGTCCCTCCCGTTTTTGCCCACCCTGTCTTGCTTAATTTCCCCACACCTTTCTCCTCTTGAACTCCATGAGTCCCTCCCGTTTTTGCCCACCCTGTCCGGCTCATTTTCCCCACACCTTTCTCCTCTCGAGCTCCATGGGTCCCTCCCATTTTTACCCAACCTGTCCTGCTCATCTTCCCCACACCTTTCTCCTCCTGAGCTCCATGGGTCACTCCCGTTTTTTGCCCACCCTCTCCTGCTCATTTTCCCACCTTTCTCCTCTCTTGAGCTCCATGAGTCTTTTCTTCCTGTTTTGTCCCCCCAACTCTGCCCGTTTTTGCGATCCTGGGATTCCCCTCCTCGCGTTTTTGCGGAAGTCAGGAGGTGGGGTTTCCCATGGAGGGGAGCCTTGGGAGATCCCAGGATCGCAAAAACTGGCGCTTGTCTTGGAATGAAAGTCTGGAGGCGGGGCATCCCAGCTGCGGTGGCAGGTTCGTAAGGTGAAAAAAGTTCGTAAGAAGAGGCAAAAAAATTCCAAACCCTGGGTTCGTATCTCGAAAAGTTCGTATGACGAGGGGTTCGTATCCCGAGGTACCACTGTACTTATTTCCTCATACATACTTGACAGAATAAATAAGTAAAATAAAATAAATTGTGATTCAGTGATGACCAAAGCAGAAAGAAATGTTTTGCAACATATGAAGGCATTATCTTTATATTTTTATCCAACTTTTAAAAAATATATAACTGAGGGCAGCAAACATACTTAACAGGAAAGGGGTGTTTGATCACACTGGGGAAAAATATGCACCATATGATAAAAGGGGGATACCTGAGTTGCCAAGATATTTTTGCACAAAAGAGAGCTGAAAGTTTTGAAAGAGCAAAACAAAATCATAATCAGGATATATTTTTTCTTTACCTGTGAGCTTTGACAGGACTTTCTGTGCTTGTAGGAAGTTCAGACTGAATTGGAAGCCAGCAGAAAGAGACATGACTATTACAAACTCTAGTTCCCTACAGAAGCAATAGAGAAAATGTATTTATTTATTCATTCATTCATTCATTCATTCATTCATTCATTATTTATTTAGTCCAATACACAATGAGGGGTTTAGTGGGTATATATACTGTATATCTATATACACATAGTAAAATACATGATGAAGGTTATAGAGGAGATACTCATAGAAAAATATATCTAAGAAATAATAGAAAAGAAGGTATAGGAATAGAACATATCAATGAAAGAATAGAAGAAGAAATATAGGAATAGAAGAAAGGTATAGGAGATATAGGAGAGCAATAGGACAGGGGACGGAAGGCACTCTAGTGCACTTGTACTCACCCCTTACTGACCTCTTAGGGATCTGGATAGGTCAACCGTAAGGGTAAAGTGTTGGGTGTTAGGGGATGACCCTACGGAGTCTGGTAATGAGTTCCATGCTTCGACAACTCGGTTACTGAAGTCATATTTTTTACAGTCAAGTTTGGAACAGTTAATATTAAGTTTAAATCTGTTGTGTACTCTTGTGTTGTTGTGGTTGAAGCTGAAGTAGTCGCCGACAGGTAGGACGTTGCAGCATATGATCTTGTGGGCAATACTTAGATCATGTTTAAGGCGTCTTAATTCTAAACTTTCTAGGCCCAAGATTGAAAGTCTAGTCTCGTAGGGTATTCTATTTCGAGTGGAGGATTAAATAGATTTAAAACTCAGTTCAAATGAAACCAGAACATGACATACAATGTCACCATTTTTTTATTCTGAAGATTTTCTCTAAGTGATCAGACACAGTTCATTCTCAGATTTGGCAGATGACCAGTAAGTAATATTTTGAAGACTTCCGTGAACTACATTAGGATTGAAATCCCAAACCGTCCTTCTGTTTTGCAATTGGTTGAGCAATCAAGCAACTGTTCAGGAAGATTGCAGCACAGGTTTTCACTTCTACACAACAGGTTCCAAAAGACTTTGTGCGTAACAGTTGAATGCAAGCTGTTTGCCAAATGCCCAAATTCTAAACACATGAACATAGAGGTGGTGTGACATAAGTCATGGATCCTAAGTCACTTTTTTTTAGCGCCAACATAACTTTAAACAAATGGTCGTAAGCTGAGGTCTACCTTTATTCAAATTTTCTCTTGAACAATTTTTCCTTAGGGAGATAAAATAAAACTATTCTGCAGGATTATGCCTGAAAATGATTTGGCATCTATGCCAGGGATCGGCAACCTTAAACACTCAGAGAGCCATTTGGACCCATTTTCCACAAAAAAGGAAACACCGGGAGCCACAAAACTCTCCCTGTGCCTGACTGTCTCCTGAGCAGCCACAAAACTTGTATATATAGTTGAATTAAAGATTATGTTTTATTCTGAAACTTTTATTTTCTTAGATTTATCCATGGTTAGATTTATCCATGGCCTACCGGGGTTGAAAAGCTCAATAAATTGCACGCCAGTGGATGTCGCACATTGGCAGTTGTGACACATATTTTGAGTGACAGGGAGCCTAAGGAGAGGGATGAAAGAGCCACATCAGCTCCAGAGCCGCAGGTTGCTGACCCCTAATTTACACACCAACAGCTGATGCTGAAGCAATTAGTCGCTGATGATCTCTACAAGGTTCACTTCACAAATAATCAACTGAGCCGATGGGCAAATGAATGATGCTCCAACCTTTTTCTTCAATATGTTTCTCTAGGAAAGTGGTTCTCAACCTGGGGGTCAGGACCCCTATGGGGGTGAATGGCCGTTTCACAGGGGTCACTAAAGACCATGGGGAAAAGATAAGTTTCTCATGGTTTCAGGAAGTAAAGCGTCTATTCTGGTGCCTTGGAACATATTTTTACAATCCCACCAATCAGGTGTTTACAATGGGGGGTGACCCTCTGTCCTTCCTGTCAATCAGCTTAAAGCTCTGTTGGGAGAATTGGCGTTGGACTTATATTTGGGGGTTGCCACAATATGAGGACCTGTATTAAGGGGTCTCGTGACATTAGAAAGGTTGAGAACCAGTGCTCTAGGAATTAGTCTTCAGAGAGGGGTGGCATACAAATCTAATAAATTATTATTAATATTTATTTATTTATTTGTTTGTTTGTTTGTTTGATTGATTTATACGCCGCCCTTCTCCGAGGACTCGGGGTGGCTTACAACCTATAAAGAAACAACATAGCATCCTAAACTACCTAATTAACAAGGTAAAAGGCAGAAATGCTCCCAGTTTACTTCAAAAAATTGAATTGTGATAAAATGCAGAGCTTTGTGTGTCAACAGCCGCAAAAAGCTATTATTGGAGTCCTTGGGAAATTGAAGAGTCTTTCCACATTCTATCACCAGTCGAAGCTATTATGGGATTCACAAGCAAAGGTAAGTAATCAGCATTTTTGGACGAAAGCTGCTTTGTAAGATCTGCCTGCCTGCCTGCCTGCCTCTCTATCTTTCTATCTATCTATCTCACACTGGAGAAACATCTTTCAGCTGTGGCGAGGGGGGCGTTTGCCCAGGTTCGCCTGGTGCACCAATTGCGGCCCTATTTGGACCGGGAGTCACTGCTCACGGTTACTCATGCCCTCGTCACCTTGAGGCTTGACTACTGTAACGCTCTCTACATGGGGCTACCTTTGAAAAATGTTCAGAAACTTCAGATCGTGCAGAATGCAGCTTCGAGAGTAATCATGGGCTTTCCGAAATATGCTCATGTTACTCCAACACTCCGCAGTCTGCATTGGTTGCCGATCAGTTTCCAGTCACAATTCAAAGTGTTGGTCATCACCTATAAAGCCCTTCATGGCACCGGAGCAGGTTATCTACGAGACTGCCTTCTGCCACACGAATCCCAGCGACCAGTTAGGTCCCATAGAGTGGATCTTCTCCGGGTCCCGTCAACTAAACAATGTCGTTTGGCGGGACCCAGAGGAAGAGCCTTCTCTGTGGTGGCTCTGACCCTCTGGAGTCAGCTCCCTCCAGAGATCAGAATTGCCCCCACCCTCCTTGCCTTTCATAAACTCCTCAAAACCCATCTCTGTCGTCAAGGGTGGGGGAACTAAAACATCTCCCCCTGCCTATGTAGGTTTTTTTGTGTATGATATGACTGTATGTATGTTTTTTATATATTGGGGTTGCTTGTTTTTTAGATTTTTAAAATTTATTATTGTTATTTTAGATTTTAACTATTAGATTTATCATTCTATATTGTTTTTATCATTGCTGTGAGCCGCCCCGAGTCTACGGAGAGGGGCGGCATACAAATCTAATAAAAAAAAAAAAAAAAATAATAATAATAATAATAATAATAATAATAATAATAATAATAATATCTGTCTGTCTGTCTGTCTGTCTGTCTGTCTGTCTGTCTGTCTGTCTGTCTGTCTGTTTATTGGATCTCCTTACGACTCCTTACGACTCTTACCTAAGGTCTTACCTTCTTTTTGATTATGAGTCCTGGAGACTGCGTCTTCTCTGGATCAAATGATGCCAGCCCTTTCACTGAAATCTCTTAAATACTCTCTCTACCAAGGTTTCCTGTTCCTCCTTTTTTCAAACCAAATCGTGCAGCCTGTTCTGCAGCATTTTTCAACTGGGCATGCTATGTAGGAGGAAGAGGGGACCAGCAGTTTGAGCAGAGGTCTTAGGTGATGCAATTCTAGGAGATGTTACATGCACAGGTCAGGTTTCATAATCTTGAACACAATTTAGCTGTTTAAGTATTTCACAGCACAAATTAGTCTTTAAAGGCCCGAGAACTCTGATCGTTTAATTCTTAAAGTTCTCTGGCCTTTAAAGACTAATACATTATTCTTTTTGCTTTAAGAGGCCCTAAAGATCTTACTTGTTTTTATCTTAAATGACTTGAAGGTAGTTTATTCAGTCTAGTATCTAATAATAGTATTTTTGTGTATTCCACATTTGTACGTTGGTTATCTGGATGACTTGAGAAGACAAAATATTAAGATTTAAGATACTTCATCTGTGTTGACTGGTATCTATCTATCTATCTATCTATCTATCTATCTATCTATCTATCTATCTATCTATCATTCCATTGAATGGCGTTGAAATCTCACACCCAATGAGTTCCACGCTTCAACAACTCTATTACTAAAGTCGTATTTTTTACAGTCAAGTTTGGAGCGGTTAATATTGAGCTTGAATCTGTTATGTGCTCTTGTGTTGTTGTGGATGAAGCTGACGTCGTTGACAGGCAGGACGTTGCAGCATATAATCTTGTGGGGCAATACTTAGATCATGTAAAAGGTGTCTTAGTTCTAAGCTTTCTAGGCCCAGGATTGTAAGTCTAGTTTCGTAGGGTATTCTGTTACGGGAGGAGGAATGCAGGGCTCTTCTGGTGAAGTATCTCTGGACATTTTCGATTGCTACCAGTAAAGATGAGGATGGCGCACCGGTAGAGAAACCTGCGCTGTGCGCGCAGCTTCTATCGTCCTGAGTGTGTGTGCATGCTTCCCAGCATGTTTTGGCTTCTGCGTATGCGCAGGATGTAAAATGTTGTAAGGGGACAGGGGTGTGTGTGAGATTTCGGTGATTTTTTGCTTCTGCACATGCACAGAAGCAAAAAACCCACTAAAATTTCACACAAAGCATGCATTCCTATAAAGCACATGTGCACGCATGCTGGAAACCAAACCATCAGATGACCTCTCAGGATGCATATGCACACTGGCCACCTGCTTTTCCAATTGCTGGCTGCATGTGCATGTGAAGAACAGCTGCCTGGTACACAGCTGTCTGCCTGTCCCCTCGCAAGATTTTGCTTCCTGTGCATGTGTGGAAACCGAAATACGCTAGGACATGCACTTTCAGGACATGCACTTTCAGGACAATAGAATCTGCGTGCAACAGGACAGCCAATGTTGGATTTGGTCCAAAATTCAAATTGTGGCTTAAGTAGGAAATATTGGGAGATCTTGAGCCAAAAACACCCACTTTCCTCAGAGGGATAAGTTGAGAATAAATAGGGATGATGCACATATGCCTGCAACCCTTTCTCCCAGAATTATTATTATTATTATTATTATTATTATTATTATTATTATTATTATTATTATTATTACAGTATTACCTCATCTTACGAACCTAATTGGTTCCCAGGGGAGGTTCGTAAGATGCAAAGTTCGTAAGACAAAACATTGTTTCCGTTAGGAAACAATGTAAAATCAATTAATCCGTGCAATGGAAAAAAAAACCTGCAAAAAAAATGTCGCCACCCGGCTGTCACCTTTTAAAACAGCCAGGAGGGGGGAGGCTTCCCAGCGTCCTCCTGAACCCGAACGCCAAACCCGAACTTCTGGGTTCGGCGTTCGGGAGGCCGCTGAGAAGCCCCGCCGCCCGGCTGTCACCCTTTAAAACAGCCGGGGGGGGGGCTTCTCGGTGGCCTCCCAAACGCCAAACCCAGAAGTTCGGGTTTGGCGTTCAGGTTCAGGAGGACGCTGAGAAACCCCCCGGCTGTTTCAAAAAGCGACAGCCTGGCGGCGGGGCTTGTCGTCGTCGTCGGGTTCTTAAGAAGGAAAAAGTTCGCAAGAAGAGTCAAAAATTTTCTGAACCCTGGGTTCGTATCTCGGGTTGTTCGTAAGACGAGGGGATCGTATCATGAGGTACCACTGTATTATTATTATTATTATTATTATTATTATTATTATTATTATTATTATTATTATTAAGATTTGTATGCCGTCCCTCTTCGGACACTTGGAGCAGCTAACAATAATACATAGTACAAATCTAATGGTTAAAAAAGGACAGTTTAAAACTCTTATTATAAAAACAGTCATGCATCCCAAACAAACCATACGTAAAATGAAATGGCCTGGGGGCATCAATTTCCCCATGCCTGATGGCAGAGATGGGTTTTTACAAGTTTGCGAAAGGCAAGGAGGGTGGGGACCGTTCTGATCTCCGGAGGGAGTTGGTTCCAGAGGGTCGGAGCCACTACAAAGAAGGCTCTTCCCCTGGGCTCCGCCAGACGACATTGTTTCGTCAACGGGACCCAGAGAAGGCCAACTCTGTGGGACCTAATCAGTCGCTGGGATTCGTGCGGCAGAAGGCGGTCCCGGAGATATTCTGGTCCGATGCCATGAACAGCTTTATAGGTCATAACCAACATTTTGAATTTTGACCAGAAACTGATCAGCAGCCAATGCAAAATGCAGAGTGTTGGTGTGACATGGGCATACTTGGGGAAGCCCATGATTGCTCTCGCAGCTGCATTCTGCACGATCTGAAGAATAGTGAAGGGACTTCATTAGAGAATGATAATTATATGGTTTCTGTTGTATCCTGGAATGGCTACCTTGTAACGCTGTAAATAGTTTGTTCCTCTTTTCCAGCGCTGTCTGAGCCCAAGCAGGAAGTCGCTCCTGATTGGCTCAGACGCGGCCGGCTCTAGCTTTGGCGGGAACCGCAAAGTATAAAAGAAGCGGTTTCTCCCGGCAGAGCCAGTCGGTACTCGCTGAATTGTCACTTTACCTTGCTGAGCTGTCACTTGTTCTCTGAGCTGAATAAAAGTACCGATTGCTCAAAAACCTGTCTCTGGGTCTACTTCACTGGCGACGAACGAACGGAAGAAACTTCGCGTGCAACATGGACAAAATCCAGATCGGCCAGGCTCCAGAACTCTTCGATTCCGAGAAAATGACATGGGACGAGTACATGGCCACCTTCGAGATATTCCTCGAGGCGGCGGGAATGCAGGACGCCGGAGCCGATCGCAGACGGGCTATTTTTCTCAACTACTGCGGCGCAGAGATCCGTAGACTCGCCCAAACTCTCACCGAACCAGAACAAGCAAGAGCCACAGCGTGGGACGTCCTTCAACAGAAACTAGCGAGCCATTTCAAACCAACCAGACCAGCCATGGTTTACCGGCATCAATTTCACATGATGGCTCAGAGAGAAACCGAGTCGATCAGCCAATTCACAACGCGGCTGCGAACGGTAATTGCTCAATGCAAGTTTCAAGACCCGGAAGCTCGCCTCACCGACGCCTTGGTTTTCGGCATGAAGAGCAACTCAGTGAGAAATAAACTCCTCACCGAAGAAGAGCCGACTCTACAAACCGTGATTAAATTAGCGCAAACCGCGGAAGCAGCCGACGCAGCGGCAAGAGAATTAAAAGAGCACGGAAGGCGAGAAATCATTGCCAAAATCGACGCCGAGTCTCCCAGCGCCATGGGAACAGACGACCGCAACCAGCCAACTAGCAACGGGGACAACTGCCTCCTCCTGCAAGACCAGCCGAGACACCCTAGAGCTACTCACCCAGCCCCCTGCGCGGGCTGCCGGGGAAATCACCAGCGCCATCGATGCCCTTTCCGAGACGCTACTTGCCACCGTTGCAACCGGAGAGGCCACATCGCCATCGCATGCAGGGCAACGGCACCAGAAGAAACGTTTGCCACACAACAATACCAGCGACCTCAAAACCACCCCCCCCAATCGCGAGAAAGGAGACCGTTCCGCAACTCGGGTCAAAGGAACTACTCCACCGCTAACCGAGACTACAATAGAGGTAACTCTCAATTTTCCGTGAATAACACGGCAACCAAAAAGGGGGCTAAAATTGTTATCTCATTGTTACTAAATAACCAGCCTTGCTCAATGGAGCTGGATACGGGCTCGAGATATACCATCATGCCCTGGGAAAAATTTAAGCTATATATGCCTAATGTGTCTAAGGCTGACCTAATTCAAACCTCGTTGGTGATCAGAGACTTCCAAGGGGGGGTAATCTCGGTCCTGGGAACAGCAAATGTACCTATTGCATTTAAGAATGTTAAATGTACCCTTCCCATGCTTATTGTGACGGGGGCCAAACACTCCCTGCTAGGTCTAGCGTGGATGGAACCGTTGGGGATCGAAATTTCGGGTGTGTGTAATGTAAACTGTGATATTATGCCTAACTTTGTGAAAGAGTTCCCTGAAGTGTTCAGCCCCACCTTGGGATTGTATAAGGGACCCCCTATATCTTTCTCTATTGACCCCAAGGTCCCACCGGTTAGACTGAAACCTCGCAGGGTCCCCCTTCCGCTTCTCCCCAAGCTAGACATACAGCTGGACAAACTCATTAGTCAAGGTATCTTAGTCCCTGTGGAACAGGGGCCATGGGAAACTCCCATAGTGACACCCCTGAAGCCAGATGGCTCCTTAAGAGTTTGCGCTGATTACAAATCAACCCTGAATAAGGCACTCCAACACCACCCCTACCCCATTCCGGTTGTGCAACAACTCTTACACTCCCTGGGGGAGGGGAAAAGGTTCGCAAAGATCGACCTGGCGCAGGCTTACCAGCAACTTCCGGTCGATGAACAAACAGCAAACGCTCAAACGATAGTAACGCACAGGGGGGCTTTCAAATGCACGAGGTTACAGTTTGGGGTAAGCATAGCCCCAGGAATATTCCAGAGCATCATGGAACGCCTATTGTCAGGGGTAAATGGGGCAATTCCATATTTTGATGACATCTTAATTGCAGGGGAAAACCAGGAACAAGTGAACAAAAGAATAAGGGAAGTACTTAAGAGGCTACAGGACAAAGGGTTACGAATCAAGCCTGATAAATGTGTCTGGGGAACTGACAGTATTGAATTCCTTGGGTATAAGATAGATAAAGAAGGTATCCACCCCACATCAGAGAAGCTGAGAGCAATTAGAGAAGCCCCAGAGCCACGAGATAAGAGTGAGTTGCAGGCATTTTTGGGCCTCCTTAATTTTTATTCCGTTTTTTTAAAGCAGAAGGCAACAGTAGCAGAGCCTCTCCATCGTTTACTCCAGAAGGAAGCCCGCTGGACATGGGGGAAAACTGAACGTGAAGCTTTTTGTCAAATAAAAAATTTATTAACTTCTAAAAGCGTAGTAGTCCAATATAGTGCTTCACTACCCATTAGGCTCACGTGCGACGCTTCACCGTACGGCATAGGAGGAGTTTTAGCTCACGTTCTACCCAATAAGACAGAGGCCCCAATAGCATTTTTTTCAAGAACCATGACCAGCACGGAGAGGAATTATAGCCAGTTAGACAAGGAGGCTCTAGCATTAGTGGCAGGGGTAAAGAAGTTTCACAATTACATTTTTGGAAGAAGCTTTGAGCTAGTCACTGACCACAAACCCCTACTAGGCCTGCTAGCCCCCAACAAGCCCACTCCACCTTTTATGTCTCCAAGACTAATCAGATGGGCCCTTTTCCTCTCAGGGTATCAGTATGAGCTCACCCACAAGGGGGGGAAGGAAATCAATCATGCAGACGGCCTCAGCAGATGCCCCATAGCAGACTTAGTAGAAGACCCTGTTCCTGCCACAGATGTGCTAATGATAGAACTCGAGGAAAACCCACTAACCACAGCAAAAGAGGTAGCTGCACACACGCAGCAAGACCAAATCCTTAAACAAGTGGTGAACTGTGTTCTAAAGGGATGGCAAAATGATATTGTTAAACCTGAATTGTGTGATTTTAAAAACAAAAGGCTTGAATTATCATATGTAAAAGGTTGTTTGCTGTGGGGGGATAGAGTGATCATCCCCAAACGCCTAAGGGAAAAGGTACTCAGAATGTTACACGTGGGCCATCCTGGGATTGTCAGGATGAAGAGCCTAGCAAGGGGGCATTTATGGTGGCCAGGGCTAGATGCTGATATTGAAAGTTGGGTTTCAAAGTGTGACCCATGCCAAGAGTCAAGGCCCAGTCCCCCCAAAACAACTCCGGCTGAGTGGGAACAGCCTGCTGGTCCTTGGTCTAGGATCCACATTGATTTTGCTGGCCCAGTGGGGTCTCAGTACTTTCTAATAGTGGTTGATGCCTTCTCCAAATGGTTGGAAATAATAGCAATGAACAACATAACCACAAGTGCCACTATCAAGGTATTGAGCAGACTGTTTGCTTCCCATGGTTGCCCTGATCTCTTAGTGTCTGACAATGGGCCACAGCTAACAGCCAGGCAATTCGAATTATTCCTAGATGGCCTAGGGGTCAGGCATGCCCTCATCTCGCCTTACTCGCCCTGGGCTAACGGGTTGGCAGAACGTTACGTAAGGGTGGCAAAGGAGGCATTGCACAGGTCAGGCCCTGGGGATGTGCAACAGAACTTGGACCAATTCTTATTAACCCAGCACATTACCCCTAACTCGCACACACATGTAAGCCCTGCAGAGTTATTGATGGGAAGAAAGTTGAGGTCACCATTAGACAGGTTAAATCCAAGGTTCTGTGTTAATAATAACCAAATGTGTATGAAACCAGAAAGAGAAATGTATTTGGGACAAAATGTATATGTAAAATGTTTTGATGGAAATGTAAACTGGATGAAGGGAATTATTGTTAAGCAAAACGCACCCAAGACTTATGTTGTTAAACTGGAGGATGGTCGTTTGTGGAAACGACACATAGACCACATTCGGAAACGAACTGAAAATCAATTGCAACAAACCGCTGACTTGGACTCTCCCCCCTCAACAGACTTTAGTACATTGCCCGAACTAATAAACACGCAAAGAGACTTATCGGGCCAGGGGGAACCATCCAGCGACGCCGAGCCATCCTCGTCCTCCGAGGCCTTCGTTGGGCCCGCCAGGCCAAGTCCGCCGCACCGGGAGAGCAGCGGCGAGCCATCCTCCACAGTCAGTGGCGAAGGAGAAATTGGACTGCGCAGGTCAGCGCGAGAGCCTCGGAGGCCTCACCGATTGGACGACTTCGTCATATGGCTTTCTTGATGGATGAGTCCAACTATGAGGGGAGGGGTGTTGTATCCTGGAATGGCTACCTTGTAACGCTGTAAATAGTTTGTTCCTCTTTTCCAGCGCTGTCTGAGCCCAAGCAGGAAGTCGCTCCTGATTGGCTCAGACGCGGCCGGCTCTAGCTTTGGCGGGAACCGCAAAGTATAAAAGAAGCGGTTTCTCCCGGCAGAGCCAGTCGGTACTCGCTGAATTGTCACTTTACCTTGCTGAGCTGTCACTTGTTCTCTGAGCTGAATAAAAGTACCGATTGCTCAAAAACCTGTCTCTGGGTCTACTTCAGTTTCTTTAGTCTTTTCAGAAGGACAGGTTGAATGGCTTGATGAAAGAATTCCTGCTTTGGATACTAAAGGTCTCCAACTTGATGCCTGGTCACTACTAGTAAAGAAGTTGCTCCCAGACAAATAATATCAGCAAACCCCTCAGTGCATGGTAACCTGTTAGCGTTCCAATAAACACCCACAACGAAATAAAGCTCTGAGGCTAGAAGCTCCTCAAAGTTCCCATTTATTAGAGATGCCATGTTGGCAACATCTAGGAAAACCTGAATCTGAAAACTTCAGAGTTTTCTCCACACAAACCAAATTTCAAGTCCCTGCCCAGCACCCACATGTCCATCACACGATCAATCAGGCACTATCCAAAACTGAAAATGCCTCCCAGTAACTTCCTTGAAGCTGCAGGGCATAACAGCCTTGACTTTCTGTTATATAGGCTACAACATATCTCCTACTTCATATAATCCCATCCCATTTTCCCACAGTAGAAAGTGTGGCAGGCCTGAATACAAAAAAGATCAAAAATGGCTTCCAAGTCTGACACTGCCTATATTTATTTATTTATTCCATTTATTTATTAGATTTGTATGCCGCTCCTCTCCGCAGACTCTGAGCGGCACACAACAACAGGACAATACAAATCCAATACTTGTACAGTAATTAAAAACAATTAAAAACCCTTCATATAAAAAACAATTATATGTCTCATACAAACCATACGTAAAGCGGAAACGGCCCAGGGGAATCAATTTCCCCATGCCTGACGGCAGAGGTGGGTTTTAAGGAGTTTGCAAAAGGCAAGGAGGGTGGGGGCAATCCTAATCTCTGGGGGGAATTGGTATGTCTGTATGTATGTTTGGTTTTTATAATAAGGTTTTTTTTAGTTATTTTACTATTGGATTGTATTGTTACATACTGTTTTTATCATTGTTGTTAGCCGCCCCGAGTCTATGGAGATGGGCGGCATACAAATCCAATAAATAGATAGATAGATAGATAGATAGATAGATAGATAGATAGATAGATAGATAGATAGATAGATAGATAGATAGATAGATAGATAGATAGAGTTCTGTCTGGGTCACTCTGGAAGCCAAGACCAACCCAAAAAGAGAAGCCAGACACACCGGTAAAAGGCAAAGGCAGTTTATAAAATTCAAGAAAACACAGGTAACAGAAAATGTCCTTACAAACAGGAAAACGCTGTATCTTCAAATATATCCACGAAGGCAAAAGTCCATGCAGCAATACAGGATTCTTGCTGCCAAGACGAGGCTCTAGATAGCAGACCTACACCTCCCACGGGTCTTCCAAACTGCTGGGCCACAAGCCAGGAACAGAGACGTCGAGAACAAAGCAGGACACCGTAACTCCAACTGATAACACTCCACATGGCTTCAAGGGCTTGCCTGCCTTTTAAACCCTGCTAAGGAGGACCACACCCAAGCCCAGCTGTTCCTAATTCAGTGCTGATAATACTTCTTTAATTGCTCCTTTCTTTGATCTGAACGTCTCTGTCGCATGTCAATGATGGCTTGTGCTTCATCACCTAATGATTCCAAGCTACTGGCTGGGGAGAGCCTCCCCCGGGGCTCTCATGCTGTTCTCCTTTGTCCCATTCCTGACTTTCCTCTCCCCTGTCCGACTGTTCAGCCCCCTCCTCTTCGCTGTCATCCTCTTCCAGGCATGGAGCCAGCAGAGACACAGCCGGTCCCTGAGCAGCCTCAGGCTGAACCACAACAGATAGATAGATAGATAGATAGATAGATAGATAGATAGATAGATAGATAGATAGATAGGTAAATAAATAAGACGCTGAGTTTGTTGATTGAAAGATTGGCAATTCAGAGGTTCGAATCCCTAGTGTCATGTAACGGGGTAAGCTCCTGTCACTTGTCCTAGCTTCTGCCAACCTAGCAGTTTGAGAGCACGTAAAAAATGTAAGTAGAAAAATAGTGACCACCTTTAGTGGGAAGATGATAGCATTCCGTCTACCTTTGGCATTTAGTCATGCTGGCTAATGACCACAAATACGCCTTCAGACAGTGCTGGCTCTTCGGCTTTGAAACAGAGATGAGCACCATCCCCCAGAATCGGGAACGACTAGCACATATATGCGAGGGAAACCTTTACCTTTAAATTACCAGCAGGTGAATTACATAAACCCAGTATCCCTGTAGCAGAACGAAGACAACATATGGATAACTCAGCAGTGGGCAAAATCTTAGTATTGTTATTCATGCAGGTGATCTCATTTTGATCAGACAAATAGAACGGTGGTGATAAAGATTAAATGTTAAGTTAGAATAGCAGAACAGACTAATGAATTTCAGAAGAACTCTTTGCATTTAAGAACACTGATATCAGAGGGGAGGAACCTGTGAATCTCCAGCTGTTATAGAAACATAGAAGACTGACGGCAGAAAAAGACCTCATGGTCCATCCAGTCTGCCCTTATACTATTTCCTGTATTTTATCTTACAATGGATATATGTTTATCCCAGGCATGTTTATATTCCGTTACTGTGGATTTACCAACCACATCTGCTGGAAGTTTATTCCAGGGATCTACTACTCTTTCAGTGAAATAATATTTTCTCATGTTGCTTTTGATCTTTCCCCCAACTAACTTCAGATTGTGTCCCCTTGTTCTTGTGTTCACTTTCCTATTAAAAACACTTCCCTCCTGGACCTTATTTAACCCTTTAATATATTTAAATGTTTCGATCATGTCCCCCCTTTTCCTTCTGTCCTCCAGACTATACAGATTGAGTTCATTAAGTCTTTCCTGATACGTTTTATGCTTAAGACCTTCCACCATTCTTGTAGCCCGTCTTTGGACCCGTTCAATTTTGTCAATATCTTTTTGTAGGTGAGGTCTCCAGAACTGAACACAGTCTTCCAAATATTTATTCTAAACAAGAGTCTCTCTCTAACACGTTTCCCAATTGGCAATGCTGTTGGAAATTGTAGTTTAATGAACATTTGGATGGCCATAGATTTCCCATGCTTGACATATGTCATCATAATGTGTCTTTGTCACAAGATTCTGAAAGGAATCAGATGAACTTTAGAAACACCACAAAATACTGAATTTATTAATCTATCTCTCTTATAAACCAAAAGCCAAAGAACAGATACCATATTAAAATTTTACCAATTATCAATTTATTGGTTAAGTTCAGCCCACCCATCCCAAATTCATTCAATTGTGTTCAACATTCCATTCAATTATTCAATTTTGCCCATTCTGCCAAATTTCAGAAACTGAGAGACTGAATCCTTTATCTTTGGAAAAAGTAAGCTTTTGATAAACCATGACAGACTGTGCTAATTTAGAATAACAAGAACACTGAGCAAAGCCTTTAGTACTGAATAAACCCCTACGCCTTGAGAGAGATTTATAGCCTTGTTTCTCCAGCTTTTGAGCTTGGAATGTGAAATTGCATCCTAGAGAAATTCACTGTGAATGCAATCCCTGTTTGTAATTGTTGCCAATTATATTCTGTGTAAGAAAGAATAAAGGGTTTAATTGTTGGAAGATCAAAGCCTTGGGAAAAGATTTGTGAAATTGCCTTAGTTGGACCAAAACAAACCTCAGGAGTGTGGTTGCTGTTATCTGGATAGAGGGCTTGACTGGAACTATGCTAAGTGTAAACTCATCTGAAAATTACCCATGGTAATTTTATAACATAGTTGAGGCTGCAAAGTGACACAAACTACTTTGTCAATGTCAATTACGTTCTGTCTTTGTCTCACCAAGGAGAATCACTTTGGTTGTGATTGGTTGTAAGCTTCTGTAAGGGGAATGAAATTTTAATCTGCATATGCGTAAGCTCATTTCCAGATTTATTAGGATAATGAAATGTTTTGATTGTCCTGGTGATAGCTTGGGTCAAGAGAACACACAAAACTAGAAGCCTGCTTGTTTTTGTAGGGTAATCATAAATTGGAAGCAGATCATATTTAAATAATGAAAGTAATAAAATTTAGCCTTTATTATAGGACTTTATTATACACATATAATTCCTTTTGTCCAATTGATCAAAGAGATTTGGTATATTACTGGGACAATCTTCAACATGGCTTCGCCATAATTTCCTGCAAGAAACCTTTATGCCTATAATGGAAATATTGTTTATGCAAAGGAGTGTAAAGTGCATGCCACAAACCCTTATAAGTGTGGTGGTTAGCTCTGGCCCAGCTCCTGCCCCAAGGAATGTGCAGGTGGATGTGGGGGAAACATCCACATGCCGCAGGCCTGTTTTGTTCCAGATGGAATCTGCCGATGAAGCCTCCTCTGACCAAGGAAGTGTGAGTGACAGGGAGGAGGTAGAGTTTGGCACACAGCCCAGGAGGAGATCAATCATCTGTATCATCCCTGGATTCTGAACAAGAATTAATGACACATCCACGCATGTGTAGAGTGATGCATAGGAGACAACAACTGAAGGATTATTACAAGAGAAAATGAGGTCACCTGTGGTTGGGTGGGTCTGCTGTAATTAGTGCTACAAATAAAAGCACAGCTTGGTGTTTTAGCCTCATGGCAGTTTGTCTGATTCATTGTTTTGTCAAGATCATGGTTTTTGTGCTGTTCAAGATTGTGTGTGGACTCTCTGGACTTTAGAATTGGACTCAATTTCCCAGTTTATTGGGTGAGCAATTGGATTGCATTTAACCTGTGCCTTGTGTGTACCAGAAAATCCCTTTGACATTTAAAAAGAGAGCTGTTTCTGTTTTTCTGTTTATAAGAATTTTTGGGTTTTCCTTTTATCGTGTGGTGTGTGTCTTCCTGGACTAATTACCCTGTAATTACAGGTGGTTGAAACACGCCGGCAGAACAATAAGTTTGGGATTTAAATGCTGTTTGGCAGTTTGGGGATGGGGAGGGACATATAAAGTATTATAGGACATATAAGACATATAAAGTATTATATACACGTAGTCCTCGATTTATGAGCCCAATTGAGCCCCAAATTTCTATTGTTAAGCGAGACAGTTGTTAAGTGAGGTTTTCCTGATTTTTACGGCCTTTCTAGTCAAGTGAATCACTGCGATTATTACATTAGTAGCACAGTTGTTAAATGAATTGAGTTTTTTCACTTGGTTTCCTTCTTGGAAGGTCTTAGGTCACAAATACAGATCACATGACTCTGGGACATGACTCAAGTGACTTTTTTTTGATAATGTGACTATGGGAATGCTGCAACAGCCATAACTGTGAAACATGGTCATAAGTTATATTTTTCAGTGCTGTTGTAACTTCAAACAGTCGCTAAACAGAATTTATTAATAATAGAATAGAATTCTTTATTGGTCAAGAATGATTGGACACACAAGGAATTTGTATTGGTGTGTATGCTCTCAGTGTACATAAAAGAAAAAGGTACATTTGTCAAGAATCATGTGGTACAACACTTAATGATTGTCATAGGGGTCAAAAAAGCAATTAAATGCTTGAACAGGCATCTCAAAGGTTGCGTAGAGAGAAGTCCCTTGTTTTAAACCAGAATTGTAACTCCTTAAAGAATTGTGAGGGAAACACCTCCCCCTAAGTAATCACGATAATACTGACCCCCCCAAACAGGTTAAAAATAATTTGCCCCCCATTGTAATCCCAAAACAGAGTAATATCTCCAGAACTTTTCGGAGAACTTTTCTGAGGCTCCAGTTGCTGAAGCAACCAGAGACCACTTTGTTCTTCGGGGACAAGTCTGAGGTAACTTTTTCTCCTCACAATTTTCCCGGCCAACCCGACAGCCCATTCCCTTTGTGTCCCATACTTCACTTCAACGAAATGTTTCCCTGATCCAGGAGACCTCAATACACAGGAACTGTTATTGAATCTCTCTGGATTGTCTGGCACAACTTGGGGGACTCCCACATTTTCCACAGTCTTCTTGTCTGACGACACAACCAGTGATTTAAATGCTGTGTTTGAGTCAAACTTCACGTCAGCTGCAAGAAGAAAGATAGAACGTCAGAATTAAAATGAATTTATAGTTTGGTTATATCTTACATATACATACATACATACATACATACATACATACATACATACATACATAATAATAATAATAATAATAATAATAATAATAATAATAATAATAATAATAATAATTATTATTATTATTATTATTATTAATTAGATTTGTATGCCGCCCCTCTCCATAGACACTCGGGGCAGCTCAGAGCAATAATAAAAACAATGTATAATAACAAATCTAATATTTAAAAATACAGTGGTACCTCAAGATACGAACCCCTCGTCTTACGAACAACCCGTGATACGAACCCGGGGTTCAGAAAATTTTGGCCTCTTCTTACGAACGTTTTTCGTCTTACGAACGCCAAACCCGAACTTCCGGGTTCGGCATTCCGGAGGCTGCTGGGAAGCCCCGCAGCCCGGCTGTCACCTTTTAAAACAGCCGGGGGGCTTCCCAGCAGCCTCCCGAAGCTGAACCCGGAAGTTCGGGTTTGGCGTTCGGGAGGCTGCTGGGAAGCCACCCGGCTGTTTTAAAAGGTGACAGCCGGGCTGCGGGGCTTCTCGGCGGCGGCGGCAGCAGGTTGGTAAGACGGAAAACGTTCAGGAGGCCGCTTTGGGTTTTTGGCTGGGAGGGAAGGCAGGAGGTCCGGCGCTGGGGAAGGGAGTCAGGAAGGTCCTCCTGCTCCCCCCTCAGTGAAAAACACAAAGACGGTCTGCTGCCGCATGACAGGCAGGGCGGAGCAGCATGGAGCAGACCGCCTTTGTATTTTTGGCTTGGGGGGGGGGAAGCAGGAGGCGCAGGATCGGGCGGGCGGCGGGCGAGGCGTGACCGAACGGGCCCGGCTCAGGCTAGGACGGGGCGGGCAGCGGCTGGGCGCGGCGGCGAGGGTGCGTCCGACTGCTTGGTTTCCCTCGCCGCCGCAGGCAACGTGCGTTGCGAACTTTCGGGCCGGCCAGGCTCAGTGGATCAAGTCGTGCCTCCTGGGCTTTCCGTCACTGAGCCGGCGAGGCTCAGTGATGGGAGGCGCGGCTTGATCCACTCAGCGGCCCGGAAAATTGCAGCTCGTGTTGCCTGCGGCGGCGAGTGACGCCAAACCGAGAGCAGCATCACCGCGGCTCCTGGCTCGGTTTTCCCCGCAGCCGCAGGCAACACAGGCTGTGATTTTCCGGGCCGGCGAGGCTGTGACAGGAGGCGCGGCTTGATCAGGGAGGCGCGGCTTGATCCGCTGAGCGGCCCGGAAAATCGCAGCCCGTGTTGCCTGCGGCGGGGAGGGAGGCCAAGCCGAGAGCAGCATCACCGCGGCTCCTGGCTTGGTTTCCCTCGCAGCCGCAGGCAACACGGGCTGTGATTTTCCGGGCCGGCGAGGCTGTGACAGGAGGCGCGGCTTGATCCGCTGAGTGGCCCGGAAAATCGCAGCCCGTGTTGCCTGCGGCGGGGAGGGAGGCCAAGCCAAGAGCAGCATCACCGCGGCTCCTGGCTTGGTTTCCCTCGCAGCCGCAGGCAACACGGGCTGCGATTTTCCGGGCCGGCAAGGCTGTGACGGGAGGCGCGGCTTGATCCGCTGAGCGGCCCGGAAAATCGCAGCCCGTGTTGCCTGTGGCGGGGAGGGAGGCCAAGCCGAGAGCAGCATCACTGCGGCTCCTGGCTCGGTTTCCCTCGCAGCCGCAGGCAACACGGGCTCCGATTTTCCGGGCCGGCGAGGCTGTGACGGGAGGCGCGGCTTGATCCGCTGAGCGGCCCGGAAAATCGCAGCCCGTGTTGCCTGCGGCGGGGAGGCCAAGCCGAGAGCAGCATCACTGCGGCTCCTGGCTCGGTTTCCCTCGCAGCCGCAGGCAACACGGGCTGCGATTTTCCGGGCCGGCGAGGCTGTGACAGGAGGCGTGGCTTGATCCGGAAGGCGCGGCTTGATCTGCTGAGCAGCCCGGAAAATCGCAGCCCATGTTGCCTGCGGCGGGGAGGGAGGCCAAGCCGAGAGCAGCATCACCGCAGCTCCTGGCTCGGTTTCCCTCGATGCCGCAGGCAACACGGGCTGCGATTTTCCGGGGCGGCGAGGCTCAGTGATGGGAGGCGCGGCTTGATCCACTCAGTGGATCAAGCCGCGCCTCCTGGGCCTTCCGTCACTGAGCCTGGCCGGCCTGGAAAATCACAGCCCGTGTTGCCTGCGGCGGCGAGGGAAGCCAAGCCGAGAGCAGCATCACCGCGGCTCCTGGCTCGGTTTCCCCCGACGCCGCAGGCAACACGGGTTGCGATTTTCCGGGCCGGCGAGGCTCAGTGACGGAAGGCCCGGGAGGTGCGGCTTGATCCAGGAGGCGCGGCTTGATCTGCTAAGCCTAGCCACCTTCCCCAAGGAGCCTCCCAACCGCAGAGGAGGCAGGGAGAACTTTGCACCACTTCGGAGCCCAGCGCAGCGCATCGTTGGGAAAACCTTCAAGGAGATAGTGGCAGCAGGAAAGAAACGGGCTCCGAAGCGGCGCAAAGTTATCCTGCCTCTCCACCTCCTACCCCTGCGGCCGCCTTCCCAAAGGAGCCTTCTGGCTGCCCAGGGGGCGGGGTTAGCTTTGTGCCGGGGGAGCGGGGGCTGCCACCCGAGCGCTCTTGCCCAGCGGGAGGCGAAGCACTGGGGTGGGGGGGGGCTGTCGGGACACCTCCTACCCCAGCACTTTGAATCCCGCCAGCCAAGAGGACTCGGGCAGAAGCTTCTGCCAGACACAGGCGATGAGGGGGAAGCTTCTGCCCGAGTGCTCTTGGCCGGCGGGATTCAAAGTGCTGGGATGGGGGTGTCACGACAGTCCCCATCCCAGCACTTTGAATCCAGCAGCTTCTGATGAAGACGGGCGGTGGGCGGGGCGAGCTGCCACAGCCCCTGGCTTCCGCGCCGCCCGTCTTCATCAGAAGCTGCTGGATTCAAAGTGCTGGGATGGGGACTGTCGGGACACCCCCATCCCAGCACTTTGAATCCTGCCGCTTCTGCTGGATACGGGCGGTGGGCGGGGCGAGCTGCCACAGCCCCTGGCTTCCGTGCCGCCCGTCTTCATCAGAAGCTGCTGGATTCAAAGTGCTGGGATGGGGACTGTCGGGACACCCCCATCCCAGCACTTTGAATCCTGCCGCTTCTGCTGGATACGGGCGGTGGGCGGGGCGAGCTGCCACAGCCCCTGGCTTCCGCGCCGCCCGTCTTCATCAGAAGCTGCTGGATTCAAAGTGCTGGGATGGGGACTGTCGGGACACCCCCATCCCAGCACTTTGAATCCTGCCGCTTCTGCTGGATACGGGCGGTGGGCGGGGCGAGCTGCCACAGCCCCTGGCTTCCGCGCCGCCCGTCTTCATCAGAAGCGGCGGGATTCAAAGTGCTGGGGTGGGGGCCTGTCGGGACAAGCCGCGCACAAAGGCCGAGGCAAGGCTGAGCAGGCTGCGAGCGCTCTGCCAGGCGGCCAAGAAGCATTCAGGGCGAAGTGACTTCGCCCTGAATGCTTCTTGGCCGCCTGGCAGAGCGCTCGCAGCCAGCGGGCGGCGGCGGGGGGGGGAAAACCTCGCGGGGAAGCCGGGGAAGAGCGATCTTCTGCCGGCCATGGGCGAGCGGCGGGGAGTCGCCAATGGCCGGCAGAAGATCGCTCTTGCTGACCTGATGCCTCGCGGTGAAGCCGGGCAAGAGCGATCTTCTGCCGGCCATGGGCGACTCCCCGCCGCTCGCCCATGGCGGGCAGAAGATCGCTCTTGCCCGGCTTCCCCGCGAGGCAGCAGGTCAGCATCCTGGGCGGGCGAGCGGCGGGGAAGCCGGCGGCTGTGGCAGCTGCTGCCCCCCCACCTCCCCGGCTGTTTTAAAAGGTGACAGCCGGGCGGCAGCGGTTTTTTGGGGGGTTTTTTTTGTTGTTGCACGGATTAATAGACTTTACATTGTTTCCTATGGGAAACAATGTTTCGTCTTACGAACCTTTCGTCTTACGAACCTCCTCCTTGCACCAATTAAGTTCGTATCATGAGGTATTACTGTATCTAAAAAATCCTTATTTAAAAACAAGACATACACACAAACATACCATACATAAATTATATAGGCCTGGGGAAGATGTCTCAATTCCCCCATGCCTGACGGCAGGGGTCACTTTTAAGAAGTTTACAAAAGGCAAGGAGGGTGGGGGCAATCCTAATCTCCAGGGGGAGCTGGTTCCAGAGGGTCGAGGTCACCATAGAGAAGGCTCTTCCCCTGGGTCCCGCCAGACGACATTGTTTAGTCGACGGGACCCGGAGAAGGCCAACTCTGTGGGACCTAACTGGTCACTGGTATTTGTGCGGCAGAAGGCGGTCCCAGAGATATTCCGGTCTGATGCCATGAAGGGCTTTATAGATCATAACCAACACAACATATATGTTTGTGTGTATCAAGAATTGCCCTAAAAATGGGAATTCCAGGTATATTTATAAATGAAGAGGGAACAGCCATCACAATCTTCAGAACGTTTAAAATTTATTTAAAACTGCTAAAATTACTTACCTTTCCTTAGTCCTCCACTAACTTTGTCAGAGTATTAAAATCCCCATTGAAGTCCTGGTTGATCTTCTATAATTTAGATTTATATACCACTTTACAGTGCTTCACACCCTCTCTAAGCAGTTTACAGAGAGTCAGCCTATTGCCCCCAACAATCAGGGTCCTCCTTTTACCGACCTTGGAAGGATGGAAGGTTGAGTCAACCTTGAGCCTACTGAGATTCGATCTGCCAAACTGCTAGCAGCCGGTGATCAGCAGAAGTAGCTTGCAGTACTGCACTCTAACCACTGCACCACCGAGGCTCAGTTTGAGCAGCTCATAATGCTGCTCAATTTGCTCATTGCCTGCTTCATAGGCCCACACCTTTCTTTCCCTTCTGTAAATAGCTTTGTTGTTTTTAGCTTAGCCATGCTACCAGGTGGAATTACTGTTGCTTTTTTTCCCTTTTTGCATATTGCCTCTTTCTCTCCCCAGGGGGTAGAATAGGGCTATGGTGAGGCATTTCTTTGGAGGTACTTATCCCTAGTTTCTCCCCCTTGTTATTCCTCCCTCCCTTACTACATACATTACCTCCTCTAACATCTTTTTTGCCCATGATCGTGTATTGGGTCTATACAGTAGTGTTTCCCAACCTTGGCAACTTGAAGATATTTGTACTTCAACTCCCAGAATTCACCAGCCAGCAAACGCTGACTGGGGAATTCTGGGAGCTGAAGTCCAAATATCTTCAAGTTGCCAAGGTTGGGAAACAGTGCTATACAGAATACTTTACACTAGACTTGAAATTCTGAGCTTAGAAAACCTAGAACTATGCCGTCTTTGGCATGACCCAAGCATAGTTCATAAAATTATCTGCTACAGTGTCCTACCTGTCAACCACTACTTCAGCTTCAATCACAACAATACACAAGCACACAAAAGATACAAACTCAAAGTGAACCACTCCTAACTCGATTGCAAGAAAACGTCATTGCAATGAGATTGTCTGGCATTATTGTTCACTTGACCCAACTATCTTGGAGAAAGACACCTACTTTTCTTCTCATCCAAGATGCTTTAAATTCCAGCAATGTTTACGATACCCTTTGCCCCTTCCTTCAATCTTATTTAAACCCGTCACCTACCTTTCTTCCAGTTCCCAGGAGGCAAAGCCAGAGCCCGTCCACCATTTTCTTGATCAGCAAAAAGGCACAGTGTGAACAGGAGCGTGCAACAGAGTCCTAAACATGGACAGAACACAAAGGCAGGAATAGGTGAAGCATTGCTTATACTGTCTTAGACATAAAACTGGGCATAATTTAGCACTTGCTGTCACATATATTGTACAGATAGTCTTCAATTTACCATGGATTCCAAAAAGACCCTACTTACTACCTGGATTTGAAGTATGGTACCAATCAGAGGTGGGTCCTCCTGGTTCGGACCAGTTCTATACAACCGGTAGTAACTTGGTGGCCTGGATCCCTGAATCTAGCAGCGACCCAAGCTTGCCATGCCCCTGGGCCAGTTCTCTCGGCAACGCCCTCATCTCTTTTTTTGTTTCTGTGCATGTACCGTGTTGTGGTTGGCTCTGGCCCAGCTCCTGCCCCAGGGAATGGGGAGGTGGATGCAGGGGAAACTTCAACATGTCACAGGCCTGTGTTATTGCCGACAGAATCAGTTCAGAGTTTAGTTTCCTTGGACGAAGAAGAAGGTGGGAGTGACTCGGCAGAGGAGGGCTTGGCACACAGCCCAGGGAGTCAATCTCCCTTATCTTCCATTGATTCGGATGATGATGTTTTGGACCCACGCAAGCGCAGAATTATGCGTAGAAGAGACCAAGTAAGAACATATTGCAGGAAATAAGGGAGGCCACCTGTGTTTGGGTGGGACTCCAGTAATTAGGGCTGCTGCTATAAATAGTAGCATGTGGGTTTGGCCATTATGGAAGAATATCTGATCGGAGTTCATCAGGAATCTTGTGTTGCTGGACTTTGTTGCTTTTTCACGCCTTTGAAACCAAAGCAGAGCAATGTGTGTGTGTGTGTGTGTGTGTGTGTCTCACTTCAGTGGAAGAAGAAGGGGTGTGAAGTTTGTTCACAACTGCTAGCTAAGTACTTAATGACTGCTTAAGGGAAATTGTACAGACTACCCGGTTGTTTTGGGAAGAATGCTCTTTGCAATACAAAAAGAGTGCTTAGTTTATTTTGAATTTTGTGATAAAGAACATTGTTTTGAATTTTCAAACGTGAGTGTGTCTGAAATTTGTACCCTTGAATTTTCAGGAGGCTCCTACCAGAGAGCCCGGAAGAATATATAGAAGCTTTGTTTTTGTATTGCGCATGTGCACGGCGCATCCCTGAGTGAATTGGCAGTAAAGAAAACTGGAACTTACCTCTGGTACCAACATCTGGATCCATCCCTCCACCCCCAACCCTGATCTACAATTCTGCCCATGGTCATATCAGTGTATTTGGATGACATTTTGTAATGTCCCGTGGTCATGTGACCAGAGTTTATGGAATTTTAAACAAAAAACAGCATATACTTCCAGCTTCCGGCAAAAGATTCCCCATCAAAACAATGGGTTTGCTTAGCAACTGTGGCATTTGCTTAACAAGCATGGTGTTCTTTTTACACCACTATGTAAGCCTTGTGATTGCTCCAAAAAAAGTAATATAGTAGGGTGTAGTCACTTGATGACCCATTTAATGACCATCATGACTTCCAACTGAAATTGTGGGTTCAATTATGGTCATAAGTCAAGAGTGGGGGTGTGGGGACAAGGGCCTGGACTTTCAACTGGGTGGAGAAACCCCTGGGATTTCAGTTTTGGGTTTCTCCCAGATGTGTCAACATGGCTCTGCTAATAAATTGGAACTTTGAGGAATACTTTGCCTTGGATTCTGATTTAGTTTTCGATGCTATCTGGAACCCTGACAGTGCCTACCAACCCTGACTTATTGTTCCCATTAATTAGTACGCCTTCCTTATCCTTATCCTTATTTTATTTATTTATTAGATTTGTATGCCGCCCCTCTCCGAAGACTTATGCCTGTTTATACTTGTATGTTTATATGTTTTGCTTATACTTATTTCCTCATACATACTTGACAGAATAAATAAAATAAATAAAATAAACAATGATTCAGTGATTTCCAAAGCAGAAAGAAATGTTTTGCAACATATGAAGGCATTATCTTTATATTTTTTATCCAACTTTTAAAAAATATATAACTGAGGGCAGCCAACATACTTAACAGGACAGGTCACACTGATCACACTGGGGCAAAATATGCACCATATGATCAAAGGGGGATACCTGAGTTGCCAAGATATTTTTGCACAAAAGAGAGCTGAAAGTTTTGAAAGAGCAAAACAAAATCACAATCAGGATATATTTTTTCTTTACCTGTGAGCTTTGACAGGACATTCTTTGCTTGTAGGAAGTTCAAACTGAATTGGAAGCTAGCAGAAAGAGACATGACTGTTACAAACTCTAGTCCCCTACAGAAGCAATAGAGAAAATTTATTTATTTATTTATTCATCCATCCATCCATTTATTCATCCATCCATTTATTTATTTATTTATTTTAAAAATTATTTATTTATTTATTTAGTCCAATATACAATGAGGGTTTTAGTGGGTATATATCTATATACACATAGTAAAATACATGATTGAGGTTATAGAGGAGATACTCATAGTAAAATATATCTATGAAAGAATAGAAAAGAAGGTATAGTAATAGAACATATCAATGAAAGAATAGAAGATATAGGAATAGAAGAAAGGTATAGGGGATATAGGAGAGCAATAGGACAGGGGACGGAAGGCACTCTGGTGCACTTGTACTCACCCCTTACTGACCTCTTAGGGATCTGGATCGGTCAACCGTAGATAATCTAAGGGTAAAGTATTGGGTGTTAGGGGATGACCCTACGGAATCCGGTAATGAGTTCCACGCTTCGACAACTCGGTTACTGAACTCATATTTTTTACAGTCAAGTTTGGAGCAGTTAATATTAAGTTTAAATCTGTTGTGTGCTCTTATGTTGTTGTGGTTGAAGCTGAAGTAGTCGCCGACAGGCAGGACATTGCAGCATATGATACTTGGGCAATACTTAGATCATGTTTAAGGCGTCTTAGTTCTAAACTTTCTAGGCCTAGGATTGAAAGTCTAGTCTCGTAAGGTATTCTATTTTGAGTGGAGGATTAAATAGATTTAAAACTCATTTCAAATGAAACCAGAACATGACATACAATGTCACCATTTTTTTATTCTGAAGTTTTTCTCTGAGTGATCAGACACAGTTCATTCTCAGATTTGGCAGATGACCAGTAAGTAATATTTTGAAGACTTCTGTAAACTACAATAGGATTGAAATCCCAAACCGTCCTTCTGTTTTGCAGTTGGCTGAGCAATCAAGCAACTGTTCAGGAAGATTGCAGCACAGGTTTTCACTTCTACACAACAGGTTCCAAAAGACTTTGTGCGTAACAGTTGAATGCAAGCTGTTTGCCAAATGCCCAAATTCTAATCACATGAACATAGAGGTGGTGTGACATAAGTCATGGATCATAAGTCCCTTTTTTTTAGCGCCAACATAACTTTAAACAAATGGTCGTAAGCTGAGGTCTACCTTTATTCAAATTTTCTCTTGAACAATTTTTCCTTAGGGAGATAAAATAAAACTATTGTGCAGGATTATGCCTGAAACACCGGGAATCACAAAACTCTCCCTGTGCATGACTATTTCCTGAGCAGCCAGAGGTATAGTGGTACCTCATGATACGAACCCCTCATCATATGAACTTTTCAAGATACGAACCCAGGGTTCGGAATTTTTTTGCCTCTTCTTACGAACTTTTTTTCACCTTACAAACCTGCCAAGCCGCCACTGAAATGCCCCGCCTCCGGACTTTCGTTGCAAGCCAAGCGCAGGTTTTTGCCATTCTGGGATCCCCTGAGGCTCCCCTCCATGGGAAACCCCACCTCCTGACTTCCACGTTTTTGCAATGTGTAGGGAAATCCCAGGAGGGGAATCCCAGGATCGCAAAAACGGGCGCTCTGCTGGGCAGAGGAGGGGGGACAAAAACAGGAAGAAAAGGCTCATGGAGCTCAAGGGAGGAGAAAGGTGTGGGGGAGATGAGGAGAGAGAGGTGGGCAAAAACGGGAGTGAAAGGCTCAAGGGAGAAGAAAGGTGTTCGCCTCAGGTTTGTCTGGCCGCAGCTTTTTTTTTTAAGCCTTAATATTTTGGATTCTCTTAATGGGCTTGCACGCATTATTAGCTTTTCCATTGATTCCTATGGGGAAACATTGTTTCATCTTACGAACTTTTCACCTTACGAACCTCCTCTCGGAACCAATTAAGTTCGTAAGACGAGGTATTACTGTATATATAGTTGAATTAAAGATTATGTTTTATTCTGAAACTTTTATTTTCTTAGATTTATCCATGGTTAGATTTATCCATGGCCTACCGGGGTTGAAAAGCTCAATAAAGTGCACGCCAGTGGATGTCGCACATTGGTAGTTGTGACACATATTTTGAGTGACAGGGAGCCAAAGGAGAGGGATGAAAGAGCCACATCAGCTCCAGAGCCGCAGGTTGCTGACCCCTAATTTACACACCAACAGCTGATGCTGAAGCAATTAGTCACTGATGATCTCTACAAGGTTCACTTCACAAATAATCAACTGAGCCGATGGGCAAATGAATGATGCTCCAACCTTTTTCTTCAATATGTTTCTCTAGGAAAGTGGTTCTCAACCTGGGGGTCAGGACCCCTATGGGGGTGAACGACCGTTTCACAGGGGTCACTAAAGACCATGGGGAAAAGACAAGTTTCTCATGGTTTCAGGAAGTAAAGCGTCTATTCTGGTGCCTTGGAACATATTTTTACAATCTGACCAATCAGGTGTTTACAATGGGGGGTGACCCTCTGTCCTTCCTGTCAATCAGCTTAAAGCTTTGTTGGGAGAATTGGCGTTGGACTTATATTTGGGGGTTGCCACAACACGAGGAACTGTATTAAGGGGTCTCGTGACATTAGAAATGTTGAGCACCAGTGCTCTAGGAATTAGTCTTCAGAGAGGGGTGGCATACAAATCTAATAAATTATTTATTTATTTATTTATTTGATTTATATGTCGCCCTTCTCCGAGGACTCGGGGTGGCTTACAACCTTTAAAGAAACAACATAGCATCCTAAACTACCTAATTAACAAGGTAAAAGGCAGAAATGCTCCCAGTTTACTTCAAAAAATTGAATTGTGATAAAATGCAGAGCTTTGTGTGTCAACAGCCGCAAAAAGCTATTATTTGAGTCCTTGGGAAATTGAAGAGTCTTTCCACATTCTATCACCAGTCGAAGCTATTATGGGATTCACAAGCAAAGGTAAGTAATCAGCATTTTTGGACGAAAGCTGCTTTGTAAGATCTGCCTGCCTGCCTGCCTGCCTCTCTATCTTTCTATCTATTTATCTCACACTGGAGAAACATCTTTCAGCTGTGGCGAGGGGGGCGTTTGCCCAGGTTCGCCTGGTGCACCAATTGCGGCCCTATTTGGACCGGGAGTCACTGCTCACGGTTACTCATGCCCTCATCACCTTGAGGCTTGACTACTGTAACGCTCTCCACATGGGGCTATCTTTGAAAAATGTTCAGAAACTTCAGATCGTGCAGAATGCAGCTGCGAGAGTAATCATGGGCTTTCCCAAATATGCTCATGTTACTCCAACACTCCGCAGTCTGCATTGGTTGCCGATCAGTTTCCGGTCACAATTCAAAGTGTTGGTCATCACCTATAAAGCCCTTCATGGCACCGGAGCAGGTTATCTACGAGACTGCCTTCTGCCACACGAATCCCAGAGACCAGTTAGGTCCCATAGAGTGGATCTTCTCCGGGTCCCTGTCAACTAAACAATGTCGTTTGGCGGGACCCAGAGGAAGAGCCTTCTCTGTGGCGGCTCTGACCCTCTGGAGTCAGCTCCCTCCAGAGATCAGAACTGCCCCCACCCTCCTTGCCTTTCATAAACTCCTCAAAACCCACCTCTGTCGTCAAGGGTGGGGGCACTGAAACATCTCCCCCTGCCTATGTAGGTTTTTTTGTGTATGATATGACTGTATGTATGTTTTTTATATATTGGGGTTGCTTGTTTTTTAGATTTTTAAATTTTATTATTGTTATTTTAGATTTTAACTATTAGATTTATCATTCTATATTGTTTTTATCATTGCTGTGAGCCGCCCCGAGTCTACGGAGAGGGGCGGCATACAAATCTAATAAATAATAATAATAATAATAATAATAATAATAATAATAATAATAATAATAATAATAATATCATCTATCTATCTGTCTGTTTATTGGATCTCCTTACGACTCCTTACGACTCTTACCTAAGATCTTACCTTCTTTTTGATTATGAGTCCTGGAGACTGTGTCTTCTCTGGATCAAATGATGCCAGCTCTTTCACTGAAATCTCTTAAATACTCTCTCTGCCAAGGATATGGTTTCCTGTTCCTTTTTTCAAACCAAATCGTGCAGCCTGTTCTGCAGCATTTTTCAACTGGGCATGCTATGTAGGGGGAAGAGGGGCCCAGCAGTTTGATCAGTGGTCTTAGGTGATGCAATTCCAGGAGATGTTACATGCACAGGTCAGGATTCATAATCTTGAACACAATTTAGCTGTTCAAGTATTTCACAGCACAAATTAGTCTTTAAAGGCCCGAGAACTCTGATCGTTTAATTCTTAAAGTTCTCTGGCCTTTAAAGACTAATACATTATTCTTTTTGCTTTAAGAGGCCCTAAAGATCTTACTTATTTTTATCTTAAATGACTTGAAGGTAGTTCATTCAGTCTAGTATCTAATAATAGTATTTTTGTGTATTCCACATTTCTACGTTGGTTATCTGGATGACTTGAGAAGACAAAATATTAAGATTTAAGATATTTCATCTGTATTGACTGGTATCTATCTATCTATCTATCTATCTATCTATCTATCTATCTATCTATCTATCTATCTATCCATCCATCTATTTATCTATCTATCTATCATTCCATTGAATGGCGTTGAAGCAGTGGAAGTGATGTGCCGGTGCCTGGAGGCTGTTGGGGCCTGGATGGGTGTCAACAAACTCAAACTCAACCCAGACAAGACGGAGTGGCTGTGGGTCTTGCCTCCCAAGGACAATTCTATCTGTCCGTCCATTACCCTGGGGGGGGAATTATTGACCCCCTCAGAGAGGGTCCGCAACTTGGGCGTCCTCCTCGATCCACAGCTCACATTAGAAAAACACCTTTCAGCTGTGGCGAGGGGGGCGTTTGCCCAGGTTCGCCTGGTGCGCCAGTTGCGGCCCTATTTGGACCGGGAGTCATTGCTCACAGTCACTCATGCCCTCATCACCTCGAGGCTCGACTACTGTAACGCTCTCTACATGGGGCTACCTTTGAAAAGTGTTCGGAAACTTCAGATCGTGCAGAATGCAGCTGCGAGAGCAATTATGGGCTTCTCCAAGTATGCCCATATCACTCCAACACTCCGCAGTCTGCATTGGCTGCCGATCAGTTTCCGGTCACAATTCAAAGTGTTGGTTATGACCTATAAAGCCCTTCATGGCACCGGACCAGAATATCTTCGGAACCGCCTCCTGCCGCACGAATCCCAGCGACCGGTTAGGTCCCACAGAGTTGGCCTTCTCCGGGTCCCGTCGACTAAACAATGTCGTCTGGCGGGACCCAGGGGAAGAGCCTTCTCTGTGGGGGCCCCGACCCTCTGGAACCAGCTCCCCCCTGAGATTAGGATTGCCCCCACCCTCCCTGCCTTTCGTAAACTCCTTAAGACCCACCTTTGCCGTCAGGCATGGGGGAACTAAAACACCTCCCCCTTGCCCATGTTGTTTTGTTGATTGATTGACTGTGTGCCTGTTTTTTATATATACTGCTTTTTATGAGATTATTAATTTCAATTGGAACTGGATGGGTGGGCATTGGATTTGGTATTGTGTACTGTACTGTTTTTTATTATTGTTGTGAGCCGCCCCGAGTTTGCGGAGAGGGGCGGCATATAAATCCAATAAACCTAAACCTAACCTAAACCTACACCCAATTACCCCAAACCCTTTGCCATTATACTGCCTGGAACTGACATCACACCCCAAAGATACCTTTTACTATGCAACTCCTCTCGCCTTCTCAGCAATCTCCTGTAGCGAGGGTCTGTCCCCTGACTATCCCCTCTAATGTCTTCCTCATCCTCCGACTGGGACCACTCTCCCATTGTCATATCTTCCCCCTCTAGTGGTTCCTTGGGTTCACTCAGGTCACTTTCTCCCTCACTCTCACTCTCTGCATCAGCGGGCAAACCCCCTGGCCCAGAGTATCCAGAGGGGCCTGGCTCATCCTCCTCAGAATCTGACATCACCTGAGGCGGACAAGGAGTACTCACAACACCTACCTACCTACCTACCTACCCACCCACCTATCTATTATCATCCTTCTCCAATCTAGTGTTCTCAATCTAAGTTTTTCTTCAAAGAAACTGTTGTATCTTGAAATGGCTACCTTGTATTTCCTGTAGATAGTTTGTTCCGTCTTCCAGCGCTGTCTGAGCTAAAGCAGGAAGTCGCTCCTGATTGGCTCAGACGCGGCTGGCTCTTGCTTTGGCGGGAGCCGCAAAAGTATAAAAGAAGCGGTTTCTCCAAGCAGAGTCAGTCGGTACTAGCTGATTTGTCACTTGCCTTGCTGAGCTGTCACTTGTTCTCTGAACTGAATAAAAAGTACCGATTTGTTTGAACCCTGTCTGTGGGTCTACTTCACTGGCGACGACGGACGGAAGAAACCTCGCGTGCAACATGAGCAACGTCCAGATCGGCCGGGCTCCAGAATTCTTTGACCCCGAAAAAAACGTCCTGGGACGAATACCTGGCTACCTTCGAGATCTTCCTCGAGGCGGCAGGAATACAGGACGCCGACGCCGATCGCAGACGGGCTATTTTCTTAAATTACTGCGGCCCAGAAATCCGTGGCCTTGCCCAGACTCTCACCGACCCGCAGCCAGCAAGAACCGTCGCTTGGGACGTCCTACAAGCCAAGCTAGCGAGCCACTTCAAGCCGACCAAACCAGCCATGGTTTTTCGGCATCAGTTCTCCATGATGGCTCAGAAGGAAACAGAATCAATCAACCAGTTTACAACGCGACTTCGGACGGTACTTGCACAATGCAAGTTTAAAGACCCGGAAGCTCGCCTCACCGATGCCTTGGTTTTCGGCACGAGAAGCGCCACGGTGAGGAACAAACTCCTCACCGAAGACGAACCGACTCTACAAACCGTGATTAAACTAGCGCAAACCGCAGAAGCCGCCGACGCAGCGGCTAAGGAATTAAAAGAACACGGAAGGCGAGAACTCATCGCCAAGATTGACTCCGCGTCTCCCCGCGCCGAGGGATCAGACGACCTCAGCCAACCAGCTCACAACGTGGACAACTGCTTCCTGGTACAAGACCAGCCAAGACACCACAGAGCTACTCACCCCCCAGCCCCCTGCGCCGGCTGCCGAGGGAACCACCAGCGCCATCGATGCCCCTTCCGGGACGCCACATGCCACCGCTGCAACCGTCGAGGCCACATCGCCATCGCATGCAGAGCATCGGCACCAGAGGAAACATTCTCCACACCGCGCCACCAACGGCCACAAAACCAAACGCCCCAGCCGCGAGAAAACCGACCGTTCCACTATTCGGGTCAAAGGAACTACTCAGCCGCTAACCGCGACTACTCAAGAGGTAACACTCAATTTTCCGTGAATAACACGGCAACCAAAAAAGGGGGCAAAATTGTTATCTCGCTGTTACTTAACAACCAACCATGCTCGATGGAGCTTGATACAGGGTCTAAGTATACCATTATGCCATGGGAGAAGTTTAAACTGTACATGCCTAACCTGTCTAAATCTGATCTAAGGCAAACCTCTTTAGTAATCAGAGATTTTCAAGGGGGGGTAATCTCGGTCCTGGGAACAGCAAATGTACCTATTGTATTCAAGAATGTCAAATGTACCCTACCCATGCTCATTGTCACAGGGGCTAAGCACTCTCTCCTGGGTTTGGCTTGGATGGAACCTTTGGGGATTGAAATTTCTGGTGTTTGTACTGTAAACTGTGATAATATGCCTAACTTCGTGCAAGAGTTCCCTGAAGTGTTCAGCCACACCTTGGGATCGTATAAGGGGCCCCCTATATCATTTTCTATTGACCCCAAGGTCCCACCAGTCCGGCTCAAACCTCGCAGGGTACCCCTCCCGCTTCTCCCCAAGCTAGACCTGCAGCTAGATAAACTTATAAGCCAAGGTATTTTGGTCTCTGTGGAACAAGGGCCATGGGAAACGCCCATAGTTACGCCTCTAAAGCCAGATGGTTCTTTAAGGGTTTGCGCTGACTATAAATCCACCCTTAATAAGGCTCTCCAACATCACCCCTACCCCATCCCGGTGGTACAACAACTCCTACACTCCCTGGGGGAAGGGAAAAGGTTTGCAAAAATCGACCTCGCGCAGGCTTACCAGCAACTTCCGGTCGATGAACAAACAGCAAACGCACAAACGATTGTAACACACAGGGGGGCTTTCAAATGCACAAGGTTACAGTTTGGGGTAAGCATAGCCCCAGGGATATTCCAGAGTATTATGGAACGCCTATTGTCAGGGGTAAATGGGGCCATCCCATATTTTGATGACATCTTAATTGCAGGGGAAAACCAAGAACAAGTAAACAAAAGAATAAGGGAAGTACTTAAGAGGTTACTGGATAAAGGCTTAAGGATCAAGCCTGACAAATGTGTCTGGGGAACCAACAGTATAGAATTCCTGGGATATAAAGTGGACAAAGAAGGTATCCACCCCACAACAGAGAAACTGAGGGCCATTAGGGAAGCCCCAGAGCCACAAGATAAGAATGAACTGCAGGCATTTCTAGGCCTCCTTAATTTTTATTCCATTTTTTTGAAGCAGAAGGCAACAGTAGCAGAGCCTCTACATCGTTTACTCCAGAAGGAAACCCGTTGGACCTGGGGGAAAACTGAACGTGAAGCCTTTTTCCAAGTAAAGCAATTATTAACTTCTAAAAGTGTGGTAGTCCAATACAGTACTTCACTACCCATTAGACTCACGTGCGACGCTTCGCCGTACGGCGTAGGAGGAGTCCTAGCTCACGTTCTGCCTAATAATACAGAGGCCCCAATCGCATTCTTTTCCAGAACCATGACCAGCACAGAGAGGAATTATAGCCAGTTAGATAAAGAGGCTCTAGCTTTAGTGGCAGGGGTGAAGAAATTTCACAATTACATTTTTGGAAGAAGTTTTGAATTGGTTACAGACCACAAGCCCTTACTAGGCCTGCTAGCCCCCAACAAGCCCACTCCGCCATTTATGTCTCCAAGACTGATCAGGTGGGCCCTTTTCCTCTCAGGGTACCAGTATGAACTCACCCACAAGGGGGGGAAGGAAATCAATCATGCAGATGGCCTCAGTAGGTGACCCATAACAGACTTAGTGGAGGACCCTGCTCCTTCCACAGATGTATTAATGATAGAGCTCGAGGATAACCCACTAACCACGGCCAAAGAGGTAGCTGCACACACGCAGCAAGATCAAATCCTTAAACAAGTGGTCAACTGTGTACTTAACGGATGGCAAAATGACTCTGTGAAACCTGAATTGTGTGATTTCAAAACCAAAAGACTTGAGTTATCATATGTAAAGGGTTGCCTGCTGTGGGGAGATAGAGTGATCATCCCCAAAAGCCTAAGGGTAAAGGTACTCAAAATGTTACATGTGGGCCATCCTGGGATTGTCAGGATGAAGAGCCTAGCAAGAGGGCATTTATGGTGGCCAGGTTTGGATGTTGATATTGAAAACTGGGTATCAAAGTGTGACCCATGCCAAGAATCACGGCCCAATCCCCCCAAAACAACTCCAGCAGAGTGGGAGCAGCCTGCTGGGCCTTGGTCAAGAATCCACATTGACTTTGCTGGTCCAGTGGGATCCCAGTATTTCCTAATAGTGGTTGATGCGTTCTCCAAATGGGTGGAAATAATAGCAATGAACAACATAACCACAAGTGCCACCATCAAGGTATTGAGTAGACTGTTTACCACCCATGGTTGCCCGGATATCTTAGTGTCTGACAATGAGCCACAGCTAACAGCCAGGCAATTCGAATTGTTCCTAGACGGCCTAGGGGTCAGGCATGCCCTCATCTCGCCTTATTCGCCATGGGCTAATGGCTTGGCAGAACGTTACGTTCGTGTGGCAAAGGAGGCATTGCGCAGGTCAGGCCCTGGGGATGTACAACAAAACTTGGACCAATTCTTGCTCACCCAACACATCACCCCTAACTCTCACACACATGTAAGCCCTGCAGAGTTATTAATGGGAAGAAAATTAAGGTCACCACTAGATAGGTTGAACCCAAGATTCTGTGTTAATAATCAAATGTTTGTAAAACCTGAAAGCGAAATGTACTTGGGACAAAATGTATATGTAAAAAATTTTGATGGAGGTGTAAACTGGATGAAGGGAATTGTTGTTAAACAAAATGCACCAAAGACTTATATGGTAAAACTAGAGGATGTTCGACTGTGGAAACGACACATCGACCACATTCGGAAACGAACAGAAAATCCTTTGCCACCAACCGCTGACATGGACTCTCCCCCTTCAACAGACTTTAACACATTGCCCGAATTAAGAGACACACAAAGGAACTTATCGGGCCAGGGAGAGCCATCCAGCGACGCCGAGCCATCCTCCTCCTCCGAGGTCCTCGTTGGGCCCGCCAGGCCAAGTCCACCGCACCGGGAGAACAACGGCGAGCCATCCTCCACAGTCGGTGTCGAAGGAGAAATTGAACTGCGCAGGTCAGAGCGAGCTTCACGGAGACCCCACCGATTGGACGACTTTGTCACATGGCTATCGTGATGGATGTGTCCAACTATGAGGGGAGGGGTGTTGTATCTTGAAATGGCTACCTTGTATTTCCTGTAGATAGTTTGTTCCGTCTTCCAGCGCTGTCTGAGCTAAAGCAGGAAGTCGCTCCTGATTGGCTCAGACGCGGCTGGCTCTTGCTTTGGCGGGAGCCGCAAAAGTATAAAAGAAGCGGTTTCTCCAAGCAGAGTCAGTCGGTACTAGCTGATTTGTCACTTGCCTTGCTGAGCTGTCACTTGTTCTCTGAACTGAATAAAAAGTACCGATTTGTTTGAACCCTGTCTGTGGGTCTACTTCACAAACCAACTGAGGTTGGTGGGAGGAAGGTAATGAAGTGGTGATTTAAGTGTTCTAAGTTATGGTTTCTACATTCATTGGCTGCTTTTAACTTTTCCCACCTGCTCTCAAATGAGGTTCTGTATCTTAGACTTCTCCAGCTGTTGCTCACTATATTAGGCTGCATCTGCAAAACAATTGGTTGAAACTTGGAATTTGGGGATCTGAAGTTCCAACACATCTTGAAATAGCCAGCTTGGGAAAGACTGTTGCTTACCAGCATGCATATAACTCAACCCATTTTTGTTGTGTCTTTTTATCAATCTCAACTCCTGATGACCACAAGCCCATTTTATTTATTATTTATTTATTTATTAGATTTATTAGATTTATTTATTTATTTATTGGATTTGTATGCTGCCCCTCTCCGGAGACTCGGGGCGGCTAACAGCGATAATAAAACAGTGTACAATAGTAATCTGATATTAGAAATGATTAAAAATCCATTAATATAAAAACCAAACATACATACATACATACCTTACATAGAATTGTAAAGGCCTAGGGCGAAAGAGGGTCTCAATTCCCCCAATACCTGGCGGCAGAGGTGGGTTTTAAGTTGCTTACGAAAGGCAAGGAGGGTGGGGGCAGTTCTAATCTCTGGGGGGAGTTGGTTGCAGAGGGCCGGGGCCGCCACAAAGAAGGCTCTTCCCCTGGGTCCCGCCAGGCGACATTGCTTAGTTGACGAGACCCGGAGAAGATCAAGGGAGAGACCTAGAGGTCGACCTCTGACCCTCTACTAACACCGACTGCGATTGACCAGAGAGGTATGAGGAGAACCACTGAAGAATAGTGCCTCCCACTCCCAACCCCTCTAGCCGGTGCAGAAGGATACCATGGTCAATGGTATCGAAAGCCGCTGAGAAGTCAAGAAGCACCAGGACAGAGGACAAGCTCCTGTCCTGGGCCCGCCAGAGATCATCCATCAACGCAACCAAAGCAGTTTCCGTGCTGAAGCCGGGCCTGAATCCAGACTGCTGAGGACCTAGATAATCGGCTTCTTCCAAGGACCGCTGGAGCTGAAGTGCCACCACCTTCTCAACAACCTTCCCCATAAAGGGAAGGTTGGAGACTGGATGGTAGTTATTGAGTACGGCTGGGTCCAGGGAAGGCTTCTTGAGGAGGGGACGCACAAGTGCCTCCTTATGAGGAGCCGGAAAGGACCCACTCCCCAAGGAGGCGTTGACAATCTCTCGGATCCAGCTCCGCGTCACCTCTCGACTGGCCCGAAACCAACCAAGAGGGACACGGATCCAGTAGACAGGTGGCAGAACACAAAGCTCCAATGGCCTTGTCCACTTCCTTAGGTGTCACCAAGTCAAACCTCTCCCAGACAGATTGGCAAAGACGTTTAGCCCCAGTCACCTCGACTGACTCATTGTCAGTTGACTCTGTTTTACAATTGGGGTCGAGGTCCACTCGAATCCGAGCGATTTTATCAGTGAAAAACATGTTAAAATCCTCGGCACTACTCTGCAAGGGCTCCCCAACTCCCCCCTGGTTAAGAAGGGAGCGGGTTACCCTAAACAGAGTGGCCGGGCGGGGTTCTGCTGATGCAATCAAGGTGGCATGATACGCGCATCTTGCCGCCTTGAGCGCCACTTTGTAAGTCATAATATGAGCTCTTACAAGTGTTCGATCGGATTCGGACTTACTCTTCCTCTAGATGTCTCTTCTGGTGTTTCAACTCCCGGAGCTCCTCGTTGAACCATGGAGCTCTATGGGGTCTAGTGCCGCGGAGAGGTTGCAGCGGCGCAATTCAGTCAAGGGCCTCCACTGCAGCCTTGTTCCAGGCCTCAGCCATAGACTCTGCCGAACTGTGGACGAGTGCATCTGGAAGAGCCCCAAGCACCTTCTGAAAGCCTTCTTGATCCATCAGGCACCTGGGGCGGAACAACTTAATCAGTTCCGCCTCCCTGCGAGGGAGGATTGGAGCCAGGAAGTCAAGCCGCAGTAGAAAATGGTCTGACCATGACAAAGGCAATACTTCTAAGCCCCTTAATCTCAGACCATTACTCAGTTGCTCAGAGAGGAATACCATGTCGGGTGCGTGCCCCCCCTCATGAGTCGGACCCTGCACTACTTGAGTCAGGTCCATGGCTGTCATGGTGGCCATGAACTCCTGTGCCAGTCGGAGGATTCGCCGAGCGATGGCAGGTTGATGTCCCCCAAGACCATAAGCCTAGGGAACCCCACCGCCAGCCCAGCTACCTCCTCCAGCAGCACAGGGAGGGCTGTTGACACGCAGCTGGGAGGCAGGTATGTGAGTAACAAGCCCACCTGAACCCCTAGGTCCAACTTCACCAGGAGGGACTCATAACCCGCAATCTCTGGAGCAATGAGTCTACGCAGGCACAGGCTGTAGACTCGGGGAGGCTAACAACAACAATAAAAACAGCATGTAACAAATCTAATATTTAAAACCACTAAAAAACCCTTATTAAAAACCAAACATACAAACAAACAAACACACCATGCATAAATTGTATAGGCGTGGGGGGAAGGAATATCTCAGTTCCCCAATGCCTGATGGCAGAGGTGGGTTTTAAGGAGCTTACGAAAGGCGAGGAGGGTGTGGGCAATTCTGATCTCTGGGGTGAGCAGGTTGCAGAGGGCTGGGGCCGGCCCAGAGAAGGCTCTTCCCCTGGGTCCCACCAGACGACATTGTTTAGTTGATGGGACTCGGAGAAGGCCCACTCTGTGGGACCTAATCAGTCACTGGGGTTCATGCAGCAGAAAGCGGTCCCAGAGATATTCTGGTCCAATGCCATGAAGGGCTTTATAGGTCATAACCAACACTTTGAATTGTGATTGGAAACTGATCAGCAACCAATGCAGACTGCAAAGTTTTCGCAAAGTTTTCAGAAGTGGTTTGCCAGTACCTTCTTCCTAGAGCTGAGACAGGGATTGATCAAGAGTAACCCATTGTCATGAACAATGGCTGGCTGACATTGTTGAACATGCTTTAGACCAGCAACTTTAATTACTATCCCAAGGTGGCTCAAATTGACTACAGATTGTCCTCAACTTACAAGCACAATTCACCAGATCTGTGCCAATATCATATATCCAATAAAGCTATTATTTGAGGAATTCATCTGCCTCAAAGTTTTGCTTGCTCTATGGGTGTATTACTTGAAACCTGACAGTGCTTACTTAAGCTTGGGACATTGCAACTGTCATAAATGAGTGGCAATTACCCAACATTCCAATTTTAATCAAGTGGCTATAAGGCTGTTGCAACAGTTCTAAGTGTTGAACAATGGCCATATATAATATTTACTTGCAGTGCACTAAGTCCAATAGAATGGATCTTCTGTTCAAAACTTTAAAAGAGGATTTACCCATTCGGAAAACATGTCAAACTCCTTGGCTATTTATTGAGTACAGTGGTACCTTTACTTAAGAACTTTTCTAGATAAGAACTGGCTGTTCAAGATTTTTCTGCCTCTTAAGAATCATTTTCTATTTAAGAACCCAAGCCCAGAAAAATTTCCCAGGAAATTGGCACGAAGGCCCGGACAGTTTCCTACCATTTCCCCTGAAATCCCAGCTATCTCGGGCTTTTCTGGGCTGCCAGAGGAGCCTTTTGGTGGTGCTCCCTCTCTCGCCCATGTGGGTTTTTCTCTCTGGTGCAGTGTATGGGAGGCAGCCTCGCACCGGGGGTATGGGAGGCGCATGCTCCTCCACACCGCCTCAGAGTCCCTCTTCTTTTTTTTAAGCCTTAAAGTTTTGGATTTTTTTGGTTCCCCTCGCCTCTCCTTCCTTTGGCAGCGACTGCCCTCTTCTTCTTCTTCTTCTTCCTCCTCCCACCCAAATTCCAAGCTTTCATTTCTTTCCTAATGGGTTTGCACACCTTATTTGCTTTTACACAGATTCTTATGGGGAAAATTGCATCTATTTACAAACTTTTCTACTTAAGAACCTGGTCACGGAACGAATTAAATTCTTAAGTAGAGGTACCACTATAATTAGTTTAAAGAAACAAAATTGTCTGCAAAGGTCAAAACACCAATTATCAGCCGCATTCTCTGGCTATGAAGCAAGCAAGAACAATCATTAACAGCGAATAATACAACTTGTTCCGAGGGTGCCTCCCCTAAATGTTCTCACACCTGGTCAGATGAAGGAGGAGTTCTTCAGGAAGTGCCTTAATTGGATCATGTGACTGATTGGGATTTGAGGGAAAACTTTTAATTAGATGAAAACTGCGGGAAACTTAAGAATCAGTTTTCACCAGGTCTGTGCCAATATCATATATCCAATAAAGCTATTATTTGAGGAATTCATCTGCCTCAAAGTTTTGCTTGCTCTATGGGTGTATTACTTGAAACCTGACAGTGCTTACTTAAGCTTGGGACATTGCAACTGTCATAAATAAGTGGCAATTACCAAACATTCAAATTTTAATCATGTGGTTATATGGCTGTTGCAACAGTTCTAAGTGTTGAACAATGGCCATACATAATATTTTTTTCAATTATTTTGTAACTTCAAATGTTACTAAACAAATGATTGAAAGTTGAAGGTTACTTGCAGGGCACTAAGTCCAATAGAATGGATTCTCTGTTAAAAACTTTAAAAGAGGATTTACCCATTCGGAAAACATGTCAAGGTCCTTGGCTATTTATTGAGTACAGTGGTACCTCTACTTAAGAACACCTCTACTTAAGAACTTTTCTAGATAAGAACTGGGTGTTCAAGATTTTTCTGCCTCCTCTTAAGAATCATTTTGTATTTAAGAACCTGAGCCCGGAAAAATTTCCCAGGAAATTGGCATGAAGGCCCGGACAGTTTCCTACCATCTTCCCTTCCCTTCTTCCTTTGGCAGCAACTGTCCTCCTCCTCTTCTTCTTCTCTGGCTATGAAGCAAGCAAGAACAATCATTAACAGCAAATAATACAACTTGTTCCGAGGGTGTGTACTCATTAGATTTAAAGAATTTGAGCTCTTTGAAGAGATGGGAAAGCAAGAAAAAGTGAATTGCACCTCCAAGTCCCATATGAAACAATTCAATACCGTACTGAGTTGCCAATTCCATGTTGAGGTGCCTACAGAATTGTGCAGGAAAACCATTCAAGCAGCAAATCATACATCAGTATTGGCTGGGGACCTTTAGCTCCCCTCCCGCTGGACACTTAGCTTCGGCAAGTCCAGTAGCCAATTTATTTATTTTATTTATTTATTTAGTCCAATACACAATAATGCACAATGAAGGTAATAGAAGACACCTTTGAGGAAATAGAATTAGAGAAAGAATAGAAGAGAGAATATAGGATAAAATAAATCAATGAGAGAATAGAAGAAAGATATAGGGATAGAAGAGAAGATATATGGGATATAGGAGAGACAATAGGACAGGGGTCGGAAGGCACTCTAGTGCAGTGATTTTCAACCTTTTTTGAGCCGTGGCACATTTTTTACATTTACAAAATCCTGGGGCACACCACCGACCAAAATGACACAAATCTAATAAATGAATGAATGAATAAATAAATAAATAAATAAATAACCCTCTCATATATACAATCCCATGTAACATCCCCTTATTAATACAGTCAATCATCAATCATCCCTCCTCAAATTTATACCACTGTCTCATTTCTGGGTACTTCTCCTGTCTTTCCCCCTTTTCTCTCTCATGTTTCTCATTTCTCTCTCTTCCTCCCTTTTTCCCTCATTCCTTCTCCCTCTCACTTCTCCTCTTTTTCCACCCCTGTCTCTCTGCCCCCCTTATGTGTGTGTGTGTGTATACACACTCGAACCATTTCCAAAACCAGGTGAGGGCTGGGTTTTTTTTCTCTTTTATTCTTTTCAAAAACAGGTGAGGGCTGGGTTTTTTTTTTCTTATTATTTGGGTGCTTTTTACCATATGCTTCAAGAATCACCTCTCTCTCTCTTTTGTTTCTCTCGCCTCTCATTCTCTGCCTCAATCATTTTCTCATTTCTCCTTTTTTCTCCCTTTTGTTCTCATTTCTCTCTCTCTCCTTTCCTCTTCCTATCTGTCTCTCTTGCTATCTCTCTTTTTTCTCTTGCTTTCCTTCTCTCTCTCATTTTCTTTCTCTCTCTGTCTTGTTCTTTCTCTCTCTCATGCTTTCTCTCTTGTTCTTTCTTTCTCTCTCTGTTGCTCTCTCTCCCGTTCTCTTATTTTCTTTCTCTCTCTCTCTCATGCTTTCTCTCTCTTGTTCTTTCTCTCTCTGCTGCTCTCTCATTCTCTCTTATTTTCTTTCTCTCTCTCTCTTGTTCTCTCTTATTTTCTTTCTCTCTCTCTTGTTCTTTCTCTCTCTCTCTCTCTCTGTGTTGTGCTCTCTCTCTCGTTCTCTCTCTTCCTTTCTTCTCTGTGCAGGCCGGTGAAGGTTTTCCTTAGTTTGAATGTTCCGAGCAAGCTGTCAGGGGGATGGGAAGCAGCCCCTTTACTGACAGCCCGGGACGGGACTGTGAGAGGGGTGGGCGTTCCCAAAGCGCTTGGAGCAGCTAGCGGCCGGATCGCCAGCGCCGCTGCAGCCACCACTGTGGGAGGAGCCGGGCCCCAAGAAAGCCAGAGAGAAGGATGGATCGGGCGGGCGGGCGGGCGGGGACAGCCACAAGTGGAAGCCTCAGCCCTGGAGCTCCCACTTGCAGAAGCCGCCCCTCGCCCGGTTATTGCCCACCGCCCCCACTGTCACTTTTAGCGACGAGAAGCCATGGACACGAGGGGGTCGATTTTTAAAGCAACCTTTGCCGGCCTCCCGCACGAGGGTGCCAATAGCAGCGGCAGCGGGCAATAGCCGGGGGGCGGCTTCTGCAAGTGGGAGCTCCAGGGTTGAGGCTTCCACTTGTGGCATCGTGAGCTTCCGCTGGAGGGCGCCAATAGCAGCAGTGGCGGCGGGCAATAGCCGGGGGGCAGCTTCTGCAAGTGGGAGCTCCAGGGCTGAAGCCTCAGCCCTGGAGCTCCCACTTGCAGAAGCCACCCCCCGGCTATTGCCCGCCCCCGCCGCTTCTGCTATTAGCACTCCCATGACAGCTCACGACGCCACAAGTGGAAGCATCAGCCGCCTCCTCCCTGCTATTGTCCTCACGCCGAGCCCAAAGCTCACCTGCTGCAAAGAAGGAAGGCACGAAAATGAAGGTGCGAAGAAGGAAGACGAGAAAAGGAAGACGCAAAGAAGAAAGCTGGGAAGAAAGATGCTCAGCTTCCGGTCTCAGAAGCTGAGCTTCGCGGCACACCTGACCGTGTCTCGCGGCACACTAGTGGGCTGCGGCACACTGGTTGAAAAACACTGCTCTAGTGTATAGTCAATAGAACTAAATTTATTATGTCTTGCTGAATAAAATGTATCCCTGTTTGCTGCGTTTGCATGGAGGTCCAACAATAATAAAAACAGCAGGTAACAAATCTAATATTTAAAACCACTAAAAAACTCTTATTAAAAACCAAACATACAAACAAACACACCATGCATAAATTGTATAGGCATGGGGGGAAGGAATATCTCAGTTCCCCAATGCCTGACGGCAGAGGTGGGTTTTAAGGAGCTTATGAAAGGCGAGGAGGGTGGGGGCAATTCTGATCTCTGGGGGGAGCAGGTTCCAGTGGGCCGGGGCCGCCCCAGAGAAGGCTCTTCCCCTGGGTCCCGCCAGACGACATTGTTTAATTGATGGGACCCGGAGAAGGTCAACTCTGTGGGACCTAATCAGTCACTGGGATTTGTGCAGCAGAAGGCGGTCCCGGAGATATTCTGGTCCAATGCCATGAAGGGCTTTATAGGTCATAACCAACACTTTGAATTGTGACCGGAAACTGATCGGCGACCAATGCAGACTGCAAAGTTTTGGCAAAGTTTTCCGAAGTGGTTTGCCAGTACCTTCTTCCTAGAGCTGAGACAGGGATTGATCTACGGTAACCCATTGTCATGAACAATGGCTGGCTGACATTGTTGAAGATGCTTTAGACTAGCAACTTTAATTACTGTCCCAAAGTGGCTCAAATTGACTACAGATTGTCCTCAACTTACAAGCACAATTCAGCCCAACATTTCTGTTGCTAAGCAAGACAGTTTTTAAGTAAGTTTTGCCCCCATTTTACAACACTTTTTTTCTACAGTTGTTAAATGAATCACTGTGGATGTTAAGTTAGTAAGATGGTTGTTAAGTGAATAAGATTGCCAAAGGTGACTGTCAACCCTGAAGCTGGCCAGGCCGAAGCTATCTTGGAGTTTCAGGGCTGCCACACTGGAGCTGAGGAATAGGGAGAGAATTGACTAGAGATAGCTGGGATTTTGTAGCCAAAACAAAATACTTTCTCTTGAGAACCAAGGATGTGAACTCTTCCTGTCTTTCGTAAACTACTTAAGACTCACTTATACCGCCAGGCATGGGGGAGTTGAGACACTTTTCCCCCAGACTTTTTTTTTTATACTTTGTTTTATATTTGGTATGAATGTTGCTGTTTGGTTTTTAAATAATGATAGGGTTTTATATGTTTTTAATATTAGATTTGTTCCACTGTTATATTTTTTTTAATTGCTGTTGTGAGCCGCCCCGTGTCTTTGGAGAGGGACGGCATACAAATCCAATAAATAAATAAAATAAATGTTCTCACACCTGGTCAGATGAAGGAGGAGTTCTTCAGGAAGTGCCTTAATTGGATCATGTGACTGATTGGGATTTGAGGGAAAACTTTTAATTAGATGAAAACTGCGGGAAACTTAAGAATCAGTTTTCACCAGGTCTGTGCCAATATCATATATCCAATAAAGCTATTATTTGAGGAATTCATCTGCCTCAAAGTTTTGCTTGCTCTATGGGTGTATTACTTGAAACCTGACAGTGCTTACTTAAGCTTGGGACATTGCAACTGTCATAAATAAGTGGCAATTACCAAACATTCAAATTTTAATCATGTGGTTATAGGGCTGTTGCAACAGTTCTAAGTGTTGAACAATGGCCATACATAATATTTTTTTCAATTATTTTGTAACTTCAAATGTTACTAAACAAATGATTGAAAGTTGAAGGTTACTTGCAGGGCACTAAGTCCAATAGAATGGATTCTCTGTTAAAAACTTTAAAAGAGGATTTACCCATTCGGAAAACATGTCAAGGTCCTTGGCTATTTATTGAGTACAGTGGTACCTCTACTTAAGAACACCTCTACTTAAGAACTTTTCTAGATAAGAACTGAGTGTTCAAGATTTTTCTGCCTCCTCTTAAGAATCATTTTGTATTTAAGAACCTGAGCCCGGAAAAATTTCCCAGGAAATTGGCATGAAGGCCCGGACAGTTTCCTACCATCTTCCCTTCCCTTCTTCCCTCCTCCTCTTCTTCTTCTACGGCTATGAAGCAAGCAAGAACAATCATTAACAGCAAATAATACAACTTGTTCCGAGGGTGTGTACTCATTAGATTTAAAGAATTTGAGCTCTTTGAAGAGATGGGAAAGCAAGAAAAAGTGAATTGCACCTCCAAGTCCCACATGAAACAATTCAATACCGTACTGAGTTGCCAATTCCATGTTGAGGTGCCTACAGAATTGTGCAGGAAAACCATTCAAGCAGCAAATCATACATCAGTATTGGCTGGGGACAGGGTCACCATCAGGAATTTTGGGGCCCCATACAGCCTAAGTGTCTGCCCCCCCCCGGCCATTTTAAAACTACTGCCCCCCAAATCCCATGCCATGGCCACACACCCTGGGCAAGCCCTCCCCCGGCCCTCTGAGGTCAAACACAGCCCTGATGTGGCCCTCAATGAAATTGAGTTTGACACCCCTGGCCTAGAGGCTAAATCCTATGAACAAGGGCTAAGAGAATGAGTATGTTTAGCTCAATAAATAGAAAACTGAGGGGGAATATAATAGTAGTTTCCCAATCCTTAAAGGGCTGCCACAGAGCAGATGGCATCTATTTATTCTCCATGCCACCTGAAGGTAGTACAAGAAGCAATGGGCGGAACCTCACCAAGAAGAAATGCAATCTGGAAATAAGGAAAAACTTGGGACTGGGCGGCATAGAAATAAATAAATGAATGAATGAATGAATGAATGAATGAATGAATGAATGAATGAATAAATAAATAAATAAATAAATAAATAAATCCCTTCTTTTTTATTAAAAGAAATTAATAGAAACATAGAAACATAGAAGACTGATGGCAGAAAAAGACCTCATGGTCCATCTAGTCTGCCCTTATACTAATTCCTGTATTTTATCTTAGGATGGATATATGTTTATCCCAGGCATGTTTAAATTCAGTTACTGTGGATTTATCTACCACATCTGCTGGAAGTTTGTTCCAAGGATCTACTACTCTTTCAGTGAAATAATGTTTTCTCAGGTTGCTTTTGATCTTTCCCCCAACTAACTTCAGATTGTGTCCCCTTGTCCTTGTGTTCACTTTCCTATTAAAAACACTTCTCTCCTGGACCTTATTTAACCCTTTAACATATTTAAATGTTTCGATCATGTCCCCCCTTTTCCTTCTGTCCTCCAGACTATACAGATTGAGTTCATGAAGTCTTTCCTGATACGTTTTATGCTTAAGACCTTCCACCATTCTTGTAGCCCGTCTTTGGACCCATTCAATTTTGTCAATAATAATTTAAAAAAACCAAAATCCATTACTATTAAAACTAAAACAACCAGCAAAACTATTAATAAAAACAGGTGAGGGCTGGGTTTTTTTCTCTGTTATTATTTAAGTGCTTTTACCATATGCTTTAAATCAAGAATCACTTCTCTCTCTGTTTCTCTCTCTTTTCTGTCATTCTCTGCCTCAATCATTTTCTCATTTCTCTTTTTTTCTCCCCTTTTTTCTATCATTTCTCTTTCTTCCTTCCACTCTTCTCTCTCTCTCTTTCTTCCTCTCTTTCACTCTCTTCCTTCCTCTCTCATCTCTTTCTTTCTTTCTCTTTCTCTCACTCTCTTCCTTCCTCTCTCATCTCTTTCTTTCTTTTCTTCTCTCTCTCTCTTTCTCTATCTTGCTTTCTTCCTCTCTCACACTCTCTTCCTTCCTCTCTCATTTCTCTCTCTTTCTTTTTTTCTCTCTCTCTCTTTCAGGTCCCTCCATTTTCCCCTTTGGGAATGATTTGATATTGAGAATCTTGTCATCAAGTGAAGTGTAAGAGAAGATGACCTTCAAGATTGCTGTAACCCTACAGAGCTGCCATGTCTTGAAGAGCTGAGCTAGTAATGCTAGTAACAAACAGCACTTAGCCATTGCAAGTCCATGTCAAGGCTACAATCCTTTTCTGGATTTTAAGTCAGGCTGCTTAAACACTACCCAAATCAGTCAAGTTTAAACCACAAGACTGATTGATTGACAGGATTGTTTCCCATTTCTCGAAAGAGAGGGAGGGAGAGAGGGGGGGAGGGAGGGAGAGAGAGGGAGGGAGGGAGGGAAAGAGAGATATTTTAATTCTATATTGAATCTAAATGACTCTTTTTGTTTTATTTTGCATTTAAAAACTGCAACGGTTTGGGCAAAAGATATGCACAATTATATAATGCCAAGATGGAGGGAAGTGTTAATATTTTATTTTCCTCCTTCCAGTTCAGATCAAGCCAGCAGTTATCTCAATATACTGGAATCTGGCTACTTGTTCACAGTTAGATGTAGAGCTTTACATTAAACCAGTGTTTCCCAACCTTGGCAACTTGAAGATATATGGACTTCAACTCCCAGAATTCCTTAGCCAGCATTCACTGGCTGGGGAATTCTGGGAGTTGAAGTCCAAATATCTTCAAGTTGCCAAGGTTGGGAAACACTGCGTTAAACAGTTTTTCTCAAATTCTGAGCCCTATCAAGTATAGCAGCAGATATGCCTATGGGGGTGGTGGAAAGCAGGGACGCCCAATTCAGGCCGTGCGTGCCGGCCAGGGCCCCGATGAGACGAGCGCCCGGTCGCTCAAAAGCCTCGTTTCCAAATTCCAATTACCAACGCCGCGCCGCCGCCACCCCAAAGGGGCTCCTACCTTGCTTCGCCGCACGCACGGCACCACGCTTTATTTCGGGACCGGGACCGGGACCAGGACCAGGAGGACCGCCGCGCTGCCAAAGGCTCCGTCGGGGCTTCGACTCGAGTTCTGCCTCGCCTTTTACTTTGCTGAGGTGCCGGCAAAAGAGGGAGGGTACAGTCTGCGCATGTGCAAGGAGCTGCTGACTTGGCGCCAGGAGGCTGGCTGACAGGGCCCCCTAATTGTTCAATTTGAACAATTAGGGGGCCCGGCCTCCTGGTGCCAAGTCAGCAGCTCCTTGCACATGCGCAGACTGTACCCTCCCTCTTTTGCCGGCTGCCTGCTGCCTCACCACAGCAAAGTAAAAGGCCCGGCCTTTTACTTTGCTGAGGTGACAGTCTGCGCATGTGCAAGGAGCTGCTGACTGCGGGGCCCCCTAATTGTTCAATTTGGCCAGGCCCGTGACGGGACTCCCAGTAGTACCGGTCTATCGGCGGCCCTGGCTGGGGACCTTTAGCTCCCCTCCCGCTGGACACTTAGCTTCGGCAAGTCCAGTAGCCAATTTATTTATTTTATTTATTTATTTATTTAGTCCAATACACAATAATGCACAATGAAGGTAATAGAATTAGAGAAAGAATAGAAAAGAGAATATAGGATAAAATAAATCAATGAGAGAATAGAAGAAAGATATAGGAATAGAAGAGAAGATATATGGGATATAGGAGAGACAATAGGACAGGGGCCGTAAGGCATTCTAGTGCACTTATGCACGCCCCTTACTGACCTCTTAACAATCTGGAGAGGTCAACCGTGGACAGTCTAAGCATAAAATGTTGGGGGTTAGGGGATGATACTACAGAGTCCGGTAATGAGTTCCACGCTTCAAGAACTCTATTACTAAAGTCGTATTTTTTACAGTCAAGTTTGGAGCGGTTAATATTGAGCTTGAATCTGTTATGTGCTCTTGTGTTGTTGTGGTTGAAGCTGACGTCGTTGACAGGCAGGACGTTGCAGCATATAATCTTGTGGGGCAGTACATAGATCATGTTTAAGGTGTTTTAGTTCTAAGCTTTCTAGGCCCAAGACAGCCAATGTTGGATTTGGTCCAAAATTCAAATTGTGGCTTAAGTAGGAAATATTGGGAGATCTTGAGCCAAAAACACCTGCTTTCCTCGGAGGGATAACTTGAGAATAAATAGGGATGATGCACATATGCCTGCAACCCTTTCGCCGCCCCTCTCCGGACACTTGGAGCAGCTTACAATAATACATAGTACAAATCTAATGGTTAAAAAAGGACAGTTTAAAACCCTTATTATAAAAACAATCATGCATCCCAAACAAACCATACGTAAAATGAAACGGCCTGGGGGCATCAATTTCCCCATGCCTGATGGCAGAGATGGGTTTTTAGAAGTTTGTGAAAGGCAAGGAGGTTGGGGGCAGTTCTGATCTCCGGAGGGAGTTGGTTCCAGAGGGTCGGAGCCACTACAAAGAAGGCTCTTCCCCTGGGCTCCGCCAGACGACATTGTTTCGTCGACGGGACCCAGAGAAGGCCAACTCTTGTGATCTAATCAGTCGCTGGGATTCATGCAGCAGAAGGCGGTCCCAGAGATATTCTGGTCCGATGCCATGAAGGGCTTTATAGGTCATAACCAACACTTTGAATTGTGACCAGAAACTGATCAGCAGCCAAAGCAAACTGCGGAGTGTTGGTGTGACATGGGCATACCTAGGGAAGCCCATGATTGCTCTCGCAGCTGCATTCTGCACGATCTGAAGAATAGTGAAGGGACTTCATTAGAGAATGATAATTATATGGTTTCTTTAGTCTTTTCAGAAGGACAGGTTGAATGGCTTGATGAAAGAATCCCTGCTTTGGATACTAAAGGTCTCCAACTTGATGCTTGGTCACTACTAGTAAAGAAGTTGCTCCCAGACAAATAATATAAGCAAACCCCTCAGCGCATGGTAACCTGTGAGCGTTCCAATAAACACCCACAACGAAATAAAGCTCTGAGGCTAGAAGCTCCTCAAAGTTCCAATTTATTAGAGATGCCATGTTGGCAACATCTAGGAAAACCCGAATCCGAAAACTTCAGAGTTTTCTCCATACAAACCAAATTTCAAGTCCCTGCCCAGCACCCACATGTCCATCACACGATCAATCAGGCACTATCCAAAACTGAAAATGCCTCCCAGTAACTTCCTTGCAGCTGCAGGGCATAACAGCCTTGACTTTCTGTTATATAGGCTGCAACGTGTCACCTACTTCATATAATCCCATCCCATTTTCCCACAGTAGAAAGTGTGGCAGGCCTGAATACAAAAAGATCAAAAATGGCTTCCAAGCCTGACACTGCCTTTATTTTATTTTATTTTATTTTATTTTATTTTATTTTATTTTATTTTATTTTATTTTATTTTATTTTATTTTATTTTATTTTATTTTATTTTATTTTATTTTATTTTATTTTATTTTATTTTATTTTATTTTATTTTATTTTATTTTATTTTATTTTATTTTATTTTATTCATTCATTCATTCATTCATTCATTCATTCATTCATTTATTAGATTTGTATGCCGCCCCTCTCCGCAGACTCTGAGCGGCACACAACAACAGAACAATACAAATCCAATAATGAAAAACAATTAAAAACCCTTAATATAAAAAAACAATTATACGTGTCATACAAACCATACGTAACGCAGAAACGGCCCAGGGGAATCAATTTCCCCATGCCTGACGGCAGAGGTGGGTTTTAAGGAGTTTGCAAAAGGCAAGGAGGGTGGGGGCAATCCTAATCTCTGGGGAGAATTTGTAGGTCTGTATGTATGCTTGGTTTTTATAATAAGGGTTTTTTAAAGTTATTTTACTATTGGATTCTTACATACTGTTTTTATCATTGTTGTTAGCCGACCCGAGTCTATAGAGAGGGGTGGCATAAAAATAAATAAATAAATAAACAAACAAATAAATAAATAAATAAATAAAGACGCTGAGTTTGTTGATTGAAAGATCTGCAATTCAGAGGTTCGAATCCCTAGTGTCATGTAACGGGGTAAGCTCCTGTCACTTGTCCCAGCTTCTGCCAACCTAGCAGTTTGAAAGCACGTAAAAAATGCAAGTAGAAAAATGGTGACCAACTTTAGTGGGAAGGTGATAGCATTCCGTGTACCTTTGGCATTTAGTCATGATGGCTAATGACCACAAATACGTCTTCAGACAGTGCTGGCTCTTCGGCTTTGAAACAGAGATGAGCACCATCCCCCAGAATCGGGAACGACTAGCACATATGTGCAAGGGAAACCTTTACCTTTAAATTACCAGCAGGTGAATTACATAAGCCCAGTATCCCTGTAGCAGAACGAAGACTCGACGAAACAATGTCGTCTGGCGGAGCCCAGGGGTAGAGCCTTCTTTGTAGTGGCTCCGACCCTCTGGAACCAACTCCCTCCGGAGATCAGAACTGCCCCCACCCTCCTTGCCTTTCGCAAACTTCTAAAAACCCATCTATGCCATCAGGCATGGGGAAATTGATGCCCCCAGGGCCGTTTCATTTTACGTATGGTTTGTTTGGGATGCATGACTGTTTTTATAATAAGGATTTTAAACTGTCCTTTTTTTAACCATCAGATTTGTACTATGTATTATTGTTAGCTGCTCCAAGTGTCCGGAGAGGGGCGACATACAAATCTTAATAATAATAATAATAATAATAATAATAATAATAATAATAATTATTATTATTATTATTATTATTATTATTATTATTATTATTATTATTATTATTATTATTATTATTATTATTATTATTATTATTCTGGGAGAAAGGGTTGCAGGCATATGTGCATCATCCCTATTTATTCTCAAGTTATCCCTCCGAGGAAAGCGGGTGTTTTTGGCTCAAGATCTCCCAATATTTCCTACTTAAGCCACAATTTGAATTTTGGACCAAATCCAACATTGGCTGTCTTGGGCCTAGAAAGCTTAGAACTAAGACACCTTAAACATGATCTAAGTATTGCCCCACAAGATTATATGCTGCAACGTCCTGCCTGTCAACGACGTCAGGTTCAACCACAACAACAGATTCAAGCTCAATATTAACCGTTCCAAACTTGACTGTAAAAAATACGACTTTAGCAAAAGAGTTGTTGAAGTGTGGAACTCATTACCGGACCCTGTAGTATCATCCCCTAACCCCCAACATTTTATGCTTAGACTATCCATGGTTGACCTCTCCAGATTGTTAAGAGGTCAGTAAGGGGCGTGCATAAGTGCACTAGAGTGCCTTCCGACCCCTGTCCTATTGTCTCTCCTATATCCCATATATCTTTTCTTCTATCCCTATATCTTTCTTCTATTCTCTCATTGATTTATTTTATCCTATACTCTCTCTTCTATTCTTTCTCTAATTCTATTTCCTCAAAGGTGTCTTCTATTACCTTCATTGTGCATTATTGTGTATTGGACTAAATAAATAAATAAAATAAATAAATAAATTGGCTACTGGACTTGCCGAAGCTAAGTGTCCAGCGGGAGGGGAGCTAAAGGTCCCCAGCCAATACTGATGTATGATTTGCTGCTTGAATGGTTTTCCTGCACAATTCTGTAGGCACCTCAACATGGAATTGGCAACTCAGTACGGTATTGAATTGTTTCATATGGGACTTGGAGGTGCAATTCATTTCTTCCTGCTTTCCCATCTCTTCAAAGAGCTCAAATTCTTTAAATCTAATGAGTACACACCCTCGGAACAAGTTGTATTATTTGCTGTTAATGATTGTTCTTGCTTGCTTCATAGCCAGAGAAGAAGAAGAGGAGGAGGACAGTCGCTGCCAAAGGAAGAAGGGAAGGGAAGATGGTAGGAAACTGTCCGGGCCTTCATGCCAATTTCCTGGGAAATTTTTCCGGGCTCAGGTTCTTAAATACAAAATGATTCTTAAGAGGAGGCAGAAAAACCTTGAACACCCAGTTCTTATCTAGAAAAGTTCTTAAGTAGAGGTGTTCTTAAGTAGAGGTACCACTGTACTCAATAAATAGCCAAGGACCTTGACATGTTTTCCGAATGGGTAAATCCTCTTTTAAAGTTTTTAACAGAAGATCCATTCTATTGGACTTAGTGCACTGCAAGTAACCTTCAACTTTCAATCATTTGTTTAGTAACATTTGAAGTTACAAAATAATCGAAAAAAAAATATTATGTATGGCCATTGTTCAACACTTAGAACTGTTGCAACAGCCCCATAGCCATAAGCTCCTTAAAACCCACCTCTGCGGTCAGGCATTGGGAAACTGAGATATTCCTTCCCCCCACGCCTATACAATTTATCCATGGTGTGTTTGTTTGTATGTTTGGTTTTTAATAAGGGTTTTTTAGTGGTTTTAAATATTAGATTTGTTACATGCTGTTTTTATTATTGCTGTTAGCCGCCCCGAAGTCTACGGAGAGGGGCGGCATACAAATCTAATAAATAATAAATAAATAAATAAAATGGGCTTGTGGTCATCAGGAGTTGAGATTGATAAAAAGACACAACAAAAATGGGTTGAGTTATATGGATGCTGGTAAGCAACAGTCTTTCCCAAGCTGGCTATTTCAAGATCTGTTGAAACTTCAGATCCCCAAATTCCAAGTTTCAACTACCGTATTTTCCGGCGTATATGACGACTTTTTAACCCCTGAAAATCTTTTCCAAAGTGGGGGGTCGTCTTATACGCCGGATACTGATTCCGCCGCTTCTTTCTTCTCCGCCTCGCCTCCGCTACTCCCGCCGCCGCCTTTGCCTCTTGCCCGGCGGGGAGAGAGCTGAAGGAACGCGTACCAAAACCGGGGACAATCTTATTCTCCCCTGCGCGCTCCTCCCCGTGTGCCTTCACCTCCCAGCCCAGCCCAGCCCGCCTTAAACCCAATAACCGCGACAATCCAGCCATGCCTTCCCTTCCCGCCGGCGCCGACCAAGACGCGCACGGGAGCTTCGGAAGGTGCAGCCAGCTGCCAGAGCCCCGGGGGAGCCTTCCCGCGCACCACCCGGGCCGAGGGAGAGGGCCAAGCGGCGGCCAGCATGCCGGCTGCGGGTGGTCGGCCAGGCGGCCTTTTGCCTGGCTGGCTGGTCCTGGCGCTCTCCGGCACTCTGGCTTGGGCGCCGGCGCCGCGGGTGACGCTCCTCTGCCCGCCGCTCTGCCACTGCGAGGAGGACGGCGTGGCGCTCTCCGCCGACTGCTCCGAAGGGGTGCTGGGCTCCGTGCCCGCTGGCCTCGGGCCCTTCACCGCCTACCTGTAAGCCCCGCGCTGTCCGGCGCTTCGCCTGTGGCTTCTCCCGGGGAAGGGGGGGGGAAGGGCAGAGCTGCCTGCCGGAAATCCAAGGGCGACTTTAGCCGGATCCCCAAAGGAACGGAGGAGCATCTCTTTCTCTCCCTCCCTCTCTCCCACTCTTCCTCTCTCTCTCTCTCTCTCTCTCTCTCTCTCTCTCTTCCTCCGCCTAGCCACAGGGATTATGTCTGAGATGAATTTTGCAATTATATAGTGGGATAAGAATACCCAATTGAGATGGACTGAATCTATAGAAATTGCGGTGGGGAAAATTTGATTCCAAGTTTGTAGCTCTACTAAATGATATCCCGTCCATAATTAATTTAATAATTAAAGAGGCACAATCAGGATTGAATTTGCCAGGATTGAAAATTAGTAGTGACTGCTTGAGGCTGACAATAATGTCATCAAAACCTCAAATCTAAAGTTCAATCCAAAAAGATGCAGTATAAATTACGGTATGCTAAATTATCAGATCCAATCAGCAGTCATGGTTGCCAAAAAAGTTTTTTTTATAATCTTTTAAATCAAGGAAGGATTTCTGTCATATATGTTCTTTCAGTATTTTAATGGAATAGACTTTTGTTGCAAAACTGTTGGTCTCGATATCTAAGCATAGCTGGTATAGCTTATATGGAACTGCAGTTATTGGTTACATTGAGAGCAGTTTCCCAGTAGACCACTGTAGAGGTATTCAAGTATTCAAGTGAATTATGTGAGGTATTCAAGTGAACCTGGAAGTCAAAGCACCCATGTGCCATTTTTCAGGTTTTTTTCCCCACAATGTCTCTCTTTCTCTGTCTCCCTCCCTCCCTCTCTCCCATCCTTCCTCTCTCTCTCTCTCTCTCTCCCACTCTTCCTCCCTTTACCTCTCCCTCTCTCCCTCTCTCTCTCTCTCCCTCTCTCTCCCTCTCTCTCTCTCCCTCCCTCCCACCCTTCCCCTCTCTGTTTGTCTCTGTCTCTTTCCCACTCTTCCTCCATCCGCCTCTGTCTCTCTCCCCTCTCTCTGTCTCTCTCTCCCTCCCTCCCTCTCTCTCTCTCCCTCCCTCCCACCCTTCCCCTCTCTGTTTGTCTCTGTCTCTTTCCCACTCTTCCTCCATCCGCCTCTGTCTCTCTCCCCTCTCTCTGTCTCTCTCTCCCTCCCTCCCTCCCTCTCTCTCCCTCCCTCCCACCCTTCCCCTCTCTGTTTGTCTCTGTCTCTTTCCCACTCTTCCTCCATCCGCCTCTCTCTCCCCTCTCTCTGTCTCTCCCTCCCTCCTCCCTCTTTCTCTGTCTCTGCCTCTCTTTCATGTTTGATGACAAGCAGTCTTATGTTTTCCTGCTAAGCACCTGCATGTCATAAGCAGTTGAATTAAAATTATTATCATATTGAAATCAAATCTGATGGGTTTTTTTTTCATTTTTATTTGGTGTGCGTCAGAAGAGGGGTAGTCTTATACGGTGAGTATATCTCAAATTCTATATTTTAACTGGAAAAGTTAGGGGGTCGTCTTATACGCCGGAAGTTTCAACCAATTGTTTTGCAGATGCAGCCTAATATAGTGAGCAACAGCTGGAGAAGTCTAAGATACAGAACCTCATTTGAGAGCAGGTGGGAAAAGTTAAAAGCAGCCAATGAATGTAGAAACCATAACTTAGAACACTTAAATCACCACTTCATTACCTTCCTCCCACCAACTTCAGTGGCTGTTGACAATTGGTTTCTTTGAAGAAAAACTTAGATTGAGAACACTAGATTGGAGAAGGATGATAATAGATCGGTGGGTGGGTAGGTAGGTGTTGTGAGTACTCCTTGTCCACCTCAGGTGATGTCAGATTCTGAGGAGGATGAGCCAGGCCCCTCTGGATACTCTGGGCCAGGGGGTTTGCCCGCTGATGCAGAGAGTGAGAGTGAGGGACAATTGGTTTCTTTGAAGAAAAACTTAGACTTCAGTAACCGAGTTGTCGAAGCGTGGAACTCACTACCGGACTCCGTAGGGTCATCCCCTAACACCCAACACTTTACCCTTAGATTATCTACGGTTGACCTATCCAGATCCCTAAGAGGTCAGTAAGGGGTGAGTACAAGTGCACTAGAGTGCCTTCCGTCCCCTGTCCTATTGCTCTCCTATATCTCCTATACCTTTCTTCTATTGCTATATCTCTTCTTCTATTCTTTCATTGATATGTTCTATTACTATACCTTCTTTTCTATTATTTCTTAGATATATTTTACTATGAGTATCTCCTTTATAACCTTCATCATGTATTTTACTATGTGTATATAGATATATACCCACTAAAACCCTCATTTTGTATTGGACAAAATAAATGAATGAATGAATGAATAAATAAATAAATTTTCTCCATTGCTTCTGTAGGGAACTAGAGTTAGTAACAGTCATGTCTCTTTCTGCTGGCTTCCAATTCAGTTTGAACTTCCTACAAGCAAAGAATGTCCTGTCAAAGCTCACAGGTAAAGAAAAAATATATCCTGATTGTGATTTTGTTTTGCTCTTTCAAAACTTTCAGCTCTATTTTGTGCAAAAATATCTTGGCAACTCAAATGTCACCCTTTGATCATATGGTGCATATTTCAAACACCGCTTTCCTGTTAAGTATGTTTGCCGCCCTCAGTTATATATTTTTTAAAAGTTGGATAAAAAATATAAAGATAATGCCTTCATACGTTGCAAAACATTTCTTGCTGCTTTGGTCATCATTGAATCATAGTTTATTTTATTTATTTTATTTATTCTGTCAAGTATGTATGAGGAAATAAGTATAAGCAAAACATATAAACATACAAGTATAAACAGGTATAAGTCTTCGGAGAGGGGCGGCATACAAATCTAATAAATAAATAAAATAAGGATAAGGATAAGGAAGGCGTACAAATTAATGGGAACAATAGGTCAGGGTTGGTAGGCACTGCCAGGGTTCCAGATAGCATCGAAAACTAAATCAGAATCCGAGGCAAAGTATTCCTCAAAGTTCCAATTTATTCGCAGAGCCATGTTGGCACATCTGGGAGAAACCCAAATCTGAAATCCCAGTGGTTTCTCCACCCAGTTGAAAGTCCAGGCCCTTTTCCCCACACCCGCACTCTTGACTTATGACCATAATTGAACCCACAATTTCAGTTGGAAGTCATGATGGTCATTAAATGGGTCATCAAGTGACTACACTCGACTGTATTACTTTTTTTGTAGCAATCACAAGGCTTACATAGTGGTGGTAAAAAGAACACCATGCTTGTTAAGCAAATGGTACAGTTGCTAAGCAAACCCATTGTTTTGATGGGGAATCTTTTGCCGGAAGCTGGAAGTATATGCTGTTTTTTGTTTAAAATTCCATAAACTCTGGTCACATGACCACGGGACATTACAAAATGTCATCCAAATACACTCATATGACCATGGGCAGAATTGTAGATCAGGGCTGGGGGTGGAGGGGTGGATCCAGATGTTGGTACCAGAGGTAAGTTCCAGTTTTCTTTACTGCCAATTCACTCAGGGATGCGCCGTGCACATGTGCAATACAAACACAAAGCTTCTATATATTCTTCCGGGCTCTCTGGTAGGAACCTCCCAAAAATTCAAGGGTACAAATTTCAGACACACTCACGTTTGAAAATTCAAAACAATGTTCTTTATCACAAAATTCAAAATAAACTAAGCACTCTTTTTGTATTGCAAAGAGCATTCTTCCCAAAACAACCGGGTAGTCTGTACAATTTCCCTTAAGCAGTCATTAAGTACTTAGCTAGCAGCTGTGAAGAAACTTCATACCCCTTCTTCTTCCAATGAAGTGAGACACACACACACACGTTGCTCTGCTTTGGTTTCGAAAGCGTGAAAAAGCAACCAAGTCCAGCAACGCAAGATTCCTGACGAATTCCGATCAGATATTCTTCCATAATGGCCAAACCCACATGCTGCTATTTAAAGCAGCAGCCCTAATTACTGGAGCCCCACCCAAACACAGGTGGCCTCCCTTATTTCCTGTAATATGTTCTTACTTTGTCTCTTCTACACATAATTCTGTGCTTGCGTGGGTCCAAAACGTCATCATCCGAATCAATGGAAGATAAGGGAGATTGACTGCCTGGGCTGTGTGCCAAGCCCTCCTCTCCCGAGTCACTCCCACCTTCTTCTTCGTCCGAGGAAACTAAACTCTGAACTGATTCTGTCGGCAATAACACAGGCCTGTGACATGTTGAAGTTTCCCCTGTATCCACCTCCACATTCCCTGGGGCAGGAGATGGGCCAGAGCCAACCACAACACGGTACATGCACAGAAACAAAAAAAGAGATGAGGGCGTTGCCGAGAGAACTGGCCCAGGGGTATGGCAAGCCTGGGTCGCTGCCAGATTCAGGGATCTAGGCTACCAAGTTACTACCATTTCTATAGAACTGGTCCGAACCAGGAGGATCCACTTCTGGTTGGTACCATACCTCAAATCCAGGTAGTAAGTAAGGTTTTTTTTGAATCCATGGTAAATTGAAGACTATCTGTACAATATATGTGACAGCAAGTGCTAAATTATGCCCAGTTTTATGTCTAAGACAGTATAAACAATGCTTCACCTATTCTTGCCTTTGTGTTCTGTCCATGTTTAGGACTCTGTTGCATGCTCCTGTTTACACTGTGCCTTTTTGCTGATCAAGAAAATGGTGGAAGGGCTCTGGCTTCGCTTCCTGGGAATTGGAACAAAGGTAGGTGATGGGTTTAAATAAGATTGGAGAAAGGGGCAAAGGGTATCGTAAACATTGCTGGAATTTAAAGCATCTTGGATGAGAACAAAAGTAGGTGTCTTACTCCAAGATAGTTGGGTCAAGTGAACAATAATGCCAGACAATCTCACTGCAATGAAGTTTTCTTGCAATCGAGTTTGTTTCTGTTGTGTGTTTGTGTATTATTGTGATTGAAGCTGAAGTAGTGGTTGACAGGTAGGACACTGTAGCAGATAATTTTATGAACTATGCTTGGGTCGTGCCGAAGGCGGCATAGATCTAAGTTTTCTAAGCTCAGAATTTCAAGTCTTATTTCAAAAATAATTATTTTTTTTGTTATTTATTTGCAAAAATTCTTAGTTTGGCGATACGTATGACATCATCGGGCGGAAAAAAACGTGGTATAGGGGGAAAAAACATGAAGTATTTTTTAATTAATATTTTTTGAAAAACCGTGGTATAGGCTATTTGCGAAGTTTGAACCCGCAAAAATCGAGAGAACACTGTATGTTGGTTATTGTAACAGTTATGAACTATAAAGCCCTTCATGGCATCGGACCAGAATATCTCCGGGACTGCCTTCTGCCGCACGAATACCAGCGACCAGTTAGGTCCCACAGATTGCCCCCACCCTCTTTGCCTTTTGTAAACTTCTTAAAACTGACCTCTGCCATCAGGCATCAGGGAATTGAGACATCTTCCCCAGGCCTATATAATTTATGTATGGTATGTTTGTGTGTATGTCTTGTTTTTAAATAAGGCTTTTTTAGATATTTTAAAATATTAGATTTGTTATTATGTATTGTTTTTATTATTGCTGTGAGCCACCCCGAGTGTCTATGGAGAGGGGCTGCATACAAATTTAATTAATTAATAATAATAATAATAATAATAATAATAATAATTATTATTATTATTATTATTATTATTATTATTATTATTATTATTATTGTATGTAATGTATGTATGTATGTATGTATGTATGTATGTATGTATGTATGTATGTATATGTAAGATATAACCAAATTATAAATTCATTTGACTTCTGACGTTTTATCTCTCTTCTTGCAGCTGACGTGAAGTTTGACTCAAACACAGCAATTAAATCACTGGTTGTGTCGTCAGACAAGAAGACTGTGGAAAATGGGGGAGTCCCCCAAGTTGTGCCAGACAATCTAGAGAGATTCAATAGCAGTCCCTGTGTGTTGGGGTCTCCTGGATTCCGATCAGGGAAACATTTCGTTGAAGTGAAGTATGGGACACAAAGGGAATGGGCTGTCGGGTTGGCTGGGAAATCTGTGAGGAGAAAAAGTTACCTCAGACTTGTCCCCGAAGAACAAAGTGGTCTCTGGTGGCTTCGGCAACTGGAGCCTCAGAAAAGTTCTGGAGAAATTATTCTCCTTTTGTATTACAATGAGAGGAAAATGATTTTTAACCTGACTGGGGGGGTCATTATTACCGTGATTACTTAGGGGGAGGTGTTTCCCTCACAATTCTTTAAGGAGTTACAATTCTGGATTAAAACAAGGGACTTCTCTCTACACAACCTTTGAGGTGCCTGTTCAAGCATTTAATTGCTTTTTTGACCCCTATGACAATCATTAAGTGTTGTACCACATGATTCTTGACAAATGTATTTTTTTCTTTTATGTACACTGAGAGCATACACACCAAGACAAATTCCTTGTGTGTCCAATCACACTTGACCAATAAAGAATTCTATTCTATTATTAATAAATTCTGTTTAGCGACTGTTTGAAGTTACAACAGCACTGAAAAATATAACTTATGACCATGTTTCACAGTTATGGCTGTTGCAGCATTCCCATAGTCACATTATCAAAAAAAAAGGTCACTTGAGTCATGTCATGTCATGTCCCAGAGTCATGTCTGTATTTGTGACCTTCCAAAACCTTCCAAGAAGGAAAAGCAGTGAAAAAACTCGATTCATTTAACAACTGTGCTACTAACGTAATAACCGCAGTGATTCACTTGACTAGAAAGGCCGTAAAAATCAGGCAAACCTCACTTAACAACTGTCTCGCTTAACAATAGAAATTTGGGGCTCAATTGGGCTCATAAATCGAGGACTAAGTGTATATAATACTTTATATGTGCTGTATGTCCTATAATACTTTATATGTCCCTCCCCATCCCCAAACTGCCAAACAGCATTTAAATCCCAAACTTATTGTTCTGCCGGCGTATTTCAACCACCCGTAATTACAGGGTAATTAGTCCAGGAAGACACACACCACACGATAAAAGGAAAACCCAAAAATTTTATAAACAGAAAAACAGAAACAGCTCCCTTTTTAAATGTCAAAGGGATTTTCTGGTTCACAAAAGGCACAGGTTAAATGCAATCCAATTGCTCACCCAATAACTGGGAAATTGAGTCCAATTCTAAAGTCCAGAGAGTCCACACACAATCTTGAACAGCACAAAAACCATGATCTTGACAAAACAATGAATCAGATAAACTGCCATGAGGCTAAAACACCAGGCTGTGCTTTTATCTGTAGCACTAATTACAGCAGCCCCACCCAACCGCAGGTGACCTCATTTTCTCTTGTAATAATCCTTCAGTTGTTGTCTCCTATGCATCACTCTACGCATGCGTGGATGTGTCATTAATTCTTGTTCAGAATCCAGGGATGATACAGATGATTGATCTCCTCCTGGGCTGTCTGCCAAACTCCCCTCCTCCCTGTCACTCACAGTTCCTTGGTCAGAGGAGGCTTCGTTGGCAGATTCCATCTGGAGCAAAACAGGCCTGCGGCATGTGGATGTTTCCCCCACATCCACCTGCACATCTATTTATTTATTATTTATTATTTAGATTTGTATGCTGCCCCTCTCCGCAGACATTCCTTGGGGCAGGAGCTGCGCCAGAGCTAACCACAACACTTATAAGGGTTTGTGGCATGCACTTTACACTCTTTTGCATAAACAATATTTCCATTATAGGCATAAAGGTTTCTTGCAGGAAATTATGGCGAAGCCATGTTGAAGGTTGTCCCAGTAATATACCAAATCTGTTTAATCAATTGGACAAAGGGAATTATATGTGTATAATAAAGTCCTATAATAAAGTCTAAATTTTATTTCATCATTTAAATATGATCTGCTTCCAATTTATGTTTACCCTCCAAAAACAAAAGCTTCTAATTTTGTGTGTTCTCTTGACCAAAGTTATCACCAGGACAATCAAAACATTTCATTATCCTAATAAATGTGGAAATGAGCTTACGCATATGCAGAGTAAAATTTGATTCCCCTTACAGAAGCTTACAACCAATCACAACCAAAGTGATTCTCCTTGGTGAGACAAAGACAGAACGTAATTGACCTTGACAAAGTAGTTTGTGTCACTTTGCAGCCTCAACTATGTTATAAAATTACCATGGGTAATTTTCAGATGAGTTTACACTTAGCACAGTTCCAGTCAAGCCCTCTATCCAGATAACAGCAACCACACTCCTGAGGTTTGTTTTGGTCCAACTAAGGCAATTTCACAAATCTTTTCCCAAGGCTTTGATCTTCCAACAATTAAACCCTTTATTCTTTCTTACACAGAATATAATTGGCAACAATTACAAACAGGGATTGCATGCACAGTGAATTTCTCTAGGATGCAATTTCACATTCCAAGCTCAAAAGCTGGAGAAACATGGCTATAAATCTCTCTCAAGGCGTAGGGCTTTATTCAGTACCAAAGGCTTTGCTCAGTGTTCTTGTTATTCTAAATTAGCACAGTCTGTCATGGTTTATCAAAAGCTTACCTTTTCCAAAGATATAAATCGCACCATATTTCAATCATGCAGGTTGTCCAAAAGCACTTCTTTTCCACTACTTTTCAGGAAATTACGCATTCGCTATTTACATAATTCTAACAACTGCAGATTCAAAAATTTTACCCAATAATTTCTTCTCTTTGTTTTGCAAATCTCTTGAACCTAGGATTTACCCATGGGCTGTCAGATATTCTCCCATTATCTGAAGATGAACTACTTTCCATGCTAACTTTTAAATCATTGTCTCCTAAACTCTCATCCCCACTGCCTTCTGATAACCTTCTTAAATAAGGGTAAGCTAAAACCTCGGTTTCCTCGTCCTCAGAGTCTGATACTTCCTGAAGGCAAGGAACATTCACAACAAGGTTCAGGTAGCAAAAACATAAGGTAGCTTGCAGTTTGTCATCTTTGTGTTTGGGACAGTACAACTCTTCTTATTGCCTAAGCAAGGAAACCTGATTGGGTTGTGCATCTCTGTATATAAGTCCCCGGAGTTTTCATGGCAAGATTTCAGAAATGGTTTTACGTTGCCTAGGGGTGAGAGAGAGGAACTGGCCCAAGGTCACCCAACTGGCTTTGTTCTAAGGCAAGGCTAGGATTCAGTCTCACGGTTTCTGAAATTTTGCCAGAATTGGCAAAATTGAATAATTGAATGGAATGTTGAACACAATTGAATGAATTTGGGATGGGTGGGATGAACTTAACCAATAAATTGATAATTGGTAAAATCTTAATATGGTATCTGTTCTTTGGCTTTTGGTTTATAAGAGAGATAGATTAATAAATTCAGTATTTTGCGGTGTTTCTAAAATTCATCTGATTCCTTTCAGAATCTTGTGACAAAGACACATTATGATGACATATGTCAAGCATGGGAAATCTATGGCCCTCCAAATGTTCATTAAACTACAATTTCCAACAACATTGCCAATTGCGAAAGTTGTTAGAGACGGTTGTTCATCATAACAGCTGGAGATTCACAGATTCCTGCCCTCTGATATCAGTGTTCTTCAATGCAAAGAATTCTTCTGAAATTCACGAGTCTGCTCTGCTATTCTAACTTAACATTTAATCTTTATCACCACCGTTCTATTTGTCTGATCAAAATGAGATCACCTGCATGAATAACAATACGAAGGTTTTGTCCACTGCTCAGTTATCCATATGTTGTCTTCATTTTGCTACAGGGATACTGGGTTTATGTAATTCACCTGCTGGTAATTTAAAGGTAAAGGTTTCCCTCGCACATATGTGCTAGTCGTTCCCGACTCTGGGGGATGGTGCTCATCTCTGTTTCAAAGCCGAAGAGCCAGCACTGTCTGAAGACGTGTTTGTGGTCATTAGCCAGCATGACTAAATGCCAAAGGTAGACAGAATGGTATCACCTTCCCACCAAAGGTGGTCACTATTTTTCTACTTGCATTTTTTACGTGCTTTCAAACTGCTAGGTTGGCAGAAGCTGGGACAAGTGACAGGAGCTTACCCTGTGACATGACACTAGGGATTCGAACCTCTGAATTGCAGATATTTCAATCAACAAACTCAGCATCTTATTTATTTATTTATTTATCTATCTATCTATCTATCTATCTATCTATCTATCTATCTATCTATCTATCTATCTATCTATGATTTGATTTGACTTGTATGCCGCCCCTCTCCATAGACTTGGGGCGGCTAACAACAATGATAAAAACAGTATGTAACAATCCAATAGTAAAATAACTAAAAAAACCCGTATTATAAAAACCAAACATACATACAGACATACCAATTCCCCCCAGAGATTAGGATTGCCCCCACCCTCCTTGCCTTTTGCAAACTCCCACCTCTGCCGTCAGCACCGTTCCCCGTAGGCTGCGCGCGTGAGCACAAGCACGC